>NC_140592.1:219641131-220841131 GCF_964204655.1 Triturus cristatus
ATAGCTTTGGGTTATCATGAGTCTAAGTCCTGTCAGAATCCTTCCAACTGCAACCTATTTCTTTCAGGACTTACTCTCACACCAATTGGATACTTCCTGTCTCGAAAGTTTTATTAATATATGCAAGTTGTGCTATAAATTCATGCTATTACCATCAGCAGTCTGGCCATCCATGTCCACATTAGATTCCATCTTGTTGTGTATTTTTTACTGAACAACTCCTCTGCCTCCTTTTTCCTTGCTTGGAAGTCCTCCTCTGCCATGTTCTGTATGTCAAATGATATTCACAGCACGCAACCATTCACAGACCGCTTCTATGTACTCTGGCACTTGGCAACACTCAGCGCGGAATTGGCTCCCATTGTACGGTGTGATTATTAGGAGTTCGACAGGATGCAGAGAGTCCTCTTCTCTCTTTCCCCAACCTCTGGATTGTTCGTATACACCCCTATTGCGGGGAAATGCTGGCCACCATTGACTGCTGCTGTGGCGTGCTTCTGCCACCACAGGTGCTCATAGTTGACGTGTCTGCCTTCATGCCTCACAAAATCCATAACTCCTTTCTTCACTAAAGAAGTGATGACAAGCCTGAACACGGTTTCCATTCAGCATACGTTTATTAAATAATGAGACAATGCCAAGGCTAAATTTCAGCGCATTTTGGCCTTACAATGGCTTTGATCAGGATGTTGAGTGCTATGTCAATTGTATAATATATACCCCAGCAGATAAACAGCTATGGAAATAAACAAAAGACTTCAATACTATTTCATTCGTTTCATGAGACTGTCCCCTCAAAATTAATAATTTGCCAGGTTTTTCCTAGAGAAATCTCTGATAGCTGAATATTCCTGCAGAACTCAGAAACCCAGTTTGTTAGCCACATTTTGTTTGATTCTCGAAATGGAATTTCTGCTGTCCTTAGAAGAAGCCCACAAGTTGAACTTTGGCACACAAAATGTTTTCTGGATCACATCTTTATTGTTTGAAAATTGAAACAAGCAGCTCATAAAAATGTAAAACTACATTAATTATACCACGAAAAAATGGAAAGAATATTTCAGATTGAACCATTATTTATCATAAAAGTGAAATACTCAGTCATTAACCTGCAACTCATTTCATTAGGAAATATTTTTGTAAAACATTACAACAGAAAAGGCAGTTTAGAGTGTTAGATGACTGTATACATTCTAAAGATCTGGTTCTTTTAAAAGTCTAATAGAGTTGGATAGGAGTCAGGCACACATCAGGCTCACTCAAGATGATGCAAACTCTGAGGAAGCTTTTGCCACTTCCCGCGTTTATTTTCCCTAATTTCTCCATATGTCAATGTTCCCTCATTATAGGGTGTTCAAGAGAGATCTCTGAGTCAAAAGTCTCTGCTGACGATTAAGCAAGAGGTAAAGATGTGCTGTGCACGTGATAGTATAATAAACACCATAGCTTGTAAAAAAAAAAGTATTTCATGTTTATGACACTAAATGCAAATGTTACGTATAAATTTCGTTTATCAGCAGACATCATTGAATCTTCAGTTCTACAAAATCTTGACTATATCTAGGTGACATTACAAGTCAAGGTGCATGTGGTGTATTCTCCACATGCAAAATCACTTAAAGCTATGAAATAAATATTGGTATGTAGATCTAAATAGGCTTGGCCTATTTACAAACTGCATTTTGTAGTACATTTAGTAGCACTACAATAGTACTACTAATGTACAACAAAGTGTTATACACAATTCTATGAATGTAAATATCCACCTCCATAGCTCCTATCTTTTCTATGGGGAGATCCTCACACATGTGGGTTTAATACTTACTACTAAGGGGCCGATTCCGATCCTGGAAAAATATTCCCCGTACGAATCGTATCTGGATTTTTTACCGTACGAATCGTACAAGTCCCGTACAAACTGGCAAGTACGATTCGCATGTGAAAAAGTCCATACGAATCGCATTGGGTAAATTCCCCGACACGTCGTCGGGTCGGAAAAGGTGTCCGACACGTCCCCGGACATTTTAACGTCCGAACCTGAAAACTGAAGTCCGAGCGCGCAAGTACGATTCCTACCGTCCGTCCAAATGTACAACTGTATGGTAAAAAGACCGTCTGGAGCGAACTCCGATAGCAACCATGGCGACGACCAAACAGGTGCCTGGTACGCGCCGAACAACCCCCCCAGCCCCCCGTATGTACGCGCCGTCCCCCCCAGCCCCCCCGTATGTACGCGCCGCTCCCCCCAGCCACCCGTATGTACGCGCCGTCCCCCCCAGCCCTGCGGATGGACGCGCCGTACCACCAGTGCCCCCATGGATGTACGGCACGTACCCCCACCCGTGTATGTACGGTGCGGACCCCCACCCATGTATGTACGGCACATACCCCCACCCGTGTATGTACGGTGCGTACCCCCACCCGTGTCGTACATACACGGGTGGGGGTACGGCGCGTACATCCACGGGGGGCTGGTGGTAAGGCGCGTCAATCCGCGGGGCTGGGGGGGACGGCGCGTACATACGGGGGGGCTGGGGGGGACGGCGCATACATACGGGGGGCTGGGGGGGACGGCGCGTACATACGGGGGGCTGGGGGGGAGACGGCGCGTACCGGCCCCCTATTCCGCTCGCATCGCGGCGTCCTTCGCTTTTGCAGCACTTTTTGGGTGCCGTAAAAATATTGCCGTCCGGACTGCTGTCGGTGCGAATCGTACTTTCTGGGACATAAAAACATGCCTAACTCTGTCCGGACGTCACGTCCGCGGTGTCCCGGATCACATTCGTATGGATTTTGCTGTCGGTCGGTGTTTTTTCCGACTCGTACGGAAATGGTGTTTCCGTAAGAATCGTACTTGCTAGTTTGTATGGTGTTTTTACCGGGTACGAGTCGGAAGGAGAAAACGCTCCGACCGACGGTTCGTACCCGGTTTTTTCCAGGATCGGAATCGGCCCCTTAGTAGTAAATGTAGGAAGGACCAGGGGACTGGCTGGAAAAAAGGGTTATACTTACTTTTAAATGGGAGGGGTTTAAGGAGGGGTTAAGTGAGGGGTTCAGAGGGTGTAGGAAGGGGCTTGCACCCACCCACAAATCACTAAGTCCATGCTATTCATAAACTGTGCTTCTAAAGTTACTACTGCTTAAAAGGGACCCAAAACAGTAGTACATCATCCATCTTGGATCTGGAGTAAGTCCAGCATCACACATGCACAACCACACCCTGCCATAGAAAACAATGGAGATATGGATGTAAAAATAGATACAGGAAATAATGTCAATTTAAATAACATGATTTACAATATTTAAAAGTATAAATATGTATAATGTAAGGTTAAACACAATATACAAGTAAAACATACTTATTATGTAATTATAAAATGTTTTAACACCCTTTTCTCAATTTTCAAATTGATGTATCATTAATTTGCATTACAATATAATTCTATTGTTTTTAAATAGCTCTATACATCACTTTTAATAATCATTACTTCATAATAAGAAATATTTAGAAAAATCTTTTTTTACTTTATGAGGGAATTCAGTTTTTTAATTTAAACTTCAGAAAAATATTTAATTCAAAATTAAGTTAAAAGTGATGTAGCAGTTTGCATCTGTTCTACATGAAAATATTTTTTTTATAATTAACGCGCATTTATAATTAAATAAAATAGTTCTACAATTGTTTTAGTTAACAACTTTTTAACGCTTCCCTGTACTTATCATATGAAGACTCCACAGTCACTGTGGAGATTTCCTAATGCTAAACTAAAAGGATATCCATCGATTGGACTCCTTCAGCTTGAAAGCTATTTATTACCTCCTCCGCTGGTTGTAAAAGGAGACACTGGCTGTGCCTGATAGTGCTTTTTAAGCCGATATAGATATATATATATGTGTATATATATATATATGAATACATATATATATATATATTCACTGAAAAAACCATAGGTTTCATGCACGTTATAGTTAGGAATTGGCATTTAAAAAATCTTTGAAATTCACTGAAAAAAACAAAGGTTTCAGGGGCGTTATAGTTAGGAATTGGCATTTAAAAAACCTTAGAAATTCACTGAAAAAAACATAGGATTCAGGGGCGTTATAGTACAAAACCCTAGAAATTCCCCTGTTATAGTTAGTTCAGCTAACTATAACTCGTGCCCCCGCAATGCACTGCTGATGACGTCACATATTACATTACTTCATAATAAGAAATATTTAGAAAAATCTTTTTTTACTTTATGAGGGAATTCAGTTTTTTAATTTAAACTTCAGAAAAATATTTAATTCAAAATTAAGTTAAAAGTGATGTAGCAGTTTGCATCTGTTCTACATGAAAATATTTTTTTTATAATTAACGCGCATTTATAATTAAATAAAATAGTTCTACAATTGTTTTAGTTAACAACTTTTTAACGCTTCCCTGTACTTATCATATGAAGACTCCACCGTCACTGTGGAGATTTCCTAATGCTAAACTAAAAGGATATCCATCGATTGGACTCCTTCAGCTTGAAAGCTATTTATTACCTCCTCCGCTGGTTGTAAAAGGAGACACTGGCTGTGCCTGATAGTGCTTTTTAAGCCGATATAGATATATATATATATGTGTATATATATATATATGAATACATATATATATATATTCACTGAAAAAACCATAGGTTTCATGCACGTTATAGTTAGGAATTGCCATTTAAAAAATCTTTGAAATTCACTGAAAAAAACAAAGGTTTCAGGGGCGTTATAGTTAGGAATTGGCATTTAAAAAACCTTAGAAATTCACTGAAAAAAACGTAGGATTCAGGGGCGTTATAGTACAAAACCCTAGAAATTCCCCTGTTATAGTTAGTTCAGCTAACTATAACTCGTGCCCCCGCAATGCACTGCTGATGACGTCACATATTACATTACTTCATAATAAGAAATATTTAGAAAAATCTTTTTTTACTTTATGAGGGAATTCAGTTTTTTAATTTAAACTTCAGAAAAATATTTAATTCAAAATTAAGTTAAAAGTGATGTAGCAGTTTGCATCTGTTCTACATGAAAATATTTTTTTTATAATTAACGCGCATTTATAATTAAATAAAATAGTTCTACAATTGTTTTAGTTAACAACTTTTTAACGCTTCCCTGTACTTATCATATGAAGACTCCACAGTCACTGTGGAGATTTCCTAATGCTAAACTAAAAGGATATCCTTCGATTGGACTCCTTCAGCTTGAAAGCTATTTATTACCTCCTCCGCTGGTTGTAAAAGGAGACACTGGCTGTGCCTGATAGTGCTTTTTAAGCTGATATAGATATATATAGATATATATATATGTGTATTACCTACTGGCGGTCGCCAGTAGGTAGTTATAGTTAGGACCACGTTTCCATAGGAAATCCGCAACATTCTATTTTGAATAACTTTGGCGCCGGTCGTCGAATCCTCGCGAATTTTTCAAAATACGTGGGGCGCTACGCTCTGCTCCTACCCTGAAAGTCTCGGGGGGATTCGTCAAGCGGGGGCTGAGATAAAAGGGGGGTCCCAAAACGCGTTTTTCCCATGCATTTGTCCATAGGACCTTTAGACAGAGCTACAGCCCGAACGGCTGAACAGAATTTAATGAAATTTGGCAGAGAGGTAGTCCCCAGGTCAAGGAAGTGCCTTTTGTAGGTTTGGTGTAAATCTGTTCAGTAGATTCTGAGAAAATAGCATTTAAATCAATATATATATCTGTGGCAGCTTACGGTGCGCTTACGGTGCGCTTACCGTGCGCGTACGGTGGCGTGCGCGAGCTCACATCTGATTGGCTGTTAGATCTTAGTAAACATTCGAATCGGAAGAAAGGAGGAAGTGTCGGCCGCCATTTTGTCACTCGCACTGTCAGGGGGGTGAATAAAAAAGGTGGATAATGTGAAAAGGGGGCAGGCTCGACAGTTCCTGACCCCCTAGCCTTGGTCAGGGGGTCCCAGAAGGACCCTCAAGGGCAAAAATGAAATTTTTTTTTTTTTCGAAAAATCGCCGAATGCGCGTAGCGTACGCGCACGGTGTAAACTGCGAAATTCCGCGAAATTCGCGGAATTACGCGTACTGTGTGCGCACGGCAAAAAACAATTTGCAAAAAGGAAAGCTTAAAAAAAAAAAAAAAAAATTGAGAGGTAAGGTTGGCTCTTATAAGAGCCGTTGGGTTAATACAGGGATAGAGGAAAGAAAGAATGGGAATATTATAAGCATCTACAAACATGCTGGTCTATCTTATTGTTAATAAGGGGAAGACTGATCTCCCCATAAACAATAAGACCACCACATCTTGTACACCTCATTTCAACCCTCCCAAATCGAGGGTTAATGTCCACAGGAAAAGAAGAAGGTGATGCTCCCACCTCAGAGGAAGGGCTCAGCTGAGCTGCCGATGATGTACTCGGCTGAGCATCTGAGGTTGGGCTCTGGTGACTTACTGAAGAGTTTTCTCCAGTATGTCGAGCAAAGGTCCTGGGATGTCTATCCTGCAGGTGTCTTTTCATAGAGTGATTTCCAAAGGAATATTTCTTCCTTGGATTTCCTCTAGATAAAACACGGCCACAAAGTGTGCAAGTGACCAATTGAGCATTCACCTTTTTCTCCCCCTCTGGAAAAGTAAAATACTCCCATACAAAAGAAGTCTTTTGTTTCCTCCTTCTCTGGATCATGGTGGTGCTGCTGGCCTCACTCTCAGAAGAGCTCTGCTGTTCTGCCATTGTATCCCAATGTCAATCCAGCTCCTTCTCCTAAGGGATCTCAAGCAGTAATGAGGGGAATGGGTGTGGTGTTTGAAGTTTCTGGAACTGAAAGTAGTTTAAACCAATGAAAAGTGTTCCTTGTGGGTCACATGACCTACCGTGCACGCTCCGTAAGCTTACGGTACGCGCTCGTAAAAAAGTGTGCATGCGCAAACGTAACGCTTACGGAGCGCTTACGGGGCGCGTACGTATGACGGCACTCGCGCATGCGCATTACACGCACCCGCGTAAGCGCGACGTTGGTTCCGCGCAACACGCATGCGTGTACGCGTATGTCGCGTACGTATTACGAAAACGCACCGTACGTCATAAGGACGGTGCGCTTACGTGATACGTACGTGACGTACGCGTAACGTCAGCTTACCGTACGCGCACGAAAAAAAATGCAAAAAAAAAAAAATAAGCAAAACCGTGCAAAATTAAATAAAAAATCCATAGGTTTAACACACATTATAGTTAGGAATTAGCATTTAAAAAACCTTGAAAATTCACTGAAAAAACCATAGGTTTCACACACGTTATAGTTAGGAATTAGCATTTAAAAAACCTTGCAAATTCACTGAAAAAACCATAGGTTTCACACAAGTTATAGTTAGCTGTACATTTCACTCGTAAAAAACCTATGAAATTCCCCCGTTATAGTTACTGTAGGCAACTATAACTCACGCGACCGTAATCCTGTGCTGATGACATATGTGTCTTTATGAAAAAAAAATATTTGTAATATATGTATAGCTAAAATTTAATGGAAGAAGACATGGGCAAATAAGTGTCTAAATACAGTATTAGCATCAGCAGAGGATTACGGTCGCGTGAGTTATAGTTGCCTACAGTAACTATAACGGGGGAATTTCATAGGTTTTTTACGAGTGAAATGTACAGCTAACTATAACTTGTGTGAAACCTATGGTTTTTTCAGTGAATATATATATATATGAATACATATATATATATATTCACTGAAAAAACCATAGGTTTCATGCACGTTATAGTTAGGAATTGGCATTTAAAAAATCTTTGAAATTCACTGAAAAAAACAAAGGTTTCAGGGGCGTTATAGTTAGGAATTGGCATTTAAAAAACCTTAGAAATTCACTGAAAAAAACATAGGATTCAGGGGCGTTATAGTACAAAACCCTAGAAATTCCCCTGTTATAGTTAGTTCAGCTAACTATAACTCGTGCCCCCGCAATGCACTGCTGATGACGTCACATATTACATCACTAATGACATGGTCAGTGACATCACTGATGACATCACTGATGACATCTCAAATGACATCACTGATGACGTCATCCAGTGAATGTGGGTTTTTCTTAAAAGTTTAAATATGTTTTATATATTTATAGTGAAAGGCCTATGGAAGAATGAGTGGGTGTATAAGTGTGTGAATGGGGGATTTTCTAAGTGCGTAACTGACTCTATAAGTGAGTCACTAAATGTATCTTACTGCACACTAGTGACTAAACTGTGTGAATGTCTGTGTGTTGGTGTATAAGTGGCTGCATGGTTTTGTAAATAGCTATATGAGTGTCTAAATGGGTTATTGATTGGTTGTCTGAGTATCTGTACGGGTGCCTGAGTGTTTGTGTGGGTAGGGTGTGTTTGACTCTGTGCATAGATGTGTGAGTGGGTGATTCTATGGTGCATGGTTTTAAGAGTGCAACTGTGATGGACTGTATGGTTGGGTGAGTGTATGTATGAGTGTGTTAGTGATTGAATGTATATCTCAGTTGTACATGTGTCAGTAACTACATATGTGAAAGACAGTATATATGTGTGTAAGAGTATATAAGTGGGTATATGTGAGAGTGTGTGATTGTGAGAGTGCCTGTATGGATGAGTGTGTGCTTGTATTAGTAATTGTACAAGAGTGTCAGAATTTGTTAGTATTTTTATGAGTAAGTGAACTTGAGAGTGTTTAACTGTATAGGTGAGTATATTGGACTGTGTTTAATTGTTTGCACAACTGACTAGGTGTGTCAGTACCTCAATGGATGATTGGCGGTGTGTGAGTGTCTATATAGGTGTATAAATGCATATGATAGTCCTGTACGAAGTGACTAAGTATGAGTGACTGTACAGGTGAGTGAGTGGCGGTGTATGTAGACCTAAGAGTCAATGAGTAGGTATGTAGTTATTGGTATTGGAGTATCTATGGTTTTGAGAATGGCCGTCTGAAATTTTGAGTCGGTGTATCAAAGGTTATATTAGGGTGTGAGAAGATGCACTAATTTATCACATGGATGACGTCATCAGTGATGTCATTTGAGATGTCATCAGGGATGTCATCAGGGATGTCACTGACCATGTCATGAGTGATGTAATATGTGACGTCATCAGCAGTGCATTGCGGGGGCGCGAGTTATAGTTACCTGAACTAACTATAACAGGGAAATTTCTAGGGTTTTGTACGAGTGAAAAGTCCAGCTAACTATAACGCCCCTGAAAACTATGGTTTTTTCAGTGAATTTCTAAGGTTTTTTAAATGCCAATTCCTAACTGCATGAAACCTATGGTTTTTTCGGTGAATTTCAAAGGTTTTTTAAATGCTAATTCCTATCTATAACTTATCTCTGAAGATATCATGTTTAATGATTTTGATTGGATTTCTATATTTTTCAAATTCAGTGTGTCAATTTCATTAATTATTTTTTTTAAAAAATACTTTTTTATCACCATTTTTTTAATTTATTTTTTCAATTAGTTCTTTTAAAAATTTAAAAATATTATTTGAACTTAATGGGTTTTTCAAACATTTTTTAAATATTTTTTTTATATTTTTTTAACTATATGTTAGCAACTGTATTTTATATATATTTTTCAATGTTTTTGGATCCGCATGGTATGCGTCGGGTACGTGGTTAGTGCGCAATTCCAATGCGACCAGTACGCGACTCCCAGCCTATACGCGACACGTTCGATGTACGTAAAGCGACGTTTACGCACTTCCGCGATGCGTCATCTGCGTCTATGACGCGGTAGGTGCGTGGATCCCGCGAAGTATTTAACATTTAAAAAAACATATGTATGTATTTCATGTGAATATTAATTGAAGACACACTCTAAACTAGTCTTAAAACTAATATATTTTTACATCTATTCCTATAATTATTTTTTATTCAATTTCACGGATGCACGCTGGGTGCGTGCTGTGTACGCGCAGGGTGCGCGGATCCCATGTGACCTGCAAAAAAAGAGATTTGATTGGTTCATTACACTTCCTCTTCTAACTATTGAAAGACTCCGCCCATTTCAATCATTCTTCTTTGGCCTTCTTTGGAGCACCATCTCTTTAGAGAGAAGAAGATTTTTTAGAATAAGTTTACACTTAGCTCTAACTTTTTTCAACCAAAAATGGCTTCAGGGCAGCAGGCATCACCTGCATCACCTCATACTTCTGAATTTTTGCCGGAGGCACCACCCAAAGAATGTTTTTCTTCAGTGGTGTGGAAATTTTTTACTTTACCTGAGGGGCAGAATAAGACCAATGCCACCTTGGTCACGTGCAAGATTTGCAAAAGAGTCCTGTCGCGAGGGGATCCTAACAAGAAATACTCTTGCGGCACGGCAAGTATGATGAAGCACATGAGGACCCTTCATCCAAACAATCTTGCACAAGAAGAGTGCCGACGAATGAGAAACACTCCTGCTCCTGCGCCATCCACCTCATCGCAGCCGAGCACATCAAGAGTGCATCCATCAGCCCAAACCTTGAACATCCGTCCTCAATTTCAATTTTTAAAAGTGCTCTGCACTAAGTGCAATGCGACTTTGTGCTATGGTGAGCAGTCGATCGATCTGATCTGCCACCGCCAAGAAAGTCACATTTGCTAGTTTTTTTTTATTGTTCCCTGAAGTTCATTGTTTGGTTTCTCCTGTTTTGTTTTTGCAGAAAAACCAATAAAATTTAAAAATTGTTCAGAAAACCCCCCAAAAATAATAATACGAAGAAAGAAGAAAAAAAAAAGTTCTTGTAAGAACTAACTTTCCTGGTTTAAAAAAAAGAGCTAAATTTCTTTGTTAGTGTTAGTTTAGATGAATGTATGTGTAGTACGTAATTGACTGAACGAATGCATTAGTAGCGTATGGTGACTTTATAAGTGCAGAAGTATGAGGAAGTGCTGCAGCATCACACAGTAACCTCTTTAACTGCAGTGTGCTGTAGTACTTCCGAAGCACAGGGATGCAACATATGTACATAAATATGTTGCAAATCTATGCTTCTGTCTGCACGGCTGCTTAAACTGCAGCCATGTGGTGACACAGGCACCCTTGCACCGTAGGATATCTGTGTCATGTGCTGTTTGTTTTTCTGCAGGAAGACACACCTTCCTGCACAAAAACAATGAGAAAATGCATTTTTCTCCTTCAATGTATGCTGAACATTTCAGCATGCATTAAAGATATAAAAATGTGGAGAAATGAAAACAATTCTCCTTGTTGTGCTTTCCTACACCAATTTTAGAATGGTGCACCATTCACACACATATCGAGATTTATGATTTCTGATAAATCTAGACATGTGTCTTGTTCTATGAGTATTGAGTGCAATCATGCACAACAACACTTATAGAACACCCTATCAACGCAAAGTGGTCAGCATGATGAGGTTGTATTTACATGGAGTATAAAAAGTGCACAGAGTGCCTTTTCCTCTCTTTGTAAATATGAAACAGTATCTTACACAATAACTATGTTACAAAAAGTGACATATTTCCGTTTTTAAAATTCCTGGCGAATGATAAAAGTAAGCACAGAGTTTTGGCTGCAAAGATGTTCAAAGAAGAATGATTGAAATAATTGCGGTCCTTCAATAGCTAAAATAAAAATAATATGAACCCCTCAAATCTCTTTTTTTGCAGGTCACATGATATCTGATTATGGTCAGATTTCAAAACTACATAGGTTTAAACAGAGTGTTTTTAGAAACATGTTTCCACTTTGTAGCTTCTTGCAGACCTCCTCATTCTGCATATTAAACTTACCTTCACAGTAATAGGAATAAAAAATGGTACACATTTCATTCAAATCTAAAATTCGTAAAAATTGCTTATTTTAAAATTTGGATCTGTGAAAGAAAAGAAAAAAAAAATTATAACATGCAATAATACATTTTTTACACAACATAATTTCCACAAAGTAATTTGTTTGCCTTTTTTGCTGTTCTCAGAATATATTGAATCTCACTAGAATATATTGAATCTCACTAGAAATAGTGATTTCAATCGTACTCATCACTTAACAGCGGGCAAAAGAAAAAAACAATCAGAAAGATTGTTAAAAAAAAAACAACATACTATTGTCAGTAAAATACCAGAAAATACAAATCATACATATATGAAATGCTTACAGATTACAAAATGTTATAACTTTAACTTATATAAACTGTAAATGTTGCCGCATTAAAATAATCACCGAATAAATGACCACCAAAAAGTCCATAATTCAAAAATATACCTTTCCTTGAGGCCAAATGGTATTTTTGCACTTCTTCTTTATGTAAATTGTCCAATGGTAGTCCTATTAAATTATAATAATAAATTCCTCAGAGAGTGAATTATCTTCCTAAAACTTTGGCTTTAAAAATATTAGGTAGGAATTTGGTAATTCACTAGGCAAACGTTGTTTGAAAACCAACTGGGCATCAATACAAAGTGTCCAGCCTTTGTCACATTTTAGATAGGCAGTGTAATGTCCAGATGTGGTGGAAGGTCCATCATGGAAAATTATTGCAATTGCTACAAAAGTCCTTCCTGATATTGATAGTTGTGCTGCTACAAATTGTTTTATTAAAGTATCCAATTTTCTTCCGTCAGCTGTACAACGTTGCATCATTAAAATTATGTATTTTCCATATTTTGTTAAGAATAATGTGGATAACATTTCTGATTTACATTGGCTACACTCCATGTTTTGAATTGCACCTTTCGCTAATTTATTGAAAGACACTGATTTACAGTCTGGTAATGTTAAATACAGAAATCTCTCAGTGTCTACATTGGTGCTACCTGTATACATGCAATTTTCACAATAATGTTCCCATTTGTAAGAAAGGCCAAAAATATTTTCTATTTCTACACCTTCATTTTCAAAAATGGTAAGCATATACATTAAAAATTCCTGAGCATCTTGTTGGATATTTTGTGTAAATTGTGTAGAACCAGAACACACATCCAAAAGATTACGAACATCTGAAACAGATTGTATTTTACTTCTATCTGTTATCAATTTTTCATAAACAGAATGCAACAGAGAACAAAATCTTTTTTTCTGATTCTCCATGATTTGTTCTAGCAAACGTTCAAGATAAAAAACAACATTGACGACTACATTAGCATAGCAGTTGACACCAGAACTATTTTCAAACTGATAACCAACAATCTCTCCAACAGTGTCCAATTTCTTTTTACCTGAAAGCACAACATTATCTTGTTCTTTTCTTTTCTTGATACCTTCAGAACAGATATTCTCTAACCTTCTTTTTCGACCAACCATACGCTTTTCAAATACAGGATATTGACCTAAATTTGGAGCATATACCCTTCTTAACCTATTATACTCTTTTACATAGTTTGCATCTGCAGTAACCTTTGTCTCATCAAAATCAATCAAAAACAAACCAGATAATGTTCTGACTCGCGACAAAGCAACATATGCCATACCCTCTTTAAATACAGTAGATCCAATGTTCGCCAATGCACTGTCTACACTTAATCCTTACGATTTATGAATAGTCACTGCATATGCCAGAGTAAATGAAATTGTTTCCTACGGACAAATAATAGTGATTCCTTCATGTAGTATTTTATTGATGGCTTCCATTTTTACATTTTCTTCATTTTCCAATTTTAATAATTCTTCGTTGAATATTGAACACTCACGCAGTGTTGGCATTAAGCAAATCACTGACTTATTTTTAGCAATTTCCACGTACACTTTTGCAGGAACTGCATTTTCATTTGGAAAAACAATGCAAAGTAATCGACTCTCCAAAGCTCCTTTCCCTTGTTTTGAGAGAATTCCAATTCTTATATCTTGAAGAATACTTCCATATTCAGCATCATTTGCCTGTCGCATATTTGTTGTCAGTTCTTTGTATTCAAAATTACTCCAAATGTTCACATTACCAACACTGCCAAGAGACTTTCTGGTATCTTCATGGGCAAGTGTTTTAAATACCGGTTGTCCTTTTACCGGTGTCAGTTGCAGTAGATCTCCAAAAACTATGATGTGTTTCCCTCCAAATAACACGTCATACTCTGTTTTAAGAATTTGCTGCATTCTTAAATGCACAAAGGCAAGCATCAAGTTTGAAACCATGCTCACCTCATCAATAATGAGAAGTTTCATTTTCTTCAGGACTCTTGAAACTTCACAACAAGCTTCTCCAGATAGCTTGTGGTATTCCAATTTGTTCTCATGCTCTACTGGCAGCATTAGTAAACGATGAAAAGTAATTCCTTTAATGTTATGTGCTGCCAACCCAGTTGGAGCAGGAACAACACAAGACAAATGCGACTCAGTTGTTTTTTGCAGATAACTTGTAATTACTTTAATTAAGAAACTCTTTCCTGTTCCAGCTTGACCACTCACATACATTCGGATAGGTTGAAATGATGTACATGAGCACACTCTCTTTTCATGAAGTAATCCATGGTCAATCTGCTCTTTCACTTGCTGATATATTTGTTTCTGTTCAACATTTAGTTGCTCTTCCAAGTTTCCTAACTGTATTGCATCTTCTTGTGCTTGATACATTGCTGTTTCCACCTCATTCATTGCAATCACTGCTTCATTTTCAACAATTGGTTGTCCTAGTGGATCTTGACTCAGTGCAGCAGAACTTTGACTGTCTTGAGAACTGTCTCTAGCAATCTCAGCTGCAATTATAGCTTCTTGATCAATTTCATCATTCAACATTTTGACATAATTTGCAAAAGCACTGCATTGTATGCTATCTTTACAAGCATTAAATGAATCTTCATAGCTGGGAAAATCTCCAAGTAATTCCATTTCAGAACGCCATGGTTTGAACATTTTCAAAAGGGCTAAATAGTAAAATTCCCTTTTGTCAGCAGTGTCGCAACTCAGTTTTCTGTGATTAATTACATTTCCTTTCCTTTGTTTCACCAGACATCCTTCAGAACCAATCACTCCATATTTTCCATCGTTGATGTTCTCTGTAATATTCCGTTTAAAAGTGTAGTTTTGCAGCACTTCATAGAGACACATGTTCTCAAGATGATGACTTCTATTTGGATAGCATGGGGCCGATTCCGATCCTGGAAAAATTTCCCCCGTCCAAATTGATTCTGGACTTTTTTCCGTCCGAATCGTACAAGTAGCGTACAAACTGCCAAGTACGATTCGCATGGGAAAAACTCCATACGAATCACATCGGGAACATTTCCCCACACGTCCTCGGGTCGGAAATTGTGTCCGACACATCCCCGGATGATTCACCGTACGAATCGGAAAAATGAAGTCCGACCGCGCAAGTACGATCACTCCCGTCCTTTCGATTTCACAACTGTATGGAAAAAACACCGTACGGACCGAACTTCCATAGCAACCATGGAGACACGTGCCTGCATACGCGCCGAACACCCCACCACAGACCCCACATGTAAGCTCAAAACGCCCCCTGGCCGTGGATGTACGTGCCGAACCCCCACCAGTGTATGCATGGAGCGTACCCCCACCCATGCATGCATGGAGCGTACCAACTCCCCACCCGTGTATGTACGGACCGTACCCCCACCCGTGTATGAATGGAGCATACCAACACCCCACCAGTGTATGTACGGACCGTACCCCCACCCGTGTATGTACGGACCGTACCCCCACCCATGTATGCATGGAGAATACCAACTCCCCACCCGTGTATGTACGGACCGTACCCCCACCCCACCAGTGTATGTACGGACCGTACCCCCACCCGTGTATGCATGGAGCGTACCAACTCCCCACCCGTGTATGTACAGACCCTACACCCAGCCCCCCCTGTATGTACGGACCGTACCCCCACCTGTGTATGCATGGAGCGTACCAACTCCCCACCCGTGTATGTACGGACCGTACCCCCATCCGTGTATGAATGGCACGTACCAACACCCCACCAGTGTATGTACAGACCGTACCCCCCACCCGTGTATGTACGGACCGTACCCCCACCCGTGTATGTATGGACCGTACCCCCACCCCACCCGTGTATGTACGGACCGTACCCCCACCCCACCCGTGTATGTACGGACCGTACCCCCACCCGTGTATGCATGGAGCGTACCAACTCCCCACCCGTGTATGTACAGACCGTACCCCCACCCCACCAGTGTATGTACGGACCGTACCCCCACCCATGTATGCATGGAGCGTACCAACTCCCCACCCGTGTATGTATGGAGCGTACCCCCACCTGTGTATGTATGGACGTACCCCCATCCCACCAGTGTATGTACGGACCGTACCCCCACCCCACCAGTGTATGTACGGACCCTACACCCAGCCCCCCTGTATGTACGGACCATACCCCCGCCCGTGTATGCATGGAGCGTACCCACTCCCCACCCGTGTATGTACGGACCCTACACCCAGCCCCCCCTGTATGTACGGTGCGAAACCGATGGACTGTGCGGACCAACACCCTGCCCGTGTTCGTACGCACCCTACCCCAGGCCCACACACCAGCACCCTCACCCAACATCGGGCATGTACGAGTCGTACTAAGCTATAGCAAAGGACAGCACTGTACAACAACATGGCCCATGTACGCACCGTACAGACGCAAAAAACACTCCTACTGAACCAGGACAAACCAAAAAAACACACGGAGAGTCAATTCGAGGCACACAATACCACAAAACATTTCCAACAAGGCCAAATACATCCTATACACTGACCTGCAACTGACAAACAGCTAAACAGAGGCCCAAACCACTACCACTCCTTATAACACACCCACCCAAAGTTCAAACACAGCCACACCCACAAATGGACCAATAAAAAGGCCCAACACACACAAACCATGATCCTTTGCAACAGATCCACTGCTGCCAGACCCCAGAGACAACGCACTGCACCATACTTCAACCATCAATACACCTTACACTTGCACTCCTTCACAGAACCACCATCACATCACAAACACACCCTCATCACATTCACACACACACACCCACACACCCACAACCATCCACACCCACACCCCCACAACCATCCACACCCACACCCCACACCATGCCCGCCAACAAGAATCCAAAGTTCACAAAAGTCGAGCTGGAGGTCCTTGTCGACGAAATCATCAGAGTCGAGCCACAGCTCTTTGGAACATTGGTCAGACGGACCAGCATATCAGAAAAATCAGACATGTGGCAGAGGATAGTCAATTCCGTGAATGCTGTTGGGGCCACCAGAAGGACCAGGCATGAGTTCCAAGCCAGGTGGTACGATCTGCGGAGGACGGTCCGCCGCAAAATGACGGACGACCACAACCAGGCCAACATCACTGGAGGAGGTCCGGCCCGCAGACCGGTACACTACCATCCCTGGGAGGAGAAGGAGATGGCCACGCTGCCGCCGTTGGGAGTAGACGGATAGAAGGAGTCCGAGAGCCTGGTGAGTACACAAACAACTCACCTCACATGGGGGGAACGCCATATACAACCCAAATACCAATCATGCATGCAACCCCCCCAAAGCCAGCACTGGACACAACCACACTCCAAAAACACACACATGCCACTAGCGCCTCCATGCCTCATGCCCCAAGCAAGGCCATGCCAAGTCACAGGCCACACAAAACACCAACACAAGACAGGATGTCCCCGATGCCGGGAGGGTGGGCCTCAAAACTAACATAGAGCAACTCTGAAGCACACAACAATGCCCTCAGCCCGTATGGCTTAGGGCACAGCCATACAAACATTGTGTCCCCACAGTACTGTTTTGCCTGCTAATGGTGGCCGCGTTGCAGGACGACATGGGTATGAAGGCACAATTTGCACATAACAGCAGCTAATGAAGATGCAGCACACTGAAAGAGTGTCAGCACACACCGCCACAGCAGCAGCGCAGACTCAGGCACTCCGCCCAATGGGTGCCGGCAGCGAAGAAACAAACCCACATGAACAAGCCAATGGCCTTTGAAAGACCTGCAAACTGTGTGTGCCCAGGAAGCTGGGCTGAGGTGACAGAGGGTGACACACAGAGAGAGGGAGAGGAGCAGAGAGAGGGACAGAGACAGAGGTGGACACAGGGAGACAGACAGAGGGAGGGAGGAGGCTGACAGAGGGAGGGAGAAAGGGAGACATGTGGAAATTTAGCTTACAAACTGAACATTATCTGCGCCATCTTGCCTCTCCCCAGCGCCGCGCACAGCGAGCACACGACAGCCATTTTAGGCACCCCACTCTCTCCCCCGCTCATTGTCAATCGCCAGCGCGTTCCCCTGACGCTGCAAGCATCCCCCGCACACCGGCCACCCCCGCTCTCTCACACAGGCCATAAACCCACTCTTTCTGCGCGGCCCTGCTACGGAACCACATCCGACCGACATCCCATACATGGTCATGCCTCTCCTTTGATGACCCCCTTCCTCTGCACCCCATTGTCCGACCCGATCCCAGGCCATCACCTAGCCCTGCGGATGCAGTTTATTGCCCCTACTGTAAGGGAAACACCCCACATCAAAGGGATTACAGTAGATCAAAGCCCCTACCCCTGAGACCCGGCCGGTTGCACTCGTCCTCAGGAATTGGCGGAATACCCTGCTGCGCGATAGCCATCTCCTACTGCGGGTGAGGTGGGAACTTCTACTGTAGCTATGTGTGGGAGCGGATCTGAGCCGGGGCTTCAGGGGATGTTCTCTCATGCATCAAGGGAATCTCAAGAATGTACTATGTGTAATAAAGCAATAAACCTGTGTATAAGAGACCAGGTCTCAGAGATGCAGTTAGAGCACCTCGTGACGATACCTTGCTGTCTGATCTGATGTGTTCTGCTCCGACGGAATAAAACTTTGTTTCCTGCCTTCCAGTCTCCGGCGCCTGCCTCTTTCATTGGTAAATCATCGAGTGGTATGAGAGGCGATTACCGCCGGGCAAATACTTGAAAGGTTATCGATTGAAACTGCCGCTACCATTTAACAATTGGCGTCCCAAACGTGGGGCCCATCAGCGACACGTGGATCCAGTGGGAGAGGTCCCGACGACAGAGTGAACGACTGCAACGATCGGGAGAGCTCCTGCCCAATAGACCCTCGTCTGGCAGCCGATCATCCGAACTTCACTGGTTCCGAGCAGACCTCTCTCGAGTGATCTACGGTCCTGACTGGGAACCATCAGGAGTGCCGCGGCAAATACGGAGAGTAGAGGACGATCGGGCGCTGGAGGCGGAAGACGAGAAACTGTCCACGCGGTCCGGGTAAGGTCGTGATACACGACAAATTGCGAAATAATTGATTGATTGTTTGAAGTTTTTAAATACTAGTATTGCTCATTGATTGTTCTCTTTGAGATATTCGCTGTCTACAAACGGGGAGGAGTAGAAATACTCTCTCTCTCTCCCTTTGCAAATAGTGAAGGGTAGGTAACGCAGACTTTTGTCCCCGTTGAAACCCGTCGTGCCTATCTTTATCTCCCCACTGATTGATTGTCCGAACATTGATTGTTTTGAAGAATAGTGCTCTTTGAGATATTCTCTGTTTGCAAATAACGTAGAATAGAAATATTCTGTCTAGTCTTTGCAAATAGTGAAGGGTAGGTAACGCAGACTTTTGTCCCCGTTGAAACCCGTCGTGCCTATCTTTATCTCCCCATTGATTGATTGATTGATTGTCCGAACACTAGTTGTCCGATATTGGTTCTTTGGAGGTATTCTCTGCTTACAAATAACGAAGAATAGAGATATTCTGTCTAGTCTTTGCAAGCAGTGAAAAGATAGGTAGTGCTGACTTTTGTCCCCGTTGAAACCCGTCATGCCTATCTTCTCCCCACTGATTGGTAGTTGGTTCTGCCCGGACCGCTTATTAGAGGTGAACCATCCGGCTCCACTGGAAGGCACCCCTAATAAGGACATGTTCACTAAATATGGACTAGTCGCCGTAGCTTATAGCAAGCTGTGGCATAAATATACCAAGAAGGACCCCGAGAGTCAGTGGCCACTGATGGGATCCTTTGACGACCATAAGATAGAAGCGCTAGAAATAGCTCTGCGTAGCAATAAGACGACGCCTACTATGCTTGACAGTATCGGCATGTGGCGCAAAGAAGCAACGCAACGGAAAAAGAGGGAAGAAGTAAAAGCAGAAAAAGAATTACGAAAGGCAGCTCACCTTGCCGCTAGAAAGTTAGAAGAAGAAATAAAGGAGAGAAGGGAAACCAAACTAAGGCAGGAGCCCGAAACATCAGGCCAGTACGCTGTTAGGACCCATTCTTTGCTCTACCCTGAGTTGTCCTCCAAGCAGCGAACGAATGATGAATTACTGTTAGGTCCCCCGATCATTTACATGCCCCCTCCATATGCACCCTCCCAGTCAGTAGTGCAACACCCACAACCCCCGAACACGAGCGAAAGCAGTACAGGGGCCTCGGTCCTCACGGCCTCCGCGCCGGCTGAGCCTCTTGTACTGAACCCAACGTCGGCTATAACGCTAGATGACCATGAGATGGGAAAGAAAGATTCCACCAGAATGAATCGATTAACAAAGGATGAACGAGCAGGAATTGATAAGATAGTAGGGACACTGGTGGAGCGAAAAGAAAGTGAGGAGTATATAACAGACGTGTATAACTCGTATGCCGACAGCCGCAGACGACACTTTGTCGTACGGCTCTGTTATCACGCCCTGAATGCATATGAGGATAGATACCACGATAAAGGTCCCGAAGGCTTAGCGGCCCTATGTAGGAAGGTAGACATCGGAGAAGAAAGAGAGGGCGACGTGACGAACCTCTTCACTCGTACACTCGAGGTCTACCGACACCTTAAAGAACATAGACAGACCACCAAAGCAGAAACCGCCATAGCGACTAAGCCCCAGGAAGGAAGGGCTGATGCCATGATGCCCATCAAAGAAGCTGCCCCCTACTGGGTCCCCCCACGAGGTCAGGGAACACATGACGACATCAACCACCAAGATGCGAAGGGAAGGGTTGTATATAACTGGGTCTACCAGCCGTGGGACCGGCAAGATATTTTGACCTTTAGAAAAACTCTACCCGACTTGAGAAAGAACCCGACTGCCTTCTACACTGAATTGGGTACAGCCTTAGGCTCAACGATAATGACTTTAGCAGATATCGACTTGTTCTTTGGGCTATGTCTGCCGGCTGATGTGTGGAAACAAATCCGGAAAGTTGACCACGCTGAGCCGTTCGGATATACCTGGGTACAACTCGATACCATAGATAAACAACGAGAACCAGGACAGAAACCCCCGAAAGCCATATTAGAGCTCCCAGACAAGATTGTACAAAAGCCGAAGACTCTAATCCCAGAAAGAAAGGTAGACTGGTCGATAGTGACGGCTTGCCGCCAGAAACCCCAGGAGGATGTGTCTGAATACTTCTCCCGATGCGAGACCGTGTTTTCCGATTACAGTGGCCAAGACATGACCACCGCAACCGGACATCACCTCTTTGTCCAGAATTATGTGAAGGGTCTGTCACAAGAAGTTTCCCAGAAACTACAGACCAGCGAGAGTAGTTGGGCAGCCTCCAAACCCGCAGCAATTCTCCAGATGGCCCAATACTACGAAAACCAGAAGAACGAGAACGATAGGGCGTCAGAGAAGAAGAAAAAGGAACTAAAGGAGAGGGTAATGATAGCACAGTTGCAAGGGGTGACCATAGGAAGGGAACCCCCGAAAGAGAATTACCAACCAACCGCCCCTAGAAAGCTACCCCCTAGAGACCATACACCTACACCCTACAACGGACGGAGAGACTTAGATGGGAATCAATGTGCGTTCTGTAGAGGGTTCGGACACTGGAAACCCCAGTGCCCGGTCCTTCTGCAATTGAACAAAAATGGGGACCCCAGTAGACACAACCGGAAGTTTGTTGATACCCACCACCAACGTCACCAAACTTGATTAGGATCACGTGCAAAATCGAACAATGCCATTTTTCCGATTACGCAGTAACATCCTTGTGCTCGTCGCCAGATTGCAAATATGTACAAACACTCCAACGAAGTGGTATACTTATAACATTTTAATAACTTATAGATATAACAAACACACCAACAGGGTAAACAGGTTAAAACACGTTTTTAAACAACTATTTACATGATAGTCTGCTGCAACCTCCATCTCAAAGCCTTGACGTCCACGTGGCACCGTCCTCGCCTCTCCTTCCTCAAAATTGCAACATTGGCCTGTTTTGGGCGGTCCTCTTAGTCAGCTCGAGGCTATAAAAACCATGCCAAATCTATCGACATCAGTGGCGGATGACTGTGCGAATAGGCCGGAGGCTACACGAAGCGCCAAAACTCTGACAGCGCCAAGATGGAGTCTGCCACACTGGGCGGATCTTCCCATTCTCTTCTTTCTTCAATAATGGCTGATGCCCTGGTGGGGGGGGAGGCAACGCGGACGGGCCTCCCCCGCCTCCCCAAGTGGAGGCTCACCAGCAGATGAGGGCACCCCAGCCATCTTTTTCATCGGTCTGCTGAATTGCACCCTGGCACGCTGTGCGGATCTTCCCCTTCTCTTCTTCCTTCAATAACGGAGGGTGCCCTGGCGGGGGGAGGTGACGCGGACGGGCCTCCCCCACCTCCCCAGGTGGAGGCTCGCCAGCAGATGAGGGCACCCCAAACGTCTTTAATTCGCCGGCCAGCTGAGCTGCACCCTGCCGCTGCACGCGACCACCGGACCACCGCCCAAGCACGGGTTCACCAGGATCGCCACTAGCACCCGACGCGAGGAGTGGGCCCCCGCAGCCAAGTAATCGGGGACCCACCCCGGTGGCGATACCATCCAAACTGCTGTTGTCGCTGCTACTGGAATCACCCCGGTGGCAGTATCATCCGAACTGCCGTTGTTGCTGCTGTTGGCTCCTCTCCGGTGGCTGTACCGAAGAGCTGCTGCTACTGCTGCCCTTGGACTCCGGCGGTCGGCTCCTCCGGATCCAGGCCTAAGCCCACCGTGAGACAATTCTGGACTCGAAAGCTTGTCTGCTTGGGCGTGGGCCCCACCCTTGACAAAATGCTCCCCTCAGCCTTGCAGAATCGGCTGGAGTCATTTGACACTCGACTCCCGTGGACTTCCGGTAAGGACAAAACCGCCGCCATTGCTCTTTGCCCCGGGCGGCAGCCACCTTGCCTCCGCTTGGTGCAGTGAGAAAGACTGGTTCAAAGCGTCGGCGGAAGAACCCGCCTGCTGCCCCGCCCCAAGAACGAACCATGGCATTGCTACGAGGTCGCAGTGACGCCATGCTGACGCAAAGTTGACGCTAACGAAAGTTCTCGAACTACCGAAAGGAATTCTGGTCCAACAGCTAATTCATGGAAAGACTTAGACTGTACACTGGCCCGACCTCGCCCCAAGATGGCGCTGATGTAGGAGAGGCCTACAAACACTTGTGGCGTTCCAGTCACGTGATATTTGTGTTAAAAGGAGATATATATATATACATATGTGATGCCCCCACACATGATGGTCAGGAGGGGGGGGGGCGGGAAAGGAACCGATTTTATGCCAAAGTAGTGTTACTCATGATGCTCGACGCCTCTCACGCCGTGGCCGGCCTATAGCGGCTGTAGGCCCGTATTTCTATACTGACATTGTTTTAAATAAAGGGCTTCTTAAAGGGAATTACTGAATCAGTGTCATGACAAATCATCTAGGTTGTTAAAGGTTTTTCTTTTCGAATAAATGATTGTTACTCCCAAGCGAAAGAATAAAATCTTTAACGGAATTTGTACCCATCACACCTGCCCTTTTCCAAGAATTGTCAAATCGATGATCAACTATAACTTAAGGTATATGCCGAACGCCAGGTATGGTATCTTGCACCACAGTACACGACCTATTGAGAAATACATGTACGACCAAGGAACCCGAATTTAAGAGATGAATGAACAAGGGCATCTTTGCCCCGGACAAAAAGAATAATAGGCCTATGGTATTGCCCGCCCCCGTGGCTAGACTAGTACGTGGTAAGTAGAACTTTTTCGTGTCTGCGCGCACTAGGGTACTTTGAATACTGCACATCCCCTCCCCTCTTTTTCCCCTCTATAGGTCACGACGAAGTTCCGACTGAAGAGTGGAGTGGACATGGACCGCACCGAGTTCAATATCAGGGAAAACATAGACAAACGTTGTGAGATAGTGCGTAAAAATTACAGACCACCATTGGGAACATGAAAAACTGTATGATATGATTGTGCGTGTGTACTACCATTATACGGCATGGATGTGTATGCATTTCATGTTTGGGTCACTTGAAGAGAGCGTCACTGTATGATTGAAGTGCTCGTCCGCCGATCAAGGGGGGGAGAATAAAGGGTCCGACACCCCCTAAGATAAACTACAAAATACTAAAAGTACGCAGCATGCATAGGAATAGAGGACAGGAAAGGAGAGGTCCCCATACTCAACGTAGCCCTGAGTCTCCGTCTTAAGTTTCTGCGCTTGATGCATGTACTGTCACACCCTATCCGGCATTTGTGTGTACGTGATCACCGAATTTATGTCTTTTCCCCGCTTGTGTTTTCTTACATGGAACAGACCCATGCTACTCCATGTTGTGTGTGCACCAAGTGGCCTATTATCTTACCCATGTCCCTCTCGTTTTGTGTCGTATGTATGCCAAATAGCCTACTTGATGCACACGTCTCTCTCTCTCTCTCTCTCTCTCTCTCTCTCTCTCTCTCTCTCTCTCTCTCCCTCTCTCTCTCTCTCTCTCTCTCTCTCTCTCTCTCGCTCTCTCTCTCTCTCTCTCCCTCCCTCTCTCTCTCTCTCTCTTTCTCTCTCTCACTCTCTCCCCCTCCCTCACAAAAAGCTCTTTCTTGCCCTCTTTCTTCTTGAGTAAATTAACGACACATACCTCTTCGGTAAGTGTATAATTGGCCTAAAACACGGTGGTGTTCGAACAAATTGACAGAAACAAAACGACCATACTTTACCACGTTACTACCTCTCCTTTTTGCAAATGTTGAGCCTAATCGGCTGAGAAAGAAAGGACAGGTAAGACGACTGATGTCTCCCAATCTGGCCCTCAACACGGGGACTATATGTCAGTGGTTTTTGTTTTTTAGAAGACACCATCTCCACCACCCAGAATTACCCCTGACCAATTACCCCGAAATAGAATGTCTAAGGCACCCTGTTCTCCCAAAGATAACCCCAGCCCTATACTAGCCGTCTCAGAGTATTTTGAACGAAACAGCTGATGGCCCTATTTTCTAATAATACATCGCCTAAAACTGATAAAGGGTTACCTATTGTCCCCAGCAAAAATAATGCTTAAGCTTATGTTCCTCCCCGAAAAGGATACCCGTGAACGCATGACAGTAGCACCTCGCACTTACTTTTTCATAAACTTAGTCGTCCTCGGAGGAAGATGTGTATTACCAAAACTTGTGTTGAGATGAACGAGCCTCTACCGGAGAAGCCGGTTTTAATTTTTAATAAGACTAGAAGGTTGACGGATGTCAGGCTTCCTGCAACAGGTATCGGGCGCAAGAATCAGCGCCTAGAAGGCCAGGCGATGGACAGGGACACCCACAGAAACTTGCACCACAGCAATGATTAATAGATTAGTAACACACACACTAACATCAGAGTTAATAGGCACCAATCATACAGCAACCGATAAAAGCATGTCCGCAACTACTCGGTGGTTGGGAGAGAGGATGAAGTATGTAAATGTCTTCCCTGCCAACTCTCTAAAGAGTTTGTTTCTTGTACTCATTTAAGGATAACGTGCTGCCATCGGAGGGGAGGGGTCGGACGTGACGCACAGCCCGGCTGCAGACCATGGAACATCTATGACATCGACCAAGGGGGAAGCTACGAAGCAAAAAGGGCGTGAGACGAGACACCATTATCAGAATGATAAGCGCGAAGGGCTCCATCGAGGCCCCTGCTCACTGACCAGCGTGCCTGAAGTCTCAACCCGTCGGGCCCGATTGATGGGCCCAGTGCTGGAAAATTCTGCTCCCCTTGGTCCGCATTTTGATCCGACCCCACTCCACCCCCTCTTCCCTCGGCATCCCGAAGCACGTCACACCCTTCTCTCTCTCTCCCTCTTTTATATGGATTATGAATCTGACTTAACTACAAGAGAACAAAAAGCAGGTACCCCGTCTCAAAGTACCTATGGTGAACTGTGTTAAGGAACAGGACTGTGATCGGAGAACAGTGAATGGTCACACCCTGCCACGTGAGAAATTCGATTTGAGCTGGACCTTAGCTCCACCGCCGGTGCTCAATAGTGCCAACGAAAGAGGAACAACAATAAGAGCTTACCAGTGATGGCTCTTTATAAAAGGACACTGGAAAGAAGAACCCATGTCAAGTTGAAAATCCTCTCCCAAACCACCTTTTTATATTAACTATCTTCCTATCAAGTTTTCGTGATGCTGTATCAATCACTTCCGACTGTACACTGAGAAGTTAAGAAAATGTAACTTTGTATAGTGACATTCATACCATACCAGCCATGTACACGACTATACTGACTATTTTCGATCCACACGAAGTCTGGGCCTTAAGTAATGTGCGAAGTATCCCTTGTTTTGCCAGAAACATCCTGTTTGCTTTACAGTATCCTGTTTGTGCTCAAACAAACTCCCCTCCTCCTGTCCCTGGGCCTGACATGCGGCACAGCTGATGTAACGTTGTATGTACTACCTCCTCGCCTACTTTATCATCTGTATATAACTATGTGCAAATGTGTCAGATTACTCCTGCCTGCCCTAAAAACTCTGTATCTTTAAGGAATGTACGAAAGACATTAACGATATTATAGCTGAAGGTTAACGAAGGTAAATGTCGGCCAGGCAAGCTGGCGAGATATGTTAAAAGGGAGGACTGTGGAAATTTAGCTTACAAACTGAACATTATCTGCGCCATCTTGCCTCTCCCCAGCGCCGCGCACAGCGAGCACACGACAGCCATTTTAGGCACCCCACTCTCTCCCCCGCTCATTGTCAATCGCCAGCGCGTTTCCCTGACGCTGCAAGCATCCCCCGCGCACCGGCCACCCCCGCTCTCTCACACAGGCCATAAACCCACTCTTTCTGCGCGGCCCTGCTATGGAACCACATCCGACCGACATCCCATACATGGTCATGCCTCTCCTTTGATGACCCCCTTCCTCTGCACCCCATTGTCTGACCCGATCCCAGGCCATCACCTAGCCCTGCGGATGCAGTTTATTGCCCCTATTGTAAGGGAAACACCCCACATCAAAGGGATTACAGTAGATCAAAGCCCCTGCCCCCTGAGACCCGGCCGGTTGCACTCGTCCTCGGGAATTGGCGGAACACCCTGCTGCGCGATAGCTATCTCCTACTGCGGGTGAGGTGGGAACTTCTACTGTAGCTATGTGTGGGAGCGGATCTGAGTCGGGGCTTCAGGGGATGTTCTCTCATGCATCAAGGGAATCTCAAGAATGTACTATGTGTAATAAAGCAATAAACCTGTGTATAAGAGACCAGGTCTCAGAGATGCAGTTAGAGCACCTCGTGACGATACCTTGCTGTCTGATCTGATGTGTTCTGCTCCGACGGAATAAAACTTTGTTTCCTGCCTTCCAGTCTCCGGCGCCTGCCTCTTTCATTGGTAAATTATCGAGTGGTATGAGAGGCGATTACCGCCGGGCAAATACTTGAAAGGTTATCGATTGAAACTGCCGCTACCATTTAACAGACAGAGGGAGACGGACAGAGGGAGGAGGCTGACAGAGGGAGGGAGAAAGGGAGACGGACAGAGAGAGGAGGCTGACAGAGGGAGGGAGAAATGGAGACGGACAGAGGGAGGAGGCTGACAGAGGGAGGGAGAAAGGGAGATAGAGGGAGACGGACAGAGGGAGGAGGCTGATAGAGGGAGGGAGAAAGGGAGACGGACAGAGGGAGGAGGCTGACAGAGGGAGGGAGAAAGGGAGACGGACAGAGGGAGGAGGCTGACAGAGGGAGGGAGAAAGGGAGACGGACAGAGGGAGGAGGCTGACAGAGGGAGGGAGAAAGGGAGATAAGGGAGACGGACAGAGGGAGGAGGCTGACAGAGGGAGGGAGAAAGGGAGACAGACAGAGGGAGGAGGCTGACAGAGGGAGGGGGAAAGGGAGATAGAGGGAGACGGACAGAGGGAGGAGGCTGATAGAGGGAGGGAGAAAGGGAGACAGACAGAGGGAGGAGGCTGACAGAGGGAGGGAGAAAGGGAGACGGACAGAGGGAGGAGGCTGACAGAGGGAGGGAGAAAGGGAGACGGACAGAGGGAGGAGGCTGACAGAGGGAGGGAGAAAGGGAGACAGAGGGAGACCAAATCACCCTTGGGTGGTGTGGCCATGTCCGCTCGTCAGCAGGTGGACTGTGTGCATGTAGACAAGGTTTCGCAGTGCGTGAACCCCCCTTCAACCTTTGATGAACACTAGGCCATGTGTCAATCTGTGCATGAGTACATCCGTGCTGCAGGCACAAACAGAACCTTACACCCAGTATACCCACCCACTGTGTTTGTCAGAACCCTGTCACAAATTGTTAAGTTACCTACCTGCATTCTCAAATAGCATGGAAAAAACAACATTTGGCCACGTACAGTGCAACACGTAAGGCGGCTCTGCATGGCTTGCTACGCCCGCTCACTACACTGCTGATTGCGTTCCCAAAAGATGCATCAACTAAGATTGTGTCACACATAGGTAAAGTGTCGAAACCTGTGGCCAAGGGAAATACCCATGCACAAGTGCACTGTGAGAGGAATGCTAGCCAAATCCAACCACCAAGAGGAACTGTGCCAAATCAAAAATGAATGAAACATGGATGTCGCATGTAACACAATTAACACTGTCTCTCTCACACACAGGTCAACGTAGTCGATCTCCCCCCAACACTGGGGGGGAAGACTCACAGGACCAGGCTCTGCGTGATGAGGTCCCCACCGGCAGCGACGACTCTCACCACTCCGTGGATGACCCAGACCAACCTGGCCCCTCTGGTGTCCAACCACCTGCAGCACCTGCGTCAGATACAACTGTGCCAACCACCACCCCCATTCCTGCCACATCCCAGGAGACACCCAGGAGCCCTGCCCGCACACAACAACGCAGCCAGTCTGTCCAGGAGGGACAAGGTTCTCCGGGCACCCAGGAGGAGGCAGGCGACACCGCAAATGCCATCCTTCAGGGGTCCCGGAGACCCGATGTGCCCACAACGGCAGGCCAGGCCAGGCGCAAGTGGGCAGGGGTGGTGGGAGTGGAGGACCGTGGAGGCGCGAACCTGCCCAGTTGGCTCAGGACCCGGCTATGTCACACGTCAGAAACATCCTGGACGCATACCGGCGTGACTCCAGAGGCATCGACCAGGTAGTGGGGACCCTCAATGAGATGAAGACCATGCAGGTCGAGCATCATGCCAGGATGGAGGCAAGACTGGATGAGCTCCTGGCGGTGCACAGGGACGTGAGCCAATCACTCCGTCAGATCGCCCAAAGCCTGGCAAACCCTCCCTGTGCCACCAGGCGTAGAGCAGCACCAGAAACAGGGAGGAAGGAGGAGGAGGATTCATCTGACGGAGTGTCCCTGGCATCGTCAAGGCCTGCTTCTGAGGGTCCCCGCAGGAAGGTGGGTCGTCCACGAAAAAGACCGTGAGAGTCAGTGGAATATCACCATCTCCCAGGTCACCTGGCCTGGCACCTGGCCCTCTGGCCCAACAGCAGCACAGCAGCAAAGGACATTCTCTGCCACATGGCCTTGCTGGTCACTGTCTGACCAATGTTGACAAAGACTGTGGCACAGACTCTGATGACTTTCAATGGCAAGGACACCAACTCCTCCTGTGAACTTTGGATTCTACACTCCCGCCAAGCACCTCGTCACCCCCCCCAAACACGTACCCCAGCACTAATAGAATTCATCACAATCACAAGATGATGCCGTCATTTTGCATTATTCCACTACATGTGTGTGTTGTAAAGTCAAACCATGCCTGATTTCTGAAGTAACTCCAAACATCCATACCCTGGGGTCTGAGTCTGGCACACGACACACATGGGTCACAATGTACCATCCAAGACAGACATGGAGCACCATACTCACCCGTGATGGGCCCAACCAGCTGAGGGGGTGCCCGCACAACTGTGCCTACAGACCTATTTAGAAGAGCAACAGTCATGCGCAGAGGTCAGGGATCATGTGGAGTGTCCTGGGGTGGGAGTCCCAGGTATGTGTAGACACGTGGCAGAACCATGTCCTGCATGCTTGAGTCAGGTGGATGTGGAGAATGGTGGGCCAGCCAAGGTTGGATGCATGGAGATGGCACAATTGGGTGTTGGATCACAGTGCCACAAGGTTGTGTTGTGCTTGTGGGCTGCATCCTGAGTGTGTGCGTGGATTGAGAAGGTCATCCTGCAGCTGGCAGTGATCCACTCCCCCATCTCTGTTTGACGTTGATGTGGCCTGGTCGCCGGATGTAGTAGCAGAGCTGTGCAGATGCACCCTGGATGTGGACAAGTATCATGGGATTTCTAACGCACATGTCCGTAGAGTGCAGGGTAGGATTAGACACGGATGTCGTAGTTGACCTGGGGGATGGTCTCCCTCTTGCCTTGAGGTGGATGGAACTGGGGATCTTGTGCATAATGCAGAGTGTGCTGCCGCATGAGGCACAGATGCTGCTGATCAGCATAGCACATGTCAGCAAGCAATCCATGATGAACACCAGCTCGTTTGCGTGGACACTGGCTGCCCTTGCTGCAGGGCCTGCAGCAGCATGCGCCATGTCAAGGAAACAATGCCACAAGTAGCACACAAAGACAAGGATCTCAGGAAGGAACTATGCAAAAGGTGTATGTCAAGGAAGGAATGTCTGGTTCAACATGGCACACACACACACAATGGATTCACATGCAGCACAGTGGCCGTCCTGGAGACTGACATGCCACAATACCTACACAGCCATGGACATCATGCACAAGACAGAATCTAATCCCTGACAAACAGCTTGCATCTTGCTACTCTACACATAGACTCATATGCACCATCTCTGAGAACAATGCCAGACATGCCGCATGCACAGTGGCAACAGACCACCATTGACAGAGATGAGGCACCTTGGAGGCAGAGGGACACCTTTATTACTCATGTGTGTCGGAATGCTAATGCAACTCTGTCAACACATACACAGGTCATGTGGATGAACACGTGGGACCAACACTGGCACCCCCCTTACCACCACAGATGCTGGAAATCCATGGCCCTGGCACACAAGTGACGGGTTACAGCTAAACACCCCCTGCTGCTCACGGAGAGGCTGCTATACACCATTGAGCCCCTAATGGGGAATTCACACACCATGTCAACCCGGTGCAACCCGTATGTTTCCGAGGGCAGTGTTACACACATTGATGGCTCCATCACAATCCACAATCCCATTACAGATGACTGTCACCAAGTCTGACCGTCAATTCAGGTGAATTCTGCTCCATGTCATGTGCCCCATGGTGATTCTACATGTATGTAAAGTATCCAAACATGAACAGGAGCAGTGCACACACATTCAAAACAAACACCACTCCCAAAAAGCCGTGCTGCATCCCTTACCCGAAGGAGATTGCCAAACTTGTCCGTGCATGTAACGCTGATTCAGCACATGTTGCTGTGTTCATGAGGAATAGCAGGAGCACAACAATGCCACCAGCAGACAGCATGCGCAAGTACCTGTGGATGGGAGACAGACCAGAAGTCAGCCAAAAGAAGCACATCCGCATGCATGTGCATGTACTCGACACGTATTAGGTTGTCAACATGCTAGGTGACAATGATGACTCTGGAAAAACATTCTTCTATTGCACCATCACTCGAGTGACACATCCAAACACACCTCTGACTCACTTGGAAGACATGCAGATGGACACACACATTGCAACACAAGTCGCGTATGAGCCGACTCCGCATGTCCTCTATCGCCTCCTCCTCCTCATCACTTGCCTCGTGACCAAGCCCTTCATCCTCCACGGGTGGATGGTCCTTCTCATCTGAATCCAGGATGAGTGGCACAGCTTTCTCCACTGCCATGTTGTGCAGCATGCAGCACACGAGGAATATCTTGCAGACCTTCACCGGTGCATATGGGAGTGCGCCACCGGTCTTGTGGAGGCAACGGAATCGGCTCTTCAGGAGGCCAAACATCCTCTCTATCACTCGCCTGGTCCGCCCATGGGCGTTGTTGTAGCGGTGATCGGCAGCTGTGCTGGGGTTGCGGAGAGGCGTGATCAGCCATGGCATGTTGGGATAGCCAGCGTCCCCTACATGGAAACATCATGGACAAGAGTGGGTCAGGAGAAGCAGTAAGACAGGAAGATGACGTTAAATACAGGACTGCCAGAGTATACCCACCAACAATACATGCTCGTTCGTTGCGCAGCTGCAGCATAATTTCAGGCACCCTGCTACGCCTCATGCTGTACGCATCGTGTGCTGATCGTGGAAAACGAGCACAGACATGTGAAATCACCATGTTGGCAAGACACACCGCAAGGGCATTAATGGAGTGGTAATGCTTGCCGTTACGGAAGGCTACCTCCTGTGCCTGTTGTGGTACCAAAGCCACATGTGTTCCATCTATGGCCCCAATGAAATGGGGCATCCCTCCCAGGGCATAGAACTCACGCTTGACAGCTGTCAACTGCTCAGGAGTTGGGAATTTAGTGAACTCATCCAGGTGCTCCAACATGGCCTCTAAAAAATCATGCAGAACACGGCTGAACATGGTGTGGGACATGCCACCGACATGGGCAATGGTATGTTGGAAGGTACCCGTGGCCAAGAAATGTAGGGCTGCCATCACCTTCATCTTGGGTGTCAGTGCAGTAGGATACCTGTGTAGCGGTTGGAGGTGTGGTGCCAGCCGTGTCGTCAGGTCCTCAATCAAGCGTTGGGGGAAGCGGTAGCGGCGTATACAGTCATTTTCCCGCATGTCAGCCAAGTCCGGAATTGGTCGAAGGAGAGGCGGAGCCCTGCAGTGAATTAGAAGGGACAACGAAGAGTGAGTACAGTACACCACCAATGTCAATGTACAGAGCACATGCTCAACAGGCAATACACATATGCTACATACAGAGTCCGGTCTGTGCAATATGCCCTGTACACGTATGCCAGGCATGTGACACTCCTACCAAGAGCCAGCTACAAACGTTGATTCTCAACCTCAATATGCCATGCCATGAAACTAGCTGTGGGCCAGTGTAAGTGAGCAGGCAGACGCATTACAGGAGTTACAGACATCCAAATATGTGCAGAAGAAGGATGTTTATTGTACAGACAGGTTGCGGAACACTAGAGGCACAGGTCACATGTCATAGAATAAGGACAGACCACACACCTTGCCATGAAGGATTACATGTCAAGACTGATCACACATACATTGAGAGTATGCAGATATGTCCTTGTTTTGGAACTCCGTGTCGATGCATACATACACACCTAACGTCGGATTCCACATGTGTGCTGGTGTGCGTAACAGCGTGCCATGCTCCTCTACACACAGACACATGTTGGTTGCAGCAACTGCAGATGCATTTGACCAAACACCTACAGCAAACCTATGGGAACACATGACACACACATGACATAGCTACAGCGTGCAACGCAGGCATTCACTTGTCAGGGGTAACATTCCGTGTACCTGGCATCAGGGGACATTTGCGGGTGTCGGTGACTGTGCCATGCCAGTGACGCATGGCCCACCAAGTCAGTACTACATGCACACATGTCAAAGGAGTGAAGGGGATGTGTGGCACATAGGGCACCATCACACGTGACATGTGTACACAGCTCATCATACTGTAATTTGCTTCACACCTCAGGAGTATGGTGCCACATCACAGCCTGACCCACCTGTGCCCGACACATGTAGTACTGCACCGACAATGCCTTGATGTCCAGCCTTGGCCATGTATGATAGCTCAATTCATTCCTGTGTGCCGCCTGTCACCACTGTCAGGTGTGAATCCCACCGTACATACGCTCCGAGGGCGTGTGTACGGTCCCTATCACTATGGGGGTGCTCGCGTACGTGTACGCCATAGTAGTCCGGACCATATACACGTGCGTGTGGGGTCGGTCCCTATCACGCATACGCATACGCCAGCACCACCATAGAGATAGGGACCCTACACACGCGTGTACGGTCCATATCACTATGGCGTACGCATTCACCAGCACTCCCATAGTGATGGGGACCGTACACACGCGTGTACGGTCCGTTGCAATGCATTTGGGGTGCCCTAGGGCTGTGGAATGCACCGTACCTGTGTTGTGACATAGGATTGACATAGGGGACACATGAGGGACAAGTATAGGGGCCTAAATGCATGTTGGTTGTCATGGAGACCGAGTTTCAGGTTTGAATTTTGCATCATGTGGCCAGCAGAAGTCGGTTGGAGACAATATACTTTGTTGCAATGTGGTTGTTGACATTACATCATGCTCAATTTTAAGACCATGCAAAGCCTGTCACTGGGGTAGTTTTAAAATGATTGGGCGACACGTAGGATGCAAATGTGACTGAGCCAATCACTCTGTACTCCTGTAAATGAAACAGGCCAGCAAGGAAGATATAAGGCAGCCAGGTCCCTTGAGAGAGCACTTGCCTGCACATCCTTTCATTCCACAACACTGCTGCTGCTTGTGATTCCTCTGGCACCATGTCCAGGTCTTTGGAGAGGGCCCAGCCATTCACCATGGAGGAGAATATGGCGTTGGTGGATGTGATCCTCCCACAGTACACCATGCTGTATGGTCGACCAGGGGAGCAGGTGAGTGCAGACTTCACTAGCTTAAACTGTGCCCCTTTTTGTGACTGTGACTTCTGGCATTGTGTCCAGGTGTGACAGACATGCAGGGTTCTTCATAGTGGTTCCCAGGGGGGGGAAGGGCTCATGTCTCCCATGCAGAGCATGCTGTAGTTCCTGTGTGCACAACGCACTAGCATGGTGCTTACTGTGACGATCACTGCATGGTGCATGCCGCTTTCGGACTGCCTAATCCTCCTGGAAATGTTGTTTCTACAGTCCTGATGTGAGTCTGTGCTCCCCCCAGGGTGACAGGTGCCAGGACCCACAGATGTGTGTCTGTTCAGTGTACCTGTGGTGAGAGTGTCCAAATGATGTGGTCGTCCCCTGGACATTGGTGTGTGTGTGTGTGTGTCCCCTGTCATGTGGGTGTGTGCATATGTGGAGTGTTGCACCCCAGCTGCATGTGGGATGGATACACCCTGCCCATCTGATGTGAGCAGGGAGCTGTGCTGGATGTCTGCCGTGCTGAGACAGCTCCACATCTGTGACACCCCCAGTCTAGTGGCACATGTGCAGAGTGAGGTTTGAAGCGGCAGTTGCCTATGCCAGGTGATTGTTCAGTGCCTGTGTACTCTGCTGAGGTAGCGTAAGTGGGCTGGGGCATGTGACTGCTTAGGGGTACTGTTCAGATTCCTGTTGTAGCTTGGGATGCACAGTGTGACCCTGCATCATTGATTGTGTTGCACCCCTCATGCCACCTGTGTACTTTCAATGGCACCTACTGCATTTGCCCATTCCCAGGAGGCTGATGTCACTATGACCAAGGTGCAATGAGTTGGCTGCATACTATGGCCAGTTCAAACATGCATAATTTGTAATATGTGTGTCTCTGTATCATTGATAAGGTGGATTGATGTATTGTCACTTTTGCATCCTCACAGGTAGGCGTCTGTGGCAAGGGGGAGATCTGGAAGCAAGCCGTCAGTGCCGTGAGGAGGACGGAGGGTCGGAAGCGGCGCCTAGCCCAGGTGAGGAAACGCTGGCAGGACATCCGGTGCTGGATGCGGAGGATCGCACGGGTCCTGCTGGGGGACTCACCTGTGAGCCAGAAAAACCGTGGGCGCCGGCGTCTGACCCACATCCAGAAGCGTGTGCTGGCGGGGGTCATCCCCGACTTGGACAGGCGCTTACTGGAGAAGCAGCAGCAGGAAGGGGGTAGGTACATGTGTGTTTGTTGTGTGTGACCAGCTTTTGGAAGTGTGCAGTTGCATGGATACACTGCCAGGGTTTAAATGTGCAGTGCATATCCTGTTCCCCAAAGTAAAGCGGTGCTGTTCTTCCTCCCTTCCCCTCCTTGCCATGTGTTCCCTGGTCTGTGTGTAGTCACTCTTGCACAAGGTCATCTAGGCTGGCAGTTACTCCAAGTGCCCAATGCTTGCAGCATCATGTGTGGGGGTGGTGTGTAACAGGTTTTTGCACGTTGCCTGTGCCCTGGCCAGTTCTGTCATCGTGGGGTCCATGTTAGTTGGCACTGATGCTGAGTCCCGACATGGGAGTGTGTGTTTCATGTGTACTGCCTTACTGCCTGCATGTCGAATGTTGTGCCCTCTGACATGATGTGCTTGAGTGTGAGATATGCATAGTGCAGGGATGTTGGCTTGTGTTCCAGTCATATCCATCCAGGGCCATGGAATAGTGCGGCCACTACAGTCCCCTGGGGCACTTTTCCTAGGTATCATGTGTGTCATCAGACAATGTGGACATTCTCTGTGTCTTCAGCATAGTTTGGGCCCTGTGGCATAGTACCCTGGCATCATTTGTATTCACGTATACTGTGCTACATGTGTCCACTGTACAGGGTGACCTAATTTAGCTGGTGCATACTCACAGGGGCCTGTGCCTGTGTGTCTTGGTACAACTATCTGATGATGGTTGTTTGTCAGTGATATATGTGGACACGCGCACCAGGGGTAGTTTGTGTGCGATCAGGATTAATTGCAGGCCATGTGTTTTCATCCCAGACTAAGAGGTGTAAGTACTTCCTCTGTCTCAATCACATTGTCTCAGGTAGGGGGGGGGGGTTGGTGCGGGCAAGGCCTACATGTCCAAACCTCAAGTCTCCTTGCTCGGTCTGGCCAGTGTGAGATGTTTGTGTGGCCAAACACTCAAGGTGCAGTGCCCCAGTCATGTTGGCCATGGTTTTCAGTATTACCTTTGCAGCATGTCCCAAGAGTTGATAGACATGGTTCCTGCTCATCCCTTTCTTGGCTACGCTGTGTGTCGCTGATGCTGTGCTAGATTGTCCCCAGAGCCTGGCTCCTCTGTACTATTTGATATCAAGTTATGTGCTATTGTGTCATGCTCTCCATATTTTAACTGTGGCATGGTGGGTCAACAAACTGTGTGTTGCAGGGACTACATATGTACCTTGTATTGTAGATGTTACTCTTGTTGCTTTTCAGGCTATGCACTGTGACCTATGTAGAGTTGCCTCATGTGACATATGTATACAGGTGTCTGATTTCTCCTGTCTCTTCACCTTGCCCACAGCATCGTCGGGGGACTACGAGGGAGACACTTGCACGGACCGTGAGGAGGGAGCGAGCACCAGTGCCAGCAGTGCTGAGTTGGCTGGCACATCGAGTGACACGGAGGCCGACGGGAGTGCAGCGGAGGACCTGTCCAGTCAAACCACCACCGACTATGACGCAGACGGGTCCGAGGCTGAGCACTCTGAGGGGGCGGAGGCTGCTCCCACAGCTGACAGCAGCACTCCATCACTACCCGCCCCCTCCATTCCGATCACCGGCCTCCCACTTGCTCGTGGCCCTTCCCGCCGTGCTAGGTCACCACGTGTCTCCTTCTTGCCAGGCACCGCACCCCCTGCCCCTGTCTCCACTGCTGCCACCAATGCCGAGTCTGTGGACATCCTGCGGCAGTTGCAGGTTGGTCAGACTGCGATGCTTAATGTCCTCCATGGCCACAGCCGAGTGCTCAACCAGATGGAGGCATACATTGAGGGCATTTCAGCTGTGCAGTCTGACCAATGCAACTTGCTGAGGTCCATAGACTCGACACTGACTGCAGCAGTGGGTCTCCTGCAGCGCTACGTCCCCCCCTACCCCTGAACCATCCACACTTCCCACTCCCATGCCTGTCCAAAGCACACCCAGACGTCCCCATGCACGCACACCACCAGACACAGGCACCACACCACCAGGGAAGGCAAAGCGCACACCTCCTGGCACGCACACACAGGGTGAAGTAGGCACACCCACTGGGTCGAGGGGGAAACGGAAGACACGCAGCCAGAGTGGGAGTCCACATTCCTCACGACCACCACCCTCCAAATCCACTCCCCTCAGCTCTCCTGGCCAGGATTCCACCAAAGACTCCTTCATGGCCGCTCTGTCCCTGAGCCCCAAAGTGACACCACCCCGCAAGCGGTCAAAGGAGTCCCCGGTCAGGGTGGTTGATTTCCCCCCCTGTCCACAACCTCCCCCGGTAGCGCTGCGACCCATCCCTGCGACCCCCCCCCCCTCCTTGGGGCCTGGGGTTCCTTCGGGTGCAGGGGAGACGCTGGGCGACCTGGCAGTAGTGTGCAGCGCCGTGCCCGAATCCACCTTTGGCGCTGCCCCACCCCCTGTGTTGGAGTCGTCCGTCCCTGCACCCACAACACCTACCCTTGCCCCTCCTGTCCCTGCGGTGCCTGGTCCTTCCCCCCCACATGATGCCACCCCCCCTGTGGATGACAAGGTAGTCTGAACTGTGCAGGCAACTAGGGGACACGCATCCCAATGTGTCCCCCACCTGGATTGGAACTATGGACTGCCCTATGGGCCTTGTGCATATGGAACTTTTCATACAATTCATTTTAGAACATTGCTGAATAAAGCTATTTTATTTTCCTTGGCACACTACTGCTTTTCTGGCATTGCTGTTGGTGGTGCTGCTCCATGATTTGGGGTGGCGATAATGTGTTAGGTGTCTGGGATATGTTGTAGTGTGCTATTCGTGGGGTGGACCCTGTTATCTGTGTGCCATCACACGGTATTTGCTATCAAACTTTGCTCATGTTAGCTGTTACTGCATGGTGACATTGTCCCAAGGTGTGTACCTTCCTCTGTGGACCCTGACATCTTCCCTGCAGGGTGTTGTGAAGACATTTATGCAGTGCTGTGTCTACATTTGCTGGGTGTGTGACGGACCCCTTCAACTTTGGCCATGCATGCTGGACAAGGTCTCCACCTGCATCATTTGTGTCATTCTTGGGGGTCACTGTACTTGTTACTTGTGACTGGAGTATATTGACAGGACTTCATGTGTACATGTTCCCTTTTCCGCACTATGCATGTGTGTACTCCCAGCCTCGCACACATGTGTTTCGTGTTCTGCTGGGTCTTTGAGCACCTGCCTGACAATTGTGGCCATTGTATCTGTGTGTACTCAACCCCTTTCTTTCCATGGGCACAGCTGGGGGGACTCTGCACCCACCCCTCCTGTGTCTGGGCACTGCTGGGAGGACTCTGCACCCACCCCTCCTGCGTCTGGGCACTGCTGGGAGTGATAGGCACACACCCCTCCTGTGTCTGGGCACTGCTGGGAGGACTCTGCACCCACCCCTCCTGTGTCTGGGCACTGCTGGGAGGACTCTGCACATACCCCTCCTGCGTCTGGGCACTGCTGGGAGGACTCTGCACACACCCCTCCTGTGTCTGTGTACTGCTGGGAGGACTCTGCACACACCCCTCCTGTGTCTGGGCACTGCTGGGAGGACTCTGCACCCACCCCTCCTGCGTCTGGGCACTGCTGGGAGTGATAGGCACACACCCCTCCTGTGTCTGGGCACTGCTGGGAGGACTCTGCACCCACCCCTCCTGTGTCTGGGCACTGCTGGGAGGACTCTGCACATACCCCTCCTGCGTCTGGGCACTGCTGGGAGTGATAGGCACACACCCCTCCTGTGTCTGTGTACTGCTGGGAGGACTCTGCACACACCCCTCCTGTGTCTGGGCACTGCTGGGAGGACTCTGCACCCACCCCTCCTGCGTCTGGGCACTGCTGGGAGTGATAGGCACACACCCCTCCTGTGTCTGGGCACTGCTGGGAGGACTCTGCACCCACCCCTCCTGCGTCTGGGCACTGCTGGGAGTGATAGGCACACACCCCTCCTGTGTCTGGGCACTGCTGGGAGGAATCTGCACCCACCCCTCCTGCGTCTGGGCACTGCTGGGAGTGATAGGCACACACCCCTCCTGTGTCTGGGCACTGCTGGGAGGACTCTGCACCCACCCCTCCTGCGTCTGGGCACTGCTGGGAGTGATAGGCACACACCCCTCCTGTGTCTGGGCACTGCTGGGAGGACTCTGCACCCAGCCCTCCTGTGTCTGGGCACTGCTGGGAGGACTCTGCACACACCCCTCCTGTGTCTGGGCACTGCTGGGAGGACTCTGCACACACCCCTCCTGTGTCTGGGCACTGCTGGGAGGACTCTGCACCCACCCCTCCTGCGTCTGGGCACTGCTGGGAGTGATAGGCACCCACACCTCCTGCGTCCTGGGACTGCTGGGAGGACTCTGCACACACCCCTCCTGTGTCTGGGCACTGCTGGGAGGACTCTGCACCCACCCCTCCTGCGTCTGGGCACTGCTAGGAGTGATAGGCACCCACCCCTCCTGCGTCTGGGCACTGCTGGCAGGAATCTGCACACACCCCTCCTGCGTCTGGGCACTGCTGGGAGTGATAGGCACCCACCCCTCATGTGTCTGGGCACTGCTGGGAGGACTCTGCACTCACCCCTCCTGTGTCTGGGCATGTACGGTCGGGACATACACGGGTGTGGGTACGCTCCATTCATACACGGGTGTGGGTACGCTCCGTACATACACTGGTGGGGTGTGGGTATGCTCCATTCATACACGGGTGTGGGTACGCTCCATTCATACACGGGTGTGGGTGCGCTCCGTACATGCACTGGTGGGGTGTGGGTACGCTCCATTCATACACGGATGTGGGTACGCTCCATTCATACACGGGTGTGGGTACGCTCCGTACATACACTGGTGGGGTGTGGGTACGCTCCATTCATACACGGGTGTGGGTATGCTCCGTACATACACGAGTGTGGGTACGCTCCGTACATACACTGGTGGGGTGTGGGTACGCTCCATTCATACACGGATGTGGGTACGCTCCATACATACACTGGTGGGGTGTGGGTACGCTCCATTCATACACGGGTGGGGGTACGCACCATTCATACACGGGTGTGGGTACGCTCCATTCATACACGGGTGTGGGTATGCTCCGTACATGCACTGGTGGGGTGTGGGTATGCTCCATTCATACACGGGTGGGGGTACGCTCCGTACATTCCCGTGCCCACGATTTGCAGGCCTGGGTACGTACCGTACCCAGGCCTTAAGAGCGTGGGTACGGGCCATACCACGCCCACCACTACGTCACCCCAACAATAGCGGTACGGCCCGTACCCACGTTCTAATGGCCTGGGTACGGGCCGTACCAGCATTGTTGGGGTGATGTAGGGGTACGCGTGGTACGACCCGTGCCAACGCTCTGAGGGCCTGGGTACGGTGCAGACCCCCAATGGGGTGCCGTAGGGGTACGCACCGTACCCAGCCCTTCAGAGCGTGGGTACGGGTCGTACCACGCGTACCCCTACATCACCCCAACAATCCTGGTACGGCCCGTCCCCAGGCCTTTAGTACGTGGATACGGGCTGTACCGCCATTGTTGGGGTGACGTAGTGGTGGGCGTGGTACGGCCCGTACCCACGCTCTTAAGGCGTGGGTACGGTATGTACCGGTATTGTTGTGTTGCCGGTTCGCGCCAACATCCACTTCCGTTGTGGCAGATGCTTGCGTTGCTGGACACGCCCCCACCCCCTTGAGGTGACCAGGTCCTGCAGGTCAGGTATGTCCAAGGCATGTGTAATTTGTGACTTGGGTGGGGGTTATGTGTCCTGCCCCTGCCCCCCCCTTTGCCCCTGGGTGTTATTCTGACCTTCTGCGGTGTCTGCGTCGGTGTCTGTAGAGCAGGTGGACTGCTATGAGGGCTGGGATGACACGTAGGTTCGGGTCCATGGCTGTCCGTCGCGTACAGGTGCTCCTTGTGCGCGTCGTCATGATTTCCCTGCAGTTTTTGGCAGCCGGAAAATATAATCCGTGCGGGGTGACGTCAGTGCGAATCGTACTTCCTGGTTCGTGAACCGCAGCCTGATTGCGTCCCGACGTCACGTCGGAGCATTCCCGGATCACATTGGGATGTATATTTTCGTCGGTCGGTGTTTTTTACGATTCGTACAGAAATGGTGTTTCCGTGGGAATCGTACTTCCATGTTTGTAATGTTTATTTCCCGGGTACGAGTCGGACGGAGAAAACGCTCCGACCGACGGTTCGTACCCGGTTTCTACAGGATCCGAATCGGCACCTATGTGTCCAACATATTGGTTTTCAAAATATCTGTACTTTCAGGGTCATTTTCTGTACCCGATTTCGCATTCCTGCAAGACCTAGACTCACCCAAATGATTCTTCTACTTTATATAGACTTGCAGATGATAACCGATCTGAACATTCATATGCTCCAATTTCACGATGCGATAACATCTTCAAACTGAAACTGTATAATTTCTTACTTAGCGTCTTCTCGTGAGAAATCTCTTCCCACATTTCTTTCAATTCAGTCTTTTCTGATTTAGTAATGTAAGAAGTTACATAACGAGCAACAGCAATGGAATTGTCCGCAACATACTGAATATCCATGTTAGCGTTCCACATGGATAAAATAACTGGATTGTAGTCATTTATGTATTTTGATTCTTCGCTTCTTCTTAAGTTGTAGGTGTTTTTCAGGGACTTTCTTGTGATGGTATGTCATACAGCTGACATAAAACTGTTCACTCTTCCTTTGGATAATAGAGGACGTGGAAATCCAAACCGACATTTGGTATAGAACTTATCCTTTGACTTGTACTTTCGTCTACAGTATTTTCCACACCTGTGGCTTTGAAATCGTAAGACTTGTTGTTTTAAGTTTTTCTCTTCTCTGCTATTTGAAAGAGCACATGTAGCATAATCTTCAAAGAAAGACAAAACAGTTTCATCTGAATCTGTTCCAAATTTGGGGGCGTCCTTGACCCATAACAACATATGTATGTGAGGAGCACCTCTTGCTTGATACTCCTTTCTCCAAAAGAAATCCACAACTTCTCCAAGAGGAGGATTCTTTTTATTGCTGATGAAAGACATCATAGCTTCAAATCTATGATTGAAATATCTGCATACATTGACAGGATCCAAAGAGCACAATTCTCCAGGTGTCTTGTATTCAAATTTTTTATATTGGAATTTGCCTCTCGAAGAAATTCAAGTAAATCATCCCAAGCATACTCAGCACAGCTTAGTGTAACGAACCATGTAGGAGTTCCCAAGTTCCGTAGCATACATTTCAGTTCTCCATGTCGACGGTACCAATATTCATTAGTCCCACGCTGACATGCCATCAGATTAATCAACTGAGATTCTAAATGATCATCTCTCTGATGCACTTTATCCATAAAATCCTTTGCAGTTACATTTTGAAGATGCATTCCAGTTTTTAAAATGTGATTTACTGCATATGAAAGTCCAGACAAGTCACTTTCAAACAAAAGATGAAACATATAAGGGATACATTGTCGAAATCTTGGATCTTCTGCATATAATCTTGTTGTCCGATATTCAGATGCAGGAATCTGCACAGGACGTTCATCATATCGTCCACCTTTTCCTGTTGGAAACAACTGCGGGAAACAACGAGCTTCCAGGCTCTCTTCCCATACACTCATGGGACTTCCTGTTGCTTTTTTCATTTGAAACAACTCAATCATATTCCCCATCACCTCTTTGGAATGAAGTGGATGTACACTGTAATGTTCATAGATCTCTTCACATCTGGACATGTCCACTTTTTCAATTTGTCCACTTAATGTTTCACTATCTTCTGCTAAATCTATTTCTTCTTCTCCAACAAACACATTTCTATAGTACGTGCAAAAGTAGGTCGCACTCTGCTCGTCACACCAGCAAGTTGCCCCAAAGGATTGTGGGAAATGTAGTGGCGACGGCGGGTACGCCTATGCCACGATATGTAAATAGAACAGTATGTGTTGCGTTAGCCATCCCTGGACACGTGTTTCGAGGTAGTTGCCTCTCGTCAGCAGGGAGCAGGTCAGTGTAAGGGGGTGCCGTGTGGACTGCCAAAATGTAATTAAAAGCAGGTCAAGTACCTCTCCTGGCGCGCAGGTGCAGATCCAAGGCTCGTCAGCCCGTTGGCTCAAGGGAGCCGTCTTAAATTGTGCAAAAGTAGGTCGCACACTGCTCGTCACACCAGCAAGTTGCCCCAAAGGATTGTGGGAAATGTAGTGGCGACGGCGGGTACGCCTATGCCACGATATGTAAATAGAACAGTATGTGTTGCGTTAGCCATCCCTGGACACGTGTTTCGAGGTAGTTGCCTCTCGTCAGCAGGGAGCAGGTCAGTGTAAGGGGGTGCCGTGTGGACTGCCAAAATGTAATTAAAAGCAGGTCAAGTACCTCTCCTGGCGCGCAGGTGCAGATCCAAGGCTCGTCAGCCCGTTGGCTCAAGGGAGCCGTCTTACATTGTGCAAAAGTAGGTCGCACACTGCTCGTCACACCAGCAAGTTGCCCCAAAGGATTGTGGGAAATGTAGTGGCGACGGCGGGTACGCCTATGCCACGATATGTAAATAGAACAGTATGTGTTGCGTTAGCCATCCCTGGACACGTGTTTCGAGGTAGTTGCCTCTCGTCAGCAGGGAGCAGGTCAGTGTAAGGGGGTGCCGTGTGGACTGCCAAAATGTAATTAAAAGCAGGTCAAGTACCTCTCCTGGCGCGCAGGTGCAGATCCAAGGCTCGTCAGCCCGTTGGCTCAAGGGAGCCGTCTTAAATTGTGCAAAAGTAGGTCGCACACTGCTCGTCACACCAGCAAGTTGCCCCAAAGGATTGTGGGAAATGTAGTGGCGACGGCGGGTACGCCTATGCCACGATATGTAAATAGAACAGTATGTGTTGCGTTAGCCATCCCTGGACACGTGTTTCGAGGTAGTTGCCTCTCGTCAGCAGGGAGCAGGTCAGTGTAAGGGGGTGCCGTGTGGACTGCCAAAATGTAATTAAAAGCAGGTCAAGTACCTCTCCTGGCGCGCAGGTGCAGATCCAAGGCTCGTCAGCCCGTTGGCTCAAGGGAGCCGTCTTAAATTGTGCAAAAGTAGGTCGCACACTGCTCGTCACACCAGCAAGTTGCCCCAAAGGATTGTGGGAAATGTAGTGGCGACGGCGGGTACGCCTATGCCACGATATGTAAATAGAACAGTATGTGTTGCGTTAGCCATCCCTGGACACGTGTTTCGAGGTAGTTGCCTCTCGTCAGCAGGGAGCAGGTCAGTGTAAGGGGGTGCCGTGTGGACTGCCAAAATGTAATTAAAAGCAGGTCAAGTACCTCTCCTGGCGCGCAGGTGCAGATCCAAGGCTCGTCAGCCCGTTGGCTCAAGGGAGCCGTCTTAAATTGTGCAAAAGTAGGTCGCACACTGCTCGTCACACCAGCAAGTTGCCCCAAAGGATTGTGGGAAATGTAGTGGCGACGGCGGGTACGCCTATGCCACGATATGTAAATAGAACAGTATGTGTTGCGTTAGCCATCCCTGGACACGTGTTTCGAGGTAGTTGCCTCTCGTCAGCAGGGAGCAGGTCAGTGTAAGGGGGTGCCGTGTGGACTGCCAAAATGTAATTAAAAGCAGGTCAAGTACCTCTCCTGGCGCGCAGGTGCAGATCCAAGGCTCGTCAGCCCGTTGGCTCAAGGGAGCCGTCTTAAATTGTGCAAAAGTAGGTCGCACACTGCTCGTCACACCAGCAAGTTGCCCCAAAGGATTGTGGGAAATGTAGTGGCGACGGCGGGTACGCCTATGCCACGATATGTAAATAGAACAGTATGTGTTGCGTTAGCCATCCCTGGACACGTGTTTCGAGGTAGTTGCCTCTCGTCAGCAGGGAGCAGGTCAGTGTAAGGGGGTGCCGTGTGGACTGCCAAAATGTAATTAAAAGCAGGTCAAGTACCTCTCCTGGCGCGCAGGTGCAGATCCAAGGCTCGTCAGCCCGTTGGCTCAAGGGAGCCGTCTTAAATTGTGCAAAAGTAGGTCGCACACTGCTCGTCACACCAGCAAGTTGCCCCAAAGGATTGTGTGAAATGTAGTGGCGACGGCGGGTACGCCTATGCCACGATATGTAAATAGAACAGTATGTGTTGCGTTAGCCATCCCTGGACACGTGTTTCGAGGTAGTTGCCTCTCGTCAGCAGGGAGCAGGTCAGTGTAAGGGGGTGCCGTGTGGACTGCCAAAATGTAATTAAAAGCAGGTCAAGTACCTCTCCTGGCGCGCAGGTGCAGATCCAAGGCTCGTCAGCCCGTTGGCTCAAGGGAGCCGTCTTAAATTGGAGAGGTACTTGACCTGCTTTTAATTACATTTGGCAGTCCACGCGGCACCCCTTTACACTGACCTGCTCCCTGCTGACGAGAGGCAACTACCTCGAAACACGTGTCCAGGGATGGCTAACGCATACACATACTGTTCTATTTACATTTTGTGGCATAGGCGTACCCGCCGTCGCCACTACATTTCCCACAGTCCTTTGGGGCAACTTGCTGGTGTGACGAGCGGTGTGCGACCTACTTTTCCTCAATTTAAACGGCTTCCTTAAGCTAACGGGCTGACGAGCCTTGAGTCTGCACCTGCGCGCCAGGAGAGGTACTTGACCTGCTTTTAATTACATTTGGCAGTCCACGCGGCACCCCTTTACACTGACCTGCTCCCTGCTGACGAGAGGCAACTACCTCGAAACACGTGTCCAGGGATGGCTAACGCATACACATACTGTTCTATTTACATTTTGTGGCATAGGCGTACCCGCCGTCGCCACTACATTTCCCACAGTCCTTTGGGGCAACTTGCTGGTGTGACGAGCGGTGTGCGACCTACTTTTCCTCAATTTAAACGGCTTCCTTAAGCTAACGGGCTGACGAGCCTTGAGTCTGCACCTGCGCGCCAGGAGAGGTACTTGACCTGCTTTTAATTACATTTGGCAGTCCACGCGGCACCCCTTTACACTGACCTGCTCCCTGCTGACGAGAGGCAACTACCTCGAAACACGTGTCCAGGGATGGCTAACGCATACACATACTGTTCTATTTACATTTTGTGGCATAGGCGTACCCGCCGTCGCCACTACATTTCCCACAGTCCTTTGGGGCAACTTGCTGGTGTGACGAGCGGTGTGCGACCTACTTTTCCTCAATTTAAACGGCTTCCTTAAGCTAACGGGCTGACGAGCCTTGAGTCTGCACCTGCGCGCCAGGAGAGGTACTTGACCTGCTTTTAATTACATTTGGCAGTCCACGCGGCACCCCTTTACACTGACCTGCTCCCTGCTGACGAGAGGCAACTACCTCGAAACTCGTGTCCAGGGATGGCTAACGCATACACATACTGTTCTATTTACATTTTGTGGCATAGGCGTACCCGCCGTCGCCACTACATTTCCCACAGTCCTTTGGGGCAACTTGCTGGTGTGACGAGCGGTGTGCGACCTACTTTTCCTCACATTTCTATAGTACTCATTATTTTTTAACAGATACAATGATGCCTTTTGCACTTTTCTAACATCCACTAACTCTTGCCAGATTTTCTTATTCTTAGTTGGAACACCATTAACTAGAATGACTAGTGGCTCATTTTCTGCATGATCTACAACAATCGTTTCAATATTTTTCCTTAAATCTAATGGTAAATACACAACTCTTCCTTTCAATCCTCTTTGCAACTCTGATGGAGGTAATTTACTTGTTTTGGGCTCCATACGAACAATAGCCTGAAACGGGTGAACACATTGTATCAGAAGAGACTCATACGTATTTAAATCTATCAGCTCTGGAGGAATAGCAACCAACTCTAGATTATTATGAACAGCTCTAGCAGGCATTTTATTCTCATCTAATTTGTTATAACAATATTTGCAAATACGCTGCTCACATCCCAAATCAAAACAATCCTCTACCAACAAATAAGTTGCAAATTCCATCCACTTATCATTATCTTCTATTTCACTTTTTAAATACAGATTGACACCCCTAGTCTGATTTTTATAGTGACTTCGCTGACAACAAATACAAGAAACATTTGGTCTTTCATCTGAAATTACCTTAAACTTTGTGATTTCATCCTCACATTTTTCTGTAATTACAGGTTCTACATTGTCTTCAACATTTTGTTCTACTAATGTGTCAGTTTCTTCACTCTCTTGCTGAGGCCCAAAGTAACAAAACTCAATATCCTCACAGACCTGCTTCACATCTGAAACTGACCCACGTAAAAGAGCACTGTTCAACTCACTTATCTTTAGTACTGGACTTTTTGCATAATACAACCTTCTCACTAACTTCCGCATTTGAGTATGATGTACTGCCAGCATTCTGAAATGGTGAAAAACACTTTCACAAACTTTCCTAGAAAGACAAGCCAGAGAATGACCTTGCAAACCAGTATATTTTCTCACTCTGCAAGGGTCTAGTCCTTGCAACAGCTTAATCTTTTGTTTTACACTTTTTTTAGTATAGGCTCGTAAAAAACTACATAATTTTTCAATAGATTCCTGTCGTACACTACAAACACTACTGCAATCCCACATGTACAAAGGGTTTTTAGCACGTCTCCCTAAAACTTCATCAGATATCACTTCTTCTGCATTTCTTTCAACAATTTTCTCTTTCTCCATTGGACAACCATCACTAACCTCATAACCTCTACCACTGGTGTCAACTGCATAAAATAATTTTTCACTTAGTGAATAGCTCTCTTCATTAAAAAAATGTATCTGAACTAGAACTGTGTTTCCATTCTCCCAATAAAACATCACATTTTTTTTTTATTAATAACTCTTTTCCTCCTACTTTTGGCCTTCATTACATATATTGGTTTATCTAGTGATCAAATTCTGTTTAACACTAAAATAAACAGTTTCCTTTTTACTTCAAAAGCCTTTTCCACAATGCTTTCAATATGCTTCTTCTTTTTATAAAATAAAGCTCTCTTTTTATATTTCTTCACATCTTTCAGCAAATTATGCACTACTCTCTTGTAAAATATTTTTTTTGCGTAGTTCCTTATACTGATTTTGTCTTCTTTTACCATACTTTATCTCCTTTGACTGAACATTTGCTTTTTTACTTTCCCCTTATTTTGAATTTTTTTCTTACTTGAAAAATTCTCAGAAGTTGCAGCATTATCTACATTCTGTTTGCTCCTACCAAAATTTTTAATAAATTGCTTCGTGATCTTACCAGAAGATGTTTTCCTTTTAGCCACATTATCTTGTTCATTCAATACTTGTGGTTGATGTTTCTTCAAATAATCCTCCTGTCTCTGTTCTTTTCTTTTTCTTTTTTTTTGTGGCATAATTTCTCTATTTTAACGCTGAAAAACAGTATCTGCAAAAAAGAATCACAAATTAATGTATCTTAATAACTTTCAAATTTACAGTATTCCATTACTGTACAAACACATTTTATATAAAAAAAACTGACTAAGAAACTATAGCTCTGTACCACAAGTGTGACGATGGTTAAAACACTACATACATAGTGCATACTACTTTGAAGCAGTTCATGTCCTAAAGCCTACCTCACTAAAAGACTACATGCTAACTGACTGAATGGTTACAGTACTAAAAGGAGACACATTGGGTGAGTAACAGGGTGTTTGCTAGAAGTGTATGAATACTAACTGGGGAATTGAAGGTGTGAAAGACAACTGTGTAGCTGATTAGAGGACTGAATGCATACTGGATAGGCATTTAAAGCAGTCCATGTGCTAAGGCCTGGCTCACTGCATGAGTACTTGGGTACTGACTGAATGATTAGACTACAGCAAGGAGAGTGCCTGGGTGAATTTATAAGTGGTAGGCTTTTGACGCAGGGAATGGATTAGTACTTGGTACTGAATGGGTCACTAGAAGAGTGCAAAGGGAGTGACAGGATGTTTGCTGGACTATATGGATACTGACTAGGGAGTTGAAAGTGTGAAAGACAAGTGTCTAGGTGGTTAGAAGACTGCATGCATAGTGCATAGGGGTTTGAAGCAGTCCATGTGCTAAGGCCTGGCTCAGTGCATGAATACTTAGGCAGTGACAATCATTAGAGTACTGGAAAGAGAGTGTCTTGGTGAATTTATAAGTGTTTGGGTTTTGGCACAGTGAATGGATTAGTACATGGTGCTGAATGGGTCACTAGAGGACTGCAAAGGGAGTGACAGGGTGTTTCCTGGAAGTGTATGGATACTGACTAGGGAATTGAAGGTGTGAAAAACAACTGTGTAGGTGGTTAGAGAACTACACACACACTGCATAGACATTTGAAGCAGTCTATTTGGTAATGAATGGTTCACAACATAAGTACTAAGAAACGGACTAAATCATCAGACTACTTCTAGGACAGTGCCTGGGTAAAACTTTTAAATGTTCAGTTCTGGTGCAGTGAAGACAATACTACATGGTACTGCACTTTAGTGTTAAAGCATGAATCATTTTATCAACGCATAAGCAAACACTGGCTTCTAATGCTACTAAAACTTGACAACATGACAGGTTTTAAAACACTTATCTGCCACCAAATACACAATGTTACCAAATGCTTCTCTCACAATGGTTCCCAAATGCACACAGACTCACAGTGTGATTCTAGACAACAACAACTATCCCTAGGAGTTTACCAAAACTCATTTACTATAGTGGAACTGGTAAGGGAACTGCACACAATCTACATATTTCACGACTACACTTTAGTGTCAATACCTGACTCATTTAATGAAAGCATAAGCCATAACTGCCTTCTAATGCTACTAAAACTTGACAACATTACATGTTTTAAAACAGTTATCTGTCAGCAAATACACGATGTTACCAAACACTTCTCTCACAGTGGCTCCCAAATGCACACAGACTCACAGTGTGATTCTAGACAAGCACCACTATCCCTAGGAGTTTACCAAAATGCATTCACTACAGTGGAAGTGGTAAGGGAACTGCACACAATGTGCATATTTCAAAAGTGCACTTTTGTGTAAAAGCCTGACTTATTTAATCAACGCATAAGCAAAGACTGGCTTCTAATGCTACTAAAACTTGACAACATGAAAGGTTTTAAAAGAGTTATCTGTCAGCAAATACCCGATGTTACTAAATGTTTCTCTCACAGTGGTTCCCAAATGCACACAGGCTCTCTGTGTGATTGTAGACAAACAACACTATCCCTTGCACTATACCAAAACAAATTTCTTCATCTACAAGGAGTACTACATTTTAGTGCAGAAACATAACTCATTTCACAAATTCATAAACAATGACTGGTTTCTAATTCTACCAAAATATAAAAACTGCATAGTTATCTGTCTACAAACACATGAAAAAAACAAATCCTTATCACAAAATGGTTTCTACATGCACACACACTGTCAATAAGATTGTAGAGAAAAAAAGTACTCCCTACACTTTAGCAGAAGAAATACATTAGTCTGATTAAAATAAAAATAGTCTACATACATCCCCTCACAATTAAATAACTCACCTTTCAAGATGTTTTGTAGATTAAGAAGTATATCAGTCACACACCAGATATCAGTCACACACCAGATTTTCTTATACAGAATCTCTGCACTGTGCACCTGTCAGCAGAAGCAAGGAATGGCAAAGTTTCCCTCTCATTTCCACACATATACATGTAAACATCAAATCACATTCCTTCCCACATAAATTCAAAAGCAAACACACATTTCTATTGGTTAAACATTTCAACCCTTTCCAAATGACATAAACTTCAACCCTTCCCCCAATCTGCCTTCTGCCCATTACCATAGAAACAGGTCTTGGAACACTGTACTGAGCACACAGGTCACAAGTTCAGCGCACACAATGTTGCTAATCAAGACAGCAAGTGTGCTTGACTTATCAGCTTATCATATATAATGTTCCTTACAATCAGTTTGTGTTAACCAATAAGAATCATGTGTTTAAAAAACAGAAATATGCACCCTACCTTTCAGTGTAGAAGGTTGTCAAACAACCAATGATTTCTTGTCTTTTTTCAAAATTGCATCTTAGCCACCATTTTAGAAACCTCTTACTTTCCAAACTGCCATTTCATTTACAGAGACCATCTGAGTGCATCCAGACCTCCTTACAAGATGCTTACAGTGTGGATTGTGGGACACAGCTACATTTTCTAAAGCCAAAGGTATGCAGAAAACAAAGGCATTCACAAAGACCTAGGTTTGCCAAATGTAGACATTAAATGGATTGGACAGAGATGGTTAAAGTGGCACCAATTGATGCCATTGGTGAAATCCTCCATGCAAATCCAACATCCTGACCTCATAATAGTGCACTGTGGTGGCAATGACCTAGGCACTTTGACTTGGGTAGGTCTGGAAATGCTTATGAAGGACACCTTTGCAGAACTGATTTCACTTTTCCCTAAAACTGCCTTTGTGTATTCTAACATATGCCAAAGGCAGAAATGGAACTGGTCCGATCATTTTTGTCCACAGATTGAGAAAGCTAGGAAACATGTGAATAAATCTGTTTCTGCTTTTCTCCGAGACTACAGAATGGGGTCCATTTACAATAACAATCGGCGCTTTCATATGCAAGAGATGTATAGGAGAGATGGAGTACACTTTACTGATGAAGGAAACAGAGTCTTCCTCAACAACCTTAGACTCTGTATAGGTACGTACTTATAAGTACCAAAAACTCTTAATGAACACAACGGCTCTTTTTAGAGCCACTGAAGAACAAAACACTTAAGCTTAATCTTTATCTCCCAACAATTTCATTTTTTTTTCCCTTGGATCCGCGAACCCACCGCGAGAGAATCCGTGCATCCAACGCGATAGGATGCGCGCACCGTGCTTGCATTTCGCCGTTTTTTTTGTTTTTTTTTAAAGGGGGGCCCCAGGGGGTCCTTCTGGGATGACCTAAGCACCGCTAGATGGTCAGAGTATTTCCACTCTGCCCCCTTTATATGTTTTACACACTTTTTCCCCTTGCTTCTTCAGCCTCGCTTCTACCGAGGCAGAAAATGGCCGCCAACAGTTCCTGGTTTCGAATGTAGAGAGACACTCAACAGCCAATTAGCATTCAGTGCGCGATCTGGAGGGTGCGCACTCGCTTCGGGAGGGTGCGCTTACGGTGCGTGTAGGGTCCGCGGATCCTCCGCGGCCATAGATATTTATGTACTTTTAACTCTAATTTTCTCAAGACTACTGAACGGATTCACACCATTTATGCAAAAGGCACGAGTCTGAACTGAGGACTACCTCTTTGCCAAATTTGGTGTCATTCCGTTCAGCGGTTCGGGCTGTAGCTGCGACAACAGATCCTATGGGAAACTGCATGGAGAAAATGCGTTTTGGGACCCCCCTTTTTTCTCGTCCCCCGCTTGACGAATCACCACAACTTTCAGGGTAGGAGCGGAGCAGAGTTGGCCAAAAGTTTGTAAAATTTCGCGAGGATTCGTCAACCGGCGCCAGACTTATTGGGAATAGAATTTTGCGGATTTCCTATGGAAAATAGGTCCTAACTATAACTACCTACTGGCGACCGCCAGTAGGTAATATATATATGTATATATATATATATATATATATATACATTTGAAAGTATTAGTATGTTATATTTTGTTTTGTCATATTCATGTAGTCTTGTGTTCATGCATATTTTGCTATTTAGGAGAAAAAGATCTTGTAAAAATATTTCTTTGTTGTGCAATTAAATTGTCAAGAATACATGTATATATGAATTTGATCTGATCATTGAACATTATATTCTTTCCTTTTCAAAATTCCAATCACCTTTTAATTTAGATTTTTTGCATGAAATGTCTTTGTATAATATTTGCCATTTAGGTTTTAAAAACAAGGATTTCTAATATTAGATATTTTCCAGTATCACTGAACCCTGCAGGGGTAATCTCTGTTCTTGTCATGTATGTAGTTACATCGCACCCCCATGGCCCTTTTTTTGGGTACACCCTGGGCCGTAGAAATACTCACACTTAAGCAGCAGAGTGGACACTGTCTGCCACACATTCTGCCCACTGCCAGTGGTGGAATCCAGTTAGGGGTCATAAAATGTATCATAATTAAGGCTGAGCACCTTAACTTCTGAATCACATTTAATAAACAGGATTTGCAGAAGGTACATTATTGGAGAAATATGTGTTTCTTTTCTGGTACAAATTAAAAGGCTTACGGCAGTATGCCTGATTATGATGCTGGTCGGACTCTCTTCTGACCAGCACGGCAGTGGAAGCAGGACCACCCGACTAGAAGTCAGCAGAACCACTGCCCTGATTACAATTACACCTTGACGGCGGTCACAATGTGTATATTTTCTATTGCGTCATGTGCTGCGGGCTGAAGCACATGCCCCAAAAGAAAATAAACGCCTTGAAAACATCCCTGCACCGTGTGGCAGGCACCATGCTCTGCCAGAAACATGGTGCAAGGATGGTTAGGGAGGCACCAGAGGTGCCCCCCAGGCCCCATAGCAGAGGGCCTGCCCAAAGTCACTTTCCACCTGCCTTTTCATGGCAGGTGAACCGCCATGAAAGGGCAGTCCGAAAGGGACATTGTAATCCCTACAGCGGAGCCTGAGCAGGCACCGACCTTATTGTAGGGATTACTGACCCTCCGACACACCAACAGACTCCTTGTGCCCATAAGAAGCACAGCGGTCGGTCTCTCCGCCCGTTGCCTCCCCCCGCCACATCATAATGCAGTGGGCAGACCGTAGGGACAGATGTTGGTGGGTCTGACACCGACGAGCCATCAGTGCCGCACCCCCTGACATCATTATGAGCTCCCAAGATAGAACACAAGATTGCAATTCAATAAATGCAAAACAATCCAGTGATAGCAATTTTCATACTATCAAATGTCAAATGTGTGTGAGCGTCAAAAGAAAGAGTCTAACTTTAGACTAGAGGCACTTCCAGTGATTTCACAGACATTCGTTTGATATAAGTGCCAAGGGTATGCCCTGTTGGTGTTCCTGTGCTCACTGTACCACAGGCAAAACTAGTCTTGGGCTGCTTGTGTTCCAGTTCAGCAAGGACTTGGCAAGGAGGTTTGAAGTGGACTGTTCCTATTGGAACAGGGTCAAGATTGATTCCAACATGGCGGGCCCAAACTGAGGTGGCATGGTGAGCAAAAGAATGATGGTTTCGAATGCTACCACAAGCAATTACCAGCTGTTATTCTTATCACAAGCATTCCTCCCATCACATTTTGTATGATAAAATATACCACCCTAAGTGGCAATGGCCCTCCCAGACTCAGTACCATGTTCACTGTGCCACTGGACCACACTAAACCAGACTGAAGAGGCACAATCAGGGCAAAACCAGTCTTGGGTTGCTTGCATTCTTGTACAGTGAGAACTTGGCCTGACAGTTCAGGCTTGACTGTTCCTATTGGACCAGGGTCAACTTTAATTTGCACATGGCTGGGTCCAAACTTAAGTGGCACGGTGAGCAAAAGAACGATGGGTTGGAATACTACCACAAGCAGTTGCAGTTACCAGTGGATAGAGGTACTGCTAGCATTCCTTCTATCATCTTTTGTGTGTTTGATATAAAAAAGAATGTCATCAGTAAAGGCTGAGAATGTAATTTCAGTCAGTCAGTCAAAGAACTTTATTTCGGCCACTCGTGCCATAAAAGTACATTAGAAGGTAAAAATCGTCAAATATTTACACAGACTAGTCAATATTTACATCCCATGCATTTATATAAGAAGACTGACAGCTACACAGGAATTTAAAATTAATAAAAACAGTCATTAAAATGCATTTACCTAATTTTACAAAAATTGTTAAAAATTATTTTAGAGATACACAAAATATAGCTTGTAATGGTTTTGGTCATTTGATCCTCCCCTATGATTGCTTTAAAAACCCTCTCATAATATGCCACATAACATTTAAGAAACACGATACGGCAAATACAATTGGAGGATCAGTATCATATTTTAACACTCTGTGGGCCTCTTGACAAACCCTAGGTTTTTACATAATTGGATAATCCAACGTTTATGGGGGAGAACATATGCAGAGCAGAAAAACAGTACATGGGTTTCATTCTCAGCCGTTGAATTACATACAGGACACACACTCAAGTTCTCAGGGGCCCATAGGCTGGTGTGCACTGCCAGTGGTAGATTCCCCATTCTAAACTGTAAGTACACTTTCCTCGCCAATGGGGGGTAGATTACATCTAAAAAGAGTTCCTTTTTGTATACCTCTTTGATTTGTAGGAACTCCATCGTCAGCCTGCCCTCTTTGGCACTTTCTTGGAGGGACAGTAGGTTGGATTGCCTATATTGTTTTACGAGGTCCGACCTAGAAATCAAGGCACAGGAAAACTCTGGGGATGACCATAGCTCTGGCCTACCAAGCCTAACGGAAAGTTTCCTAATGTGGGCCAGCCACGGTAATTTACTTGGATTTAATCCTGGGAGAAGCTCCTTTAGCTCGGCTCTGTAGGAGGACAACTCTGGGGTTACCCATACCCGATGCCAAAAGGTCAGAGGTCTAAGGGCAATCTCTTCATCAATTGGCCTCATACCCAAATGTAATTTCATTATCATTGTAATGATAGCTTTTAATGAAGGCATTGCATCTCAAATGTTCTAAACCGAGTTTAAGGCAGAAAACAAAAATAAAGGAGATAAAGAACAACTCTGTCTGGTGCCATAACCTAAGGCTAGAAGTAACCATTAGTAATAACAACAGCTTTAAAATTTTAATTTAGCATCTTCCTAATAGACTCCCACATAGGGAATATTGAATGCACGAAATGCAGCCTTAAATGTGTCCCAGTTTTTTATTTTTTAAATGCCCTTTGTCCCTGTTATTAATAATTGAAGTGCCCAATAATTTATTAAACTCAAAGTATTCTTTAGAAAAAAGGCAGAAATCCACTATGCAACCTTTCAGCATTAAGGAGATTACAAAGGGCCTAATTACGACTTTAACAGTGCTGCGCCGGCTCTCCGCTGACACAGCACCGCCAAAGATGCGCAAGGACCGCCTGCCTGATTACAAGTTTTTCTCGTACAGGTCCTTTTGCCATTCCCTCAGCCGTGCCCTGAGAAAGGGCCCCACAATGGGAACTGCAAAAATGTTCCAGCACAGCATGGACTGCGAGGTCCATGCCATGCATGCCATGCAGGGCGCGAACCCCCGTTCCCTCCTCATCGCTCCCGCCATCTTGGGTGAGGGGGACGAGCTGGGCGAGCACTCTAGTGCTCAGACCCGCCCGCCCTTGACTCTACAAAAGCTCCTTGCACCCGTGCCCCCGCTGATTGTTAGCATGGTAAGAGTGCTGTCCTGAGGCGGAAAGCCGGGACTGTTTTATGCCCACAAATTGCTGCTATCTTTTAAAATTGCTGCTATTTGATTTTACACTGAGTGCTTGTTAAAACTGCTCCATTGTGTTTTTATACGGACTTGCAGAAGCAGGGCGCGAACCCCCGTTCCCTCCTCATCGCTCCCGCCATCTTGGGTGAGGGGGACGAGCTGGGCGAGCACTCTAGTGCTCAGACCCGCCCGCCCTTGATTCTACAAAATGGTACCCTGGCCAAGGAAGCGCAGCGGACGAGCGCAGCGGGCACGCTGGGCGCGCGCCGAAGCCGCGCCAAAGCCAAGCCCGTCTGCGCCCGTCCGCGACCGGACACGGCCCAGGGCCATAGCCCCTGGTCCTGTTAACCGGACTCGGTGGAGTAGGGACGAGCTGTTGAATCTGTCCGCCGTCACATGTAGTGACGGGCTCCACAGCATGCACACAGGGGTGGACACAGGTTGCAGATCCTGCCAATTCCGATTCTGCACCGCAATGGTTGATACCCGGGACAGCCCCACCCTTTCGTGCGGCTTGCTTAATGTGAGGTCGCTGCGCTGCAATAAGTTTGACATCCACGACCTGCTCGTGGACAGACAATTGGACCTGTTATTTCTTACAGAAACTTGGCTGGATACACACTCCGACCCTGATATCATTCAGGCACTGCCGGATGACTATCTGATGGTAAGACTGGACAGACCTGAGGGCAGAGGAGGAGGTATTGCACTTGTATTTAAACACTACCTTGCCTGTCAAATTGAATCCGTCCACCTGGCGGCAAGTGAGGTGGGGATGTTCACAATAAAAATCAATGGGGGTACAACTGTTAAGGGCTATTTAGTCTACCGACCACCTGGCCCTTTGGCTAGGTTTAAGGGCACTCTCATAGAATGTGCCACAGAGATGGTGCTGCGGAGAGATAAGTTTCTTCTTCTCGGAGACTTTAACATGCACCTCGAAGATCCACTAGACAAGGGAGCGATGGAGTTCCGGCAGGATCTTCAAGCACTACAGTTAGAGCTAAAGGGCCACCTTCCTACTCACCTACATGGTCATCTGCTCGACCCAGTTTTTGCAAACTGGGAGGAAGTTAGGGTGGCCCCCCCAGTGCCTCTCCCGTGGACTGACCATTTTTTGGTGCCTTTTGAAATCTCTCTCCCTAAGAACAAGGACACTGCTCCCACTCCCTATAACCATCCCAGGCGCAAATGGGCGAAGTTTTCTCTGCCCAAATTCAATGAGGCTCTGATAGCCAATGGCCCCATTGGAGGCGATGATGCGGATTCGGTAAACAAACTACTTAACGACCGCATCACGGCTGCGCTGGACCAAACGGCCCCGTTAGACCATCCAAAGAAGGATGGTCGTAAACAGAGATCGGCACCATGGTTTAATGAGGAATTGCGGGGTGCCAAGAGGGAGTGTAAGCGTGCTGAAAGGCAGTGGAGGGAAGCATATGACAATCAGGAGAGAGAGAGATACCTCATCCACAGACGAGCATATCATAATCTTATCAGGATAACGAAAACTGCCCACTATGCCGAAAGAATTCTGGATGCAGAGAACTCAGCGAAAGAATTGTTCTGTGTATACAAATCTCTTGCTGTCCCTAAATCCTCAGCGGGATCAGAGGACTGCTCTGTGGCTGCCTGCAACCGCATTGCTGATTACTTCAGTGACAAAGTGTCCAAAATCTATACCACCTTCCCTGCCCAACCAGCGGCAGATGGAAAGTTCGAGGCGTCAGTTAGAGAGGAAGATGGTCACAAGTTGCTGCTCAATTTCTCTACCCCGCAAGCTGAAGACCTGATCAACATATGTAGATCAGTGAAATCAGGTTCCCCACGGGACCCAGCATCTCCTAAACGGCTGGCCGACAGCCTGACAACACTAGAGCCATACATTAGGCACCTGTTGGATATCTCCTTCAGGTCCAGCACTGTGCCTTGGGAATGGAAACAAGCAGTGGTGCTCCCCCTCCGCAAGAAGCCTAATATCAGCTTCGAAAAACTGGAGAATCTGCGTCCCATCTCCCTCCTTCCCTACTTCTCGAAAGTGGCGGAGAAGTTGGTGAACCAGCAGTTAATGCAGTTTGTGGAAGAGTCTAATCTCCTTCACGCCACCCAGTTTGGATTCAGACCTCGACACTCGACTGAGTCAGCACTCCTTATGGCTTCCGAATCCATCAGACAGGGGGCCGACGAGGGCCACACTATGGCCCTGATCCTGCTGGACCTCAGCGCTGCGTTCGACACTGTAGCACATTCCACCTTGCTACAGTGTCTGAACAAAGCAGGGATGGGTGACGCAGCGCTAAAATGGATTCAGTCGTTCCTCTCGGGCCGTGGTTTCCAAGTCAGGCAGGGTGACTGCTACTCCAGGCGAATGGCACTGGATCAGGGGGTTCCACAGGGCTCGTCCCTAAGCCCAACGCTTTTTAATCTATATGTGGCCCCGGTCGCCTCCATAGTGGAGAGCTACGGTCTGCGCATGGTGTCATACGCCGACGACACGCAGCTGGTCATCTCCCTATCGCGTACTCCCGGCCTTGCGGCGGACATCTTCAGAGCATGCATGCAAGATCTTGCTGCCTGGATGTCTGCCAACTGCCTTAAACTTAACGGCAACAAGACTGAGGTGCTGGTGGTAGGGGGAGACCGGGCGGCGTGGACGTCGGCGTGGTGGCCTCCTTGCTTGGGACCAACACCTACCCCCTGCCTGGAGGCGAGGAATTTAGGTGTCTGGTTCGACTCCGATCTTACCTTTGGCCCCCAGGTCAACCGGGTGGTCGGCACCTGTTTCGGGATCCTTAAGACTCTCAGGAAGGTTTTGGAGCTCCTTCCCGTTAGAGCCCGCCGAACATTAGTGCATGCTTTAGTCACGTCCAAGATGGACTATGGCAACCTTCTCTATCTAGGTATCCCCGAGAAGAATCTGAGCCGCTTACAGGTCCTGCAAAATGCCGCTGCTCGGCTAGTTCTCAAACTTCCTAGAAGATCAGCCTCCAAAGCCGCGCTCCAAGCCTTGCACTGGCTTCCGGTCAGGAGCAGGGTAGAATTCAAGGCCCTCTGCACCTGTCACCGGATCATTAATGGCAGGGCACCCCCTCCTCTTCAGGGTCTCCTGACACAATACGAGCCATCCCGCGCGCTGAGATCCTCTGGTTCAGGGCGCCTAACTATCCCAAAGGTGTCCAGAGCAAGGATGGGTGGCAGGTCCTTCAGGTACCTCGCCGCATCATGCTGGAATAAACTTCCAGTAGCACTGCGTCTGGAACCATCAGAGCTTATCTTCAGAGCCAAGCTGAAAACATATCTGTACACCAGATAGTGGCCCTCCCCGCAGGACTCCCTCTGAACACGCTCACACTCTCAGCGCGGGGACACGCCGTTGTGCGTCACCATTGCGCTCTACAAGACCCATTATTATTATTATTATTATTATGCTGGAACTGGGTGGGAATACAGAGGGGGGCACATGTTCTGCCCTCTGAATGTATACCAATTGCTGGTGGTTGTGGAACCCATAATATGCTGAGCAGGACTGCGCCAGTCCCGCTCAGCATATTGCATTGCCCCTCCACTGCGCCACAGCCAAGGAATGGCAGTTCCTTGGTGCCCCTGATGGTCCACTACCGGAACGACTCAGAGACTCATAATCCGGCAGACGGAGGACCCCCAGTGGTGCGCCACCATGAGTGCGGCGGTTGTGAGACCGCTGCGCTGGTAATCAGGCCCAAAGTCTCCATACAAAGTCTCCAAACATTGGTACGGGTTTCAGAGGTCATGGCTGAGTTGAAGGCTCTGTGTGCTTTATTGGTAGTACATTTTGATTAATTTGCTATTAATAAAGGCATCAATAACATCATTAAAATCACCTCATACAATAAAGCTATAATTAATATTATGATTGGAGAAAGTTTATGCTTGATATATAACCAAAATGTGTGATTAAAGTTAACAAGACTATAAATATTTAGAAGGGTGTAATTAGTCTTATCAATGAAAACATGAATTAGGATTCATAGACTTTCATCATCACGCTCCTGTGACAAGACTTTCACCTCAAGAAATATGTGGTACTGTGTCTCTTTTTACATGGTCACCCACATTTTATGGACTGATGCTGTTGGATTTCGTGGCTCTGTGCACTGGGACACCGCTAAACAAGCCCAGTGCGTATGCTCTGACCCCCAAAACAGTAAACACATAGAGGGACTATTCTCCACTGGCTATTTGCACTGTTCCCTGTAGAAAGACTGGCTGAAAACACTATGATGCAATATTAAATGTTAGTTCTGCTATCTCAGATAAGGGACCAGTTATAAAAACAATTCAAGGTCTGTTTTAATATTTAATAAGAGCTCAACTCAATAGTGAAGTTGGGTGTTTAATAAATATCATGGAAATGGGACTTTTAGAAAATTGTGTTTTTCATGCTTGAAGCTCCTGAAGGTCAATTTGCCTAAGCCTACAACCATCATCGAGCTGGTAAATGGCCATGATGAGGTGTGAAAACTGGTCCCAGAGCAGAGACAATGGCCTCCGTGTGGGCAGGTAAACTAGTTGGACAGTGCCCAGAAACTTAATTCACTTCAAAGGTGACTCCCCTGCCACACACAAATGTAGGTCACACCCCAGCAGTCCCTAACTTTTGTCCTATCAGTCAGGCAGGCACCAAACCTAGTGGTAGGAGGAGCTCACCCCAGAACTTCTTTAGAATGACCAAGGAGGAAGGGACTGCTCATTAACCTAGCCACATGAACACTCCAGCACTACACAAGGGAAGAACGTTTTTTTCATCTTGAATTTAGTATGGAGCACTATGATATTGCCTTTAGTAGGGCGCACAGGAACTGCTGCAAAAGCGATTGGGGAGCACCGGGAAACTTTTACCCTATTGGCTAGGGAGGGGCCCGGAGTTCTCCCCACCCACAAGCTACTGCCAGGCATTTATGAAGCACCCCAATACACCATCTTCCTGAAAGGACAATGATAGTTGTCCGGATATGGACGATTAAGACAACATGTAAGGATATTATAAAAATTAAAAACAACAGGTGACAAACACAGTATTATGGATTGAGTAAAGAGAAAAGACAATAAGGTTGTGATGATAGGATATTGTAAAAGAAAACAAGCATTGGCATAGCCAATAGGTCTCGCCTTTGTGACCTTATAAGTGTTTAGCCATGCAACAGTTGCATAACTAAATACTTATAAGGTCCCAAAAGCGAGACCTATTGGCTATGCAAAGCGAAGGTGAAAGTGATCGCTTTTGCGATCACGATCAAACATCAAAGCGACCATGCAGCCGCGAAAGTGAAAGTAATCGCGGTAAAGCGCGGCGCACGCGCCCGCGCACATGCACTGTAGCTCTAGGCTGGCCTGGTAGCACTTTTTGGAGCCCTCTCAATAAGTCTCGCCAGACCAGCGCATGCGCTGGGTCAGGCGAGACCTAAAATGAAGAAGAATCTCAAAAAAGAGAGTTTCCCAGGGACCAGAAAGGACTGGGTGTCAGATATTTATCAAAAAAAGATTCCTTTCTGTGTATTACTCTTTTAGTTGGTGACCATGAGGCCTACACATTTAGATCAATAACCTTTGATTTTTGACTGTGACACTGGACAAATATTATTACTCCAGACTAGAATATACTTTTTGTTACTCTCAAAATTTATTTTTCATAGGAAAACACTTATGTTCAATAAAATCATATTTTAAAATTGCATTCAATATATACTCTGATTGGGTGCTCTGGTACAGTCTTATATATGCTATCTAACAATTCCGTATTACGGTATCTATCTCAGAGTCACACACACTTCAAATCATGTACTTTCAAAATTGCAAATTAAATACTACACAAATACATTTCATATGCTTTAAAAAGTCCCACTGTCGACGCGTTTCGGTGCATAGGTTACAATAGTAGCACCTTCCTCAGGACGGACGAGAATTTAAAACCAAAGTTTTGTTCTTCTTTCTAAAAAAGAGAATGCATATAATTAATACCATTTCCCTATGGAGAGTTGATTCTAGTTCTGGGCTATGCTGTTAGTGTCACTTATACATATTGTCTGCCCTTACTTTAAGTGTAGGGGTTGAAGTCCTTCTGTGGGTGTTCAGGACGACTTTATCACCTCTCAACTTTTGTGATTTTAGACCACTTGCATCATAGTCAGTGGAGTCATAGAATTCTACAAAAAGAGCATGGAGTTATTTCACCATACTTTTTGAGCCTATTAGCCTATTCTCATGCTGTTAAGCAAAACACTTACTTTTAAAAAGTCACGTTGACACATGTTCAATGGTGTCTTAAAGCAGGTACGTCTTTCGATATGCACCGCCTGTATTCAATTGTTTAGCTGTGCCTGTAAGGTACATAGATAATGCTATATACTTCAAATAATGATGTCATGGCACTGGTGTTTATTCTCAACAAATACATCCATATACCTACCAATAGGTTTTTCGCCTAATGTTTAAGTTCAGGCTGTCCTTCCCTGCACCTTTTCAAGTGGTGTCCTGATACCTGTACCGGAATAACATGACGTTCAATTTAAGTGTACAGTTATCCATAGATCATGGCTTTAGACATCTACCTATCCCCTACTCCTTCTAAATTAGAAAGGGGTTCAGTACATACCAGTTAGAGCCTGCAATATCTTGTGGCAGCCTGAATCTTGACAACGCTGTCTTCTTTTCTTTAAGCGCTGTCAGCCACACTGTAGGTTTTCTTGGGGGTGTTTTTACTTTTACTCCCAACCTGTGTATTAAAAGTCATATTGGAGGAGGTTTTATTTAGATCCTCGCATAGAAGAATCTTCTTATCGCATTCCCCAGATTTTGCCAAATTTGCTAATTACAAGTATGTCCTCTACTCTCATTGTCACTCATGCTGTTTTAAAGCAGTGCTGAGGTGTACTTTAATATTTCTTTATCAGAGGTAACTAACAGAAACCGTGCCCTGTTCGCTTTGCAGTGCTACAGCGTTAAAAGCGATTGTCACAAGCAGCCCCTCCCTAGAGCACTTGCTTAATGACCCTCCCTAGAGCACTTGCTTAATGCAAGCTGATAGACTAAGGTCTTCAGAAAAGGAGTACCACAACTTTCCCCCTTTCCTAGGATTTCAGTCTTGGAATCCTGCATAGGAGAAAAGATTCTCTCCCTCACTCTACATACATTCGAGTGCCCAATGCTTACTCAAGTCTTCTATCCATCTAGTTTGCACCAAAGCGGTCCTTACCTTTAAAAATCGGCGAGCCTGCTAGTCACAACGTCCTGCTTCCACCGCAACTGGTGAATGCAGTCGTTTGTGCAGGCTTTAAATACCCCTAGGCATACTTAATTGGATGCCTATTACCTGCCAAATTGGTATTTAACATTCAATTAAGGTAGCCGTCTATCGGCGCCATTTTAGTAGTTTTTTGCATCAATCCTTTAAGGACTACAGGTCCATGGGTTCAATCCCGGGTCCTCCTGTTTGCCGAATTTTAAGCTGGTGACTATTATTATTTCTGATTTGTTTATAACACTGTCCCCTTTTCTTTTAATATTGTAAACTTCCTCCTGGGCACACCGGTTTGTTCAGACCGATTTTCGATCGTTTTCGGCCGCCATTTTGGTAGTTTTTAAGTCTTATTTGCGAACTACAGAACCACGGGTTCAATCCCCGGTCCCCCTGGTTACTGATTTTCGAATTTTTCCATATTTGCCGATTTTTCAGCTGGTGACTTGTATTATTTCTAATTTATTTATAACAATATCCCATCTTATTTTGATATTGTAAACTTCCTCCTGGGCACACCGGTTTATTCAGACCGAATTTCGATAATTTTCGGCCGCCATTTTTGTAGTTTTTTAGTCTAGTTTGCGAACTACAGAATCACGGGTTCGATCCCCGGTCCCCCTGGTTGTTGATTTTCGAATTTATCCAGGTTAATATTTCTACCTTGCTGGTTACAAGTTCACATTAAATTCACGCCATTTTTGCAGTTCGCTATGCTGCATTGTTAAGGAACTACACGGTCACTGAATTGGTCCCCAGCCCTATATTTCACAGAATTTGAGTATTAGTCTCTCTAATTACACAAGATACTGTTTAATTGATTTGCAACTGGCATCTTGGTATTATGTCATAGTTCTCTTTGTGCACAGAAGTACTAGGATGCAATGCTCATTAACTGCCTCATTCTGTGCTCAACTGTTATTCCTCTACTCGGCTGGTGGTTCCATGATCACATATTTCAATAAACCTGTAGGGCATGCCAATTTTCACACATTTCTTATTGTGAGGTGTGTCCCCTTATCCCACCCTATGGTCGTAGGTCAAAACAATTTATACTCCACAACAAATGTCATACGGTTCACTATTGCTATTCACCATATACTACATTTCATATCATTTGTGTATTCTTCTATACAACAAGAAAAAAACAGTTACTGTAAAATGAATGGGTATAAAGTTCAACCTTGCTATTGGACATCTTCTACACTGCATGTCTGCTTTATTCAGTTATAAAAATAAAATAGAACAGTCACCGTGTTACATTGGGTATACCTGCATTGTGCTTTTTGTTAACAATATCTAATACAACATGATTCTTTTGCATAGTCTTTACAGAAAATACTTGCATTATAGCTACAATGCCATCCTAAATACATAATACAATTTTCATTGCCTATACTTGCTTATTTCTCCCCATTGGGGCCAGCCTTAATTTGGGTCGTGTTAATCCTGATATTTATTAGGGAGATGATTACAGACTTTCATATTACTATCCTGTATTTCTTGGATGTGGTGGGGCAGAGATCTGCAGCACTATCTAATCATTCTGTCCCATTCCTCTCGACCGTTAAGTCCTAGATAATAAGATTTAAATTTGGACATATAAAACTGTTCTCTCTGTTTACGTTTTTTGTTTAAATCTCCTCCCCTTACTGAAATCCTGATCTTTTCTAAGATGAACCACTTGATGTCATCCATATTGTGGTTTTCAGATGTCCAATGTTCAACCAAAGGAGCATTCTTTCTTCGGTTTCTTATTGCGGATCGATGCTCCGTGAGCCTTAGACGCATTTCACGTCCGGTTTCTCCAATGTAACATTTGTTACAAGGACACAGCAATAGGTACACTACATTAGATGTGCGACAATTAACATGTTCGTTCATCCAATGAGTTATACCGTTGATTTCCAGTTTGTCGGTCTTAATGATGCTCTTACAGTGTGAGCAAGACCCACATGGCAGGTTTCCCCTAATAGGAGTATTATTTGCAATACTCCTTAGTCCCCCACTCTTTGGTTCTTTAAAGGTATGCACTAAATGGTTCCTGATGGTCTTGTTCCTCCTGTATGCATATGTTGGTTTAGCCATTGGTATCACTCCTACCTTATTCAATATGCCCCAGTTCTTGTTAATCAGGTTTTTTACCTTGTTACTAAAGCCGTTGTAGTCTGATACCATTATAATTCCATCATTACGATCATTCGTTTTTGTCGATGTCTCGAACAGACTATCACGGTTATAGTACTTGGCGCGCTTATAAGCTAGTTTTATTAAGCGCTTAGGGTATCCTCTCTGTGCAAGCTTAACTCTAAGGATGGCTGCGTGTTTTTCATAACTGGATCTATCGCTGCAGTTACGCCTAATCCGTAAGAATTGGCTGAAAGGTATCCCATCTTTCTGGCATTTAGGATGGTAGCTGGTATGGTGAAGCAGGGTGTTACGGTCTGTGGGTTTTACGAACAATTCTACATTGAGGACTCCTTCTTTTTCATGGATCCTGATGTCTAGGAAGTCTACTGCTGATTGACTTTTATTTGAGGTAAACTTAAGATTTGGATCCCCGCAATTGATCCATTCAAGGAAGGTGTCTAAATCCCTTTCTGGACCGTCCCAAATGAAGAAAATGTCGTCTATGAATCTAGACCAGCACTTTACATTCTCAAAAAAGGGACACATCTCATTGTAGATATGTTGGGTCTCAAATCTCCCAACATACAGGCATGCCAGGCTGGGAGCACATGTGGCTCCCATACTGGTGCCCTTGATCTGGCAGTAGTGATCTTGCTTGAATAAGAAGATGTTGTTTTTTAGAATTATATCAATGCATTTTATGATGAAGGTGTTTTGTGCAGTAAGATCCCCTGCCTCATTTCCCAAAATGTCCTCCATCATTCTCACAGTATCCTCTTGTGGGATATTGGTATATAATGCTTCAATATCTAAGCATACCAGCCATTGGGTGTCTTTATTGAATACTAAACCCTCAATTTTAGAAATCATATGGGTGGTATCTTTTATATATGAGGGTAGTTGTGTGACCAAAGGCTGGATGAAGTGGTCCACATATTTGCTGAGAGGCTCAGTCAAAGATTCAATTCCTGACACTATAGGGCGCATTGGGGGGTCTTCCAGGTTTTTGTGAACTTTGGGCAGCCCATATAGTGCTGGGACTTTAGGGTTCTCATTAATTAGGAATCGATATTCCTCTTCGCATATTATATTGTCTTCTTTAGCGAAGGTTACAACATCTCTCACCTTTTTCTTAAGACTGTCCCATTCTCTCTCTGAGAGAATGGGACAGTCTTAAGAAAAAGGTGAGAGATGTTGTAACCTTCGCTAAAGAAGACAATATAATATGCGAAGAGGAATATCGATTCCTAATTAATGAGAACCCTAAGGTCCCAGCACTATATGGGCTGCCCAAAGTTCACAAAAACCTGGAAGACCCCCCAATGCGCCCTATAGTGTCAGGAATTGAATCTTTGACTGAGCCTCTCAGCAAATATGTGGACCACTTCATCCAGCCTTTGGTCACACAACTACCCTCATATATAAAAGATACCACCCATATGATTTCTAAAATTGAGGGTTTAGTATTCAATAAAGACACCCAATGGCTGGTATGCTTAGATATTGAAGCATTATATACCAATATCCCACAAGAGGATACTGTGAGAATGATGGAGGACATTTTGGGAAATGAGGCAGGGGATCTTACTGCACAAAACACCTTCATCATAAAATGCATTGATATAATTCTAAAAAACAACATCTTCTTATTCAAGCAAGATCACTACTGCCAGATCAAGGGCACCAGTATGGGAGCCACATGTGCTCCCAGCCTGGCATGCCTGTATGTTGGGAGATTTGAGACCCAACATATCTACAATGAGATGTGTCCCTTTTTTGAGAATGTAAAGTGCTGGTCTAGATTCATAGACGACATTTTCTTCATTTGGGACGGTCCAGAAAGGGATTTAGACACCTTCCTTGAATGGATCAATTGCGGGGATCCAAATCTTAAGTTTACCTCAAATAAAAGTCAATCAGCAGTAGACTTCCTAGACATCAGGATCCATGAAAAAGAAGGAGTCCTCAATGTAGAATTGTTCGTAAAACCCACAGACCGTAACACCCTGCTTCACCATACCAGCTACCATCCTAAATGCCAGAAAGATGGGATACCTTTCAGCCAATTCTTACGGATTAGGCGTAACTGCAGCGATAGATCCAGTTATGAAAAACACGCAGCCATCCTTAGAGTTAAGCTTGCACAGAGAGGATACCCTAAGCGCTTAATAAAACTAGCTTATAAGCGCGCCAAGTACTATAACCGTGATAGTCTGTTCGAGACATCGACAAAAACGAATGATCGTAATGATGGAATTATAATGGTATCAGACTACAACGGCTTTAGTAACAAGGTAAAAAACCTGATTAACAAGAACTGGGGCATATTGAATAAGGTAGGAGTGATACCAATGGCTAAACCAACATATGCATACAGGAGGAACAAGACCATCAGGAACCATTTAGTGCATACCTTTAAAGAACCAAAGAGTGGGGGACTAAGGAGTATTGCAAATAATACTCCTATTAGGGGAAACCTGCCATGTGGGTCTTGCTCACACTGTAAGAGCATCATTAAGACCGACAAACTGGAAATCAACGGTATAACTCATTGGATGAACGAACATGTTAATTGTCGCACATCTAATGTAGTGTACCTATTGCTGTGTCCTTGTAACAAATGTTACATTGGAGAAACCGGACGTGAAATGCGTCTAAGGCTCACGGAGCATCGATCCGCAATAAGAAACCGAAGAAAGAATGCTCCTTTGGTTGAACATTGGACATCTGAAAACCACAATATGGATGACATCAAGTGGTTCATCTTAGAAAAGATCAGGATTTCAGTAAGGGGAGGAGATTTAAACAAAAAACGTAAACAGAGAGAACAGTTTTATATGTCCAAATTTAAATCTTATTATCTAGGACTTAACGGTCGAGAGGAATGGGACAGAATGATTAGATAGTGCTGCAGATCTCTGCCCCACCACATCCAAGAAATACAGGATAGTAATATGAAAGTCTGTAATCATCTCCCTAATAAATATCAGGATTAACACGACCCAAATTAAGGCTGGCCCCAATGGGGAGAAATAAGCAAGTATAGGCAATGAAAATTGTATTATGTATTTAGGATGGCATTGTAGCTATAATGCAAGTATTTTCTGTAAAGACTATGCAAAAGAATCATGTTGTATTAGATATTGTTAACAAAAAGCACAATGCAGGTATACCCAATGTAACACGGTGACTGTTCTATTTTATTTTTATAACTGAATAAAGCAGACATGCAGTGTAGAAGATGTCCAATAGCAAGGTTGAACTTTATACCCATTCATTTTACAGTAACTGTTTTTTTCTTGTTGTATAGAAGAATACACAAATGATATGAAATGTAGTATATGGTGAATAGCAATAGTGAACCGTATGACATTTGTTGTGGAGTATAAATTGTTTTGACCTACGACCATAGGGTGGGATAAGGGGACACACCTCACAATAAGAAATGTGTGAAAATTGGCATGCCCTACAGGTTTATTGAAATATGTGATCATGGAACCACCAGCCGAGTAGAGGAATAACAGTTGAGCACAGAATGAGGCAGTTAATGAGCATTGCATCCTAGTACTTCTGTGCACAAAGAGAACTATGACATAATACCAAGATGCCAGTTGCAAATCAATTAAACAGTATCTTGTGTAATTAGAGAGACTAATACTCAAATTCTGTGAAATATAGGGCTGGGGACCAATTCAGTGACCGTGTAGTTCCTTAACAATGCAGCATAGCGAACTGCAAAAATGGCGTGAATTTAATGTGAACTTGTAACCAGCAAGGTAGAAATATTAACCTGGATAAATTCGAAAATCAACAACCAGGGGGACCGGGGATCGAACCCGTGATTCTGTAGTTCGCAAACTAGACTAAAAAACTACAAAAATGGCGGCCGAAAATTATCGAAATTCGGTCTGAATAAACCGGTGTGCCCAGGAGGAAGTTTACAATATCAAAATAAGATGGGATATTGTTATAAATAAATTAGAAATAATACAAGTCACCAGCTGAAAAATCGGCAAATATGGAAAAATTCGAAAATCAGTAACCAGGGGGACCGGGGATTGAACCCGTGGTTCTGTAGTTCGCAAATAAGACTTAAAAACTACCAAAATGGCGGCCGAAAACGATCGAAAATCGGTCTGAACAAACCGGTGTGCCCAGGAGGAAGTTTACAATATTAAAAGAAAAGGGGACAGTGTTATAAACAAATCAGAAATAATAATAGTCACCAGCTTAAAATTCGGCAAACAGGAGGACCCGGGATTGAACCCATGGACCTGTAGTCCTTAAAGGATTGATGCAAAAAACTACTAAAATGGCGCCGATAGACGGCTACCTTAATTGAATGTTAAATACCAATTTGGCAGGTAATAGGCATCCAATTAAGTATGCCTAGGGGTATTTAAAGCCTGCACAAACGACTGCATTCACCAGTTGCGGTGGAAGCAGGACGTTGTGACTAGCAGGCTCGCCGATTTTTAAAGGTAAGGACCGCTTTGGTGCAAACTAGATGGATAGAAGACTTGAGTAAGCATTGGGCACTCGAATGTATGTAGAGTGAGGGAGAGAATCTTTTCTCCTATGCAGGATTCCAAGACTGAAATCCTAGGAAAGGGGGAAAGTTGTGGTACTCCTTTTCTGAAGACCTTAGTCTATCAGCTTGCATTAAGCAAGTGCTCTAGGGAGGGTCATTAAGCAAGTGCTCTAGGGAGGGGCTGCTTGTGACAATCGCTTTTAACGCTGTAGCACTGCAAAGCGAACAGGGCACGGTTTCTGTTAGTTACCTCTGATAAAGAAATATTAAAGTACACCTCAGCACTGCTTTAAAACAGCATGAGTGACAATGAGAGTAGAGGACATACTTGTAATTAGCAAATTTGGCAAAATCTGGGGAATGCGATAAGAAGATTCTTCTATGCGAGGATCTAAATAAAACCTCCTCCAATATGACTTTTAATACACAGGTTGGGAGTAAAAGTAAAAACACCCCCAAGAAAACCTACAGTGTGGCTGACAGCGCTTAAAGAAAAGAAGACAGCGTTGTCAAGATTCAGGCTGCCACAAGATATTGCAGGCTCTAACTGGTATGTACTGAACCCCTTTCTAATTTAGAAGGAGTAGGGGATAGGTAGATGTCTAAAGCCATGATCTATGGATAACTGTACACTTAAATTGAACGTCATGTTATTCCGGTACAGGTATCAGGACACCACTTGAAAAGGTGCAGGGAAGGACAGCCTGAACTTAAACATTAGGCGAAAAACCTATTGGTAGGTATATGGATGTATTTGTTGAGAATAAACACCAGTGCCATGACATCATTATTTGAAGTATATAGCATTATCTATGTACCTTACAGGCACAGCTAAACAATTGAATACAGGCGGTGCATATCGAAAGACGTACCTGCTTTAAGACACCATTGAACATGTGTCAACGTGACTTTTTAAAAGTAAGTGTTTTGCTTAACAGCATGAGAATAGGCTAATAGGCTCAAAAAGTATGGTGAAATAACTCCATGCTCTTTTTGTAGAATTCTATGACTCCACTGACTATGATGCAAGTGGTCTAAAATCACAAAAGTTGAGAGGTGATAAAGTCGTCCTGAACACCCACAGAAGGACTTCAACCCCTACACTTAAAGTAAGGGCAGACAATATGTATAAGTGACACTAACAGCATAGCCCAGAACTAGAATCAACTCTCCATAGGGAAATGGTATTAATTATATGCATTCTCTTTTTTAGAAAGAAGAACAAAACTTTGGTTTTAAATTCTCGTCCGTCCTGAGGAAGGTGCTACTATTGTAACCTATGCACCGAAACGCGTCGACAGTGGGACTTTTTAAAGCATATGAAATGTATTTGTGTAGTATTTAATTTGCAATTTTGAAAGTACATGATTTGAAGTGTGTGTGACTCTGAGATAGATACCGTAATACGGAATTGTTAGATAGCATATATAAGACTGTACCAGAGCACCCAATCAGAGTATATATTGAATGCAATTTTAAAATATGATTTTATTGAACATAAGTGTTTTCCTATGAAAAATAAATTTTGAGAGTAACAAAAAGTATATTCTAGTCTGGAGTAATAATATTTGTCCAGTGTCACAGTCAAAAATCAAAGGTTATTGATCTAAATGTGTAGGCCTCATGGTCACCAACTAAAAGAGTAATACACAGAAAGGAATCTTTTTTTGATAAATAACTAAAATGAAGAAGAACAGACCAAAATAGAGGAAGAAGTTAAGCATATGGAAGTATGAAAAAATGTAGCTTATCAACGTATAGATCCTGGATCTGAAGATCAAAGAAATATAACAAATCAAGTGAGTGAAATACCGACATGACAATGAGATAAGAAGAACCTGTGCACAAATGAAGATAATTCAAAATAGCATCAAGAAATGAAATATGAATAAACATTAAGTGGGATTCACAGTACATGTTTTCATAGCAGAAAATAAATCTTGGTACTATAGTCTCTAAGTTGCACTGGATCAGCAAATGATTTGGAAACTCCCTAACAAGTATTTTTTAAATACCCAGAATGAACCATGCCATGTCCCATGTTCAGTTATCGAAGAGTTGATCTCATGGCTAAGAGCTCCTTCTTCTGGGATTAGTAGCATTTGAAACATCATGTGACACACAGTAGAGGAGTGTATTCTATAAATAACACGATGATTCCTTGTGGTTTAAGAGAAGAAGATGAACAGACTCTCTTCCACAGTTTATGGGCCCTTTGAATATTAAGGGATAGAAAATCTGTTAATCCAACCAGCTTGTGGAGAAATCTTTTGAGAAAGGAGACTAAATTCAGGCATTCAACACAATCAGGCAAACTATAATGTGTAAGAAAAGTATGACAGGGAATAAAGTCTTCAGTGGGATATTTCGGAGCATCAACCTCTAACAGTAACCCAGCAATTTTTGATCCTGAACAATTCTGATACGTTGTTCCATTTCGACCCACCTATTCTCCATTGACATCTATGCTCAGTCATTTGCAATTTGTAATTTATGGCTCCCATGAAGTACTGCAATGCATTAACTTAATCCAAAGTTTTGTCCAGGAAAGGATTATCAGATGAAGCAATTGGAGATGTAGGATCCTTTTAAAGAAGGTTTGGCACCAGAAGAAGTACGGTGAGTTGTGATAGAGGAGTTAGATTCTGATGAAATATAAACCAAAAATGGCTTTTGGATTTTACAGTTGTAAATATGTTCTTAGAGATTACCAAGAGGATCACATGTAGTTTTCCCTTCACAGAGAGATGTCGCTTTAATCATGGTAAAGCTTTCATCTAAAAGAGTATGTCTTGTAATTGAAAGAATATGTCAGCAAAAATCCACCTCAAAGACAGAAATTATGTAAAAAGAAATCAAAGCTGGTAATTCAACAACTCATGCAAACAGTCTATTCCTATGTACAGCAGAGAATTAAAATAGAAGGTTTGCTAAAGAGGGTGGAAATATTAGTTATCATTCTTGAAAATATTTCAAAGAAGCCCAATTCAGTGTTTATGGTACTGGCACCAACACACTGACTGAACGCTGAGGAAAAACATCAACCACATCAAACCAGCAATACATGACTTCAATGACTACCAGCAGATATTAGGATTAAGTTAATCTGCACAGTCCACAAAGCCGATTGGGTGTAGGACCAAACATACTTAATCTTCCCCACTATGCCCCACACAGGAATTATTAGTCAATGAGTACACGCCTCATTACCCAATCAACCTTTCAACATGTGACTCATGGGGCAGATACTTGGAAGTCTAATACTCTAAGCAATGTAATACACTAAACCGAAATCGGAGAGTAAAACTAAACTACATGTGATTTATAAAACAATTGGAACTGATTGTGTCAACATTGCCTAGAACTGAACTTCACATAGAAAAGGAGTTGTAACTGAAAAAGATTACTTTGCCCAGGTCGAACAACCAAATAATACTTTCTCCTGCTAGAATTGTAGTGTTTAAAGTGATAAACTCAAACAAATAAGCCAATGAAATATTTGAGAAGTAGCCAGAAAACTACCAAGGAGACAAAAATATGCCAAAGATGGCTATTTTATCCCAGAAGTACCATCACTGGGATGAGCCTCATAATGTCAAGCAGGAAGTCACAATATGCTATGGATTCCCACAAAATGCCATGACTACAAATATGACACTTGCAGCCAATATAATGGCCAGGAAAGGGAAAAACATGCCAAGGATGTGCACAGAATGCCAGGGTCACCATTGTACCAGATATGGACACAATTCACCTTCCCAAATGTTACTGATATGGCCCCACATACAAGAACTACACAGACAGACATGCTAATACATTCACACATATACGACAGATAGAGAGGGTCACTCACATTTACATTACAGTAAACAAAACCTCATCAATTAAACATACACCGGAACTTACCTTCACACTGGTGGCACAGAACCTGACTTGGGCACAGAAACAATGGTAAGGCAGAGGCTGAATAGGGATTTTCAGTTCCACCAAGTTACATATTGGCAAGCCTCCCCAGGGTGCAGGAAACGGAGAACATCAACCAACAACGTGCTGCCTTCTGAACTCTGAGGATGCCTATAATCAGCACCCAGGGGTAGCAGCAAGCAGCAGAAGCAGCAGGCAGGGGCCATGTCAGTGGCTTCTAGACACAGGAAAAAAGGGTGGCAAAGGGTGCCACATCCTCACTGTTCATACAAGCCTCTCCTTCTTGCTGTCAATGGCTGGGACTCTCAGAAAGATGATGGACCTGTGGCCTTGGCTTCCTCTTGTAAGATCTTACACTGAAATATTTTCTCATCAAGAGCTCTGGCAGAACTGTCTTTGTAAGCAGTGTGCCTCTGTCCTCACGATGGTCACACCCATAGACAATTGTAAAGTGTGGTGAATGTGAGGGTAAGCCATTGCTGCATGCACAGTCCGTGTATATTTGAATGGGTGTGTATTGACTGACCTGCACTGGCAGAATAAGAGCAGCAGAGCCATCTGACATTTACCCCCTGCCTCTTCGGCACATGGGCTCTGTACTACGTGTAGGTAAGCTACCTCCGATCAATATACAACACCGTATTCATTGTTAGTGATGTTGGAGGGGTCCAAAAGGCCTATGGTTCAGATACTGCTGATATAAGACACTGTTCTCAGGGAATCCAACATTTAAAACTGGACCGCTTCCATACCAGGAGAGAGTTCAGGATATCCTGCTATTCTGCAAAATGTTGTTCGGCACTGTTGCTCTATGCTAAAGTAGTGCAGCACAATATGGTAGTTTAGAAACAGACAAGAGGTGTCCAGGATCATCAGAGTCCACGATGATCAACCACAAACTAGTATAATGAGTGCACATTTACGAAAACGTGTGATCTCACTTTAACATTGCTTTTGTCATAATTATGTGCTTTTCTCTTTGTAAAAAGGTTGCAACTATGCATGCTGAAAGAAATTGAGCCTGAGGTTTACATTTTTGTATTATTTGTTACTGGAACATTGTTTTGGGTGAACTAAGTCCGACAGAGACATTAATGTATTGGTATTAATTACTATTATGAAAATAAATAATTAGAGGAGGAAAGACACTTATTATAACACAGAATGATCGTCTCATTTGCTGTCCCTCTGGTATATGGATATTTGCATGCACACAAATACCATAGGCCTATGATTTACATGGGTAAACTAATAAATAGGAAGGGGTTCAGGGCTTTGGGACTTTTCATAAGGCTTGAAGAAGCACTGCACCACTTTGATATTTCCAGATGCCCTTCCTTAGACTTTAGATTCCAGAAATAAGGTATAAAATAATTATGCCAACAATCCACTTGAAACTTTTCCCCAAACACTTGTTGCCATAGTTTCTTGATGGACCAATAGAAATGAAAAGGACTGTGCATATTTCCGGCAGTGTTTGCCTGCTTAGTTTCTTGCCTAATGTCAGAGGCAACTGCTGATGAGTTGGGTGGATGCTCAGTTAAATTGTGTTACAGGGAGGACTTTTAAGTCCTGTATCAGTTAAGTGGTGATAGTTAGTCTGCTACGGACTGATGGGATATGCTGGGTAACCTGGTTCTGAAAAAGGCACTTTAAGTGGGGAAGTGTGTGATCCAACTTGAAAAGTCTCAGTCAGTTGGAGCTCTGTGTTTTGTTCACTTGTTACCAGTAAAGCAATATTCTGCATCAAATGTAATCATAATGTTAAAAGTCATTGAGGCCTGTCAAAAAAGTTCCCAAGACCAAAACATCTTGAAATATTAATTTTAAATAAAAACTTTCTTTTTTGAATATTTTTTCTTTTTGGTTACTACAACTCAATTTGTGCTGGTACAGAAGATCAGAAAGAACCAGAAGCATCAATCAATAAAGTTTCAATCCCATTGCTCACAAGAATGTCTTTGTCCAATTATGATCTGCTAATCATAATTTAGCAGTATCTCCTAAAGGTCTCTCATAAAATCTGTCTGATCTTGTGACCCTCCAGTCAGTTTCAATCTTTGTCATTACCTTGCTTGTCCGTTTTTAGTTCTAAACATATTTCAAGGATAAAGGTTAACGATTTTCTTGAAAGTAATGTGTGGTTGCATGTCAACTTTACTTTGTCTCTTGGTCCCAAAAACAGTTTTATACCAGATACCTAGCATTCTCCTGACTCTAACTTGAGGGTCTATTAGGATGGTGGTCGGAAATTCACCCCGACTGCCATGGTAGCGGGAAAAGACCTCCCGCCAGGACCAGGGCATCACCGCCGGTCCAATTAGTATGCGCCGCAGTAGAAATCCATTAACATTGCAGCGGTTTCTGCTTGCTGCACTACCGCCGCGATGTCAAAAGGAGCATGTCCTGCATTTCCCTGCACTCTGAGGCAGGCACTGCACAGTGCCTGCCACATGCTACATGAACATGTAGGGGGGTGCCATGGGTACCCCCCAGTGCACCCACACACCCCCAACACAAGGGGGGCCTGCAACGGGGCCCCTAAGACATTCACCTCATGCCTTTCAATGATGGTTCCACCGCAGCGGAAAGGCTAGCTTCCGCCGGCATCATAATCGTGCCGGCAGAGCCTGGCCCTGCACCGGACCCATTTTAGCAGTTCAGCTCCGCACGCCAGGCAAGCGTGCAAACTTCTGCCGGCGGAAAAGTGGCGGGCGGAATTTCTCAACACCGCCATACTAATGTGACCGGCACTTTTCCGGGTTGCAATTGTGGACGGATGGCCTCCGCCAGCACGGCAGTTTCCACCACTGGCCCGGCGACGGCCATCCGTCCACCATCCTAATAGGTCCCTTGCTATCCAACTTATTGGATACCTGTTTGGATAAAACCTTTAGTGTGGTCCTGCTTGAATTTTTGTGGCTCCATGTTCAGTGCAAAATTAAAACATTCTACCATTATAGACCGGCTGATTCTACCTGGGAACATGCACTCACTGATCAGCTTGTTTGGTGCCCTGGCCCTCATATAGAAAGCAACTCAATTCCCTGTGAGTGAGAAAGAAACTCAATTGCCAGTGAGTACTTAGTATGTCTAATAATTGGGTTAGTCGAGACTCTCACTTTACTCAGTTAGGAATGACAATGACGGGCGTGGCTTGGTGCCCGATGAGTGCGGTGGCGTCCGGCTGAAGCTCCGCGGTGTGACTGGGCGGTCCCGCACTTTCATGCCGTCGTACACAGGGTTTTAAGGCATGAAGAGCGTCTGAAGTTCTGGTGAGCAAGTTGTGCCCCCTCTGGCCCCGAATGCAGTGCGGTGTTGGATGCTCTTCGAAAATGCGAGCCCCTTCTGGTGAGACGCGCTGTTGCGGTAACAGCCGCCATTTTGTTTTTTTTATTTAACGGCGCTTCACTCGCAAGCAACGTTTTCTGCTTCAAAATGATCTTTGCTTCCTCCTATGCATCAACCTCACCTTCAGCTCCTTCCTGGTGTGCCCCATGATTGCAGGAGGTGTTGCTTGCCCATAACTTTTTGCTGGACTTTTTTTTTTTTTGAATGGGAAGTTGTTTTTTTTACAGCGTCCATTTTGTCTCTTCTCACCAACTACTCACTGAGACAATGTGAAGACCCCTCCTCAGAACTGGCGCTTCCACTAATTATTTGAACACACTTTCTCTCATTTTTATTCTTTTTTTTTGAAGTTCTTGCGTTTCACAATTGACGCTTCACTATTACCATGCAGCGGTTGGGTGTTTACTTTCTACAGACATTGTCCTGATTTTTCCTGCGATTTTTTTCTTCTTCTGATCTCACTCACAGTTCTGGTCTTCTACACCTTTTGCTGGCTGCTTGAGACAGGGCTCTGATCTATGGGCAGACTGAAAGGTACTGTGTCTAAATCTCAACATCGAAAGCAAACTTTTATTAAAAACTCTAAAATTTCGCCACATTTTCAAAGACTCTTTGTTGTCTCACACCTCCGGGATTGCTATGGATCCCTCCACGGCACCTCCTGGTAAATCCATCACTAAACGGATGAAACAAAATCCGCCATCTCCTCCTAAATCGTCTTCACCTGTTTCTCTGGAATTATTGCTGGAAGAAATCAGGGCCCTACGGCCCTTTATGGAGGAAACGAACACTAAGTTACAAACTCTTGCAGATAATTGGTCCCAACTTGACATAAGAGTCACGGCAGTTGAGCAGAGTGTGTCTTCTTTCAGAGATACAGATGCAAATGTTTCTCAACTTCAGTCACAAGTCTCTGTGCTTCAACGCCAGCTTGAGGACCTTGAAAATCGCAATAGGAGGAATAATTTGCGTATTTATAATTTGGCGGAAGGAATTGTAGGGTCCGATCCTCTTACCTTTTTTAAATTTTTCCTCCCTAAATTGTTACATTTGGCAGATGACACATCTCTTAACATACAAAGAGCTCATAGATTAGGCAAGCCTCCTTCCAACACTTCATCGATGCAGCGGCCTAGGGGAGTCATTCTTTATTTCCTGGAGTATACAGATCTGTTAAAGGTTTTATCAGCGCTCAGATCCTCTCAAAGGATTACTTGGTCTGGTTCTACCTTATTCTTTGCTCAGGATTACGCTAATGCCACCGCCACTAGACGCAAGGCCTTCCTCGATATGAGACCAGCTCTGAGGTCGATGGGGGCTCGATATGGTCTTTTTCATCCCTGCCTCTTCAAGGTCACTTACAACAACAGAACAACATTGTATGAAGATCCAGTGCGACTACAGAGCTTCATAAATTCCTGCGGACCCAGTGCCATGGACTCTGCAGGATCCTGCTCTTCGCATATCACTTGACTCTTTTTATTTGTTGTAGTTGCATACTGTTATGCCCCTTGGTTGCATATTCGCTCAAGTAATCTTTTTCCTTCTATGTACTATGTTTTTCTTCCTTAATTGCATCACTTGCACGCTTTTTAGTTTTTACTCTTCTCTTTTTGTGATTTATTGTGTTTGACAATTTAGTCATTTAAGTTGTTTGCATTTTTATATTGCGGGGTGAGTCTGCTCATTGCATACATTTTCCTGGCTTCATATGTTTCCAATCCACCCCCTTTTGTTGTCTTCATTCTTATTGTCCTTCGCCTTCACATGTCCTTCACCTTTCTGGCGTGGTCCCCCCCTGGTCCTCCGTTGACTGAACCCGGATGTTCCGTTTGCTCCATGTGGCTCAGTCCCTCCTTCCGTGTTGATTCCCTGATTCCTTTTTGTGTAGGTATGTTATCCATATACCTCCCTCCTGTCATCTTTCCCTTTGTTTCCTTCCACTCTTCTCATTCCTACTTATCTGTTTTTATCTTATCATAATACAGTTATCTTTTACTTTTACTCCGAGCTTTTGTCTCTTGACTTTTGTACTTCTCGTTCCTCTCTCTTTGCTTCCACTACTCTCTCCCTTCTTATTTTTATGTACTTTCTTTACTACTGTTATAGCAACTTGGACTCTTGTTTTTTTTGCATTACTCATTTTATGTTTGATTACTTATGTCATTGAAATTGGTTACCTGGAATGTTAGGTGATTAAACTCTCCCATTAAAAGACACAGAGTTCTAGCACACTTGGCTAAGTTAGAAGCTGATATTGCTTTTTTACAACAAACACATCTCTCCCATGTTGAATCCCTGAAATTAAAAAAAGTTTGGGTGGGTGAAGTTTTTTATTCTCCAGGTGATGGTAAACGCAATGGTGTCATGGTATTATGCCGTAAATCTCTTCCGTTTACACTTATTTCCCAAGAATCAGATGATGATGGTAGATGGTTGAATGTTAAATTGACATTGAAGGGTGTTCCAGTCTCTCTTTTTAACGTCTATGCCCCTACTTGTGGTGAGCCCCTCTTTTGGTCTAACTTAGCTCAACAAATTTCTCATTGCATGGAAGATAATTTCATTCTAGATGGGGATTGCAATCAACCTTTTGATCCATTCATCGATAGGAATTCTAAAGTCTCCTTTGTTCCCAACAAACCTCACAAGTCCTTTGTTCATACTATTACTCAGCATAAACTCATAGATGCCTGGCGTCTGTGCAATCCGGCTTCTAGAGAGTAGACTTTTTATTCCCCCTCTCATCATACCCAATCCCGAATTAATTACATTTTTGTTTCTCATTCAATTTCGCAGACTCTCACGCATGCAGAAATCGGCCCCATTTTGTTGTCCAACCATGCACGTGTCTCACTTGGTCTGGATATTTTACCTAAGATTACAGGTCCTAGGAGGTGGCGTTTTAATAATGCTCTCCTTTTGGATCCCAATTTTACCTTCTCCTTTACTACTTGTTTTGACAAGTTTTTTAGGATAAACCAGACCCCTTCCATGCCTTTTTCAACTGTATGGGATGCTTTTAAAGCTTCTGCAAGAGACTTTATCATTGGTTTTGTTGCTAAAAAGCGAGAAAGTGCTCGTAAATTTACTAAAGATCTCCTTCAGGATATTAAGAGACTGGAGCACTCTTTTTACACTTCGCATTCGAAGAACTGTTTTACAGTTCTCCTAAATGCTAAAATACAGTTTAATAAGAAATCTACTGATGATGCCTCCTTATACTTATTAAAATCCAGTGCAAAATTTTATGGGGGGGGAGAATAGAGCAGGGAAAATTTTGGCCAACTATTTAAAAATCAAACACAACAAATTAAACATTGACTCAATTTATGATGCACAATCGAACTTAAAATCCAAAGATGTAGAAATTCTAGACGAATTTTCCTTTTTTTATAAATCACTATATACTTCTGAAACACAACCCACTGACCACTCCTTGTCACACTTTTTCTCTACCATCCAAAACCATCAAAAGACTCTTTCGGACTTATCCTCGCTAGAGTTAGATTTATCACAACAAGAATTATTAAAGGCTCTTCAATCCCTTAAAAAAGATAAAGCGCCTGGCCCTGATGGCTTCACTGTGGAATTTTACCTTCACTTCTCTAAACACCTTATGCCCAAAGTTCATTCCTTAATACATTCTTTTAGCTCACTGGGTTGTTCTTCCGGTTCCTTTTCAGAAGCACACATCTGCCTTATTCCTAAGGAAGCCAAAGACCCTAAACACTGTAAAAATTATAGGCCGATATCCTTGGTTAATATTGACTATAAAATCTTCTCCAAAGCCTTAGCTATACGACTAGATTCCCACTTGCCAGACCTGTTAGGAAAGGAACAATCTGGATTCTTTAAGGGTCGATTTATAACTGACAATACGCAACTTCTCTTTAATGTCTTGTCTAAATCCTCCCATTTAAAACAATCACTTGCGGCGATAGCGTTGGATGCTGAGAAAGCATTTGATAGGGTCGAGTGGGCCTACCTATTTCATTCCCTTAAGTGGTTTGATTTCGGTCCTAAATTTACTTCCTTGATTTCTCTTCTATATTCCAATTGTCGAGCAGCGGTCTGCGCCAATGGATATTAATTTCTCCCTTCTTTGATTTGGGCAGAGGGGTCCGTCAAGGCTGTCCTCTCTCCCCTTTCCTCTTTAATTTGGCCTTGGAACCCTTTCTCTCTACGGTTTTCAAACATCCAATTCCCACATTAAACTCGCAGCTTATGCGGATGATATTTTGCTTTTTATGTCGCAACCGACTGACTCCATCCCTGCCTTTTTAGAAGAAGTGCGAGCTTTTTCCCTTATCTCTGGTTACAAGTTAAATAATGATAAATGTGAGATTCTTCCTTTAACTAAGTTTACTTTTAGGGCAGATTTTAGTGCCTCTTCTTTTCAATGGCAACCTTAACACATTAAATATTTGGGATTGCATATTGCCCCCACTATTTTGGACACGGTAGCACTTTGTATGACTAAATGCATCCAAAGAATTTCAGATTTATCCACTAAATGGCATCCTTTATACTTATCCTGGTGGGGTCGTGTGGATACTATAAAGATGATGCTATCACCTATAATCTTGTATACTATTTCCAATATTCCGGTCCCTATTCCTGTTAAATTCTTTAAGAAGATCAATTCTATTCTTTCTTCCTTCCTATGGAATAATAAGAAATCTCGTATGTCTTTATTCAAATTAATCCGTCCTAAAATAGAAGGTGGAGTTAACTTTCCTGATTTTCAGGCATATCAGAAAGCTTTCCTTTTATGTCAGGCCTCTCTTTGGTTGTCGGAGTCTATAGAGGACTGTCCTCTTTGGACTAAAATTGAACGTCTCTTCTTATCCCCCTTTTCTTTTGCTGAATACCTCTCCTTCTCACGTAAGCCACAGACCTTATCTACTCCCATATTTAAATTGACTTCCAAACTTTTGGAGTCTATTTCTCTCCCCACTCATAATGTTATGGATTCTTTCCTTAATTCTTCAATCTGGCACAACAAGAACTTATTGATTCGCAATAGACCATTTTATTGGAAATCTTGGAGAAACAAAGGTTTAATTTGGGTCCAACAGCTATTTTCACACTCCAATTTTTTGCCCTTTGATTCACTCAGTCAGATATTTAAATTACCTGCCTCTTTTATTCATAAATATAATTTACTTTAAAAAGTTGTGACAGTTACATATAATCAAGTTTCTGTTGCTCCTGTTCTTTCCACCAATTCGAGCTCTACCTCGCAATTGCTCACATTATTAAAAACCTCACCTCGAGCCTCCGTGATATATAGCTATCTACAAGGCAAAGATACTATTAGGCAGAAATCTAAAGTAGAAGAGACTTGGGAAAAAGATTTTATGTTATCCTGGCCAGTATCCTTATGGAATAAGATATGGACTAAAATTCGCAAATCATCTAGAGCAGCTAATATTACACAAACGCTATTTTTTGTTTATAACAGACTTTTATTGACACCTAATGCTTTTAATAAGCGTATTACGAATGTACCTGATGTTTGCTGGACATGTACTTCTCCAAATGCTGACTTATTTCACATGATCTTTTCTTGTCCAATTGTGCATCATTTTTGGAAACAAGTTTGGTCTCAAATTAACTTGATTTATGGCACTAAATTTTCGTTTTCTTTTACTAATGTATTTTTAGGAAGTCTTGCATCCTGGTGGGAAAATATTATGCTTGATGTTAAGATTATTGATCTGTTATTAGCGGCTGCATTTCAACAAATTACTGCAAATTGGAAAGATTTTACAAAAATTTCTTATAGGGCATGGTGGTACACTGTCTGCCATAATCATAGGTTGGACACAGCTTTTGTATACCCCTTACCTATGGTAACGAAACGTTTGAATTTATGGGCACCTGTCACATTATATCTTGATATGAATGCCAAACGGTCTCTCCATCTACAACCTTCTCAACAAGAAGTTCTAAAACCCCCTTAACTACTTCCCTTAACAGTTCTAGGCTTTTCTTTTTATACTTTATTCTTTTCTTCAAACTTTGAAATTCCATACTCCTTATGACCTATAATACTGTCTCCTTTTTCTTATTTTTTTTTTACTTATGAGTCCATTTCAGATAACTGTGTCTTTGCATTTTCAATTGGAATGACAAGAGTTTAAAATTGTATATTGTATGTTGACACCTTTACCATTGCTAATAAATAATTTCTGAACTTAAAAAGGAATGACAATGACAAGATTGCCACTTGGTAATAATGTTAATGATCACCACCAGCCATGGGCTTGTAGTGAAAAGATTTTTAAAAAAATACAATCAGTTTCATGGTTACATCGAGTTTTTCCTGCACTTTTCTGCAAAACCTACTAGTTATAAAATACTGCTATTGTAATCATCACTCCTGGCCACTACAGATGCATTTAGCAGCATGTTCTAGATGATGACTTAGGTCTTTTTTAAAATATGTTTCATATTTTCTATCAGAATTATTGTAATGGTTGCCATGTTAATTTGCAACAGTGACCTTTTCCTTCTTTAATAATATTAGATCACCTTTTGACTTTTCATTTTGGTCATTGAAATTCTTATATTTCTATGGTTTTTTTGCAAAAAGTTTAGGTAAACATACGCACTCTTTATTTTTGTACCTGCCTTGTTGCGTCGTTGGTTTGTTAAACACAAGACTTTACACATTCTTTTTGAAGATAGCATTTTTGTTCAGGCAATGCCACCACAAGTGAGTCAATTTTACCATGATTATCTGTTTACCTTTGTTGGCCTTTTCTGTTTGAGCAATGCAAGCGCTCAGTTATAGTTCACATTAGGACTCTTCTCCAACACAGTCTACCCAGGGTATACCGTAAAATCATCTTTATACATATTGCAGGGTGTGCTATTTTTCTATAATCCTTTTCTCAGAGGTCAAAGCAATTTTCTAGAATTGCTTTATCCCCCCCCCCCCCCAAAACATAATTTGCGTTACTATACTGTCCAAAGTATGAAAAATATTTTTGCAACATTAAAACAGCACTAATTGTGGCAAAAAATTTAGGCAAAATAATACAAATTTACAAAGCATAGCAGTTTGATAAAAGAATAAAACAAAATAACGTCGATGCAAATTAGCACCAACAAGGCACTCTATATAATCTATTGCCAGCTTCTCTGTACGGAGTCTTTCCCACTTCCCCTGTCCAAACGATATAAGAGCTACAGTCGAATACAAAATGACAGCTTCGAGTACTGTAAATCAATTCCTGCCTTTAAAAATCTCTACATTTACAATCACTAAATGTACAATTAAACTAAAAACACGCGGTTCCAAGAAAATAGGTGCCTTAATTAGAGAAATGTGTTTTGAAATTAAATGTCTGGATAGTCTTCACCATTGTTGTAGTAATATAAATGAATTTATGTCCTAATGGCTTCTACACATTCACGTTTGGTGATGAGTTTGTAGGAGACAAAAGCTTTGATCTGAATAATTTATGCTGTGTAAAGTGGTAGGCTCCAAAGCTTCCTGCTGCATATTAGCAATTTAATGATCAAAGGTTATATTTCACTTGACTTTAAAATATGTCTTTAACTTTCACAGTGCACTCCTGATTTGAGTAACTGTAGTGGAGTGAAAAACTAAGCAGAAGTAAATGCACGATTAAATATACTTAATGAAACAGTATATAAAATCAGGAATACACAGAAATTGTGGGAAACACTGTTAATGTTCAATGTTCCGACTGCATAATCTTGTTTTCGTTAAATGTCCCGGATTTCTCGCATTTTTTCTTCAAACATATCAGTGTATATGTATTCGATTAATTGTGAGTAAGTGTATGTTTTTTACCGTGTCTTAAATACACACAAAGCCAACCTGGAATTAAAGTAATGCCTAACATTTGAATTGCAGCCAGACTTCAGTTTGTTTCAAAATAAATATTATTCCAAATCTGTAAGCTTTTCTTGTGCCTGCAGGATCGCAAATGTTCCTAATAAACACTTGATAAAAAGCAATGCGGGTCTAGCTTGAGTCTTCTAACGAAAAGTTAATTTAATTGAACAGGACAGTGTTTTTTACATTTTATGCGGACAATACTGCCCGTTTTTCAAAACCCTGAACACGACAACATGTATTGGCCTTTGGCAATGTAAGATCAAACTGCCTAGAACAGAGATATTTAATTAATGCCTCAAGGAAAGACCTCCCAGACAACATGAAGTGCTGTTACACCTCAAGCCCTAAAAGATTCCTGGACATTTGACTGTTGGTGCCCCTAATGATAAACACACTAATATTTGTTTGTTCAGTGGACAGTTTTACATCTTTAGACAATTAGTGCCTCTTTACTAGTTTGGCAGTGTGGGAACGGACTGCCACACAGGCGGCCCACTCCGGCACTACGAAACCTGTGTGCGCACCGCTTGCCAGATTACGAGTTTCCTCATGTCTAGCGGGATATTTTAGGCACCACAATGGGAACGCTAAAACAGTTCCTACAGGGCATGGACTGTAAAGTCCATGCCCTGCAGGAACTGAGGTGCATGCACACAGGGGTGCACATGTGGTGCCCCCCTGCATGCATCCCCATGCACATATGACCCCCTTTGTTTTAGATCCACCAGCCTTTTCATGGAGTAAAGACCACCTCTGGCAATCCTGAAACTTGTAATACGCATAGCGGTGCCACAGCAGCCCCTCCAGCATATTCCTGAGCCCCAGACTGCCGCACCACCGCCAGGGAACGGCGGTTGTGGCTGTACAATGGTGGTCCCACAGCCAAAGTTGTAATATGGCAGTCTGTCCTCCTGTGCAGCGGCGGCACCGCCAGTCTGGCAGTTCTCGGACCGCCAGACTCATAATTAGGCCCTTGTTAGTTGGGACTGGGGAAATTTTGATTGAAATGTCAATGTTCCATTGTTTTTCTTGTTTCTAAATACAGTGTGTATGATAAGGGAAATGTTTTAAAAAGGTAGATTCCAGTACTGCTTGTTTCACTTGGAAAAGACACACTGCTCTGCTAAGCTGTTTACATTGGATTTTACCATTGGAAGGGGGTAGATTATTTATACCTTGATTGAATCAGTATTACTCAGCAGCATTCCGGATACAGGACATCAGCCTATTATAATCACCACAATAATGTGTTAAGGATTTCTCTCTGATTCATTATATCTCTCGACATGATAAGATTCCTCAAGCTTTTTCAAAAATCGTAGAATGCCAGACGGGTTTGGTTTAAGACATAGAAAGATCTTTTATTATGACAGCATGCTTTTGATCCAGCAGAGCAACTTCCCGGCCTTAAACTCACAAATGGTATTGTCTGAAAACCCCTTTATGGCTTCCTATTACATCGGTATTCAGTTGGTCCAGTTGGGAAAATTGGAAGTCATTTTGTACATGGTGCAAGTAAGACATAAGAAGTTATCCTCTCTAGAAGTTATATTTCGAATCAGCAGAATCTGTTTAAGAATATTTGAATTTTGAGCACACTCTGCACTTTGAGTACTGGCACAGATATTTTGATAACACCATCATTAAATTGGATACTGCTGGCCATTAATAATTAGAAATTTGCAATTCAGGTTTCGCTATGTATTAATGAATGGTACTTGCTGTGTTGGCTGTGTCAAAGATGTATTCTAGCAGCTAATTTTCAATGATTGCTGCTGTAGCTCACCCCTGCTATGGTGCATACAATTAAGCGCTGTCTTGGGGAACCATATGTGTAGGGTATGACCTTGTCCCATTTGGAAAGTGACTTTCTCCTTTCTGAGGGAGAAATGAGCATGTGGAATGTCATTACATCCCAAAATTGCCATGTTGTGTATCAGTCTGTCAGCTTGTTAATAATTAGGACTAAAATACACAGCAATGCTTGTAGCACTTTCATTAATCTTCTTTTTCTGGAAACTCTCCCAACCCCCACAGTTATAGATTAAATAAACACAATTATAAAGCGCCATGCTATTTGGAGGTTTGTTCTCTCAGAAAAAACATAAACATGTTATTTACAAAGATTGATGAATATATTGAGAAGGTAGTTGGTGTACAGTCCCTTGAAGAATGCTTATTTGTGTTTATTTATCCTGGTGGATGCTGATTTGTCGGACTTTGAATTTGGGATTCATTGTATATGTTTAGTAGGTGGAATTTTAGCGAAATTATTGAATTAGTTAAATATATTTGTTCCTACCTATTGCTTTGTATATTTGGATATTTACTGGTATGCTTTTTTACAAGACAATAATAAGCATTGGCAAATATGAAAGGACACACCTGTGATACCTGGCTTTGTAAAAAGAACTCCCAATTCAGCTGCTGCCTATGCACACACTTATATGATCAACATCTTCAAATGGTTTTTCGTTAAAAAAAAAAAAAAAAAAAAGTAAATTTCAGAGAGGGCTGGTACATATGAATGTGAACATGCAGTGGACATCTTTGAATGATTTTTCATAATACAAAACAAAAATGAATCCCAGATGGCCATCTGAAATAGGGATTGGCAAAGCCAATAGGTGTTATGGGTGCAACCTATTGGTTTTGCCAGTGCTTGTTTAATATTGTCATCTTCAAAATAGACCAGCAAATTATAAGAACATGTTAAACAAAAAGAATCAGAAAAACATATGTACTTAACTAATTACACAAAAATTGCAACCACCAAATGCATTGGCCATCTTTGACGATTTTTCTTAAAACAAGATAAAAACCAGTACATGATGACCGCATTTTATGCATAAACACAGCTTGGAATGGATTTTCTTTTCTTTTAAGACTTTTTTGTTAAAGATGAAAAAGTTGTTAGATAAACATTTATATATCATATTCAATAGCATGTCCGTGCGCAGCAGGTACGGCAATGAACGTGCTTTTAGAAAATGCCTACATGCAATGATACTTAATTCATGAAATATACTGGTGTATAAGCTGTTCACATCAAGACATAGCAAAGATAGTTATTTTCGCAGATTATATCATTAAGTAATCTAAAAAAATAACCGGTGTCTTTTATGTATGACGGAGGTAATTGTACAAAAGGTCTCAAAAAGAAATCAATATACTGTAAAGTATTTTCAAGCATGCTTCCATTGGAGGAAACAATGGGCCTCCCTAGGGGGTTGATTGCATCTTTATGCAATTTCTGTCGATAGCTATATAAAGCAGGTAATGTTGGAAAATTACAATTCAAAAATTGATATTGATAAGATTTTGATCTCTTCATGCCATTACATTTTTACGAATGTTTCATTGGCTATTTCATAACTCTGTCTGGTAGATATTTCATAGCTAGTAACATCATTTAGCTGTCTATATCCTTCTGGCAAGTACATGTCAATGGGCCAGACAACAACATTTCCCCCTTTGTCTTATTTGTTTTATAACAACACTTTTGTAGTCGCTCAACTCTTTGATGGCCTCTAGAGTTTTTGTTTAAAATCCCTTGTACGAATTTTATTTTTCTGTCACTTTTTTAAAATTAATTTACCATACTTTTAAAAAAAACATTGATGGCTTCATTAGCCTTCTGTGGAAGAAAGATTGATTTGGGTTTAAAACCACTTGTACAATCTACATTGATCTCTGCATTATCTAGATTTAGTACTAGATCATCAATCTAATTCTAAGTCTCTCCTAATTCACCCATGATATGCAGAATATCCATAACCGGTATCTCTAAAACATATGGCTTTTCTCTGATACCATGTATAGGGGGTGGTTTCAGTGCAAACCACCGTTTGTGTTTTAATTTATTATTAAAGTGAAATAGATCAATTCTAGTATTAGTGTAGTTAAAGAAAGCTATAGGACAAAAGGTCAGAACTAACAATAACACCGCATTCTGAGAATCTGTAAGTATCGATTTAGAGAGATTTACTGCCGTCAACTTATCGATTATTTTGCTGCAGTTTCGCCTCTTGTTTGTACTCTCATGTAGCCTTCTATCTTGTTTTTTTCAGTTCTTAATTCTGTATATTCCTAAATTACATTCTTAGTTGAGGTTGAGGGTTGTTCGGTGTAATATGTTTCTTGGTTAATTCCTCTTAGATGGTTGCATTTGCAACCAAAGGTCAATCAATCCATCAATCAATCAAACATGGATTTGTAGAGCGCACTACTCGCCCGTGAGGGTCTCAAGGCACAGGAGGTCGGGGGAATTTCGGACAGCTATGGCTTATATGAAGAACCAGGTCTTGAGACTTCCTGAAGGCTTGCAGTGTGGGGGGGTCGTCCGATGCTGAGGGGGATTTAGTTCCAGGTCTTGGCCGCGATGCAAGAGAAGGTTCTTTCTCCCGTTCTGGCTCTGTGGATGCATGGGATTTTAGCCAGGCCAAGGTTGGCGCAGCAGAGGTTCCTCTTGGGGGCATAGAAGGAGATTCTTTTGTTGAGGTATTGGGGTCCGGTGTTGTGGAGGGCTTTCGAGGCGTGTGTGAGCAGCTTGAAAGTCAATCTCTTTTAGACTGGTAGCCTGTGGAGGTCCCGTAGATGCTGGGTGATGTGGTCTTGTCGTGGGATGCTGAGGATGAGTCTGGCTATGGCATTCTGGACAGTCTGGAGTTTGTGGAGTAGAGATTTGTTGATTCTGGCATGGAGGGCGTTCCCGTAGTCCAGTCTTCTGGTGATGAGTGCGTGGGTGATGGTCTTTCTGGACTCGGGGGGACCCATTTCCAGGTCTTGTGGAGTATGCAGAGGGTGTTGAGGAACATGGGAGACATGGCAATGATTTGTCGGTTCATGGTGAGAGAGGAGTCAAGTATGATGCTGAGGTTGCAGGTGTGGTCCGTGGGTGTGGAAGTGTTGCCTAGGGTGGAGGGCCACCAGGTGTTGTCCCAGACGGAGGCGATGGATCCGAGGACGAGGACTTCTGTTTTCTCCGAGTTGAGCTTCAGACAGCTGCTGCTCATCCAGGATGCGAAGTCCTTCATTCCCTCCTGGAAACTGTGTCTGGTGATGTCGGGTTTCATGGTGAGGGAGAGGATGAGCTGGTTGTCATCAGCGTAGGATACTATGCTGAGTCTGAGTTTTCTGACAATGGTTGCGAGTAGGGCCATGTAGATGTTGAAGAGTGTGGGGCTGAAGGAGGATCCTTGGGGTACTCCACATCTGATCTCTGTGAGTTCGGAGAGGAAGGGCAGGAGTCTGATGCTTTGAGTTCGGCTGTGAGGAAGGAAACAACATCCAGTCTAGGGCAGTTCCCTGTATTCTAGAGTCGTGGAGTATGGTGTCTAGTGTGCAGTGGGAGATGGTGTTGAAGGCTGCTGAGTGGTCTAGTAGAATGAGGGCTGCCGTGTGGCCTTGGTGAGGAGAGTGCTGATGTCGTCCGTGGTGGCTCGGAGGTCAGTCTCAATGCTGTGGCTGCTGCGGAGTGAGAAGTTTCATGGATCGAGTTGGATTCTATGAAGTTGGTGAGCTGGTTGTTGACGATCTTCTCAGTGACTTTGGTGGCAAAGGGAGGAGAGAGATGCGTCTGTAGTTCTTGAGGTCTGTCGGGTCTGTCGAGGGCTTCTTGAAGAGGGGTTTGACTTCTGCTCGTTTCTAGTCATCGGGGATTGTGCCTGTTTTGAGGGTGCAGTTGATTGTAGGTTGTAGTTCAGGTGCTATGGCAGAGGCAGCCCTGTGGAAAATGTGCAGCGGGCAGGGGTCAGTGGGAGCTTCGGAGTGTACACTCCTCATGGTCTTTTCAGTGTATTCTGTGGTAAGAGGGGTCAAGGTGGTGACAGTCAGCTGGGTGGCGTTGCTGGTGGCCGGTGCTGTGTCGGTACTGTGGTTCTGTTTGTTGAAGTTGTTGTACAGAGTCCTGATCTTGTGAAGGAAGAAGGAACCAAGTTTGTTGCAGAGGTCCTGGGAGGGAGGGACATCGCTAGGGTTTTTTGTGAATTCTTGTATGATGCTGAAGAGTTCCTTTGAGTTGGCCAGGATTCTGTCCTGGATGAAGTTCCTCTTCGTGGATCTGATGAGCTGGTGGTGTTCTGTCATGGCGGTCCTGTAGGCGGTGCGTGCTTCTGAGGTTTTGCTGTTCCTCCATGCTTTCTCAAGTCATCGGCACATGCACTTGGATTCTCTGAGGTCCGTGGTGAACAAGGTAGCTTTCGTGGTGCATTGTCTGTCGGAGTTCCGGAGGTGGGTGAGCATATTTGCACAGTCGGTGATCCATTTGTGGACTTCATTGGCTGCAGAGTTGGTGCCAGTCGTGGTTGGTGGAGGAGTGCGGCTGAGTTAAGGTGATTTTCGGTGATCTTGCTCCAGTTTCTACGCAGGGTGTGGTGTAGGCTTGTGTGCAGTGGATTTTGAGAAGAAGTGGACACAGTGGTGGTCCATCCAGAGGGGCTGCGTGGTGTGACTGAAGCAAATGTTGTTTCCTCCTGCGAAGATGGGGTCAAGGGTGTGTCCTGCCTTGTGGGTGGGGGTGGTGACGAGCTGCTTCAGTTCGATGTTGGCAAGGTTATCCAGGAGGGCGGTGGAGTTGGGGTCGTTGAGGTTATCAAGGTGAAAATTCAGGTCTCCAAGCAGTGCTTAGTCCGTGGAGGCGAGGGCGTGGGGCGCAATGAGGTCTGCAATGGTGTTGGTGAACGGGGCACAGGTACGGGATGTGTGTAGGTGAGAGTTTGCGTAGAGTCATTCTGGGGTTGATCTGGATGTAAAAGTGGAGGTGTTCCATGGGGGGCAAGGAGTAGTTTGAGATGACGGTTGTGAGTCAGAGGGAGATTTAATGTACAATGGTGAGGCCACCTCCAGGGTGGTTGGGGCAGTCTCTCCTCTAGATCTTGTACAGATCAGGGTTGGCGGTTGCGATGTCAGGTGTGTAGCTGGCGTTGGTCCAGGTCTCTGTGAGGAAGGCGACGTCGGGCGAGAGGGTGTTGAGGAGGTCCCAGATTTCTACTGTGTGTCTGTATAGGGAGCGTACGTTGAGGAGGATGTAGGAGGTTTGTGTGTGCTGGCCTCCGGTGGGATGGCGGTAGCTCTAGGGGTCTGGAGGTGGGTGAAGGTGTGGCAGCAGTGTCGACAAGAGAACTGGCCTTGAGTGGTGTTCGGCATCGACAGCGGCAGTTGTTGCTTCATCCGGAGTTGAGTGCATGGAGGGTTGCTAAGTCATAGCGGTGGGTGGTCAGAGTACCAGGGTCCCTGGCACTGGTCATGGTTGGGTCACTGACAGGGGCAGATGGGCTGTGAGGCCGCACAGCAACCGCCATTAAGTAGGGGTCGGGAGAGGGAGAGCAGCTGGGAAGCGGGAACATGCAGGGGGAAGGGTCGCAGGGGCAGCAGCTGTTGGAAAGGAAGCGAAACGGTCAACAGGGCAAAAACAGTGAAAAAGGCACAAAGTTAGGCACAAAGAGATAAATGGCACTAAAAAGGCACAAAGAGACAAAAAGGTACAAGAAATGCACAAAGAGACAAAAAGGCACTTAAAAGGCAGAAAGAGACAAAAAGGCACAAACTGCACCAACGAGGCACAGACAGACAAAGGCAGAAACTACAGAAAGGCTGGCAGAGCAGACCAGCAGAAGAGCAAGGCTCTCCCACTGGACTACCAGGGATGAGGCGCAGACAGGAGCCTGTGGGTGGAGGAGGGCCTTGAACACCTACTTGGAACTAGAGAGGTGCTGGGGGCACTGGTGCGATGACGGAGCTGCACAAGGGGAGAGCAGTTTCCCTGACCAGAATGTTAGGATTTGTCCTTTTTCATAGTCCATTTGGTGTTTATAAACATTGTGGTGTTTTTTGGCTTTAATTTAATCTTCTGCTTTTTCCAATCTTCAATTTAGTTTGCCCATTTCTATATCAAATTCCTCATTTGTGTATTTTTCTTTAAGCAGGCAGGTAAGTTTGTCAATTTCAATCGATAGTCGTTCTGTGTTTTTAATAGTATATTTGATCACCAACTTTAGCCTACATATATATATATTCACTGAAAAAACCATAGGTTTCACACATGTTATAGTTAGCGGAAATTTTACTGATAAAAAACCAATGAAATTGCCCCGTTATAGTTAGTGCTGGCAACTATAACTCACGCGACCGCAATCCTCTGCTGATGCTAATACTGTATTTAGACACTTATTTGCCCATGTCTTCTTCCATACATTTTTAGCTATACATATATTACAAATATTTTTTTTTCATAAAGACACATATGTCATCAGCAGAAGATTGCGGTCGCGTGAGTTATAGTTGCCAGCACTAACTATAACGGGGCAATTTCATTGGTTTTTTATCAGTAAAATTTCCGCTAACTATAACATGTGTGAAACCTATGGTTTTTTCAGTGAATTTGCAAGGTTTTTTAAATGCTAATTCCTAACTATAACGTGTGTGAAACCTATGGTTTTTTCAGTGAATTTGTACGGTTTTTTAAATGCTAAGTGACTTTACGCCATTCGTGGCGTGCGCGCCTACATAACGCAGTTCGTTCCGTGCGCGCACGGTGCGCTTCGCGCACCGTGCGCGCACAGTGAGCACGCGGTGCGCTTCGCGCACCGCGCACCCACTTTACGCAGTTAGTGCCCTGCCCACGTTACGCTAGATGGGCCATGTACGCACGATGCGCTTCGCGCACCGTGCGCACATGGAGGACATATTATGCGCTTCCTTGTGATAGGTAATCTGTTGAAATTTTTTGGGAAATTTCTGTGCTCTGATAAGACATGCACAAATGGTGGCCTTCGGCCACCATTTGCACAAGGGGTGGAGAAAGTGTGGATAGTGTTTTTTTTATTTTTATTTTTTTACCGTACGCTTACGGTAAGCGTACGGTAAGCGTACCCCGCGAAATTGCCGAAAAAAAAATAATGCCGTTTTTGCTCTTGGGGGATGTTTGGGGACTCCCTCAACATGACTATGTGAGTGGGAGTTGTCAAAACATCCCCGTAACATGTTTTTGGCCATCATGTTTGATACATAACACTCAGTGCGGTAGACAAAATGGCGGACGCCGCTTCCTGGTTTCTGCCGATTCGAATGTTTACTAAGATCTAAGAGCCAATCAGAATCGCGCTCGCGCACGCCACCGTACGCTTACCGTAAGCGTACGGTAAGCGTACCGTAAGCGGGCTCAGATATATATATTGATTTAAAGGCTATTTTCTCAGAATCTACTGAACAGATTTACACCAAACCTACAAAAGGCACTTCCTTGACCTAGGGACTACCTCTCTGCCAAATTTCTAGTAATTCTGTTCAGCCGTTCGGGCTGTAGCTCGTTCTAAAGGTCCTATGGAAAAATGCATGGGAAAAACGCGTTTTGGGACCCCCCTTTTATCTCAGCCCCCGCTTGACGAATCCCCCCGAGACTTTCAGGGTAGGAGCGGAGCGTAGCGCCCCACCTATTTTGAGAAATTCGCGAGGATTCGTCGACCGGCGCCAAAGTTATTCAAAATAGAATGTTGAGGTTTTCCTATGGAAACGTGGTCCTAACTATAACTACCTACTGGCGACCGCCAGTAGGTATATATATATATATATATATATATATATATATATATATATATATATATATATATTATCTACTGGCGGTCGCCAGTAGATAGTTATAGTTAGGACCCTGTTTCCATAGGAAATCCGCAACATTCTATTTGGAATAACTTTGGCGCCGGTCGATGAATCCTCGCGAAATTTTCAAAATAGGTGGGGCGTTACGCTCCGCTCCTACCCTGAAAGTCTCGGGGGGATTCGTCAAGCGGGGGCTGAGAAAAAAGGGGGGTCCCAAAACGCGTTTTTCCCATGCATTTTTCCATAGGACCTTTAGACACAGCTACAGCCCGAACGGCTGAACAGAGTTACTTGAAATTTGGCAGAGAGGTAGTCCTCAGGTCAAGGAAGTGCCTTTTGTAGGTCTGGTGTAAATCTGTTCAGTAGTTCCTGAGAAAATAGCATTTAAATCAATATATATATGTGGGCGGAGCCTAACCACACATCTCATCCTGAGATCTGATTGGCTGTCAGCACTTCATCCAAGAAGTGTTGGCAGCCATCTTGGGACCAATATACATGATAGCACCTCATTAAAAAGCATTGCAGTTAATAGAAGATTTTAAGACTTTAGTTACATTATAAATCATTTGTTGATGGTACCATACTCATTTTAGGAATTGTGGTATGTTCTAAGGTGATTTCACCATGTGAAAAAGCCTTCTGCTGGGATATCATGATTGAGAGAAAAATATTTTCTCATGCTTTTACCACAGAGGTTTGGAAGGTGATCTATAAGCTAAACTGAGAGCTTATTTTCTGTAAATTCACATTATCTTTCTCAGTCATGTGAGAATGAAGTCTGACATTCTCAGTAAAACATGTACATCCAACAAGGGCAGAGACTGTCAGTTGATTCCTTTGTGTTCTACTGCAGCTTTCCAGAGTGTTCCAAAGAACTACTAGAGCGCTAACCGTCCTACTTATGATAAATGTATGGCACACCTGAAGCCATCTTGCTTGGATTAAAGTGGTAACTCTTAAAACATTTAATTTAAAAAGGAACAAAATGAGGTGGTTCATTTTTCCATAAAAAGTATGATTAGTGCTGCATAAAGAAAAATTAGGGCACATTTTGAGTGACTTCTCAAATCCTGGCATGCAGACTGAAACATGCACTTTCAATACCAGCAGCAGTTTTCCCTGGTGAGCAGTAGCTTTACTACAGTGATCTAATGAGCAAAAAAGTGCTAACATTCTGATTTTATGGCAAATGTGTGACACATTTGAATGCCTTCTTGATGGAATCAAAGTAAAAAACTGAAAGTATTTCCTACTGAGGAGACTGCAGTAAATGAGGAAATTAGGAAACTTCATAACAAATAAGTCTCCCAAGATGGCCACCAGAGACAAAAGAGCCCAAATGTAGCCCAAATATCACCCAGATGTAGCCCAAGTATAGCCCAATGACAGAATGTCCAAGAATGTTCTTAAAAACAACTAGAGCACTTACTGTCTTCATTATGACAAAAGTATGGCACACCTGAAGCCATCTTGATTGGAATAAACTGGTAACACTTAAAACATTTAATTTAAAAAGGAACACAATGAGGGGGTTCATTTTGCCATAGAAATTATGATTAATGCTGAAGAAAGAAAATGAGGGCACATTTTGAGTGACTTCTCAAATCCTCTTCTATTTCATTAAAAAATTCTGACATGCAGACTGAAACATGCACTTTTAATACCAGGAGCAGACTTCCATGGTGAGCAGTAGTTTTACTACAGTGATCTAATGAGCAACTAGAGTGCTAACATTCAGAATTCATGGCAAATGTGTGACATATCTGAATACCTTCATGATGGAATCAAAGTAAAAAACTGAAAGCATTTCCGACTGAGGAGACTGCAGTACATGAGGAAATTAGGAAACTTCATAACAAATAAATCTCCCAAGATGGCCACCGGAGACAAAAGAGCCCAAATGTAGCCCAAAATCACCCAGATATAGCCCAAATATAGCCCAATGACAGAAGTGTGCAAAACACTTATTATTTTGTGTTTTTGCAGTGTTATATAGTGCAGACTTGTCAGGTATTGGAGTGCTTTACATGAGCATTGGTTACATCACACAAGAACAAATTCATTTTGGTTGTAGACATGGGGAGACTAAGTGATTTGACCAGAATCACAGAATGTCGAGCTGAAGCAGAAACTTCAACCTGGTTCCCCAGTTGCAAAGTCTGCAGTTCTGGAAGTAACACCACATCCTCTCCCCTAAGTGCAACATTTAATCAAGTTGTCAACTAGATAAAAAAACATAAAAATAACAAATAATTTAAAAGTGCTTTGTCGCTATTTGAAAACTCAGAAAATATGTCCTTATTTTAGTCTTTTAGAGCACTAACCATAATTTTGATGCCAATAAGACCCTCTCATATATGTAATTTCTAAAGGAATGCTCTAGGTATTACAGTTTTGATTACATCAAGATGATGTCAGGCGCTCCACACTTTTGTAATAAATATAGAATGTTAGCAATCTAGTTGTTCATTAGGATACTGTTGAGAGGCAGAGGCCAGGGGCACGGACTCTGAAAATTGAAGGCAGGTAGGAGGGTGCAAAGGCAACAATTTAACCACACTGAGCAGGCAGGAAGGGCCGTGGAAGCACAACAGACTATGGAGGGCAGTGGAAAGGGGGGCAGGGGCAACAAACCAACAATACAGGACTTGCAAGAGAGGCTGTTGGAGGGAAGATCTATTACGGGTCAAGGAAGCTAGGGGCGGTCCCCAGAGCCCCGGGAGCCACCACAGAACTGAGCAGGAGAGTGAGTCAGGGACAACAGGGGCACCTTAATTTGAGCCGGGGTGCCTAGGAACGCTTGCTCCAAAAATGAAGAAAACAGACATATGAGACATGGAATTGGAGGCAGAATACAATGGCAGTTTAATGAGAAGATGCAACTTCAAAGAAACCGCAGATTAGAGACCTAAAGTACAAAATACAGAATCCAGATAATCATACAGCTGTCATGATATTCTCTGTATCTCAATTAATGGACTGACAGAGAGAGAGAGAAAACACATCTATAAATGCATCATGAGAAACAAGTTACACCAAGGAAAATGTTACCTAGGGACACTCACATTTACTCTTAGAGCAAGCATTCCTGCAATTACAATACAACATCTTTTAAATGCAAAAGTAAAGAGAACAATGGTTAAACATAACATGACATTTCATATAGGTAAAATAGAATAAGATACTTCAAGCAAAGCCGAGCAAGACATTTTAAGCAAAGGAAGACAAGAGCTCCCAGTTCTTGGGGAAAACCTGCACAGCCTGTTAACCTACATACAGACGGCGAGGTTGTCCGTCGATATCTGTGGGTGCTCCCTTTTTATATCATTTTGTGGGCTCCTTTGCACGCTACATCTACCTACGTATGCTACCCAAAAGCTTCGTCTGCAGATTTTACCAGACATTTCGTCATTTACCCACTTAATGCTGACAATGGACTGGGTGAAAAGGTCAGTCTCTCAGGCCAATCGCTTATCGTAAGTTCCATAGAGCAAGCAGAAAATAATGGGTATTGTACAGGAATTCAATATATTCATGTATAAAATCTCCTCAGTTCTCCTAACTTGACGCTCTGCGGTTGCCACTTCCTTAAAAGCGGGAAACCTGCCCAGGAAGCAAGTACCAGTCCAGGATGCAGCCTACTGTATGTCGACAGCTTCAGGGGGATGTTGAACTTTGATACCGAGCACGGAGCACTCGGGTAGGGTGGGGGCTACTAGTTTGGAGCAGAAGGCCTCGCAGACCTGCCTTCAGACTGCTATACACTAAAATTGCAGAGCTATGGTCAATTTAACAAAGAGGCCTACATATTGAACAGAAGGGCCTACACAGGGGTTTTATGCTGGCTGAGTGGTAAGGATGTCTCAGGATAATTATATAGCAACACAGGACCCGCTGGTCAATTTAATACGGCCTACAAATGCGGCTGGCAGGGCAAGGACAAGGGTCTCATACTTCAGGTGTGGACAGAACGGGCCAGGGGCCCCCTGTGATACAAAATCTACCCTCCTTCAAGGCTGTGGCAATGTAATAGACCATTGTGGGCAGAAGGAAGAGGCAATGGTAGTACAACCATACATGCCAACAGACCCGATTCAGCCAGGAAACGTCCAATGTTTTTAAGCTCAAATGGGCTTTATTTGATCTGTCTCCTGTCTACAATATCCTCTTTTTCAATGTAACTCAAAGGGGAAAATCAATACCCCAGTTTTTTTTCAAAATCTCCCTCTTACCAAGTTCAAAATGTTCGCAAGTATGGTACATTGGATCATGGAAGGAAATGGGATAGGGACATGGACTTGGATAACAGAGGACAGGAGAGACAGGGAGAGGTGCACCAAACTGACCCTGCAGGGCAGGCATCAGGGTTTGCAGCAGCACAATACACCACACAGGGCATGCAGGACGGGAGTGCAGCACAACAATCCATAGAAAGCAAGAGGGAGGGGACAGGACCATGCACATGGACAACAGAGAACAGAGGGGCAAGAGGCAATGGTAGCTAGCTGACCATAATGGACAGACAGGAGAGAAGGCTGCAGCATAACAGACCATAAAGGGCAGGAGGGACGGATCAGGGGCATTACAATGGAACAGACAAGCCAGGAGGGAGGGAGTAGGGGTCTGCACATGTAAACAGAGGGCTGGGGGCAAGGGGGCAGGGCAGGAGCAGCAAGATGGCCATGGAGGTCAGGCAGGATGGGCACTAGAAGCAAGACACAACATGAAGAGCAACAGTGAGACTGTGATGGCATACACACAGACCATGGAGGGAAGATGGGAGGGGGTCAGGGGCAGCTAACTGACCACACAGGGAAGGTGGGAGGGGCCATGGCAGCACAGAAGACCATGCATGGCAAGTGGGAGGGTTAGTGGCAGCACAATGGCTATGATGGGCAAGAAGGAGGGTGCAGGGGCATGCACAAAGGACGATGGAGGATAGAAGGGAGGGTCAGGACCTGTGCACAGACAAGAAAGTTCAGGGGAAGGGGCCTCACAACAGACCACACGGGGCAGGCAGGAGGAGCAGTTGCAGCACAACAGACCAGGGAGGGCAGAAGGGTGTGGCAGTACAATGGACCATGTAGGACAGGAGGAAGAGGATAGAGGCATGGCATGTGGACAGGCAGGGTGGAGGTGGCAGGGACAGGTTACAGTCATCTGACAATGCTAGGCAGGTGGGAGGGGAGTGGCAGCTCAACAGAACACTCAGAGTAGATAGGAGTGGCAGGTCCATGGGACATGGTGGGCAAAAAGGATGGAGCAGGGGCATGCACAAAGACATCGGAGGGCAGGGGGAAGGAGAATAGTGGCAGCAAGCTAAGCACAGAGTTTAAGCAGGAGGTCAATGATGGGGCATAGAATTGGGCAATGGAGGGCAGGAGGAGTGGACTGGTACATCATACTAAATTGAGGGCAGTGGCAGCACATCAGACCATGCATGGCAGGAGGGAGGAGGCTAGTCCATGGATTCACACAACAGAGGATAGAGAGGAGGGGGATGGGGCAGCAAGCTAACTGTTCAGAGAAGGCGGGTATTAGAAACTTTATTGTTTTTAAAACATGTTGTCTGTGCAAACTACTTAAAATATGAACAAGTATGCAGCATAATCTCACTTTTATTCAGGAAGAAGAAGACGTTAGTGACTGTGACTCCGGGCTCACTTGGCAAAAACACCCCCTGACCCTCCACCCCCTATCGCAAAATGTAATGCCCGTGAAAAGGGTAGGTGAACACAGTGTTATATAGAACATAGTCCTGAGAGCACGATTGAAAATGAAAACTAGATATAGTGTATGGTATAAACTATGCACCAAAAAGTGTGATATAAGATGAACCAGGCGTGAAATATAATATGCAATACATTGTGCGCAATGACAGATTCATTGGAGAGCGCGAGATAGCACAGGCACTAGCGTGTGCTATGCGATATGCGCCTTGGAGTGTAATATGCACAGGGCAGTGTTGTGTAACCTAACTAGTCTCTAAAGTTGTAATATAAAATATGTGCTGGGGAGTGTAACGTTGCATATGCACTGTGACAAAGATATGGATCCCAAATTGTAATATGTATGGCATAGCACTGTGTGTTATAACATAGGCATCGAGGAAGGCACGTTAGATGGGGCAATATAACCCGTGCGAAGACAAGTGTGGCATGACATTTTCACGGGGTGGTGTTACAGTGCACATGGGCTAGAGAGTGTCATAGCATATGCACTAGCTAGTGGAATACAATACAGAGGTGTGTGGCACTCGGCAGGCAATGGTGGGTGTAACATAGCATTGGGCTCTGTCAGGAGCGCGCTGTGACTCGCAAGTGATGTTCGTCCCCTTTCCAGAGAGTAAAATAAAAAGTATTACACATCCGGCAGTGGATGTGTGTTTTATTAACTGTGAGGGGGGTTTCTTGCATAGTTTTGGTCGAATTTTTGTCGAATCCCCTTTGAATGGCTTGGTGTGCATGTGTATTAAATGTGCCCGTCAATAGCTACCCATGTTTGTATAAATAAACGACAAGGGTGTCTACCGGGATTAGGCACGGTAGAGCATCAGACATGTCAGAGCTTCACTAGTGGTGTAAATACATTCCACGTGGATTAATTGCATGCATAGTCGCCTTTTAATGAATATCACGCAAATCGTCATGGTGATAGGTACGTACGGTTTGTCCAGCATGTCCTAGGTGTGTCTATAAATATATATTTTTTAAAAATAATAAAAAACAGTGGCCGGCCCTGGGGATTGGGGTCAAAAAAATATAATTAGGAGACAGGCCCTGGGGGATGGGGTCATCAGGGCCAATAAATTAGAATAAGAAGGGGAACCACACAGCCCCCCTTCTTAAAAAAATAAAATAAATAAAAGACTGGCATCGTGCCGGAGGCCATGCCCCCTCCATGCAGCACTCTGCAAACGCGCCCCCAACAGGCATCTCCAGTATGCGCCAAGGAGCTGCGCTGCGGACAGGTGTTCTGAGGCCAAGCCCCTTTTTACACCTCTCTGCAACGCAGCTCTGTGGCGCTTACTGGAGGTACCTAGTGGTCTAGTGTGACCCTAGGGACCCTTAGGATTCAAGGGGACTTAATCTCTCAACTTAGAACAGCCACAGGGCGCGTTTACACAGTGGTGAAGGGAGGGGACGGGGCCTGAGGTGACGTGTGCAAACACGCACCATGGCACGTTTTAAATTGGGGATATAATTTCCCTTCAATAATGAGGGCCCCTGGGGGCTAACTAGCCCACCAAGTGCTTCCAGTAAGCGCCACTGAGCTGCATTGCAGAGAGGTGGTCCAGGCCGTGCCACTTTTTACACCTCTCTGCAACGCAGCTCTGTGGCACTTACTGGAGGTACCTAGTGGGCTAGTTGGACCCTAGGGACCCTCAGGACTCAAATGAACTTAATCTCCCAACTAAAAACGGACACAGGGCGTGTTTACACAATGGTGAAAGGAGGGGACGGGGCCTGAGTTAACGTGTGCAAAAACGCCCTGTGGCCTGTTTTAAGAGGTAGTTTTAATCCCCATGCCCAATTATATACTAGGGGCTTATAGAGGAGGTAAGGCTAATCACAGGGGGACCCCAACGCATAATGTTCCCTAGTGTATGTAGGTGTTTTCACTGTATTCTAAGTGTCTTTTAACATAGCACTGGCTCTAGGACTGGTTAGTCAGACTCAGTTACCACCAGTATCCGTCTGAAAAAGTTGAGGGTACAGGATGATTTTGCAACAAGGCTTCTTTCTGCTCTTCTTTTTGTTCTTTCTGCACGTTATCCTTCTTCCTGCACTTATCTTCGTATTTGAGGACTTCTGTTGCTTCTTTCTGCACTTCTTTTGTTTCTTTCTGTGCATTTTTTCTTCTTTCTTCACATGTCCTATCTCTGTAGGCATAGTTAGAAATTAGCATTTAAAAAACCTTTGAAATTAACAGAAAAAACCATAGGTTTCAGGCACGTTATAGTTAGGAATTAGCATTTAAAAAACCTCAGAAATTCACTGAAAAAACCATAGGTTTCAGGGGTGTTATAGTTAGCTGGACTTTTCACTTGTACAAAACCATTGAAATTCCCCCGTTATAGTTAGTTCAGCTAACTATAACTCGCGCGCCCGCAATGCACTGCTGATGACGTCACATATTACATCACTCATGACATGGTCAGTGACATCACTCATGACATCACTGATGACATCTCAAATGACATCACTGATGACATCACTGATGACATCATCCTTGTGATAGAGTGGCAGACCTCCTCTCACCCTAATATAACCTTTGATACACACATTCAAAAATAGAGACTAAAATTTTCAAAACAATGGACATACCAATACCAGTTACAACAACCTCTTCAGTAATTCTAAGATCCACATACACATCCACTCATTCACCAACAGTCCAATACAGTCACTCATACATGTACTCACTCATCATATGTACTCATACACCTATACATCCTGTTACACAATGCCACTCATCCATAGTTACTCACACACATAGTCACTCATGCTAATAAAGAATCAAACATACATTTACTTGCATATACAGTTATACACACACCACCACACTTACTTCTACGGAAACTTACACATACTTAGTCTTTTAAACAATCACTTATAGAAACACATACTTATTCATACAGGAACTCTTTCAATCTCTCACTCTCACATATACTCACATATATACACCAATAGTCACATATACTAGTTTAAAACATATGTAGTTACTCATAAAGACACTATTGAAACAGTCATTCACTCACTAACACACCCATACACACACTCATCCACCCATACAGTCCTGCACACATACTGTGTTCAACACATACAAACAGTGAGTCACTCATTCATGCACCTATGCACTACGTAATACCCCCACCGAACCATGCAGACACTCAGACTGATACTCAAAAAACCAACTAATAACCTATATAGACACCCATGTAGCTACTCACCAACCCATGCAGCCACTTATACACAAAGTGAGAGACTTATACAGATATTTACATATTTAAACATTACTCACTAAGCCATGTATTCACTATGATACACTTAATCAGTCAGTTACACAATCAATTTTTCAAAAACAAATCATCCATTTAGACACTTATATACCCATTTATTCTTCCATCGACCTTGAGATATACATATATAAAACATATTTAATTTTCAGAATAACACACATTCACTGGATGATGTCATCAGTGATGTCATCAGTGATGTCATTTGAGATGTCATCAGTGATGTCATGAGTGATGTCACTGACCATGTCATGAGTGATGTAATATGTGACGTCATCAGCAGTGCATTGCGGGCGCGCGAGTTATAGTTAGCTGAACTAACTATAACGGGGGAATTTCAATGGTTTTGTACAAGTGAAAAGTCCAGCTAACTATAACACCCCTGAAACCTATGGTTTTTTCAGTGAATATATATATATATATATATATATATATATATATATATATATATATATCCTCCCAGGTGGTTCCGTTGTGCTTCGCTCCGGGCGCTACTCGGCGGGTGCGTTGCCTCGCGGTTGAACCAAACCGCCACTATTCAAACAAATCCTTCCTGCGGAAGAAGTAGGTCGCACACCAACAGCTTTCCAATTATTTTTCTTTATTTTCAGAAATCCATAATTTCGCAAAACCAATAAGTTGACCAACGCGTTTCGGTAGACCCCGCTACCTTGCTCACGGTCGTCGTTTTTACTAGTGTTAAAGCAAAATGTTTTAAATAAAGATATTTGAAGGAAGTCCTTTGACACCAATATCCTGTTCCCACCCTTTTGGTTTCCCACAGGTTTATGGGTCTTGTAGTTCATGTTGGGACAATCCAAAAACCGATGCATTGTAACATTTCAATTTGTTAATTGTTATCCAACTATTTACTGTTGCCCGTTGGGCGATGTTACTCGTTATTGTAACAAATTTATTTGCAACAAGTCTTTGACATGTCTCCAGTGCGCAATTCACTTTGTTGACAAGCCCTCCAGTGGGCCGTCTACGTATTTTCTGTCCCAATATTCAATTGTTCTGTTTCAATCTTTGTGGTTGTTGCCCTCCAATATATATATATATATATGTGTGTGTGTGTATATATCTATAAATATAGATATATATACACATACATACTTTATAGGTTGGCCATTCTGTGGGGTTATCAGGGATAGGAATTCCTCAGGTTTTTAACCCTTAATAACTTAGCACTCATTTGAGGATCTCCACAAAATTTTCCAGACCTATTCTTTCTTCTACATTGGAGGATGATAGAAAGTTTTGCAGGGATTGGTGAAGGGGTTGACAATAGAAAAGAAAGTCATAAAACAGGTTTTAATCCCTAATGCCTTTTTACATAGGCTTTTGTATTGGACATAGCGGCAAAATGGCAGAACGGAATTCAATGAAATTTTACAGAAATATATATTATACTATGTAGATGATCCTTTTTGATAATTGAAGTGAAATGGTTTAGTGGTTCTTAAAATATAATACAAAACAACTCAGTGATATCTGTTGTTGTGATAGTATAGTAGCACTATCGTGGTGATTAAAAAACAAGTTATGATTGGCTACTAAGAAATATCCCACAGTGAAAGGCAGTCATCTTGTTTTCAACACAGTATTTGTAAAAAAAAATGTTTTTAAATGTTTGTGTCTGCATTCATAAATAAGTAACTTCTTTGAGAGGTAGGAGCTCAGATTGAGTCTTTGAGAGCAAATGAAAGAGGGGCTGGGCTGCTTGAGGGGGGCCCAACTGCCTCCATATCTTGTTAAAAAAACAACCTCTTAAAAACCTGGCGAACTGAGGATTTTTAGCGATCTGAGGTTAACACCTCCTCTCTGCCAAGGCTTTACTTATTTCTTAATCATTGGACCATTGGTAATGAAGTCTAATGATTTTTATTAGATTGTATTTACCCACTCCTCCCAGGCCACCCACATACCTGCTCTTTTTTTTTTTTTAAATGAATCCATCCAAGCTGTTTACTCTGTTAACAGACTTAACGCAACCCAAATAGTCTGGTAGAAAGGGGGATACTAATTTTAAGCAGACTTCCCTTCTGCCAATAACATTAAACAAATAACAGTTTAGCATGTCGTTTTAGGAGTTTAACACGTGCCCCCCCACCTGGCAAGACATTGATTTCCTTCCACAAAATCTCTGAGATAGATTTACCGATATCTTGCCAGAAGACCTGGAGCTGTGGACACTGCTGAAACATATGCACATCATCTGCATCCCTTGCTGTACCCTTTAGGCAGCGCTTGCGTTCTCTACCTCCAAGCTTTGGTATCCTTTTTTGGGTTCGATATACTATATGGACTGTAAAAATAGGATTTATTCTAAGTGGAGCAGCTTTGACAACCGACCATAGCATGAGCTTTGATACTTGCCATAGGTGTGTTTGGTCGATCATCAGCAGGTCGCTCCTCCAGGTCTCCTCCGGTGGTGCTAAAGTCGCATCCTCACCCCATACTAGGATCCAGTACCACTTGGAAGCTTCCTTACGTTGGTATAGGGCCCCCTGTAGATTATTTTCCCACTCTTCATTTCCTTCACTGTATTTACCTAGACCGCAGGCCCAGCTGGATAGATGATAAAACTTGATCTTGGATAGATTGTAGTTCGTAACAATGCTTAAGGTCTCCCAAGGGGGTTATTTTATTGCCCTGTAATAATTGCCTAATTTGTGTATTCCCGCCTTGATTAGTGGGACGGCCAGTTTGTCCTGCAGGCATATGAGGGTCCTGGAGAGTTCCAAATAGGTGCACAATATTGCTGTGTGCTCTGTAGTAGTGAACAATATAACTCTGAAGTGCTGATATGTATAGTATAGGTAGGCTTAACATTCGTTAGATAACTTAGTAGTGGTAGGGAAATGTAATTGTACATGTGTATTCTTATTTTAAAAAATTCACTAGGCCGCAATAGTATCTAGGTGGTACCGCAGTAGCCAAAAACCATTAAAAAATAATTGCTCATGATTTACATGGACTGTTGGTTCGGCTCTTTTAAGAGCCTTTGGTTTTATCTGAATTAGGCATAGTTACATATTCCAAAACACATTGTTGATTACAATCAGTTGCTCTCAATAGTTAGAATAATCAGTTGCTCTCAAACGACACTGTTACGGCGAATGGTCCAGGAGTCACAAGATGGAACCAACACCTATTCACATAGCATGTGCTACTGGAATATAAATGCCTTAACACACATCTAAGCAACCCGGACTTGCACAACTATTTGAGGTCCTTCGATATCATCCTCCTGCAGGAGACCTGACTGGCTGACTCTGTCTACATTCAAGGTTACACAAATATTTCAACCCCGGCAAAACACGAACATCTCTCAGGCGGCTTGCCAAATGACATTTCGAAAACTAGCATAGCCTCCACAACGGCCTTGGACATTAAATCCTCAGGAATTAATGCAATTAAATTTACCTTATCAATTAAAAATGCAGCAGTTGACATAATCTTTATTAACTTCTATGTTCATCCCAAGAGTAAGTCCAAAGACTGCAGAAAAATAATGCAAGAACTAATGAGGCTAGCAGAGGAGGAAGACTCCATGGGGCAGATTTACAAGCCCATTGCGCCACTTTTCCGTCACTTTTCTCATGTTAAAAGTGAGGCAAAAGTGGTGCAAGGGGCTTGTAAAACTTCCCCCATGTACTTTGTAATATCTGGGGACTTCAACTAATACTTATTAGGCACATCTACTAGCGACCTAGCAATAGCCCAAACCGGGCGGTATGGGAGATACCTGACCAAGGTAAAAACACACTTAGGTTTCAAACAAAAATAGTAAGTTATCTGCTGGACGACCTTGAACATCCAAGCCTTAGGGCCCTGAATGGTAGGTTCACAGGAGATAATCACCAGCCACCCCATATCCCTCAAACAGAACCAGCACAAGTCTGCACTACACCTTTGGGTCTCGGTATTTCAACACGTTCATTCATTCCGAGTCAAAGACTGACCCGGTAGTGAGCACCTCCTACAGGAAGTACTATTTTCTTCAAACCTAACCACCCCAAAACACATTGTGGAGACAACTGAACGCATCATGATTACTTCAGCTATTCTCACACAACTGCCTGCAATCACAGGGGACATACTCCAGAATTTCAGAGGCGTAGATGCTGATGCTGATGCTATGTGGAAACCCTTATAGAAACAGTCTGTGAACAAACCCAATTCCCCCAATTCAGTCTTCAAGGAGGGCACTGGCACAATACAAGTTCCAAGATTCCGGCAGTTCAAAACTGCAAAAAATAAAGTTCTTCAAACAATGAGGTTAAATACTGCTCCAACGGCCCTAAGACAACATAAAACTCAGACCAAGAAACTAAAATGGTAAAAAAAGAGCACAGGAAGACGAACTCTGGACAAACTTACACGCAGACCTGAGATGTAACATAGTGCCATATTTTGTGCCTCAGTGAATCAACTCCTTCAACCAGGCCACAGAAGCATTGATTCTTAAATCACCAAAGCCACATGGGCACAGAACTTAAAAGATCACTTCAATAATGTAATGACAGAGAGCTCCCAGATGTATCCTTGGGAAACTTTACCTGCAACTAAAAATCGAAGGACCATAAGAGGTAGGCGTAGAGAACATTAAAAATCAAATAACTAAAGGGCAAAGGGAGGGAGCATCAGGCCCTAACAGTATCCGTCAAAGGGTGTTCAAACATAACCCAACTTTCTGGGCACAAACCTTAGTACCAGTGTTTGCACTGATCGGACGCATGTGCATTCTGCCAGAGTCATGGAGAGGTTCAATCATATCTCCAATTTTCAAGGGAGGAGACAGATCTCTCCCAGCCAATTATCGCTTAATCACCTTGATTAATAACGACGCAAAGTATCTTGCCGAAACTCAAAGATCTATCAGCATGGGCTTCCAGTAAAGCCATCATACCCTATAATCACACAGGGCTTTCAAAAACATCCAGCGCAATCATGAACATTTTGGCAAACTCTTCTCTAATGGATGGTGCCTGTGTTACCAACATATCCTTATTTTTCTTCTAAATCAATTTTAAACTAGCCTTTGATTGAATCGACCTGGGATGGCTGTTGCGGAAGTTAGCAAGCTGGAAAATATCATAAAGATGGTTGACCATCCTCATCGTGCTCCATAGTGACACATGGGTGCAGGTCAAGATAGGTGCAGGAACTCACCTCTCCAGAAAAATACCAACCACCTGTGGCCTAAAACAGGAATTCGTCCTGGCACCGACTCTCTTCAATCTCTTTTTGTTTGACCTGATGAAGCAACTACAAGCTTGTAATTCCTTCGCTTTTAAATTAGGCGTCAAGGCAATATCCAGCTTTCTCTATGCCAACAGCGTGGTGTTGGTTAGCCGCACCCAGGTGGGGTTACGATGGCTGTTAGTTAACAGAAACGCCTACTCTCTTGCCAGCGGCTTGATAATCAACTTTGTCAAAACAAAAACCATGGTTTACAAAAATAGGAATACTCAAACACCCAGCTTGAAAGCACAGGTGAGTTCAAATACCTTGGGGTCCTTACTGACAAGAAAGGCACTTTCACGGCCCAGAAGGAGGCATAACAAAGTGAAGGTGTGGCTTTGGCTGTAACTTTTAAAAATCAAAAGAAAAAACTGTCCGGGCCTTCTTTGATACCCCTCCTCAAAGTAGTGCAAGCAAAACTCCTGCCGACGATCACCTATGGGAGGTAAACTCTAAGAGGTCGGGACGCTAGTATCCTAGATCCTACAATGGTTCATACTTAAAGAATCATCTTCTCACTGCCCCATGCCACGTTACAACTCACCGGCAGAGATTAGGTTGGAATTCAGTCTGATGAAACAGGTGCTAGCCAGGAACGAAGCATTTTTAACTTGTTAGAACAAGATTCGGAAAGCAGAACCAAATATATTGAACCACATGTTATAGAAAAAGTTACAGGATCATGACATGGCGCCGACGAGAGCTTAGCTGCAAGAATCACTCGGCCTTACACAACTTTGGGACATGCCCATCAGCTACCAGTTATTCAAGCATCTGGTTCAGAAGACCCTTAAAACCTGCTCTGTTATGGAGGACAAGGCCACGCTATCAAACAGCACATGGGTGGAGGACACTTAACAATTACAAAACTTTTGCACTTCAAAAATACTATAGCACTGGGTACACAGACACTATTAAGTTGCAGTATTTAAGATATCGGCTGGGGTTTTACCTGTAAAAGACCACCTGTCATCCTGGACAGGTGGAAGTCTCCCGAATCCCTGCCGTCAGTTTGGGTCCAGAAAGGAAGACCTCCTACACTTAGCCTGCTCCTGTAAAGCAGTACAGGATAAAAGGAGTCAGCTATTGACTAAGGCTTTCCACCAAAGGGGAAATTGTTCGAGAAGGCAGGCGGGTCTGGCCTGCTTTGACCCAGGGGACACCCAGCTGAACTGTTGCTCTGTCAAATTTTTGCTGAAGGCTGAGAAAAGACTGCTCCACAGCACAACCCCTTGAGGCTTGCTGAGTCATTCTGCCACTTAGAGACCAAGGACAAACCACCTTCCCTCACAAAAACAATCTAATAACATTCTGTATGGGTATTTTCACTTTATTAGAAAATAATCAGGTGACATTGTGACAGAAGCGGGTCATGAAATTTTAAAAAGTCTTATTTATTGACAAACTGTTATTCTTAACACATATTTAAACACCAAATTTTACGTCATGGATGTTAATTGCTTATGTTGTAATACAGCTTTTAAAAACGCCCAGAGCATCACAGATTAAACTGACTTTTATGAATATAATGCACCATGCACTTTAATCTGTCAATTTTATTGCAATGGTTATAAGTAACGAAGCAATTATTCAATAAACTTAAACTTGTTGCTATGGGTGCTTAAATGGGCAGCTTCTGGTTGGAATATTCAAGTGAAAAATTGAAGACTTTCCATGATCTTTAAGGGATTCTGACAGTCTTGATCACATTTCTGCAACAATTTTCTAACTTTCCAGCATTTACAGTTGAGTACTACCATTTTTGTCTCTGACAAATGTTAGAGAACACAAAATGTGTCTTTAACAACATACTCATTAAACGCTAAAATGTGTCTTTCATCTCAATTTAAATTCTAACCCCAGTTAGGTGGACTATATCATAACCTCCACAATGGATGATCATATACTGTGGATGTTCACATGCACTAAGAGATGAGATTAGAGGGAGTAGCTGATTCTAACTTATACCTCTTTCTCCAATCCATGTAATATCTACTCCTATTACCTAAATTACTGTCACCACCAACATTTTTAGCGTACTCCATGGCCCAAAAAATGAAACTGTGTCCAACAACCCAAACATGAACCATCTTGGTTACACACTCACATACAAGTTTCAGAAACACTCATTCACTGAAACAGAGACATATATACTCATGCTAACAAAATAAACTAGGTTGTGCTTCTGAAGTTCCAAACATACTACTTAAACCATTGACACTTAGGGTCTGATTATGATGACAGTGAGACCGCCACCATCAGTCCGGCGGTGGCGGTCCCACTACCATCCAGCCCATTGGCCCAACCGCCACATTAGGAAGAAGGTGGTCAGAGCTTGTCATTCAGGGGGGGAAAGACCGCCGCGTCCAACAGGATCAAGGATCCCATCAGTGCAGCGGTCGGACTCCCAGTCCCTGCAAGGAGGGCAGTGCCTGCTCAGGCACAGCCATAGGGATTAGAATGTCCCTTTCTACCTGTCCTTTCATGACTGGTCACCGGCCATGAAATGGCAGACGTAAAGTAACTTTGGGGGCCCCGAGCAGGGCCCCCTTCCCCCCTGGCCCTCTACTAAACAACCCTTGCACCATGTGGCAGGCACCCCATGGTGCCTTCCATATAGTACAGAGATGTTTTAAATGTCTATATTTTGCATTGCGGCGTGCGCTGTAACCTGGAGCACACGCCGCAATACAAAATATTCATGGTGGTCGCAACTTAATGCAGGCAGCGGGGCCGCCAACTTCTAAGGGCAGTCCTGCTTCCGGCATGGTGCCAGTTGGACGAGAGTCCGACCGGTATCGTAATCAGGCCCTTAAATTTCTGATCACATGATAATATTACAAGTTAAATACAGCAGTAAAGATTTCTCTAATTGGTTATTACATCTAACTACATCACAAACACATTTGTAATACATAGCTATAATGATCACATGACAATAAACACAAAGAGCAAAATACATAACTAATACAAGCAGGAAGACAGTGTTATTGTGTTATAGCAATAAATGGGCTACAAACAGAGCTCAATACAACCAAATATCTTACAACCGTAGCTACTCTGGTGACTGCTGGAATACAAAATAACTGTATTTCTTGAGATAAATATTTGAAGAATTATTACAGATTGGTCTTTTGGTTCACAATATTTCTAAATACTACAGGTAAATACTACTACATAGTACCAGTAACAAATTCAATTACAGATTTATACCTGTAAAATGAGTGTTCAATTTGCAGTACCAATATTAACAATAGTTTCTGTTTCTCTTTCTTTTCACCAACAGGTTTTCTGGTATTTGAGCTAATGCCTACAAACATACCTTGAAAAACAAAAACTAAAAATGTAATTTTACTGCACAGATATTAGGCACAAACAAAACACACAGATAGAAAGAAGATTTCTACAGAAAAAAGACTACTGGTAAACTGATTACAAAATAAACTGTTTCTAATGACCATATAGTTCATAACAACCGGATAACTGATAAAAACGTTCCATTCACAATCTATTTGTCTGTTAATCTTCAGAGGAAAAATAAAAAAGATTTTTCTTTCTCATTGCTCAGTCAGACAAGAAGGAACAACATTAGAAATATTACTTAATTTAAAATGTACGTACTCACTAATTTACTGAAAAGTATTCCCTTTATAAGGAAAACGACAGACAAACTCATACAGAAACAAAATGTTTATCATATAGTAGGGAAAGCTTGTATTAGAAAAGGAAAACTTTTCATTGTTATCATCAGTCGCATGGAAACCTGGTCTGGTCAATCCCAAACTATATAATACATAAACTACGTACCAAAGGACTACAGGAGTAAACATTTATAGTGTTTTCGAACAAATTTGGAGACATACATCGAGCACTGTAGCATACTTTCATATCGAGAGTTACCATGAACACACTAACTGGGTCCTAGGTGTAACACATAAAGGATGTTATGAAGTATTACATGGCACTGTGGTAGGAACAGAAAAAAATCACAAGTGTATCTAATGAAGATTTTCAGGAGCAAAGAAAAAACGTGTCTATGAATACAATTACACTTCCATTTGTAACATAAAAAAATACTTCTCTACAGAAACTGAGGAAATTTTTATTGATATTTAAGCAAACAAAAATAAAAAATAAATTAAATTGCTACAAACTTAGAAAAGTGCCAATTTAGAAACATTACTTGTCTGCATGGGGAATTCAAAATGAGATGTGCACTTCCATTTTCCATCATATTAAAATGGTTTCCACACATCATTCCACTATAAGAAAACTTGTCTACACATTGTACTTTGTGAAAATTCCAGTCATACAAATGGAACAACTAAATCACACTCTACTTTATTTAAATCCAACTGGAGTTACCTCTATTATAGACTACATAGAAGCAACACATTTTGATGCTGTATCTGAAACAAATAGTTGTACAGATGTTGCGTTCACTCACAGTCCACCAGAAAATCCATTGCTCAACTTTCAGATTTATGAAATGGATATTCTCGCATTTCAAGACACCATTTTAGAAATACCAAATAAATAATGCATTTGTTGCTGAAGTACACATTATCAAAAACAAATAAAAATGATTGATCTCTTTGAAAAAACAGAAAATGAAGACCTGGCAACCTGGAGATATGTAGCTATTTTTCCAATTGTGGAACAAATGTACGATGTGTTTGATTAACAGTTAATATGCAATATATGCCTTGAAAAACTGCACCCTACTTCATGCCTTCTTGCGCAATTCATAACAATTTGGAAATGTATCCAATACTATCAGAACTAAGGACACTTAATGTATATGAGAGTATTTTAATTCAAGCAACACATCCTTTTCAGACCATTGTTAGAATGCAACCAACATCTGGAAAATGTCAACCTTATGAAGTAGTATACACACTGAAAGGTAAAGTAGTCTTCCTTTCATTAGATTTCAATACAAACGTACACACTCTTGGTGTACAACACAATTTAGAGGAACCTTTACTGGCAGTAGTCATTGAGGTTCCTACAAAAGACAAAACAAATTGGCAAGAATTAATAAGTATCGACAAAGTTCAAAAAGCTATATTTTACCTCCAGAAAAATAGCATATACTATAAAGATATTGAGGTTGATCACTTTATCTCTTCTACTTCCTGTTAACAGATGAAAAAGTAATTTGGACAATTGGGAAATATCAGTAAAAAGCACACTGAAGAAATATATAAACATTACAGTATACACCCACTACACTCTAGAGATATGATGGGTGATGTTTTAGAATTCTATTAAATAAAAGAAGCTAGAGGACAGCAAATTAGCATCTGGGTAAAACCTCTGTTATCCACATTTATTTCCTACTGGGAAAGGAGGAGGATACGATGATCGTCCTGTACAAATTTCAGCTTGGTAGTACCAACCAACAATATTATATTCAAAGGTTCTACAGTTTTGTCAAGACATACCTTACATTTACACACTATTATATGAAATTGAACTTTCAGTCACTTATTAAGCTGTTGTGCATGTTATGCGAACTGAAACTGCCTTCGCTAACATAATTGCACAAGATTTTGTTCAAAAGGTGCAAAACACTGATGAAAACCTGGAACATAACTTAGTCAACATTAGTCAGCAAGGAACAAATGAAAATTGATTTAGAAGACATGGAGAATTGAAATGTATGATCAGAAATGTAGGCCCGCCCACCTGGTTTATCACTTTAAGCTGTGCTGAGTACCTATGGGATTTCTGCTTGAAGCAAATGCTGATCTCCCAGACACTACCTCCAAGACAATAGGTGAAATATGCTCTGTGGATCCTGCAAATGTTTGCAGATATTTCAATCACAAATTTTAAATTATGCTCAAATACTTAAACAAAAAGAAGAAAGTCCCCTTGGAGAGGTACTTGATTTCTTTGGGATAAAGGAGTATCATGCAAGAGGTGTACCAGATATTCATATGCTTTTGTGGATTAAAGAAGCCCCTACATTTGGATATGACTCTGCTGCTTCCTTTCTACATTTTCTTGAACAATTTGTCACTTGTGAGATCCCTAATAAAGAAAAACATTTAAAACTATTTGACCACGTGGTACAATTTCAATCGCATAAGAGTGGAAAATACTGCATAAGAAAATTTAAAACAAATCCAAATTTACTGGAAATGTCGTTTTGTTTTTCCGAGACCAATTTTACGAAAAGGGAGAGTCAACAACTATATGTCATCTGTTAAACATGCCATTACTAGAAAATCACCCAAAAAGTCCTTTAATATAAAAAGAGACCAAGCATCATACCTGATCAGCGACTACAACTCTTTAATTCTACATATGTGGGATGTAACATGGATATACAATTTATTACAGAAAACTCTACAGTGGGAGCAAGTTATGTAACTTCCTATATTACTAAGGCAGAAAAAACTGATATGAATGAAGTATGGGAAGAAATATCTGCAGAGCAATATTCAACCAAAAAACTATACTGATTTAGCTTTCAAATGCTCTCTTAATGAGAAGTCAGTAGCTTGGAAGCACGTGACTAAGCTCCTTAAGCTTATCTGGGAAATCACGATCCATTATGTGGCTTAGTTTACATTGTCATGATCAAGACAAAGAGTTCTAAAAAGGCTACCTGAAATTGAATATCTTACTAATTTCGATGAGATAACAAAGACATTGTAAACACTAATTTGTTGGACACTTATTACCAAATCAGAAGCCCTTTGTTGGAAAATGTGTCCTTATATGATGATGCTCAATTCCACACCTATTGAAATAATAGGGCAGAAGATACCAATGCAGGAAAATTTAGAGTTCAAGGGACAAATGGATGTTTAATATGTCATTTAAAAACTACACTCATCAATCACTGCAAACTTTTTTCTACTACCTAGCACTACAGCTTTTATAAAGCTTTGCGTAAAGAAGACGGTATTATAGAACTGTTTCAGCCATATGAAACTGCTTTTGATGCCTTTAAAAATGAGATGGCGGGGGGAGGAGCCTAGCGCTTGACCAAGATGGCCACGTGAGCTTTGAGCTCCCGAGACCCTCGTGCCCTCCGTCGTCTATCCTGTATATAATCCTGTTTGTATGCATGGCATCGTGTAGATGACTTGTCAGGGAGGCGATCGATGCCACCCGAGGTCGAATCGCCCACCGGGAACCGGATTTATGCATGGCGGACGATTGAGGCCCATCTCCGAGGGATGCCAGGGGCTCGAGTTGGCAGGATGCCCGACCTCTAATTGAACAACAGCGGCCAGGCGAGGTGTGAACTGCCGGACGGAGGTCCTTATCCTTTCACTTTCACTTTCTCGCCCTTTGTCGGCCCAGCCCAGGGAGTGCTCGCGTCTGCTTTATTATCATTCGGACGCTCCGCATGCCACACTGGCGACCCATCGTACGACGGAGCACTCCTGATCTCTCTCGCTGAGAGAGGGCAGTCTGGTTTGCACCGACCTGCTTGCGCCCACCATGTCGGGCAGGGCAGAGGTGGACCGGCCGAAGCCCAAGGCCGCCAGGCGGGGAGCCTACACTCAAGCCAATAACATGGACCGCTATGCCCAGCAGAAGGGGTCACCGGGTGCACCGAGCCAGCCCCCGGACACACAGAAGACTGCCTCACCCTTGGCCCCGGAGCTCTCACTGCAGGATGTCATGGGTGCACTCGACGGGCTGCAGACTTCGATTGGGAGACAGTTTGATGCCCTGGCGCACAAAGTGGATGCCATCTTGGTGGATGTTAATCTGATCCGCGTGGATCTGGGCAAAACAAATGAACGGGTCAAATCCCTGGACATCAAGACCACGGGCCTCGCCGATCATGTCTCGGACTTGCAGACCGAGGTCTGTAAGTTGCGGACCGAGAGTGATCTCGCCGCCCGTCGGCTGGAGGACTTCGAGAGCCGGGCCAGGCGCAACAACGTGCGTGTTATCGGGGTCCCGGAGTCCTCGGACGAGACGTCGGTGGACCTGCTCGTGGAGGACTTGGTGCTCAATCATCTGCAGCCTAAGGGTCTAGGGAAGTTCTTCGCAGTTGAGCGGGCCCATAGAGTGCCGGGTGGGCGGCCCAAGGTGGGAGCCACACCGAGGCCGATCGTTGCCCGGCTCTTTCATTTTCGAGACCGGGACGCTATCCTGCAGGCCTCGAGGGTAATGGGCCCGGTCCCCTTCCAGAACGCGTCGGTGAATTTCTATCCTGACTTCACCCAGCAGGTGCAGAGGCAGCGGCAGGGATTCCTGGGGGTGAAGAGGAGGCTTCGGGAGAGGGAACTGAAATACGCCATGCTCTTCCCTGCCAGACTACGTGTGGTATTTGAAGACCGAACATTCTTTTTTGAGTCGCCTGCCATGGCGGATGAATGGCTGGACGCTCTGCCTCGACGACGCACGGAAGAGGACACTGCCGTAGAAGGGGACAGTGGCCGGGATGAACAAGGTTGATGTCTTCGGAACCGGGCTGACTCGGACTGACTTTAGATAATGACTTGCAGTAAATACGGAGGTTATGGGAGGACGAGGGGAGCTCTTTCCTCCCTTAGGGTACTTTTTGTAGATTTTGGGTTTGGTGGGGCGACAGCCACACTGCAAGTTGGGGGGGCATTGTAAGCTGCAGCAGGGATGCAGGGTGGGGGGGTTTCCGGGATTTTGGGTTTGTTGTGGGGGGGGTTTGTTTCCGCAAGGCATAGTGATTATCTTCAGGACTGTTCCATGGTGGCTCTTCGGGTGTGGGGTGGGCCTCTTTACGTTTGGGGATGGGGGGTAGGGGCTTAAGTGTTATAAGCTGGAATGTTAATGGTTTGGGGGATCGCATTAAGCGTGGGATTGTTTTGCAATTCTTGAAACGGTCATTGCCGGATGTTGCCCTGCTGCAGGAGACGCATCTTATAGGTAATACGTGCTATGCCCTGAATAGGAAGGGTTATAAACTCATAGCTCATTCGGGATTCTCCTCTGGGTCCAGGGGTGTGGGCATCCTAGTCAGAGCCTCGCTACCATTTGAGGTGGATTCCACCATTGTTGATGATAGGGGGAGGTTTGTGGCGGTGGCGGGGCGGTGGGAAGGAAGAACTTTGGTTTTGGTTTCGGTTTATGTCCCGCCGGCCCTGCAGGCCTCCACGTTCACAGATCTGGGTAGGGCCCTGCTGGATCTCCCGGGGGGTATGCTTGTAGTGGGAGGTGATTTCAACGCTGTTGGCTCCGGCCTGCTGGATAGATACCCGCCCAGAGACACTGGGGGGGCTCAGAAGTGGCTTCCAGACTTTCTAGATACGCTTGGCCTGATAGACTGCTGGAGGCTCCGGCACCCCACACAGAGCCAATACACTTTCCACTCCGGGGCGCATGGTAGCCTTTCCAGGATTGACTACATACTCACTCTGGCTGCGCATGCCTCATTGGTGTCTGAGGCCAGGCACATGGCGCGTGGTATATCTGACCATTCGCCGGTGTGGGTCAGGCTGGATCTGGGGCGAGAGGGAGGGGGAAGGGTGGCCCCTATCAACCCTTGGTATTTCCGAGACCCCAAGATGCGCAGCGCGCTGGTAAAGACAGTAGATAATTTTTTCAAGGACAATCAGGGATCCGTGGACTCGGCAGTGTCGCTGTGGGAAGCATTTAAGACCGTGCTGCGAGGGGAAGCCCTCTCCCTTGTAGTGGCTGCCAAGCGGCGGAGAGATGGCGAGGTTTTGCAGATTGAGGAGGAGATCGCGGCTTTGGAGGGAGCGCTGGAGGAGGAGGTTACAGAGGCCTCACTGCATGAGCTGTGCTTGAAGCAATCCGAGTATAAGGACCTGGTGACGAATGCTGCTAAGACCCTCGGTAGGGAACAGCAGGGCCGTCTGTATGATGTTGGTGACAAGGCCGGGAAACTCCTGGCTTGGCTGGACAAAAAAGAACGGGTCAATAGAGTGGTGCCGGAGTTGACGGGAGAGGGGGGAGAGGTGATTGTGGAACCTGAGAGGATTGTGCAGTGTTTCTCGGACTATTTCCGTATGGTTTATGCCTCAGTGTCGGACAGGCCGCCTGAGGACTCGCGTGACCTCCTGCGTGATATCGCATTGCCCTGCCTTTCTGATATAGACAGGGACGATCTAGATGGTGACATAACGGTCGATGAGGTGGCGGGGGCTATCCGCGCGTTGAACTCGGGCAAGGCCTCGGGTCCGAACGGCTTGCCGGTCGACCTGTACAAGCTGTTCCCGGATAGAGTTGCCCCTCACCTGCGCGCCATGTTCGTGGAGGCGCGGGGGAGTGGGGCCCTCCCGTTGGATCAGCGACTGGCGACGATTGTGGTTATACACAAAGAGGGCAAACCCAGAGATAAGTGCGCCTCATATAGGCCTATCTCACTCCTTAATGCAGAGCCGAAAATTCTGGCTAAAATCCTGGCGGCCCGGTTGATTAGGGTACTCGGTGACTTGGTCCACCCGGATCAATCCGGATTCATCCCACACCGTAACACAGCGTTAAATCTTCGGCGCCTTCATGGTGTAATCGCCAGGGCGGGCACGCTGCGTGAACCAGCTATTGTGGCGTCTCTTGACGCCACGATGGCCTTTGACACGGTGGAATGGGCATATTTGTGGGCCGTGTTGACCAAGTTCGGCTTTGGCCACGGCTTTGTGAGCTGGGTGAGGTTGCTGTATGAGGGCCCTCTTGCGAGTGTGGTGGTAAATGGCCGGGCGTCGACTCCGTTTCAGCTTGGGAGGGGTACTCAGCAAGGTTGTCCCCTGTCGCCATTGTTGTTTGCCCTCGCCCTTGAGCCGCTAGCTGCGTGGATACGCTGGCACCCGGATATACGGGGACTTAGATGGTCGCCTGAACACGAGGACCGTATATCGCTCTATGCTGATGACATCCTGTTGTATCTTGCTTCATCCAAGAAATCACTTATAGTGGTCTGCGATGTACTCACATCTTTCGGTAGGAACTCGGGTCTCGTTATCAACTGGAGTAAATCGTACTTATATGTTCTTAGTGGCGAGGTTCCACCGATCCCTCGAACTTGTTCGATCCAGGTTGCTCAGCAGGGCTTCGTGTATCTGGGGATCTTTATCTCCATGGACTCTGCCGTGCGATATGAGAGGAACCTGCTCCCCCCCCTTGCGCGCCTGAGGCGCGACGTGGAGGGCTGGCGGAGGCTGCCGCTCTCCCTCGTTGGGCGCGCGGCCCTGTTCAAAATGATGTCTCTTCCCCGGTTCCTCTACGCACTGCAGAATACTTTGGATTGGGTACCGGCCAACTACTTTCGGGAGGTCGAAGGCCTCCAACGAACGTTGCTGTGGGACGGGCGGCCGCGAATAGCTATTGCAAAGTTGACGCTTCCATGGTACGACGGGGGTATTGCGCTTCCAGACATCCGACGGTACTATTGGGCCACCCAGCTGAGTGCGATTAATCATGGGTTTTATGGCCCTGCCCTCAGCCCCGGGTATGCCATGGACAGGTGGTTGCTGCGTGGTGGTAACTATTACAGGGCGTTGTATTCGCGGTCCCTGGACTCGTCCCTCACGGGGCCCACTGGTGTGGCGGTGCGTGTGTGGAAGATGGCAACTGACTCGCTGGGTTGGAAGGATAGGCTCACCCTCGCTACCCTGCTGTTTGAATCTGAGAGACTGGGTAGGCTTTGGCACACAAAAGGCTTTGACAAATGGGACTTGATCGGCATCTCCAGGGTTGGAGATGTCCTGATTAAGGGGAGGGTGAAGTCCTTTGAAGAGTTGCAGAAGGAGTATGAGCTGGGGCCATCGGAGTATTTCCGCTATATTCAGGTGCGTCATGCCCTCCGATCAGTCCTCATGGAGGGTGAGAAGGTGCCTGAGTCCTCTCCTTTGGAGGACCGGGTCCTTGATGGCCATATGCCTGAGAGCACGATCTCGCTCATCTATAAGAAACTGATCAACGTCCGGGCGGATATGCTTCTGGGGTTGAGGGACCAGTGGTCTAGGGATGGACTCGAGTTGGATGACGAGGATTGGCAGTCCGCTGTTTCCTCTCCTAAGGAGGTTGCGATCCCGTCGCGTCTGAGGCTGGTGCAGCTTAAAATACTGCATCGAGTGTACGTGACGGGGCCAAGGCTGGTTCACATGGGATTCTCGGAGGACGGCCTATGCAGGCGGGGATGTGGTATGGTGGGTACTTTCCTGCATATCATTTGGGAATGTGGTGTCATCGCGGAATTCTGGAGGAGAATCCATGCAGTGATGGGGGAGGTGACGGGCATTGCTATGCAGCCGGAAGCGCGGTGTTGTCTCCTGAATGTCTGGGGGCCCACTGATCATAATGCGGCGCAGATCCAATGGGTGACTCTGGGTAACATGGTCGCTAAGAGAGATATAGCGCGATTGTGGGGATCCGTGGGGCCCCCCACATTGACTGCGTGGAAAGAAAATATGGATTGGAGTATGCTAAGGGAGAAGACGGTATATTGCGCTAGAGGCCGCCCTCGGAAGTGGCACGCCATCTGGGGGCGATGGAATCAATACAGGGGGGGAATTTGTCTTGCCCCTGATTTGGATCCCCCCGAGGAACAGCTTTCCTCCTAACCTTCTTTCCAGCTCAGTATGGTTAATGGACTTCTTTGGCCTCTGCTGTCCCCCCTCTTCCTCTTTTCACAGTACTGTAAATGGTAGATGATTGGGGTCCTGCCTCCCCTGGGGGGCTATCACCATGGGCATTCAGTGTTCTTGCCTTGCTGGGGGTTGTTGTGTGTTTTGTGTTTATTTAAAAAATGGAATCTTTGCACTCCTCCTTCATTGTACTGTGGACGCGTCTCTGTTCCTCTTTATCGAAGCTCCCGAACCTCCGGGTTGTCGGCTGAATAGCTGTGTCCAGACTTTTGAAAATAAAGGTTTTTAAAAAAAAAAAAAAAAAAAATGAGATGGCATTACCACAAGTTCACACATACTTGTTGGAACTTGATATATCAAATGAAAATCAAATTAAGGCAGACCTCGTATGCAATAGTACAAGTAATAACTCAAGAACTGCAGGCCCATTTGGACAACCAATAGTTGAGGCGACTGCTGCCATGGACAAGGAAAATCTTGCAATGGGTGAAGTTGAGAAGGACATGGAAAATGTTGATGACCTAGTATCTAAATTAAATTCAGAGCAACATCAAATATACACACAAATTCAGGGGTCTGTAGATCATGGACTTTGACATGAAAATTGATTATGTCAATGTAGTAATGCTGAACCTCCATTGCAATATATCTCAAGCCTAGCAGGAACTGGCAAGAGCTTCCTTATCAAAGCAATAACTGCTTACTTCCATAAAGCTACCAATTCAATTGTATCATGTGTAGCTACTGTTCCAACAGGATTAGCAGCCCATAACATAAAAGGAATTACATGACATCATCTATTGTTACTGCCTGTAGAGCATAATCATACATTGGAATAAGTGAAATTAAATACTGACCCATGTCAAGAACTCAGTAGAGTTCTAAAAACGTACTTAATGTTGGCTTGTGTTCACTTAAGGATGCCAGAAGTACTCACAACATCTTATGACATTCTCTTTTGAGGAAAATATGTAATTGTTTTTGGAGACTTGTTACAACTTACACCTGTAAAAGGTGAGCCAATTTACAAAAATGTTTTGCAGAAAGAAACGCATAATTCACCATGAAGTATAGCCAATGTAAACATTTGGCTGAATGTCTCATACAGGGAACTGGCTCAAAATAAGAGATAAGATAATGATGAATCACCTTGGAATTTTAATCAAAAGAGGAGCATTATTCTCCTGATAGGAAGTATAAGCACATTGTTTCCAAACCTTTGTTCACCTACAGAAGTAATGCATTATCTACTTTCACAAGCACTACCTGTAGTTTGCTCGATGCCAACTCTACAAGAAAGTACTGAATTAAACACTGAAATGTTACATCAGGAAAAGCAAGACATTGTACATCTACCTTGTAAAGATACCCTGGGGAGTCACTAAGTAAACATTCCTATTAGCAAAAGCTTAGGTTCATAATCACAAAATATGGAAAAATTTGTGTCATGCACAGCAGAATTGGAGAAAAACTTACATCTATGTAAAAACTGTGGGGTTATTTTATGCCACAATTTGCATGTAGAAGGAAGACTTGCAATTGGAGCTGTGGGATTTGTAGTTCAGTTTGTAATGCTTGCAAATAAGAAAGGCTTAGAATTTATTGTTGTGAAATTTGACCAATTTGAAGAAACCCAAAAAAAACCTTGGCGATCAGCAAGATTCTTACTCATCAAAGATATATATATTTGTAGAGAAGTTTCCTTTTTATTTGTCTTACGCTGGTACAATTCACAAATCACAAGGACTTAGCTTGGATTATGCATTAATTAATATTGGCTCCACCATTTTCATTGAGGGAATGGCATACGTTGCTTTCTCTCGCATAAATACATTAAAAGGACTAGATATTATAGACTTTGATGACACAAAAATTAAAGCAGACAGTTCCTGTGTCAGCGCCTACAGTCATTTTCAGAAGTACAGTTCTTATCTGGGTGAATATCCCATTGTCACAAAACCTAAAATATCTTTCAAAAGGAAAACTATTTTGGACACCAATCACAAAGAACTTTTGTAAGAAAATGCTAAATGCATAGAAATAGTTGGATATCAGTTTAATAATGACAATGGAATTATTATTATTGGATATGGCCTAGTCTGGTGGCTTAGTGGACTAATGTGTCCACTATAGGTGCCTGGTTTTGGCCTCATGGTCACAGGCTCAAATCCTGGCAGATCCACTCAACCTTTCATCCTTCTAAGGTTGATAAAAAAGAGTACCATTTTGTAAACAATAAGCGCATGTTATTTAGTGCCAAAATACCCTTTAGGATGAATGTGTGCTTTACAAATACACATGTTAGTGTAAATCTAATTTTATACTTACCATTTGTCAAAGACATACTACAACATGTACATCAACCTTTGTGCAACTACTCTTCATGGACTACTTCTCTCACATAATCACATATACCACTCCACAAGTGCTATTAAAGATATGGTTGATATGTGTACACATGCTGTTCAGTTTTCAATAAATCAACAGCAAGATGCTCAGGAATACTGTATGGATGTTCTTCAAATAATTGTCAATAAGACTCAGCCTAATGTAGACCTCTTTAGCAACTTATGGGAACCACAATGATTACATTGCTTCCATTCAGCATATGCTATATCAGAATTTTGAAAGATTTGTACATACATGCCAATCCATGAATTCAAATCAGTGCCATTTAAAAATGTAATATGCAACACTGTGCTATCAAACATCTGTCCAAACTGTAGATCAGAACTAGTCTCCTCACTTTGTTTTACTATGGTAACAAAATATATGATTTTCTTGATTCAAAGGTGCCCTGTGAATAACAGAAAAATAGTAAGCTGATTACCAACTTCACAGCTTCCCAAATTTCTGTTTCAGGCTGGACTTTTGCTTGTAGTGCCATCATTTTCCATCATGGAGACACTACAATGTCAGAACACTTTACAATATATTTAAAACAACTTTCACACTAAAGCACAAGTTACCTGAACGTTTACAAAACTGTTACCTATTAATCTTAGATCCTAAACTCTGACTTCTACTACAACTGTTTCCAGAAAGCTACAAAGGTATTGTAGATTAGCAGTTATTTCATCCACTAACTATGTCATTTTGTGGCCTTGCATGATATATGACATTAGAAGAAATCTACTGAAATTATTTGTATGGGTCATTTCATTGCATTTATCAACAGAATTGATTAGATGAGAAAACAGTTGGCATGTACACCATTCATGTTTTTTTCCACAATCCAAAGTATTTATTTTTCCCAACTGTTTCAAAATGACTACTGCAATATGATCGTCTTGAATGGTGAAGGTTCTAAGTGATGACGTACTAGTACAAATCTAAAGTTATTGCTATCTGAGAAACACATAAAAAGGAAAAACACTTTTTGCCCAAGTAGTACTTCTGTTTTAAAACTATATTGTAAAAATTAGTAAGAATGTATTATAAAATTACAAATGATGAGGGGCATGGCAAAGATGGTAGCATTGCACTTTCTCATTGCTCCGTCCTCGCCTGGCTGTTAGCACCGACAGAGACCCCCATTCACCGGTCTCTGAACCTTCAGGGACTGAGCGGGCAGTGCTGGCGATCAAAGCGGTGCATTGGATGCGGAGAAGTGGTCCCGGTGTGACCCAGCAAGACGGGTGCAGCACGCCTATCTCCTCCTCAAGACTGCGGCGGGCGCGGTCCGCAACGCTGTGGGGACGCGGCTATCTCTGCTGGGCCTGACCGCCCGAGCCCCATGTGGTATTATCGGGGGCAGCAGCCGTTCTTGACACCAGACTGCTACAGTGGGGCCTCTTGCTGCGACCACGGGATGGAAGGACCTCCAGCAGAAATCAGATGGGGGCAGCTGCGCCGGGTCTGCATGCAGCCTACACGCACAGTCGAGATGCATGAAATGGACGGCCTGGACTGGGCGTGTTGGCGATCTGAAGAAAGGCAGGGAGGAGGTTGGTGGCGGAAGGCCCGGAGCACTTGGAGGCAGCCAAACGATAAAGTGACCCCACTCCGGGCCAACATCAAGGACACGCAAGTGGGCCGGATTACCTGCATACCCATTCAAGTCAAGGCAGTGAGCTGAACTACTGCAGGCCAGAGGGTCAGACGAGCGAACAGAGGACCACTCAGGTATGAGAGGGGCTGAGGTCTCCCCCCTTTTTCTCCCCCTCACCTGCAGGCCTGAAGAGCTCTAGAGGAGTCTGACAAATAGCCTGGCAGCTCTACCTGCTTAGTGTGTGGGGGATCCGGTCACTCCGAGCAGATTCGCAAACTGGAGCGTGGCTGGTTCAGGTCCTGGAGACAGCGCCTTGTGCCTCAGCTAACTCACTGGAGAGGCCCCTTCACCGCCCCCCTTAGAGCTCCTACGTGGCCTCGCTGGGATAAAGGGTGGGCACTCTGATGAAGTCTAAAAGCCCACAGTTCCACAATTACACGAGCTACAGGGTGTGGGTCCCCCAGGATAATCTGTGAGCACTGCAGCAATACCTTAGGAGGCCTGAACCAGTGACCTTCCTGGCGAGTCCCCTGGAGCGCAGCAGCACGCATGGAACTTGTGGACAGGTTTGAGATTTAGCAGTGGCCGATACGGTACGGTCACACCCCTGGGGGGGATCTGCTCTGCCATCTCCACTTTTGCGGCACTTGATTCTCAGAGGAAGCAACTAGCGGAATCCACCAACTAACTCACCTGTTCCTGCTCCTTGTACCTCTACCCATTAACAGATGGGCCTTGGGCCTGAAAGTGTCCAGTCGAGACAGCATGGCCTCAGTTAAAGCTAAAAAAAGAGTGCAATGTCGGCAACATGCTGCTTAAGTCCTCCGGTGAGACACCCAACGGGTAGACAGGAGCAGGAGAGCCGAAAACAGCAGGTGGAGGTGAAAACCCAGAGAATTCGGTTCCTCGAATTGCACTTCATCTCCCTACATGAAGACCAACAGACGGTAAGGAAAGATCTCACCCTCGAGGTAAGGGAGGCCCGACCAGACATCGAAGAAGTCGGGGAGAGAGTGGCAGCCCTGGAGGAAGATAACTCTATGCGGGAGGAAGAATTAGAAAACCTACAACAGGAAATAATTTGTCTCCAAGAACAACAGATTCATTCTGAGGATCTTGAAAACAGATCCAGATAAAAATAAGGTTTGCATTAGGGCGGTCCCAATCGCATAGGAGGGCTCAGACCTGGAGGAATACACGCAGGCCTTGTTTTGCTTAGTCTTGGGCTCCACAGCTGAAAGTAAAATTAAACTTGATATATTCCACCAGGTGCCCCTCCCCACACAAGGCAGTGAGGCCCCCACCAGACATCCTGGTCTGGCATGACTTTAAAACCAATGAAGAAATCCTACAGAAGGCACAAGAATCCAAGAAACTCCATTTTAGAGGCCACTCTCCGCAACTCTTTCAGGACCTTGCAGCTATCATGTTGCAGAAACAAAAGGAATTTTGCCCTGTCACGAGCTACTTGAAACAGATAGGCACTTCGTACTCATGGGGCCATCCCTTTTGCATTATCTTCTGTTGGGAAGGCAACCCCTACCAGATCTGATCCCTAACGGAAGCATGCAAGGTCTTGAATCAGGATTTTACAGCGCAGGACTCCAACCCTATCTTCAAGCGCGAACGGCCATATGGCAGGACTGGCACAGAGCATGCCACAAATCTCTGCACAAAACCCATCATCCAGACCCAGACACCATCGCCAAGGAGAGGTCGGCGGTTCTCCGCTCCCTCTCTGGAGAAGGAATGGACAAAGCTGGCCCTTCCACATGAAGTGTCGCAGAGACTTCCTATTGGGGTGGAAGGTATTGGAGGGCGGGGAGGAGGTGAGTGACCAACATCTAATAGATGGCAATCATGGTCCTGGTCGGCTCCCCTATTTTCATGTTCTCCATCTTAATGGACTTTATCTTATTACATAATGTACAATTGTATGTTGTTTTTTTCTTACTGTTGGGGCTGGGGGTTAGTTTACGGGAATCTCCTTCCGACACTCATTCCTACGCACATGAAACACATTCAAGGGAACATACTCTGTCCTATAACATGGGATGGCACTTCAAGTCCCTCTACGCCCCAGGCGGAGAAGGGACACTAATCTTCACAGGCCCTCTCCTTGCACTTAACCTGGAAATGAAAGTGGTAAGCCTCAATGATCAAAGCCTCTCCTTGCTTGAAAACTCACAAGGAGACATTGCAATGGCACAAGAAACAGATCTGCTCCCCAGAGACGTGCAAAGGATGCAATCCAAACGATTCCCACTGCAATATTGGTCATCAGAGGTAGGGAAAAAAGGCGGGGTGCCCATTCTCTTCTCTAAACGCTTTCATGAGACGGTTCTGGGTCAGATTTCAGGAATCAAGGGGCATCGTTTGGCCCTCTGATCTATGCCCTTAACAAACACCAAGAACCCTTTTTACTTGACTCCCTCGCCAGGGTACTTCAGTCAACTTTAACATAATGATGGAGGTGGAGATAGACCGCTCGGCAATAGATCTGGTCAAAAAGGCGCTGTCTCCCCATAGGGCCTGGTATGGCTCGCTGAGAGCGGCCTATGAGATGTGGGGTGCTCTCTACATCCTGGAGATAATGACTACACATTTTACTCAGCGGCTCACAAGACATATGCATGACTTGATCATTTCCTAGCCTCCCTATCAGCATGGGACCTCTACAATCGAGCCCCGCACTCTATCCAATCATGCACTCATCACTCTTACCCTTCATACACCCCCTCTCCCTCACAGACATCGACCTGGACTCTCCACGAAGCCATGTTACATTCCCCGGTTACCGTCCTTGTGCTTTGGAAAACCATTCAGGAATACCTGACCCTCAACAAAATGGGCTCCACTGCACTTGCGTTGGTGCGGGAGGCCCTGAAACTGGCATCATGGGAAGAACTCATTGCGCAAGCGGCACACAAGAATAGAGAGCTGTGAGACAAGAGGAAGGTCCTTGAGCATAGGGCCCTGGAGATAGAAACCATTCACAAATACACTGGTGCTCCCCAGGTATGGAGAGAACTAGAGAAAGAGAGTCTCCAACTGAAACCCCTTGATCTGGGCAGGGCTGAATATGCTATGCGACACCTTAAACACAAGTTTTATCTGGGGGAATTGGGGGATCATGTGCTAGCACATTGTTTACATCGTAAACAATATGCGAACTCAGTGAAGTCCATCAAGACAGATGTTAGGATTGAAAGTGAAGGGCGCAGAAGGCATCGCTGCAGCCTTTCAAGCATATTAAACAAAGCTCTACGCCGCAGAAAGCAGCCCACCTGTTAATTACCAGACATATCTCAGTGACTCAGTGGTTACCCCTATTCCAACGGAAGAGACTGATGCCTTAGATAAGCCCATCCACATGGAAGAAGTCATCTCAGCAATCGCTCGACTGAAACCCCTAAAGCCCCCCGGACCCGATGGGTTTGGTGCAGTATCTTATAAGGCCATCTTCCCTGAACTCGCCCCCGCTACTCACACATCTTCTATGCGCTCATTGAAAAGTCTGCATCGAGTTCCTTTACCAAACTCCTCTATTTGGAATGATTGGTTTAGCCGGCGCACACAGCGGTAATGTGGATTAGTCTAGTCACTCTTCCATGCGTTGGCCCATTACCTGTCCCTCCGCTTGTGGAACGCCGTTCCAATGAGCGCATAGATGCATTGACACCTGATTATAGGTACAGTAGGAATACAGGGTGCCTCTTCCCTGATTCCTAGTCCCACTTTCTTTTGTTCTTTAGCTCACGATCCTGACGAAGTGCTCTTGGGGCCATTAGGGACCACCGTGAAGCGCAAAACATGTTGACGTAATTTCACCTATCACACACCTACATGGATATTTAGAGCAGCAGGAAGACACTCGTCCCTCCGACACATTTGTTTTAGGGAGGTGCTCCCCATCCCTTGTTTTTATACCATATCTTCCGGACCCCTGAAAAAAAATTGGTTCTGGGTACCACAAAGGTATTTGTGGAAACAAAAGTATAAACCTCGGCACTCTTATTCTGTTTTCTATTGATTCACAAAGATGTTTAGAATGATTACTCCAAATATCAGCACAACATGAGTATAATTCTTGTTGAATCCATTTAATATAAGTATATAACAAAATCTAAAGTCACAAAGTTAAAAAGCAGTAGCAACATAATCAGGATTAAACAGCTTGATGTGACAATCCATACGTTGAACTGGCTGCCATACTGTTATGTTTATATCTAATGCACAAAGAGAATAGATGTTCTACCAATTAAACCACCATTGCCATTTGTAAATATTACAAAGGTATTTGTAACTCACTCACTCACTCTGTTTAGGCCCACATACCCACATGCACAACTGCGGCGTCTCCTTAAAAGATCTCCGATAAAGTGGAGGAAAGCAGCGCCACCCCCACGAGGAACAATGCCCGATTATGAAGCATGACACTCACAAGGGTGTGTGAGGGCACTATATTCAAAAGGAGAAATTCCCCCACTTTCATCTGAACCCAGCTGTTCTGAGAGACCACTCAGACACTTTTTCACAACCTGAACAGGTTGTCTTTCCATCCTTTTTTAAGAACATCTACCACTTGGTGATTACCAGTGACTACTGCAGGCCTGACCTTGTTCCCATCGCCCCTGACGCCCCTTTTTGCAAATCGGACTTCCCCCCGGGCATGACACAAAGTAACTTCAGGCGCTGAACCGAAGGTGGCTGTGAACGCACGAGATGTCTTTCTTGGCCAGGAAGGTCTGATTGCATTTGGCCAACTCAAAACTGACTACTCTCTAATACAGACAGACCGGTTCTCTTACACACAGCTGCAACACTGGGTGCTCGGACCTGAGGTTCACACAGGAGCAAGCTGGCCAATGACCCATTTTGAAAAATTGATCTTTCTCAAAACAGATAAGAGGTTAATCTCGGAGAGATATATCCATCTGACTAAGATAGGAGCACATCACAAAACCACTGGGCAGGCCCGATGGGAGGCGGAACTGGGTATAACCCTATCAGACAAGGAATGGAGGGATATCTTCTATAGAACTCATCACACGGCACACACCACGGGCACACCGAAACAGCATATAAGGTTATTTCTTACTGGTACTACATGCCAGCCTGCATTCAGAAGTGGAACGGGCAATGCACCGGGCACTGCTGGTGAGGGTGTGGCAATTCAGGGACTCTGCTCCATCTCCTCTGGCACTGCCCAAAGCTGACCAGATACTGGGACCAGATCCTAGACAACATTGATGCCCCTTTTAATACCACTATCCCCCGTTTCCTAGTTTATACAATTTTAGGACTCCCCAATACACTGACATTCCCACTCCGCTCTGTCTGTGGGAGACAGATAGCCCTGACATTGAACGCAGCACTTTGGGTGATTTTGTCTTCCTAGGGCACAGATAGAACGCACGATCACAGGCAGTGGCTGCAGCAACTAAGGCTCTTGCTTGGCATGAAGCGACTGTACATGGCTGCGACATGTGATGGCTCCTCCTATACCGAGATATGGGCCCAATTCATTTCAATTCTCTCCACAGAACTCAGAAACTCACATGCCCAACATACCTGCGTATTTTAAGACTCCTTCCACATCTCCCAGCCTCGAGATAGCAGAGGGGACAGCAACAGACTAACACAAGGGCCCTGGAAGAATAAACGGGCAGAGCATATATACTTCACCTATCATGGGGTTGATTCGAAAGGGACGGGGAGGTGGGTGGGGGAATGGGAGGTTTATCTTTTTCTTTCTTCGTCACCTGTCATTGTTCATTGTTCCTTGTGGTTAAAATCAGTTCTTAAGATGTACCACTGCTATTCGCCTTTGGCATTAGAAGATGCAATATAACTGCTGCTGGCCCGATGGGTTGTAGACGGCTTGCTGTGTTCACACTGCTTTTCACACACCTGACATCTTTACATGGCCGGCCTGGCTTGGGTTGTAGGCGGCATGCTTTGTACAACAAAGATTGTTTTGATGATAATAATAAACAGATTTGATCCTAAAAATACAAATGATGGTTATTGCTTTACTATCTTTCCCATAACTTGATTACACAAACTATAATTTAATACTTGCATAGACCTATTCGTATTCTAACAGTAGGTATTTTCCGTATTACACTTCAGAACATTTTTACATACATACTGACATTCCAAACACTTAAAGCACCAATGTAGAATAACAAAACACACAAGATGATGGACGGAATGTTGCACATTGGCAAAACATTCATCCGCAGTCACAGATCTGGGTTTAATCCATCGTTATTTTGCTCACCACGCCACCCCAGTTCAGACATGGCCATATGCAAATCAGTCTTGACCCTGTGCCTCATGGGAACAGTCTAGTCCGAACTGCCAAGCCATGTCTTTCCTGGACCGGAATCAAGCATCCTAGGACCGGTTTCGGGGTTTCACCCCTCTTCAGCCAGGATAGCTTGACTCCAGTGGCGTTGAGAGCACGGGACCCACGTCTGGGCATACCCTTCCCACATAGGGCGAACAGCAAAACACACAAGATGATGGACGGAATGTTGCACATTGGCAAAACATTCACCCCCAGTCACAGATCTGGGTTTAATCCATCGTTATTTTGCTCACCACGCCACCCCAGTTTAGACATGGCCATATGCAAATCAGTCTTGACCCTGTGCCTCATGGGAACAGTCCAGCCCGAACAGCCAAGCCATGTCTTCCCTGGACCGGAATCAAGCATCCTAGGACCGGTTTCTGGGTTTCACCCCTCTTCAGCCAGGATAGCTTGAATCCAGTGGTGTTGTGAGCACGGGACCCACATCTGGGCATTCCCTTCCCACATAGGGCGAACAGCAAAACACACAAGATGATGGACGGAATGTTTCACATTGGCAAAACATTCACCCCCAGTCACAGATCAGGGTTTAATCCATCGTTATTTTGCTCACCACGCCACCCCAGTTCAGACATGGCCATTTGTCACCCCGAGTGGGACGGGTATGCTCAGACGTGAGTCCCGTGCTCTCCATGCCACTGGAATCAAACTATCCTGGCTGAAGAGGGGTGAAACGCCGAAAATGGTCCTAGGATGCTTGGTTCCAGTCCAGGGAGGACCTGGCTTGGCAGTTCGGGCTGGACTGTTCCCATGAGGCACAGGGTCAAGACTGATTTGCATATGGCTGGGTTCAAACTGGAATGGCATGGTGAGCAAAAAAACGATGGATTTAGGCCCAGATCTCTGTACTGGGGTGAATGTATGACATTGTTCTGCATTCTGTCCATCAACTGTTGTTTTTGCATTTGTCACCCTGAGTGGGACGGGTATGCTCAGACGTGAGTCCCGTGCTCTCCATGCCACTGGAATCAAGCTATCCTGGCTGAAGATGGGTGAAACCCAGAAACCGGTCCTAGGATGCTTGGTTCCAGTCCAGGGAGGACCTGGCTTGGCAGTTCGGGCTGGACTGTTCTCATGAGGCACAGGGTCAAGACTGATTTGCATATGGCTGGGTTCAAACTGGAATGGCATGGTGAGCAAAAAACGATGGGTTTAGGCCCAGATCTCTGTACTGGGGTGAATGTATGACATTGTTCTTCATTCTGTCCATCAACTGTTGTTTTTGCATTTGTCACCCCGAGTGGGACGGGTATGCTCATACGTGAGTCCCGTGCTCTCCATGCCACTGGAATCGAGCTATCCTGGCTAAAGAGGGGTGAAACCCCGAAACCGGTCCTAGGATGCTTGGTTCCAGTCCAGGGAGGACCTGGCTTGGCAGTTCGGGCTGGACTGTTCCCATGAGGCACAGGGTCAAGACTGATTTGAATATGGCTGGGTTCAAACTGGAATGGCATGGTGAGCAAAAAAACAATGGATTTAGGCCCAGATCTCTGTACTGGGGTGAATGTATGACATTGTTCTGCATTCTGTCCATCAACTGTTGTTTTTCCAATGTAGAATAAGACATCAATTAGAATACCAACAGTTGTTGTTAAAACACATGTTAAAGTACATCCCATGCCTAATATCAATCATGAATATTTAACTTACCCTACTCTTACCTTTCTTTACAATATACTCTTCAATAGCATGTTGATGTTGCCTACCAAAAAATTATCAAATTAAACACAAGCTCTATTTTTTGAAAAATGTGGGTAGTTTTTAGAAGAACTTTTTTTTCTTCTTTTTGGTGTTTTCTCATTTTTTCAAATTTTTCAGAGCAGGTCAATTGGACCAGCTACAAAAGAAAACCATAAGGGGGATAAACCAGGGAAAGGAAGGGAGTATAAACAATAAAATAAATATAACCATTTTGGGGGCACTTGTGAGGCATGATTTGATCTAGATTTATATTAAGGTCCTTTTCCTCAGCCACAATTACTGTGTGGCATAGCAAGCAGTACATTGCAATACAGGTATATTTATTGATCACAAGCTGTTCCTGCCTCAGAAGGTGGACTGGAATTGTAGAGCCAGGTGATGGTATTGAACGTGCAAAGGATGCAGTAGCTGGTAGCGGCACTGTAGATGTCAATGGTGTTGCAGGGTTTGTAAGTGAATCTGCTGCTCTTGTTGCTGCAAAAGAAACAATTGATGGACGGAATGCTGGACAATGCAAACATTCACCCCCAGTCACAAGGATCTGGGTTTAATCCATCATTCTCTTGCTCACCACACCACCCCAGTTTGGACCCAGCCATATGCAAATCACTCTTGACCCTGTTCCTTATGGGAACAGTCCACCCCAACTGCCAAGCCAGGTCCTCCCTGGACCGGAAACAAGCATCCTGGGACCGATTTGAGAGCATCACCCTTCATCAGCCAGGCTAGCTTGAATCCAGTGGTGTAGTGAGCACAGGACCCACATCTGGGCATACCCTTCCCACTTAGGGTGACATATGTAAAGGAAACAATTGATGGATGGAATGCTGGACAATGCAAACATTCACCCCCAGTCACAAGGATCTGGGTTTAATCCATCATTCTTTTGCTCACCACACCACCCCAGTTTGGACCCAGTCTTATGCAAATCTGTCTTGACCCTGGTTCTTATGGGAACAGTCCAGCCCGTACTGCCAAGCCAGGTCATCCCTGGACCGGAAACAAGCATCCTGGGACCGGTTTCAGGGCATCACCCTTCATCAGCCAGGCTAGCTTGAATCCAGTGGTGTAGTGAGCACAGGACCCACGTCTGGGCATACCCTTCCCACTTAGGGCGACATATGCAAAAGAAACAATTGATGGATGGAATGCTGGACAATGCAAACATTCATCCCCAGTCACAAGGATCTGGGTTTAATCCATCATTCTTTTGCTCACCACACCACCCCAGTTTTGACCCAGTTATATGCAAATCAGTTAAGACTGATTTGCATATGGCTGGGTCCAAACTGGGGTGGCGTAGTGGGCAAAAGAACGATGGATTTAACCCAAATCTTTTGACTGGGGAAGAATGTTTGCATTGTCAGCATTCCGTCCATCATTTGGTTGCTGTAACACTTTTTGCCCTAAGTGGGATGGGTATGCCCAGACATGGGCCCCTTGCTCACTGCACCACAGGATTCAAGCTAGCCTGGCTGAAGAAGGGTGACATACCCTGAAACCGGTCCCAGGATGCTTGTTTCCGGTCCAGGGAGGACCTGGTCTGGAAGTTTGGTCTGGACTGTTCCCATTGGGCACAGGGTCAAGACTGATTTGCATATGGCTGGGTCCAAACTGGGGTGGCGTAGTGGGCAAAAGAACAATGGATTTAACCCAGATCTTTTGACTGTGGGAGAATGTTTGCATTGTCAGCATACCTTCTATCATTTGCTTGCTGTAACACTTTTTGCCCTGAGTGGGATGGGTATGACCAGACGTGGGTCCCTTGCTTACTGCGCCACTGGATTCAAGCTACCCTTGCTTAAGAAGGTTGACATACTTGACATACCATGAAACCAGTCCCAGGATGCTGGTTTCCAGTCCAGGGAGGGCTTGGCTTGGCAGTTCGGTCTGGACTGTTCCCATGGAGCACAGGGTCAAGACTGATTTGCAGATGGCTGGGTCCAAACTGGGGTGGCGTAGTGGGCAAAAGAATGATGGATTTAACCCAGATCTTTTGACTGGGGGAGAATGTTTGCATAGTCAGCATTCCGTCCATTATTTGTTTGCTGTAACGCTGTTGTTGTTGCAGCAGCTTCTTCCAAAACCATTTGTTGCTTTCGTTCTGCAAGCACCAGGCGTGTTGAATGGATTGCACGCAGGTACTTGCACATGACAATGGTACTGAATGAGTACTGCTGCTCAGTACCACTTGAAATTAACTTTTAGCATACTTTGCAGGTTACGTGCCCGGCATTAACTTTTTTCTAGCCAGCAAGAAAAGAAATGTTGCCAGATCACCAACTCTTTTAGGCTTTTGAGCCTATGTACCTCTTGTCCTTCTAGCAGGGTGGCTTGCTCCTCCTCTCTCCTCAATATGCTCCTCCCGTTACAGAAGATGCTGCTGTCCTTCTGCCTTGTCCTCTAATTCTACTTTCTAAAGTTTAGGCATCCAAAAGAACACAATGTTCCAGAGCGAAAGAAAGCTCCCCTGCACCTCACAGTATGAGAACAGAAATACCAATAAATGACTCTGTACTTGCTGTTTCTTACATAAGCCTTTATAACCAATCAAATTGTTTGCTACAGCTGTGAAGTACCACAGTACTATTGCAATAGTATTTAGGAGGTACCGCTGTACATCCGAACAATAAAAAAGAAACTAGTAATTCCTTATAATTGTGCTATAAGCACCCTTCCACAACTACCTCTGTCATCATATAGCCCATATCTATAAACATTATGGTGTACCTTAACAACGGTAAAACCCTATAAACACAGGCCAATATGACTGCATAATGAGAAACAGTTATACTGATATACCATATAAATAATAAAAAACAAATTCCTTAGCAGTTACATAACATTTTTCAATAAATATAAGGACCTGTCAGGGCTCATGTCAGGAGGGTCCAAGGAACACTGACGACCCGCGCGAGAGCGCCGCCAAAGATACAGAAACTACGATCCCCAAGAGCCTTTGCGGGCTGCAGACGGCGGTGACGTCATGACGCACGGTAGCGGAAGCAGACATAGGGCTTCCGGGACACCTTCACGGTGCCGATTACTCCATGCCGGGAGCTGAACCACGAGCGAGCAGAAGGCGGGTAAGGGTGCTTGGGGCACCGCGCTTTCTAATCCGAGGACTTCTTCAGCTCAGGTATTGTGGCCAAACCTTCGTGGTATTCGCCGTTGCTTCGTTGGCGGTTTCCCAGGAGGGTTTCCATGCGAAGTAACCATTGGTAGCCTTTGAGGTTCCGTTTTCCCCGTGATCTCTGTACGCCTTTCTCCCGCGTTGGCGAACCGGTATTTCCTCGGTTCTTGCGGGGAGAAAAGGGCGTAGTACATTTATCCTATTTCGTTTCCGTGAGGTTACGTTTCCCAGTACTCCCTGTGCGCCTTTCTCCCGCGTTGGCGAACCGGTAATTCCTCGGTTCTTGCGGGGAGAAAGGGCGTAGTACATTTGGCCTGCATTACGAGAGGTTATCCGTTCTAGCAGGAAACTTGGTTATTGAGGCTGAAATCACTGTCATTGAAACGCTGGGTATGCTCCAACATGTTCTCATGATGTAATGCTAATGTGTACGCAATCAACCAGTGTGTGATTCCGGAGACAGTGATTAGGCATTAGGCCAGAAGGCTTACTATTTTCTTTTCTTGTCATTTTAGCAGGGGTTTGAGAGTGAGCCGGAGGTCCGCTCATCCGCTCCCCTGTATTGCCAGAAGCCTCTAAGTGTATGGTACGTTACCACCCCCTCTGCCATTGTTTGTTTAGTGCGAGTGAGGCCCTTGGGTGGGTGACAACTCTCATACCCCTTCATATCTTTCTTCCAGATCTCAGAGAAGGCTTCCCTACGTCTTGTAGGTGCACACCAGCGCAGCGCATTCTTTTCCTTTACAGGTAGGGCCAGGGCGCTAGGAGTGGGAAGGGGCAGGGACTGAGCAAGAAGGAGTAGTAGGAAGGGGAGTACTGATCTTTCTCTTCTTTCTCGTTTCAGGTCTCCCTCCCTGCTGTCCCCATCCTTTCCTTCCCCCACTGGACCACCTCATTGAGTCTGTGAATATCTAATTCAGACCTTGAGGGTGTCGAGAGGTGGACCCCTATAGAGCAACGCACGATCCTGAGGATTCCAGGTCACGACAGAGTAATCGGCCCACGATTTCTTATCCTCCCGGTTGTGCGTTGGTTGATAGGTACAATGGCGACGTTGGAAAACGTCCTCGTTGCCTTACAATTAGTACAAACGGAGTTAGCTGCCTCCCGAGCAGAAACCATGGCATTACAGGCCACTGTAGACCGAATTCAAAGAAACCCTTTTAGTATCGGGAGCCCTGGAGCCTCTCATTCGGCTCCTTTAGTAGTAGAGATCCCCACCCCAGTCCCCTTAGCCACCCCGGAATGATTCCATGGAGAAGGGAGTAAGGTTCAAGTGTTCCTTACGCAGATAATGTTGCACTTTTCTTGCAAACCTAAGGCCTTTTCCTCCAATCATGCGAGAGTAGCATTTTTGATCTCTTACTTGGCAGGGGACGCAGCACAGTGGGCAGTTCCTTTGGTGAAACGCAATGATCCCTTATTATATGATTGGGACCAGTTTATCAGGGATTTCGAGAAAACCTTTAACCGCCGAGCTGCCACTCTGTCGGCGGATAAAGATCTTCTAGAACTGAGGCAAGGGAATTGCGATCTTATCGCGTATCTAAACGATTTCTGGCGTTTAGTCGCAGAAACTGATTGGCCAGAAATAAAGCAGTTGGCAGTATTCCATCGAGGGCTCAAGGAGGAGATGAAGGACATCTTAGCTCAAATCGACCCCCAGCCAACTACTTGCGAAGAGCTGATATCTTTGGTCCTCCGCTTGGATCATAGACTCAGCGAAAGAAAAGTGGACACTAGAAGAAAGGACCGTGGGTCGTGGAGGGCGGAGGTTCCCCGTAGTACAGAGATAACACCAACTACTAGAGCGGAACCTATGGAGGTAGGCGCTGTCCGTTCGGCCCTCACGAGTGAAGAGAGGGACTACAGGAGGAAGAAAGGCCTGTGTATATACTGCGGGAAGAAAGGGCATTTTATAAGGGAATGCAGCCTAAGAAGCAAAAATCCCCGCGCAGAGCCCCGCAAACAACTCGCGGCTACTTCAGAAGAAACCCAGGGAAACGAGCGTGCTTAAGGAAGGAAGAAGGGAATTCTTTAAGCCAGTGGTACATCCCTTCCTTGTGTGCGAAGACACCGATCCCTACTTCACACTTCACTTTGGTCCTCTCACTATTTGTAAAAGGAAAACCCTACCACGAGACGGCCATGTTGGATTCTGGAGCCACGGGTTGTTTCATCGATCAGACCGTGGTATCTCGTTTAGGCATAACCCTTGACACTAAGAAGACACCAGAAAACGTCTATGCAGTAGATGGAAAACTGTTAGCGGCCGGACCAATTCGGTTTCAGACGGAAGCCTTGGAAATCCGCCTAGGAGAGGCACACGTCGAAACACTGGTTTTTAATGTCATCCAGGCGCCACAATATGGACTGATATTGGGGTTGCCCTGGTTACAACAACACAATCCGCATGTGGATTGGGTGAACCAAGAACTGCGTTTCACATCAGAATATTGTAGGATGCATTACTTCCCCCAAGACCTCCGCCCGGCGAAGACGCTGGCAGTCGTTCACCATGTAGCCACCGCAGCGGAACACCCGGTTACGTTACCCCAGGCGTACCATATGTACGAAGATGTGTTCAACGAAGACAAGGCTGAAAAGTTACCTCCTCATAGGCAATCCGACTGCCAGATTGACTTAATCCCGGGAGCCGTGGTACCCACAGGGAGAGTATATGCCTTGACAGAGCCGGAGAACACCTTTCTGAAACAGTACTTGGACAAATATCTCGCCCTTGGCTTTATCCGGAATTCTATGTCTCCTGCAGCCTCTCCGTTGTTCTTTATTCCCAAGGCTAACGGAGAACTAAGAGCGTGCATAGACTTCAGGGCGTTAAACGCCATTACCGTCAAGAACCGGTATCCTCTCCCGTTAATACCGGTGCTCCTGGAACAAGTACAGAAGGCCGTCATTTACACCCGACTGGATCTGAAAGGGGCCTACCATTTGGTGCGAATGCGCAAAGGCGATGAGTGGAAGACCATGTTTAAAACGCGGTACGGTTTATACGAATATCTCGTCATGCCCTTTGGGTTGTGTAACGCGCCCGCGGCCTTTCAGTTCTTTTTAAACGACGTCCTTCGCAAATATTTTGATCGTATCGTCGTGGTATACATTGACGACCTTCTCATATATTCCCCCTCTGTGGAGAGCCATGTACATCACGTGCGCGCCATCTTGCAAACCCTACAGGAGAATCACCTCTATTGCAAGATTAGCAAATGTGAATTCAGTGTTTCCACTGTCGAATTCCTAGGGGTGATGCTCACTCCCCACGGCCAGGAGATGTCAGAAAGAAAGATAGCGGCAGTAAAAGATTGGCCCATTCCCAAGACCGTTCGGGATATCCAATGTTTCCTCGGATTTGCCAACTTCTACCGGAGGTTCATTGGGCATTTCTCTGGATTGGCAACCCCGTTAACACGATTGTTGCGAAAGAAGGTACCCTTTCAATGGACAGAAGAAACCCAGAGAGGGTTTGAGGAACTCAAAAAAGCGTTCGTGTCGGCTCCAGTGTTGGTCCATGCGGACCCGGACCAACCCTTTATCGTAGAGGCGGATGCCTCTGACTATGCGGTGGGCGCGGTATTGTCACAACGCCACCCCTCGACGGGTCAGTTACACCCTGTGGCCTATCGGTCCCGCAAGCTGAACTCTGCAGAAAGCAACTACACTATTGCGGAGAAAGAACTTCTAGCCATTAAAGACGCCTTTGAGGAGTGGCGACATTACCTCCTAGGAGCCAAACACGTGGTAACGGTGTTCACGGATCACCGCAATCTCCAATTCATGAAGGCAGCTAGACATCTCTCACCCCGTCAGTTGCGGTGGACACTATTCTTCGCAGAGTACAACTTCCTGGTCACCTATCGTCCCGGAAAGGACAATAAAAAAGCAGACGCCCTAACGCGACAATCCGGCTCCGAGACCACGGAAGAACCGCTCAAACAAACCATTATTGACCCAAGCAAGGTCATATGTACCACGGTTACCGAACCTTTCTTACAAAGCGTAGCAAAAACGATGACAACGGACAAGTGGAAGTCATGGTTGTCACAACATTCAGAGTGGGGAATGAAAGACGGGCTACCTCTTCGGGGAAGACAGCTGTTGGTTCCTGTCAACACCCTCAGGAAACAAGTGTTTCGCTGGGGTCACTCTCTCCCAAGCACTGGTCATACCGGGGTTGAAAAAACCACTAAACGTATTCTTCGCCAGTTTTGGTGGCCTTCGATTCATGCCGACATACGTCAATGGGTCCAGGAGTGTGCGATCTGTGAACAAATGAAGGCCTCTCACGCCCGTCCGGCAGGACTGTTACAACCCCTGCCCACTCCAGAAGGTCCTTGGCAGAACATCTCACTGGATTTCATCGTTGGCATGCCCAGTGATCAGGGGCACACGGTGATTCTGGTAGTAGTGGACTACCTGACCAAGATGGCACATTTTGTTGCATGTAAAAAACTCCCCACCGCCAGTCAGTTAGCACAGTTATTACTGACACATATAGTCAGGTTACACGGGTTGCCTCGGAGGGTGGTTTCGGACAGGGGGCCCCAATTTACTGCAAAACTTTGGAAAGAATGGTGTGCTACTCTACAAATCTCCCCGGACCTTTCCACTAGTTTCCACCCCCAGACCGACGGTCAGACGGAGAGGGTAAACCAAACACTCAAACAGTATTTACGGTGTTACGTAGATCGCACAACAGAAAGATGGGTAGACTCTTTATGGTTAGCAGAGGTTGCATATAATGGGGCAGCACACAGTTCCACTCAGGTTTCCCCTTTTTTCTGCACATACGGGTTTCATCCACGGTTTATCCCCTTTTTACACCCTGGGAAAGCGGGAAACATCCCTGGAGTACAGGAACGAGTTAGACACATTCAGAAAACTCTAGAGTTCGTGAAGAGCAGGTTGAGAAAAGCAAAAGGGCGATATAAAGCCTATGCGGACAAACACAGACGCCCAGGGCCAGTATACAAAATAGGAGACCACGTTTGGCTTTCCACCAAAAACATCCGCTTTAAAAAATACAGCATCTTCAACCCCAAATATATTGGTCCATATCGCATTGTCAAACTCATCAATCCCGTAGTAGTCAAATTACATCTACCCTCTTCTTTACGACTCTATCCTGCTTTCCATACATCTTTGCTAAAACCAGCGCGTTCAGCTAGGAAGCAGGGGGCTCCCCCGGTGGTGGTAAACGAGGAAGAGGAATACGAGGTCAGGGGTATTCTTGATTCCAAGATCCACCGCTCTAAGTTGTGGTATCTCATAGCCTGGAAGGGGTATGGTGATGAGGAGAACTCCTGGGAACCGGCGGAAGGGGTTCATGCCCCACGGTGTGTTAGGTTGTTTCATCTACGTTATCCCAGGAAACCCTGCCTCTGTCAGTGTTCTTCGGGAAGGGGATGTACTGTCAGGGCTCATGTCAGGAGGGTCCAAGGAACACTGACGACCCGCGCGAGAGCGCCGCCAAAGATACAGAAACTACGATCCCCAAGAGCCTTTGCGGGCTGCAGACGGCGGTGACGTCATGACGCACGGTAGCGGAAGCAGACATAGGGCTTCCGGGACACCTTCACGGTGCCGATTACTCCGGGAGCTGAACCACGAGCGAGCAGAAGGCGGGTAAGGGTGCTTGGGGCACCGCGCTTTCTAATCCGAGGACTTCTTCAGCTCAGGTATTGTAGCCAAACCTTCGTGGTATTCTCCGTTGCTTCGTTGGCGGTTTCCCAGGAGGGTTTCCATGCGAAGTAACCATTGGTAGCCTTTGAGGTTCCGTTTTCCCCGTGATCTCTGTACGCCTTTCTCCCGCATTGGCGAACCGGTATTTCCTCGGTTCTTGCGGGGAGAAAAGGGCGTAGTACATTTATCCTATTTCGTTTCCGTGAGGTTACGTTTCCCAGTACTCCCTGTGCGCCTTTCTCCCGCGTTGGCGAACCGGTAATTCCTCGGTTCTTGCGGGGAGAAAGGGCGTAGTACATTTGGCCTGCATTACGAGAGGTTATCCGTTCTAGCAGGAAACTTGGTTATTGAGGCTGAAATCACTGTCATTGAAACGCTGGGTATGCTCCAACATGTTCTCATGATGTAATGCTAATGTGTACGCAATCAACCAGTGTGTGATTCCGGAGACAGTGATTAGGCATTAGGCCAGAAGGCTTACTATTTTCTTTTCTTGTCATTTTAGCAGGGGTTTGAGAGTGAGCCGGAGGTCCGCTCATCCGCTCCCCTGTATTGCCAGAAGCCTCTAAGTGTATGGTACGTTACCACCCCCTCTGCCATTGTTTGTTTAGTGCGAGTGAGGCCCTTGGGTGGGTGACAACTCTCATACCCCTTCATATCTTTCTTCCAGATCTCAGAGAAGGCTTCCCTATGTCTTGTAGGTGCACACCAGCGCAGCGCATTCTTTTCCTTTACAGGTAGGGCCAGGGCGCTAGGAGTGGGAAGGGGCAGGGACTGAGCAAGAAGGAGTAGTAGGAAGGGGAGTACTGATCTTTCTCTTCTTTCTCATTTCAGGTCTCCCTCCCTGCTGTCCCCATCCTTTCCTTCCCCCACTGGACCACCTCATTGAGTCTGTGAATATCTAATTCAGACCTTGAGGGTATCGAGAGGTGGACCCCTATAGAGCAACGCACGATCCTGAGGATTCCAGGTCACGACAGGACCATACCTAAGGCAACCTTTTTTGTACCATGGAGATAGAGCTGCTCAGCAATGACACTCTCACCAGGGCTGAGCTGCATAGGCTCTGCATAGAAGAGGATGAAGGCAATCAAGAAGATTCTAAGATATTTCTGCAGATAGCCATTGGAGCCTATGAGAAAGTCTAGAGGTGGCAGGCCACCCCAGAGGAGGTCTACCCTGGGGATGAGGGGTCAAATTTGGATGATGATAAAGAAGAGGGGGCCAAACCGGAGTCCTGAGCTGTAGGAGGAGCACAACACACCCCCAGGGGATGCCCATGATGGGGCAGGAAGCAATGGGTCTGCCCAGTTCCTGTCCCAAGAGGAGCTGGAAACCAGGAAGGCAGAGAGGGAGCTCAAACTACAGCTATCCAGAAAAAAGTTGGAAGCAGAGGAGAGGAAGGCTGGGAGAGGCTTAGCTGAGAAAAAACAGCTGCTGAAGCATGAGAAAAGCATGAAGGAGCTGTAGCTCAAGACCAAGCAGACTTCAGAATCCAGCATCAATGATGGCAGCATTACACCAATGTCCACTGGATAAAAGAAGCCCGCATCCCATAGAATCTGGTAACTAACTGTGCTGTGGAGGATAACATGGACAACTTGTTTGAGGCCTATCATGGGATTTCATCGGGACAGGCATGCCTTCACGCAATACGCCATACACACTGCAGTTCTTGCTGTCTGAGTTGGGGACGGGTTAGCTTAGCTGCTGCACTGGTGACTGAGGCTCCGGCCTTAATGGAATTTCCTCGAGCCAAAGCAGTGGAGGGCGAGGCTCAGGCTTCTAAGCGGAGTCACAAGCCAACTCTGCACTGCAGCCAGCCAGCCCAGCAGCAGGAGTAGGAAGGCAGTGGTGGCTAGGAGACTGCTGGCCGGGCTGCACTGCTGTGAACAGTGGGACAGCCACCATTTGGGAGGTAAGCCTACTCACTCCTCCTAAGTGGCTGGTACCAGTAAACTCTGCTCTGCTCTGCTTCAAGTGCGGAGTTTTGATAACTTTGCACTCCAAGCGAAGGGTGGAGTTCTAAAACTCCACAAAATCCACCGACAGAGCAGAGTTAACCGCCAACCTTTAGTTGCCAGCCACTCAGTGACCTTGTTATGGGTGGTTGATACTAACTCCTCCACCAAAGGGAAACGTGAATACTGATCAATGAATACCATGAGAGGATGTTCTTTTCCTAGGGGCCCAAATAAATCAACTGCAATCCTTTCTCAAGCCTTCCTTTTTAGGGAGATCAGACATGTTTAGTGGATGTTGCGCCACTTTGTGGGTAAGACAGTTGCAAAGATGAGACTTTTTTAGTTCCCTCTTAACATATCCGTCTAAGCACAGGAACCACACTTGGTCTCTTATGGCTCTTCTGGTAGCTACAATGCCACAATGTCCTTCTTGGGCTAGCACTTACCTGTTCTCTTAGGCTCTCAGGTATGACAATTTTTGAGCCTCGCAATACAACACCTTCCTCGGTCACAGACAGTTCATCCTGTACATTTTTGAATTTTTAAAATGTTACTTTGTCAGCAAGAGGTCAAACCTTTCCTTTCCAGGATTGAGCTAGAATGATGTATTTGATGATAAGCATGTTCTGGTCAGCATTAGTGGACTCAATAATCTGTTCAATTGATATGGCCGCTAGTATACTGGACTTCACAATGAAGTTGATGCGCTCCTCAGCTATTCTGGATGTCCAAATGCAATGTGTACAATAGCATAATCCTATTCTTGTAGTCTCAAACCCCACCTCTCAATGCAAGGGACCATCTTGGCTTTCGGATTTCCGAAGATGCTGAGTAGCGCTTGGTGATGTGTTATGATAATGAAACGCTTGCCGTATAAAAATACATGAAAATGTTCACAGGCCCACACTAGAGCCAGACTCTCCTCCTCCGGCTGAGAATAGGCATGTTCTGTGTCAGACAGACTCCGACTGGCATAGGTCACAATGTGTCTCCGAGCATTCTAATGACCATTTGTTGAGCAAGTATTGCCCCAGCTCCACCAGGCTCGCATCCACTGTGATCTCAGTCTGTATTTTGGTGTCAAAGGATGCCATCTCGGTTGCATTCTCAATTACATGTTTTATTCTTTTGAATCTTTAATCACATTCAACAAACCATTGGAATGGGACATTCGCGTTGTAAACTCTCAATGGAGTAATTACAGTAGCAAAAGCACAAATGTACCTTGAGCAATAACTGGCTATGCCGAAAAGGGATTGCAGCATGGTGACATGTTGCAGGGGGAAAGTAGCTGCCATTCATTTTATCAGGGTCAGGAGTTATTCCCCCATCAGAAAATATGTGTCCAAAGAATCTGAGGTTGGTCTTGTGAAACTCACACTTTGCTGCTTTCAGATTGATACTTGCAACAGCAAATAATTGGCACGCTTGTCTAAGAGCCTGGTCATACTACTTTTGCATTGCTACAAATATCAGTATGTCATCACAGTAATTAAAGCATTTGTGACAGGTTGAATTATTCAACTTATAACATCCTGAAATATTTCTGCAGCTAACGACATCCCAAAACGAAACCATTTGTATCTGAACAAACCAACATGACTTGAAAAAGTAGTGATGTAGCTGAAATTCTCTACCTGGTCGAGTTGATGATGATATTGCTTGCTCCGGTCAAGACAGGAGAAAACTATTGCACCATTCAGTTGAATGATCATGTCCGCTATGTGTCCACAAGGATGTCTTTCTCTCTACATTGCTTTGTTGGCCTTGGGCATCTCAACACAGAGGCGCATGGCACCATCACTCTCCTTTTTTGGGACCAGCACTTTAGGCGACACCCATGGCGTAGGACCAGTGGAGCGCTCAATAATATCATGCTTTAACAACATTTCTAGTTCTTTCTCAACGGCTTCTTGCAAGTGGAAAGTGACTCTGCGGTGCCACTGGGCAACAGAGCAAATGTCCTCATTGATGTGAAGTTGCACTTTCATTGTCTTGAGCCTGCCCAGGCTGTGAAATAATGGGAACTGACTCTCAACTTCAGACTGAGTGTGGAAGTTGCAATTGATGGATAACAGTCCTATGTCAACAGCGGTGACAAAACTGAAGAGGCAAGCAAAGGACGAAGTTTCTTGAAGAACATAAATTTGTGCTTGCACTGATATTGCTTTATGTTTTAAAGTTGCTGTGAATTACTCTTGACTCTGGAATGGTTTAGAAGTGGCCCATAAGTATACTTTCATGTTTGACGGGTTGAGTCATGGCACAGGAGGTAGGCTGTTGAACGTTTGACTGGTTTGACACACCATTGTCTATAATAAAGGTTATGGGGAAACCGTTGACCTTTATTGCAATCTAGGGTCAATGTTCAAATGAGTTTTGTTGTTTTGTTTGTAGGTTTGCCCTTGTCGTTCATTCTTCCTTGCCAGCAGCCAGATCTACATTTGCCTGTCTATCATTAGTCGAGGCCATCAGCGCATCTCTGTCTCCTTCACTGGCACTCAATAATGACGATGACTAGCCTCTGTAGGATGAACTTGATGATGATCGACATCGTCTATTTTTTGCTTGTTGTAACTGATATTACTTTTTTGCTTTGTGGGGGGCACGAGAATGCTTTTGGAACTTTCTAACATACATTTTCTCTTCTCGCTGTGACATAGAGAGTTTCACATTTGATTTGCAAACCATTATGAAGTGGTTCTCCTTACCACAGCCTGTGCATGTTTGGCCTATGGGCGGACATTTGTCTTAACATAGAAATGAAAACCCACATGGGAAACAAAACCTTTTCTTCTTTGTACACAGTGACTTGCATGCATCTACTCAGTGTTTGTTCTTATTCTATATGGCCAATGCCGATTCACTTTTTGCTGTTCCAGCTTCCATGTCTGCAGCTTGTCGATCCACTCTTTCTTCGGCCCTGGAGGCCATTAGTACTTCCTCTAAGCTGAGCTTCTTTCTCAACCGGCTTCTTCTGAAGGAGTCTGAAAGACAGCCATCGAAAACTCAGAGATATATGGCTTCTTCATCATTAATTTCACTAAACTTGCAGTATTTGACAAGCACATCAAGTCTTTCAAAAAACTCATGCATCATTTCACCAACAAGCTGTCTTGCTTGTTGAAAATGTAACTTTCATAGTAAACATTCGGCACCAGACTGAACTTGACTTCCAACGCTTCCTTGATTTGATGGTATGATACTTCACCAGCTTGTGATATTTTCTTCAGCACTTCTTTTAGTACATCACCGGCAAGATTCTTTAGGTACTTATGATTTCCTTATTATCTACCTCTTCTAGGTCATCTATAAAATCATCAAACTTCTTGCTCCACCAGTCCGTCTGGCACCAATATTCTGCTTCTTTGCCATGTTGAATTGTGGTAGTAGTTTCAGAAACAAAGCGGCATAATACTTTGCACTCTTCTACTGCTGTTGAGAATATATGTCATTTAGGTGATGGCAGCTGTCCTTCTGGGCCAGTACCTGCTTGGTTTTTCACGCCCGATTGGAGGTCGTAAGGCGCTATCTTCTTTTTTGACGGTTTCATTTCTCGTACTAGTTGATCACTGCTTTCAACTTTTGGATCATACCTGGTTGTGACTGCTTTTAGTACATCACTTTGTATTGATGAGGGTTCTGTGTTAAGCTATGGTGCAATATTTCTTCTTTTGGCCTCACCAGTGGGTTTCTAGCTGGCTTTTTGAATGTGCACGTCTCTAAGGCATTCAATTTCTTCGAAGGCTGTAAATGGGCTGGAGCGGGGCTTTGATTCCACAATTGCCACCTTCAAACTGCTTCTCATCGAATTGGGCACATGTCGTACACACAAGGAGTTTGCTGTAATGATCCACACTTCCAGGGAAAGCAGTCTCAATTCTTCGGGGCACAGATCCCATACTTGTCGCCAGTTGAAGTGTCCTCTCCAGCCCGGGAGAATGCAAATGAATATGCCACACATGAAGCTCTGGATTGTATGTTTTTATTCATTGGCATATACTCACACTCTGTTCAATGATTACATCATAACCATTAATAACCTCACTTTAACACCTCTCAGCAAGTTAATTACTTTCTCTATTAAATCCACCCAGAACCACAAGGGTCCTAGCACACATAGTCTCACGACACTACATCAAGTTATAGTTAATGTAGTGTGGCTACCCAAATCAGAACACTGTGTACGGAGGTGCAAGATTTATCGAACATTTTGGAAGGGTCACAAGTTATAACTGTAAGTTATAACTATATCTTTACATAAAGGGCCCTATTCACAAACGTTTTGAGCACCTAGTTATAACTTAGGTGCTCAAAAAGGATTATTTGCGAAAGAAAAATCCCTTTCATCATTCAAAGAATCTGAAGTGTTGAGGTTTGTTCTCAGCGTCCAATTCACAAAGGTACTTTCTCACCCAGATTTTACTTAAGTGTGCAGATATTTTAATTTCCAAATACATATTCTAATCACTGAACAAAATTTGTGTGAATGGGATTTGCCGCACAAAAAACGTGTCCAACCGGATATATTTACTCCACCTACTTGTGCATCCAGGTATGAGATCATTAGGTTATGGAAGTGCTTAATTTGCAAAAATTACAAAAATAAGTGCCGATGCACATAACATTGCTTAGGAGCAAGGAGCTGCCACCAAATTCCAACCCTGGCATTACGTAGGTCCATCAATGGCATCACTCACTGACTGAATTGCAGTAAGTTAACCTGTCTTCCTCAAAGATGGGTCTGTGGTTTTACCCCCGAGAAAAGTTTGAAAAACGTGAGTTAAATAGTGCATTTACAGTCCAATGTCCACTTGATTTTTTTAATACTCCATAGGCTTTAAATATGATGTGCATTCATGAACTATTCCTTTACTTCCATGGAGTGTCAAGCACATTTGACTCCTCTCAAAAGTGTTGCCGGCTTGAATACGAGAGCTAATTTTAAGATAATGAAGGTAAAATGATGCATTCTTAAGCACGATTTACATTATATAATTGTAAAAAAAATACAGACAGTTCAGAAAGGGCAGTTTCAGATGAGCTATTATTTGGCATAAAATTACTCTATTTATTTATGTTTCAATTCCTTTCATTGTTATAGCCTGCCCATTCTAAGTTAACACTATTCTGTCAGAAATCTGCTCACAATTATGTCAGTTCTGGCATTAGAAATAACTCTGTAGATGTTACTCATATAAAGCCAGGCAACATGCAGGAAGACATTTCTAAATGTTGTTCTTGAGAACACAATACAGGCCAGCGAGAGGCATGTAGATATGCTATAGTCTTCAAAAAGTGCCTTTGCTTGATTTCACAAATACCGCTGTTTTGTTGTACCGATTTGTTATTTTTATAGTCTTCAAACCCTCCTTCCAAAAATAATCCATGACATTTTGCGTATGTAGAAAAAAAATCATTGAAAATTAATATCATTATAAGAAGCTGCATCGATATCATCATTTTTATTCATGAGACGTGCACCACTGCCTTCTATAAAATTAGCACTCTAATCTAAAATAGTTGTCGATCTACTGTTGATCATTTATCTAAATACTCTCCTTGGTAATCTGCATTTCTTTGAGACAAGTTCATGCACCCCAACTCATTATGATGGGAAAGGCCGGGTGATTTCTCACACTGAAGAGTTCAGGGTCTCTGTTGATTTCCATACTTTGAGACATCTCAGCTGTATGTGGACTTGTTAACAGCTTCTGCAGCTGTTCCTGTGTGACAGCAGACAACTCTCCCATGCCCCATTTTTAGGGATAGAGAAGTAGGATGTCTCACAGAGATTACATTTACTAATTTAAAGGCTGATCTCTGGCTTGACCTGTGGGTCCGGATTTAAGTAGACCAACAATAGACCACACACACGATTGGCTTGGATTTTGGGATCGTACTATTCCGAATATAAAAGCATCACCGCATATAATTACAAAAATGTCATTAATGTATTTACTGCTTTCTATGTAGTTATGAACAGTCTGCCATGCTCTGCTTTCGCCTTTAAGCTTTTGGATGTGCCACGTGCTGACAAGCATTTCTTCGACTGCACTAAACATATGTTAATAGTCACTTTACTATAGCACAATGTGACAAGGCAGTTTTGTGTTGAAGTACATGTTTCCCTGGCTTCTGGCATTAGCAAAATTGAACAAACCTGAGTCCAGTGTCTTTCAGGATGTAACTCTTCAGAAGATATAAGGGTTGTGATAACAATTCTATTCTCCATAGAATTCAAATTTGTAATGCCAGCTCAATTACAAGACAAAACAACACACTCACCCAACAAAATGAAATGACGACCAAAGGCACAGAGCTCAGCAGTACCTAACAATCTCTATTCCCAGTCGGAGCGCCATAAAGTGGAAACTATTGTTCTTTTAATTTACTTTGTATGTAGTTAATAAAATTGTATTAGTGAGTATAATTTAAGTGTGTATGTTTTAATAACAAATATAACACTGCCAAAATAAGCAGCATAAAAAGAAACAATTTCTCGCAAATAATCCTCCCTGCTCTCTGTATGGTGCATGCCAACATCAGAAATCGAAAAAACTACAATCATTACATTAGAGATGGGATAAAAGTGGAGATATGATACTCACTAGGAGTGCAGTCAAGTTAGGACATTTCACAGTGCCACACGAAGACTGAGCACTAGAAAGTATTGCACTGTAAACGGGTAGCACAATTTCTTGCATTAGGATTGACAACACAAGGTATATCACTAGAGAAGATGGAGTGCAATTCTGGGAGAAAATGTTTTTTTTTAGTTAGGGTGGATGCTTTTTACGTCTACTCAAAGGGTTCAGTAATTTAAACCTAAGATCAACCCCTGATTGCTGTGGCAAAGTGCAGGCAGAGTTAGTACTATAAGAGAATGGTTACTGGTTGAGGGGGTTGAAACCCTTCTAACGCAGCAACCACAATCTTTGTCAGGGTGCAGTCACAAGCAAACCCCCAATTACCCTGTGCTCAACTCTCTGGTATCTTCACTGAGAGCAATTAGGCTTATCTTAGAGGTGATGTGTATACTATTTATGCACCAGAAAAATAAATTAAGACTGAAATGTTGAAAAATCCAATCAGTAGAATCGGAGATATACAATTTTAAGTGAGTATAGCACCAAAAAGCACAAAGTGGTAACTGTTGGTATCTTGTCGAGCCAGACTAGGACAAAGTCACAAGTGATGGAGCATGGGCTGGCTACAAGGGCCTTCTGCTGAACAATGTACCTTAATCCTGTTTGCAAAGAGATGAAGAGTCCCATGTTGAGGATGCATCGCAATGCAGAGGCAAAGCGAGGTCTGGATGATGAGATGTGTCACACAGCAGCAGTTCCAGGGAGCTGTGAAGTGCGATGCAATGTCATTGCATGGAAATGTATCATGCAGGGGAGGCGATGCACTGGTTCTGTGGGAGCAGTGCCACATAGTGGAGAAGCTGTGCCAGTCCTGCTAAATCAACAGATATGGCCAAATCCGGACTGGGATGACATCATTTTGGAGGGCAGGACTCACAGATGGAAGGGTCCAGGTGCTGGGTTCAAGGTTGTTGGAAGCCTGTTCTGTCCCTGAGGCTTCTGATCAAATACCAGCCAACTAGCCCTTGGAGTCACTCTAGGGCCCGGGGTTTAGAGATGCAGGTCCAGTCCTTCTCACCCAGGCAAGAGGACAGCAGGGCAGCAGTCTTTCAGGGAAGCAGTCCAGCAGAGTAGCAGTCCTTTCAGCAGCACAGAAGTCCTTCTTCCTGGCAGAGTTTACCACAGGGCCAAAAGGGTACTAAAGAGTTGGGTTTAAGGGTCCAATATTTATACCTGGTGCCCACTTTAAAGTCGAGGAAGGTTCCAGGGGTATTCAACCCCCTGAGGGTTTCCTGGTCACAAAAGACTTTCCTGGTCACAAAAGACTGGTCTCAAACCCTTTGTGAGAGTGCTCAAGCTGGACCTTTGTGATGTGCAAGTGGGGTAGGTGACAGCTCCTCCCCGTCGTTAACTCAGAGTGTCCCCCCTATCCTGCCAACTCACAGATTCCTATTATCTCTCTGTCTGGGAGAAATACACAAAGACAAACTGCCAGCTAAACTTAGTGATGAGACCTAGGATCAGGCTGCAGTCGCCAAACGGTCAACTTTCTAACAGTGGCATTTTCAGAATTGTGATTACAAATTTTACTTTACCATTAAAGAGGGCTTCTAATTACAATTTCATAGACACCAAACATGATATCCCCACCTGCTCCCAATTTAAAGTTATTAATTATTCAATGTAATAAGGAATTCCAATGTTATCATGTGGGAGATGTAGGCCTTGCAGTAGTGTAAAACAAATGTGAGAGTTTTTCCCTAGCAGGACATGTAAAACTTGAAAGTACATGTCCAACTTTTTACATACATGTCACTCTGTCATCTGGGCTGGTCAGGGCCTACCATAGTGGTGACCTTGGTATTAATGAGACAAGTTTAGGCCTAGCAAAACGTTTTTTTGCCAGGTTGAAATGCCAGTTTAAAACGGCATACACAGGCTGTAGTGGCAGGCCTAAGACATGTTTAAAGGACTATTTAAGTGAGTGGCACAATCAGTGCTGCAGACACACTAGTAGCATTTAATTCACAGGCCCTGGGCACACACATTACAACTTTACTAGGGACTTACACCCAATTGGCCTACTTGATTTAATTGTAAGCCAATTCTGTCATGTTTTAAGGAGAGAGTACAATCACTTTAGCATGGGTTTGTGTAGAGAATATGCTAAGCTGAAATCATGGAATGTATGATGTCAGTCTGATAGGGAATGTTGAGAAATGAACTGAAGAGGCTGTTGAGCTGGGAGCTCAGCTGGGATGTCGCAGATGAATAAAATACTTTGAAGACTAATCTACCTGTCATCAAATCTTTACATTGGCGACGAGGATGGGATAACTGTGCAGGGGACAGTTCGTGCGACATCTCCCGGTGACCCGCCTGTGCCATGGAAACAATGGAAAAAATTGTTTCTCACTTATATATTAGCTATAGGTGGAGGTTGTTATGGTCCACTTAGACGTCAAGCTATCCTTCTACACCACTTGGGTATTGAAGGAAGAAGGATTTATGAGGATTTACCCGAGTTTTCGTTAGGAATGGGAGATGGACAACCAAACAATGTTTTCGAAATGTCTCTGCAAATGTTAGACATACAATTCACCCCTAAGACGAATTTGGTATTAGAGAGACACAAGTTTTTTTCTAGAGTGCAGGAAGCAGACGAAGACATAGCGTCTTATGTAGCTACATTGAGGGGGTTGGCCTTATCCTGTCATTTCGAACAGCTAACAGATTCTCTTATAAGGGATCAAATTGTACGTTGCACCAATGACAAGAGAATCAAAGAAAAAATACTAACGAAAGATCCTAACTTAGAAGAGACCATAACAATTGCTAAGGGAATGGAACATACTGCTATATGGTTAAAAGAATAGATAGTATCAGTTCAGAAAAGAAAAGTAGCATTGTTGCGGAAGTAGAGGCTTCTCAACCAGAAAAAAAAAGAGAAGAGGGTTGATACTAAAAAAATGTTTGATGATAGGAAAAAAATGGAATTAGGAATGAGATAGAAAAATTGGAGAGAAATAAAATGCTTCAGATGTGGTGTCCCAGGACATCTGGCTTCAAGTACAATGTGTGCAGCTAGAACTGCTCTGTGCAGAAGGTGTGGAATGAGAGGACATTTTGCCAAGATGTGCAAAACCAAAATGGAGAATCGAGACACAAAGAGAATTCAACTAGTAGATCAAGAAGTGGATGACATTTGTGTAAATGTTCAAGAAATAACTTTAACTGTGGAGGGAGAACAAGAAAATTTCAATGGAAATGGAATGATTGTAGTCAAGCCATCAGATGTAAAATTAGAGAGCACTCATAAATTAGAGAAACTGCATTGTGATGTTTCCTTTGATGGATCCCCTGTAAGAGTGTTAGTAGATTCTGGAAGTTTATTCACTCTTATTTCCAGAGAGACTTTTATTAAATTCAGTGATTCTTCGTTGATGAAATCTGATATTAAGGCTGTGGGATATGCTGGAAGGAAAATAGAAATTTTGGGATTGAAATGGACAACAATACATTTTAAAAATAGAAAGGTTTTTGGAAGAATGTATGTAACTGACTATGGTACAGATCTTCTTGGTTGGCGCCATCAATATGACTTGGGGATAATTATCAATCCTTCTGTTAAAGAACCAATAATGCTAACTGAGGAGAACAAAGTAGAAGAAGTTTCACCAGAAGATCACGATGCACTAATGAAGAAGTTTCCTAATGTGTTTTCAGATAAGTTGGGATTGTTGAAAGGATTTTCACATAAAATTATTTTGAAACAAGGTATAAAGTCAGTAGTACACAAAGTGAGAAACGTACCTAATATGATGAAACAAGCCTTGAAGGAAAAACTAGACAAATTATTGGAACAACAAATCATCGAACCAATAGAGGCCTCAGAATGGTTAGCCCCCATTGTCGTGGCACCTAAGGGAGATGGAAAAATCCGCTTGTGTATTGAGTTGCGCAATTTAAATAAATGCATCTGGGTAGACATACAACCATAACCAAATATTTCAGAAATGTTAACTATGGAGGGTAAGGGAGTTGTGTTCAGTGTTTTGGACATGTCATCGGCCTATCATCAGGTGAACTTACACGATGAATCACGTCATCTGACATCTTTTGTTACTCCATTAGGTGCTTTTCTTTATAAAAGAATGCCTTTTGGACTAGCATCAGCCTCTGCTGTTTTTCAAAGGGTGATGAACATTTTCGGTGACTTAAAAAATGTATTATGTTTCCAGGATGATGTGCTCATTGTAGGAAATAGTAACCACAGTCACGACAAGCTATTTGAAGAAGTCATGTTCAGATTAGAGAAATATGGTTTAACTGTGAAGAAAGAAAAGTGCCAAATTAGGAAAGAGGAGGTTACTTATTTAGGGCACACTATTAATAAGGGAATTAGTCCAAAAAAAAGTATGGTGACAGCTGTAGAAAATGCACGTAGACCTGATTGCAAGGATGAACTGAAATCGTTCCTGGGGTTGGCAGAATATTGTTCTAAATATGTAAAGAATTTTACAGAGATTGTTGAACCTTTAAGGAGACTGATGAAAAAAGGGGCAGGGTATGATTGGACAAGTGAATGTGAGAGTTCCTTTATCAATATAAAGAAATCCATAGTGAGTGCCCCTACCTTGGGTCATTTTGATGTGACAAAGAGATCATACATTACCACCGATGCTAGCAATGTTGGAATTGGAGCTGTTCTTACTCAAGTTCATGATGGGGTTGAGAGTGTCATTGGGTTTGCATCAAGAAGTTTACAAGGTGCAGAAATGTCCTATTCTGTGATTGAAAGGGAGGCTCTTGCTTGTTGTTGGGGAATTAACCATTTCAGGTTTTATGTGTGGGAACACCCTTTAGATTAAGAACAGATCATAAACCATTGACATATATTTTTAAAGGTGGACGAGGCTTAGAAGGGAATGTTACACCTCGTATTACACGGTGGTTGTTAGGTGTGTTTGAATACAATTTTGAGATTGAATTCGTCAAGGGGAGCAATAATGTTGTAGCTGACTACTTGTCAAGGATGCCTGAGGAAGGAGTCGTTTCTGAGATCGACTATAGTAAGGTGTTGCCAATTGAAGGGGAAATATCTATTGTTGCTAGTGAGTGGACAATTGCTAAAGAAGGCGATAACATCATGAAAGAAGTTGAGGAGAAGATTGTGCATGGATGGGATGATAGGGATGCTCAAAGTATGGACATATGTGAATATTTCAAGGTCAAAGATGAGTTAAGCATAGTTGGAGGTAAACTCAAGCGGAGGAGTCAAGTTGTTCCTCCCATTGGTATTCGTTCTAGAATTCTTGATATTATTCATGAAGGTCATCTAGGACGTAGTTCCATGAAGAGGAGAGTAAGAGAGGTGTTTTGGTGGCCGGGGGTTGATCGTAGTGTTGAGGAAAAAGTGAAAAATTGTGTGGCATGTGCCAATAGTGATAAGTCTAAAGTAATTAGACAGCCCCCATTAGAAATGTCAAGCTTTCCTAGTAAACCTTGGGAAAAGCTAGCGATTGATTTTTTGGGACCTGTGGGGAAATTAGGAACTGCAAACAAATTTATTATTGTACTAGTAGACTACCATTCTAAATGGTTCGTAGTCAAAGTTGTGCCAGAAGTAAACACGTCTGTAGTTATAGATTTTCTGGAGGAGACTTTCATGGATGAAGGTTTACCGAAGACCATTGTTTCTGATAACGGAGTACAATTTGTGTCTAAAGAAACGGTGTCTTATTTGACTGGATTAGGCATTGTGCATGAAAGAGTTGCTCTTTTCCGTCCACAAGCCAATGGTCTGGTGGAAAGAGTGAATCGCTTGATTATGGAAAATATACAACTGTCATTGGCAAATCAGTTGTCGTGGAAAAAGGAGTTAAGGAGATTGATGTGGTCACATAGGATTACTCCCCATTCTGTAACTGGTATTGCACCTTTTGTTTCCCTCAAGGGAGGGGTCCCAAATTCTAAGGAGTGTCCAGTGTGGTTGAAAGATGATGGGGAAGTTATTGTGGATCGTGAGGAAATAAAGAGAAAAGTGATGAAGTCATATGGTAAGAATGTTTCGTACTACAATAAAAGGATGGGTGTGAAAACATCTCAGCTGGTGCCGGGAGACTGGATTGTGGTGGGAAGGAAAGGTTTTGTGCATAAAGGTGAAAGTAAATATTCTGACCCTTGTAAGGTTAAAGAAGTTAAACGTAATGTGGTAGTTCTGGAAGATGGAACTACTAGAAGTGTGGGTGATGTGTGTAAGATTAGGAGATAATTTTAGAATCTTATGGTACAGTGTTTGTACAGTGGTTTTGTATTCTTCTAGATTTTGTTATAATATAGTTCATATAGGAATTATTACAAGAGCTCAAATTTCGTTTGATGTAAGGGGGGAGATGTGTAGAGAATATGCTAAGCTGACATCATGGTATGTATGATGTCAGTCTGATAGCGAATGTTGAGAAATGAACTGAAGAGGCTGTTGAACTGGGAGCTCAGCTGGGATGTCGCAGATGAATAAAATACTTTGAAGACTAATCTATCTGTCATCAAATCTTTACAGTTAGCTATGGTAAAGTGCACAGAGTTCTAAACACAAACACAAATGGCTTCAGAAAACAGGAGGGTGAAGGCAAAATAAGTTTGAGAATGGCCCTGTAGAAAAGGCCAAGTCCAACTAGTACCAAAAGAGTTTAAAAGTTGTAAACATAACACTATAAAAATGCCACTCCACTTTTTACAAACAGAGACAAATTTAGTAAGCAAAATGACACCAGAATGACAAAAATCCAATACGGGGAACCAGAAATATTACTTTTTAAGGATTTATTTGAAAATAGTGCCAAGAAGCGCAAAGCCCCAATGGTGGTCAATGGTGGCACTAAACTGGTACCAAGATGCGATTTGAGCCTGACCATAATAGAGTGCAGGTTGGCTACACCATATAGTATTATTATTTTAATCTGTACTCTGATTTTCTACATAGGACAGCTAGGCCTGCCACATTAAATATCCATTTTAGGGCTTTGTCACTGGAGGGAAAAGCTAATATACATTTGTATTCATATACCACTTTTAAATACTATGCAGCCTACCATGTGGGCTACCTAGCCAACATAGAGGTAACTTACTAAAAGAGAAGTTTCTACATGTCAAAAATGGTTATTTTAACAGGTCACACAGCAGGGTTTACATTGCAGCTGTCAGCCTACACTGGTAAGCCATGGTTCCCTTTGCCACAAACAATGGATGGCATAACAAGTGCTGCAGTCCCCAGGTGAAATTTTACTTTTCATACAATGTGTCTAACTATTAACAGAAGCAGAGATACCCTACTCCAGGTACAACAGTTGAGAAGAATTGTTGTTCTGCAGATCTCCATATCTATAGCAAGGGTAACACTGATGCCAGTCAGGACACAAGATACAGTAGCTCCGGAAAGACCTTAAAAGTGTCAGACATGGAGCAGATAGAGACCAGTAGAGTGGACACTACAAACATGCAGGGAAAATACCTTCAGGACACAATAGTTAGTTGTGCTACATCTGCAGCTAGTGGGTTGATCTTAGTGAAGAACTCTTCCTGGTCAATCCTGGCAGAGTTAGCATTAAGACCTCCAACAAGATTAAGCCAGGGTCTGGCAACAGCGGTTGTTACGACTCCTTTGCTTTCACCACAGTTTGCACTCAGACTTCTATTTTTGTACCTTTTTTCCCCTTCTCAGCTTCCTCAATCTCTATTTCCTTGGACTTTGTCACTTGTTGTGCTGTTGCTGCTTTGTTTTCCTTCCTGTATACTTATCCTCAGTGGTGCTGCAGAGCTCTCTCACAATTTGAGCAGGATTTCCAGTTGTCTGGGGGTGCTAGTTAAAGTCAACCTGCACTGCATACCAGGTAAGTCAAATTATTAATGTGCTTGCTTGATTCAATTTGTATGTTTACTGGATTTCCCTTGTCTAGTGTGAGTCATATCCATGCTTAATTTGAGCTTGGTGGTTGCAGGTGGGCCCACTGGCACTCGTTTTTGGGGACCAGCACTCATTTTTCCTCATTAGTCTTTGACCCTAAGCACAAGTAGGAAAAGATACAATTGGGAAAAAGGAGGAAGAGAAAGTTGGAAAAACAGTTATAAAGAAAGAAAGCAAGGCTGAATGATAACACGAGTGAGCAAGATAAAGGGAAAGAAATTGTCTAGTGGTGTATAAAAGAGGCATGAGGTGAAATCAAGACTGTACAGCCTTGGTATATTGCACTAGCAACATCCATTAATACTAGCCGTGGTCTTTTTAAAAGAGCAATTGGCACTAACACTTATTCTTTTTCAAATTAAGCATTGTCGTTCATCAGAGAAGCTGCATCCCTCAACCACATTTCAAGATGCTGTACCATAAATGAGAGTCCTGCTACTCCAGTCCAGGTCTTCCAAACAACCGTCTTCTGAAAAGAGTGTTTCTTTATCTCTCTCTCCCTGCCTCACTCCCATTATCTTTTTATTCAGAGATTTTCTCTGGTATCCTGCAGTCTATTACAGAAGATGGGTAGACCCTTATGGTGAGAATGAGGGCTTGATGTTTTGATGTTGATAGTGTATACTTGGTTGTAAAAGAGTCTTGGCAAAGCCCCCATATTTGCGGGAGAATATTTAATAACAAATATAACACTGCTAAAATAAGCAGCATAAAAAGAAACAGTTTCTCACAACTAATCTTTCCTGCTCGCTGTCTGTTGCATTCCAAAATCAGAAATCGATAGAACTACCATCATTACATTAGAGCTGGAATGAGAGTGGAGAAGTGATACTCAAAAGGAGTGCAGTTAAGGTAGAACATCACATAGACCCTGATTCTCAAAGGTTGGATGTATGACGTTACAACGCATACATTTACATCGCGGTACACTACATCGCGGTTTTAACAACGCAAGTCGTTACAACGACTTGCGCTAGATGGCGCTCTAGGACAAGGAATAGGACTTAGGAGTAGTATAATTTACTATTCCAACTCCAGTCTACGTACAGTAGGGAAGGTGTTGGATAGTAAATTATACTATTCCTTGTCCTAGAGCGCCATCTAGCGCAAGTCGTTGTAACGACTTGCGTGGTAAAAACCGCGATGTAATGGCATCGCGATGTAATCCCCGCGTTGTAAACGATGTTCCCCCAAAGGTTTAGCGTCGGGTTAGTGTTAGTTTTTCAACGCAAACCTTACGCTTATCCTGCTTTACAATTTACATACAAATCCCAATTGGTATTAGCTTTGGTTTGTATGTAAAAGTAACTCAAAACAGCAAGAAACACTGCTTTGTATTACTTTGCGTCAGGGAGGTATTACATGGGTGGTACATGGGCATTCCCATGCAATCGCGCGTGCTTTTTGAAGCTAAACCCTATTCACTAACATTGGTAGAAAGGGTTTAGCGCCAAAAATTAATGCCGCTATAAAGCAAGCGTTAAAATGAGAAATGTTTTCATTTCTCCGAGCTTTCCAAACTTTGCATATGTGCTGCACTGTACAGCACACATACAAAGTAGGAACAACTTTCAAACTTGTGTAGGCATAGAATTTTGTACAGGAAGGGTACCCCTCTGTTGTACTATGCTTATGTACACATTGCTACAGTTCTCGCGCTCTGCTTCCAGCATGCGCTAGAGTGGTGTTCTTTGTACTTTTCCTTTCTCACCACTCTCGAGCCTCTGTTCACTGTGGGCGCCAGAATAGCTTCTGCATTCTGTATTCTGTTTTGGTTTAAACATGTATCTGAACACAGATGCTTGTCCCCAGCGTGCAGATTAATGTTTGCTTTCAAGTGCTTATAGCTTTATTTCTACAGGAGCTCAACTGCAGTAAGTCAGTTTGCCTTTATGCTGCGACCTGGTGACATGCCGTTGTGGGCTCCGTTGTATTTGGATTTCCTGGATGAATCTTTGGATTACTTACCTGCTGTGTCAGTTCATTTTTAATTCTACAAGTGGTGCCTTCTCCTGTCAAACCCTGTACTACACCTTTCTGTATAAAACCTAAGCTAGACTCAGGCACACACCCTAGCATTATGGCGCTAAGGTGAGTGACTGGTGCTCTGTAACTGAAATCGGCGCCAGCGCTAGGCAGAGGGGAGGAGTGTGGCATATCACTGTGAATGTGGTGCTCTCCTGCTCTCTCCCTGTCATGCAACACAGTGCAGCATCATTGGGTGATTAACTGAGTTGCCTGGCACCTTTCAGAATCTGGGCCCTAGTGTCACACAAAGACTGATCACGAGAAAGTCTTGCAATACTAACGAATATCACAGTGTTTTGAACCAGGACACGCAACACAAGGTAAATCACTTGGGAAGATGGAGTACAGTAGTGTGAGAAAGTGGATTATTGGTAATAAAACATGTCACTCTTTCGTTCTTTGCATCTCTGTTAGATATATATATATATATATTCACTGAAAAAACCATAGGTTTCACACATGTTATAGTTAGCTGGACATTTTACTGATAAAAAACCAATGAAATTCCCCCGTTATAGTTAGTGCAGGCAACTATAACTCACGCGACCGCAATCCTCTGCTGATGCTAATACTGTATTTAGACACTTATTTACCCATGTCTTCTTCCATAAATTTTTAGCTATACATATATTACAAATATTTTTTTTTCATAAAGACACATATGTCATCAGCAGAGGATTGCGGTCGCGTGAGTTATAGTTGCCTGCACTAACTATAACGGGGGAATTTCATTGGTTTTTTATCAGTAAAATGTCCAGCTAACTATAACATGTGTGGAACCTATGGTTTTTTCAGTGAATTTGCAAGGTTTTTTAAATGCTAATTCCTAACTATAACGTGTGTGAAACCTATGGTTTTTTCAGTGAATTTGTACGGTTTTTTAAATGCTAAGTTACTTTACGCCATTCGTGGCGTGCGCGCCCACTTTACGCAGTTAGTGCCGTGCGCGCACGGTGGGCACGCGGTGCGCTACGCGCACCGCGTGCCCACGTTACGCTAGATGGGCCATGTACGCACGATGCGCTTCGCGCACCGTGCGCACATGGAGGACATATAATGCGCTTCGTTGTGAAAGGTAATATTTTAATTTTTCACATATGTTATAAGCCAAGCACAAATGGTGCCCTTCGGACACCATTTGCACATGGGGTGGGGAGAGTATGGAATTTTTTTTTTTTTAAATAAATTTTTACCGTACGCGTACGGTAAGCGTAATCGCCGAAATTATCGAAAAAATTAAAATTCCGTTTTTGGCCTTAGGGGATCTTTGGGGACTCCCTCAACATGGCTAGGTGCTTAGGAGCTGTCTAAACAGCCCCTTTACATGTTTTTGCCCTTTGTTTTTTTACCCCCTGTCAGAGTGCGAGAGAGAAAATGGCGGCCGCCACTTCCTGGTTTCGACCGATTCGAATGTTTACTAAGATCTAACAGCCAATCAGAATCGCGCACGCGCACGGCACCGTACGCGTACGGTAAGCTTACCGTAAGCGCACGGTAAGCGCACCGTAAGCTGCCACAGATATATATATTGACTTAAAGGCTATTTTCTCAGGAACTACTGAACAGATTTACAACAGACCTACAAAAGGCACTTCCTTGACCTGAGGACTACCTCTCTGCCAAATTTCAAGTAACTCTGTTCAGCCGTTCGGGCTGTAGCTGTGTCTAAAGGTCCTATGGAAAAATGCATGGGAAAAACGTGTTTTGGGACCCCCCTTTTATCTCAGCCCCCGCTTGACGAATCCCCCCGAGACTTTCAGGGTAGGAGCGGAGCGCAGCGCCCCACCTATTTTGAAAATTTCGCGAGGATTCGTCGACCGGCGCCAAAGTTATTCCAAATAGAATGTTGCGGTTTTCCTATGGAAACAGGGTCCTAACTATAACTACCTACTGGCGACCGCCAGTAGGTAATATATATATATATTACCTACTGGCGGTCGCCAGTAGGTAGTTATAGTTAGGACCACGTTTCCATAGGAAATCCGCAACATTCTATTTTGAATAACTTTGGCGCCGGTCGACGAATCCTCGCGAATTTTTCAAAATAGGTGGGGCGCTACGCTACGCTCCTACCCTGAAACTCTCGGGGGGATTCGTCAAGCGGGGGCTGAGATAAAAGGGGGGTCCCAAAACGCGTTTTTCCCATGCATTTTTCCATAGGACCTTTAGACAGGGCTACAGCCCGAACGGCTGAACAGAATTACTTGAAATTTGGCAGAGAGGTAGTCCTCAGGTCAAGGAAGTGCCTTTTGTAGGTTTGGTGTAAATCTGTTCAGTAGATTCTGAGAAAATAGCCTTTAAATCAATATATATATCTGAGCCAGCTTACGGTGCGCTTACGGTACGCTTACCGTACGCGTACGGTGGCGTGCGCGAGCGCGATTCTGATTGGCTCTTAGATCTTAGTAAACATTCGAATCGGCCGAAACCAGGAAGCGGCGGCCGCCATTTTCTCTCTCGCACTGAGAGTGATGATGAAAATACAAAGCACAAAAACATGTAAAGGGGCTGTTTAGACAGCTCCCACACACATAGCCATGTTGAGGGAGTCCCCAAAGATCCCCCAAGGCCAAAAACGGATTTTTTTTTTTTCCGCTAATTTCACCGATTACGCTTACCGTACGCGTACGGTAAAAAATTATATATAAAAAAAAATTATCCACACTCTCCCCACCCCGTGTGCAATTGGTGGCCGAAGGCCACTAATTGTGCATGGCTTGTAACAGCTGAGATAAACTATAATATTTAAAAAAAATAAAATAAAAATAAAAATTATCCACACTCTGTCCACCCCGTGTGCAAATGGTGCCCGAAGGGCACCATTTGTGCATGGCTTATAAAAATTACGAAAAATTAAAATATTACCTTTCAAAACGAAGTGCATCATATGTCCTCCATGTGCGCACGGTGCGCGAAGCGCATCGTGCGTACATGGCCCATCTAGCGTACATGGCCCATCTAGCGTAACAGCACTAACTGCGTAAAGTGGGCGCGCGGTGCGCGAAGCGCACCGCGTGCTTACAGTGCGCGCACGGTGAGCGCACGGAACGAACTGCGTTAAGTGGGCGCGCACGCCACGAATGGCGTAAAGTAACTTAGCATTTAAAAAACCGTACAAATTCACTGAAAAAACCATAGGTTTCACACACGTTATAGTTAGGAATTAGCATTTAAAAAACCTTGCAAATTCACTGAAAAAACCATAGGTTTCACACATGTTATAGTTAGCGGAAATTTTACTGATAAAAAACCAATGAAATTCCCCCGTTATAGTTAGTGCAGGCAACTATAACTCACGCGACCGCAATCTTCTGCTGATGACATATGTGTCTTTATGAAAAAAAAATATTTGTAATATATGTATAGCTAAAAATGTATGGAAGAAGACATGGGCAAATAAGTGTCTAAATACAGTATTAGCATCAGCAGAGGATTGCGGTCGCGTGAGTTATAGTTGCCTGCACTAACTATAACGGGGGAATTTCATTGGTTTTTTATCAGTAAAATTTCCGCTAACTATAACATGTGTGAAACCTATGGTTTTTTCAGTGAATTTGCAAGGTTTTTTAAATGCTAATTCCTAACTATAACGTGTGTGAAACCTATGGTTTTTTCAGTGAATATATATATATATATATATATATATATATATATATATATATATATATACACACACACACTTTATTCTGATGCAAAGCAGCCATATAAGATACAATACATCATATAATAAATAAGCACACAATTTGTCTAAAAAAGAAAACAGTAAAATATTAAAAACAGTGCACATAAGTAAAACCCGCATCACATAATCAGTCCACTCTAGATAATCTAGATTTATATGCTGCCCGCAAGAAACCTAACACTGCACATAAAGTCAAAGGGTTAGGTAGCAGCTGTAAATGCAAAAAGGCCTGAACTTCAAACATTTGAGCAGAGGCTGGAGAAAACGTTTTCTGGGGAGTGAAATATATTTACATAATAGGATAAAATGTAATGTGTCCTGAGGAGATCGAAGATCGCAGCCACAGGGACCTCGGCAATCTGATGAGGGGAAAAAAACCGTCAGGGATGCTAAAATGTGGTGAAGTTGATTAAATCTAAAACACGTGATCAAAAATCTGTCAAGAGCACTAGTTAAGGCCAGGAGGTACGGTTCCATATCCGATACTGATTTTAACATTACATATGCCCCGACTGAAGGTTTACTGCGTTCCAGATTTTCACTGTTCGAGCTTAATTTGTGGTGTAAATCTTTTATAATGTTAACGTCCCCCTTATTTAAAGTGTCATGTGAAAAGAAAATATCTGGCCTACCTATCGTCTGAAAGGACTCCCTTATATGATATCCAAGGTATTTTATTACCATGCTCCAATTTCAAGCAGTCCGATACAATCATACAATTTAAGTGCTTGTGCTCGGAGGTCCAAATCTTTATCCAGCACACTAGGGGTTTGTTTGCCACTTGGTCTGCCAAAAAACCCACCTCTAGCTCTTCATGTAGAGTCCAAACTGGCGTACCCGGGGGGACTCATAAAATCCGTCGCAGAATTTTTTTTCCGCCACCTGTAACCTATGTGTGGGCACGTACCCCCAAATTTCACTCCCATATATTACTCTTGAGATGCCCTTGGATTTATAAAGTTTAAGGATCACCTCCGGGGCCCCTGAGCCTAATCTATTCGCAAATCTAGTAATAGCTCCCAAAGATTTATTCAGCTCATTCAGCTTCCCTTCTAAGAGGGCTTCCCACTAAAGCTTATCATCGAATAACACTCCCAGATAGGGGAAGGAAGGTACCCTACCAAAAGTATGGTTCCCGGCTTTAAAGCTTTTTGGCCATAACCCCCGTGGGCCCACCACCATTACATACGACTTGGTAAAGTCACTGACAGATCCAGCCCATCCATGAATGCCACAAAACCGTCTATTAGGGCCTGCTGGCCCTGGCCCATACGTGCCATGAGCAACGCATCATCCGCGTAGATTAGGCATGGCAAAACTCTTGTGCCTGCTCTAAGGGAATCTGACTGAAGGCCCAGGAGTGCCACCTCGAGGCTGTTAATATACACTGAGAATAAAAAAGGGGCTAAGATGTACCCTTGATGCACCCCCGTGTACAATTAAAATGCTTGGTGAGGGCACCCTCCTGTGAAACTCACTGCTGCCGATGTATTGGCATGGAGTGATATGAGAAGGTGTACAATATGGGGATCTACTCCCAATGAGGTTAGAATGTCCCAAAGCTTGAACCGGTTAACACGGTCAAATGCGGACGTAAGGTCCATATAGTCCAGATACATGGCACCCGGTTGGCCACAGTATACTTTGAAATTAGAAGATACAGGTTAAGACATTGGTCTGAGGTTGATAGACCTTCCTGAGCGCCATATTGGACTTCCAATAGGATCTGATTATATTTGGCCCACGTAGACAATCTAGAAAGAAGAACCCGGCCCAAAACCTTGACTGCATTGTCAATAAGGGAAATTGGGCAATAGGATTGTGGCTTGTCCTTATCCCCCTTCTTAAAAATGGGCACTATCGTGGCGGTGGACCTGGAGGGCAATGTCCCTTTCAAGGTTGCTGCATTTAGGACTTGGGTTAGTAGGGGGCTCAGACCTCTAGGTTGTCACGAAAGAGATCTGGTGGGATACCATCGGGCCAGGGGCCTTATTTGGGGCCAAAATCTGAATACTAAGGGTTACCTCTTCCAGAGTGAAACTAATCGGGGGAGCCACCACGCAAAGGGGGATGTCAACATTGCGCTCTCTAATGTAGTCTTCACCGTCGACTCTTGTGTAATGGGACACCCATTGTTCTGCTGTGATATGGTGACATACTGAAGAGGTAGGTGCTTCTGCGAAACAGGTACTATTAATAATTTTCCAAAATAAGGAAGAATCCCTCAGTTCGCTAGCTTTGGCTAGGTCCTCCCATGCCTGCTTTTGCAGATGATGCCTGCGCTCTCTTGTCGCTTCTTTATACAAGCGAAGGCACAATGACACCCTAGCTTTCACCCGTGGCACCTGTTTCAAGGCTGCTTTTAACCTCCTTAAAGCTTGCGAGCACTTGTGGTCAAACCATGAGGGGACAGACTGAGCCCGCCGCCCTACCTGTGTAGTTAAAAGGCCTGCAACTCTCAGGGCAATGGAGGTAAAGGAGCTTAAACTATCCTCGCTTGGAGTGCTTGGGTTCAGGCAAGCACCTATCTCAATCTGGCATGAGGAGAAAAGGGTACGATTGAAAGCCTTTGCGTCTATGCTTGCCCATCTAAGGCACCTACCCTAATCAGTGGGATTTAGGGATATATGCGGCTGACCAGGACCGGACGTGGGATAACCCCAGTCCCGTCAGTACCAGTGTCAGTGGGTTGTGGTCGCTGAAGGCACTGTCCTCTATGTTGAATGATCCAGGGGCCACCCCCAATGGTGCTGTTACAAATATAAAATCTATACTGGTTGCCCCTCCCCTACTTTTATAGGATGGGGTCAAATTGGAAATGGGCCCGGGGGCAAATGATCTAGGGTATTCACCAGATTCTGGGTCAATAACAGGTTATCTAGAGCCTTCCCTTCCCATGTGTGTTCCGTATAGAGCTCCTCCGAAATTGGGCATGGCTGTACTTTCCCCTGGTTCTTTACAAAAGATGGACACAAATGGCAATTTAAATCACCCACTAAAATACAATTCATAAGCCCGGGCCCCTCCTCTTTTAATTCATCAATCGCACAATTTAAAGCGTTAAAATTAGTGGGTCCCCCCCTCACCCTTCTTGGTGTTATAAAAGTTGATAATCACACATGTGCGAGCTCTCCCCAAGTGAACTTCTATGCCCTGGAATACCTGAGAGTTCCATTTCAATATCTTTAGATCTTTACAAAATTCTAAGGCCACAAATATAATAAGACCTCCACTGGCTCGACCCATTGTTGAATTTAATGCGGGCAAAAGATGGTCTTATACCCATCCAAGAAAAGTGTTCTTGGTTTCCCATGTCTCCTGTAAACATATAATTTTGTAAGCCCTCACATACAGTAGCCAGCATTCATCAGCAAACTTAGAAGACAACCCCGCCACGTTCCAGGATACCAGGCTAAAATCTCTGCCGTTAGAGTGGGGGGCACTAGCCAATTGTAAGGATGCAAAAGGTGGTGACTCTGGGCTTGCTTGGTACATGTGGCTAATCGCGGGGGACTCTTGAGATGATGGAGCAGCCAAGGTCTCCTTCGGGCTGCATATTAATTTGGGGCCAACTTCCTCTATTCTCTGTCTCAAGGAATCATTCTGCCCGGAGGAACGGGTACCCTGCTCCTCAACCATCTGGAGTCAATCCAGCCTATTGGAGTCAGCAAGGGGGGGCGAAAGAATTAGCAAGGGGCAGCACCCTTTCCAGGCCTCCCTCGCCCCATCCGCCCCCTGCAGGCAGTCCCTTCCCCAGTCTGCTCAAATGTGGTCTATAAAAAAAGCCCAATGGGAGCAACTTAATGCAGGTGGTTAGGGAGAAGGATTTAGAAGCACCAAACAGGATTTTACAGGCTAACTCAGGGTACCGTACCGAAATTATAACAGAGTCCCCCTCGAAGCATTTCCTAGATGGGCCTATCCACCCCACCCTCTGTGCCATCAAAATATCTGTGTGATCCCTAGTGGAAAACCCGGAATGCGTGCCCAACCAGTGCGAGGCTTTATTAATTAGTTGGACTGTGGATTCTTCCTCTTTATGGGTGGGTAAGCCAGGTACCCCTGACAGGACCACGGAGTAAGGAGCACATGCTGGGGGAGATCAATCACGGTAGGCTGGCAATCCCCAGATTGTTGCATCCCAATGGAGGGGATGTCTTTAGGGCCTAGGTCCCGGCGTGCCCACACGGCGCTAATTGCGCCGTCTCCCACAATACTAGTACCACCAGGCCCTGACTTTGTGGATTAAAACGTGGTTCCCTTGAGCATTGGGGGGAGCGTTGGCATGTGGTACACCGCTATTACACAAGGGAGTAGCAAGGGGCAGGGTATCCGCAGGCCAAATACACACTGGTGGGTGAATCAGAATAAGAATCAGAAAAGCTTTATTCAGTAAGAAATTTGCAAACCATAAAAGCATACACAATATTACATTTAAACATTTATACTATACATTTACAATGATTAAAAAACATGGGTTAAGAAAGCAATGTTATTTAGAAATGTCCAATAATACCAATGAAGAAAGAAATGTGTGCAAAATCGCAATCTTAAATGGATAGGTAATCAGTTGGTTGACTTTTTTTCCTTACGTAATCAAGATTTATATATTTTATGTCACTAAAAAACGGAAAAAAGAGCCCCCATCAGCAAGATTAGGATGCGTTGGGGGATTTACCCAAATCAACGTAGGGTACCTTATGTTTAATGAAATCCGTCTTAGCGTCATTTAAATTATGTATTAGTTTTTATGGTATGATTGAGTAGGAATATACCAAGTTCAATTTTTTGTCACAGAAGAAAAGAGAAAGTCGTAAAAGATTACTAAATTTGTTAATACATATCTCATAGTTTTTGATTTCCATAATTCAGGGGGCATTATGGGAGAACAATATACAATACGTTATGTGGTTATATGCTTTTTGATCCTTATAGAATTTTTCATACAAATCATTAATAATTAATATTTGGTCATTGTAGTGTGTAAAGGACACTTTCCTAAATTGTTTGCACACCAAACGGAGGAACATAGCACTGCCTGCGTGATACAGCGGCTCACCCTTCTACAACTCGGCGCACTTCCACCACTTGGCGCACCCGCTTCGCGGGTGCCCCTTCGCCAGTGCTGAGGAGGGGAACATACCTGACGTTTGTGAGGAGCACTGAGGCGGTAAGGAGGAAAAGCGGCATCAGGCGTGCGGCTGCAGCGGGGCTGCGAGCGTGCGGGGACTTCAATTCCCAGAAGTCCCTGCTAGACCGACGGAGAGCTTCCGGTCCGCTCTCCCTGCTGGCCCGCCCCCTGCCCTCCTGAGGCTTCATAACAACATCCTACTCCCGCAGCGCGGGACTCAGCCCCTGCGAAGACGGGGCAAAGACAGGGCCGTTTTAGGCCGTTAGAGACCGTTTAAGACCGGACCGGGCCATTCCTCTTGGCTTTTAATTTCTGTGTTACATTAGCTGGCCTTCCTGCACTACTCATATTTAATTGTAATATCCCTTCCACACAATGTCCTCGCGCGAAACTAGGAGTAAGGCTACTAAGACCTCCAAAAAGGCTACAGGCACCTTAGATGATTTTATCACCAGGACTAGCCTCTCTATTGATAATGAAATAACTAAACTTCAGCACAAAGTCTCAATAGAACTTGAGTGTGCTAGGAGGCTCTCAACTGAATTTGCACTCAGAAAAAAATCTTCTCTAGGCAGCATTGCAACCTCCAAAACGCCTGAACGCATTACTGGCACAAAACCAATTATAACCTCGGCCGAGGTTTACTCAACAGTAGAAGAAACAACCCCTCCTATTAATCAAGAACCTCCTGGGCCTTCCGTTAGAGCCGAATCTGAAAGCCTATCACCGCTGAATCTTTCAAAGGAGAGTGCTGAGGATATCGCAAATGAGGTGCCCTGTCAGCTACCAGCTGAGACAGAGTCTAATAAAAGCAAGTCACCCGCCAAGGCACCATCAAAGCATAAAAGAAAGCGCAAACACCTAACCGCTTTCGCTAGGAGAAAAGCAAAAGTAGCCCTTAGCCATAATATCACGGGGGGAACACCAAGTATGCCTACTGTAACAACTGATAACACTGTACACGATGTAGCGCCAGCAACTGTAGAAAATACTAATGCTAACATAGATGAACAAATCTCTATCGTCATGTCTGATCACTCAGCCAGTGAGGGGCAAAGAGTCTCGTCTGATATGGCAGAACAAGATGGTGGAAGGGAAGAATTCTTAAAAATAGTGTGGGAGACGCTAAAGAGACTACTTAAACCACTAGAAATCAGGCTAACTGGCATTGAGAACCAGCTACTTGAAGTTGAGAAAAGTGTCATCACTTTGTCAAGTTTAAGCCTTAACTGTACTGAAGTGCCTAGAGCCACCCAGCAAGCTCCAGTCCCCGCCCCGGTCTTAACAATAAACACAAATTCATCGAATGTGCAGCAAAAAAAGGAGGGGATAGTAAGAAATACTAATGTTAAACAACCAACTAGCACTAAAGAAAAACCTAATCCAACTCCCTCAACTTCTACAGCTGTAAATATTACTAGTAAACCTTCACAGAAAAATCAGGTACATAGTAATACTTCTCAATTGCCAATTCTTCCCTCTACCCACTCTTCCAACCAGAGCGTATTAGTCCCAAATAAACCCCGATCCAATCCGCCTGCATATCCTTACATTACTTCTGCAAGCAATCAATCCTTGCCTGATAAATCTTTTATAAATACCACTCATAAGTCAAACCATCAGTCTAGCCACATGTACAGTAATTTTAGAGGAGGGTATATAGATCTGCCACCAGACGCTAGTCCATTTGTAGCTGTCCTCACAGGGGTGCCAGAATTGGATAGCCAATATGAAGAAAACTTCCAATCTTTAAAAAACAAAGTGATTTTTTGGCTAGACAAATATAAACCCATTCCTAACCAGATGAAAAGTAAGATCCTTATGGTTAGGAGGGTACCATGGGTAGGGCCAACGGCCAAATCAACCACGGGTGACTGTATTGTCATATCCTTTGAAGAACCCCAAAGTGCTGAACAAATATGCAATTGGAAATCGTATGGTGCGAATCCTCCCATTGAAGCTAGACCCCTATCATTCTTTTACCCTTCACCTAGACCCATTCATCATGTCCCCAAGTGGAACCCTGTCAACCAGTATTATGGCAGTGCTTCCAATTCGGCTAGACATGGCGATTATAATATGTGGTCTGGCATCCCCACCTTCAATAGATTCAGTTGCCTTGACGCTGTCGATTGACTTGCCACTATGCCTGACTGTATCTCTAATTTATATGACACCTTCTGTAGCATGGACAAAGGTAATCCCAAACTAAAAAATGTCCTACAATTGCATGATGATGATCAGATCATTAAGGTTAGGATGCATAGGACCATTTCAAATCCCCAGAAAGTGGAATTATCTTATAAAGCCGGAAAAGTATGCTATAGTAAAGCTAAGGGTGGTCCGGATGGGGGATCTAATACTGTAGTGAAAGAAAGAGCCAGGGATGCAGAGAAAGACATGCTAAACCTACAGCTAGGCAGTTTATCTAAACAGTGTGTAGTCAATCCCTCCCCTGACACTCAGAGCCTATCACCTCGGTTACTTATTCTATCGTGGAACATCGCAGGTGTTTGCAAGAACTTAAAAGACCCTGACTGGGCAGACTACATTGACACCTGTGACATTTGTCTGCTACAAGAAACCTGGGCTACAGAAGTTCCACATCGGGTAGGATATAAAACATATGGTATTGAGGCAGTCCAGTCCGAACGAGGAAGACCATCGGGGGGCCTAATAATTTGGCTAAAAATCACCTTGGTCATGCAGGTTGATCTTGTTGATACAGGCTCTCCTGATATCTTGGCCCTAAGGGTTACTCCACCCTGTGGAAACGAATGTTACATCGTTAATGTTTATAACAGACCGATCGGCCACTCCAAGGTTTCACCAACACTTGAAGCCCTGGATCTCCTCTTGAAAAACGTAGTTGGAGACACCCCGGTTATCTTGGGAGGAGATCTAAATTGTAATTATGAACCTGTTCCGGGCATCTCTGATGTGTTCGAAGATGAGGACCAAGCGTATAATATCCCCCAGCTTGAAACCACAAAATCTGTTAAATACTCCACATTGGCCAGGCAATTACTAAGACTCACCGCAGATCACGGCCTTAGAGCAGGCAATGGCCGTCTCCCATCGGACTTGCAAAAACAACCAACCTTCTCTAAAGCTAAAAGCAATCTAGATTTTGTACTTGTTTCTCTTAGCATCTGGCACTTTTTGATTGATCTGAAAGTAATAAGTAGGGGGGAAAGCGATCACTATCCTTTGGAACTTTACATCAACATGAATATGGTTAGTGACACCATCACAACATCAACTGAGAATATCCATGTAAGCATGTGTGAGGACGTCCACACAAACAACAACAGACGTGCAGTAAGATGGCCACGTGTTCTGGCGGATGGTAAGGCCTTAGCGTTGGTGTACTCTCTTTTTGAGCAAATGTTTTCACATATAGTTGACCATGCCTTCTTACCTGAACATTTTGATCATTTCGTTGATCTTCACAAAGTCTTCTTTTCAGAACTAAAAACGTATCTATCAAAAATGCCGAGAAAAAAGCAACAAAACATAAGAGTGGCCAATCACGGAAAGTTATGGTATGACCACTCGTGCAGGATTGCTAAAAGAAACTTATTGCTTGCCATTAAAAACAAGGCAAAAGAAGAAGTTAAACTTGCAAGGGTGGAATACAAACGTATACTAAAAACATCCAAAAAACTATGGGAGGAATCAATTTGGGCTGAAATGTTAGCTGCTGCAAAAGTTAATGATAATGTTGGCTTCTGGAGGCTGGTGGCTAATGGGGGGCACGCTGGGAGAGCTGTGAAAGATGTATTCCTGGATGAGATGACCTGGGTAACTCACTTTACAAATCTTTATAAACAATACGATGGCGACAGTAAAGGGAGCTTATGGTGCCCCCCCCTTATTGAACCCCCCCTTATTGAACCCCTCAACTTTACACTGGATGAGACAGTAAGGGCGATCAACGAACTTAAAAACACCAAAGCCCCTGGCCCGGATAAAATACCGGGGGATCTTTACAAACACGAAGTTGACGTCTGGGCCCCATATGTGAACCGCCTGTTTAATGCTTTATCATCAAACTGCAACTTTCCTGATAGTTGGCGTGCAGCGGAGGTTGTGTTAATATTTAAAAAGGGGGATAGACTGATACCCTCTAACTACAGACCCATTAGTCTGATGGACACGCTCCAAAAATTATATGCTAAACACTTGCTATTCAGGATTAATGACTGGCTGGAAGATTCGAACATAATTTCCAAATTCCAAGCTGGTTTTAGGAGTAGGACCAGCACTATTGACCAAATTTTTCGATTTTGTTGTTTGATTTGGAAGTATGTGCACATTAAAAAAGGTCACCTGTATGTTGCCTTCGTTGACCTGAGGGCTGCATTCGATCTTGTCCCACGCAGTCTACTTTGGAAAACTTTAAGAGAAATAGGTCTACCGGGATGCCTCCTAGCCCAAATAGTTGAGCTGCATGCTGACAACTTTGCAAACATCAGGTGGGGCCCTAATGGCGAGTTGACACGCAATATTCCTATTGAACGCGGGGTTCGCCAGGGATGTGTCCTGGCCCCTACCTTGTTTTCTCTGTTTATTAATGATGTCCCCGAATATTTGAATGTTTGTGTTAATGATTCGCCGCAGCTCAATGGTGAAAGGGTGCCTGCGTTGCTCTTCGCAGATGACACAATACTTATATCTCAAACAAAAAAGGGCCTCCAGGCACTCCTTAATTCCTTCAGTTGCTATTGCCAGACAAAGGGCTTGGAAATTAATGCTGACAAAACAAAATGCATGTCATTAAATCCCAGTATGCCAGATAGAGGGTTCCTGACCCTGAATAGCCAAAAATTAGGTATTGTGGAAAACTTTTCCTATTTGGGTGTTGTGCTCGATTCCAAACTAAGTTGGAAAGCCCAAATCGAGAAAAGCAAGATAACATATGCCCAAAATGTCAAGCCAATTTTATGCAAAATGAATACTAGCACGAGCAAAAGTGTAACCCCGGTTTTAGAACTTTTTAAATTTAAAATACAATCTGCTGTGCTATATGGAGCAGAGATATGGGGCACATGGGCCAAGAATAGTTTTCAGAATCTGGACAACAAATTCATGCGTGCTTCTGTAAGGGTCCCTAATAGTACACCTCTTTTACCTCTCCAACTTGACCTGAACTTTAGGAGAACAGACCACCTAGCTATCCTAAGACCATTAATATTCTGGGTGAGGCTCTGGTCCACCCCGGAACTGATAGAATACAGAAATGGTCTACATGAATTGATGACTCTTGATTCCTTTAATTCCATTCAATGGCTAGTGCACATTAAAAAATGGTTTACACTCCTGGGCTTATATTCAATGTGGGAGACTCCCGACAAAATGTCCACCTCTTCCAAACTAATAGTTAAGCGAGCTTTTTGGATCCACATGAGCGGAAATTTAGTGGATGGAAGTAGTGTTGGTTCTGCAGTCCAGGTCTTTCTGTCATTTAAGGATGAGTTCCGTTTTGAACCATTCCTGGACGAGATAGAGCCACCCATTGCAAAAACCCTTTACTTAAAGTTCAGATACGGGATACTTATGCTTAATTACAACACCGAAAGATGGGCACAAAAAAGACTGGGAGAATTGAATGTTAAAACGGGGTGTTGCCCTATGTGTTCCAATGTCTGTTCTGAGAATGAGGTTCACATGTTTTTTGTTTGTAGCGCCTACATGAATGCTAGAAAGAAATGGCTAAAACCAATGTGCAACCTCTTGGGAACTAGGTCCTGCGCAATAGCTTTTAGGATCATGAAAAGTAATTCAACCCAGTACATTGTATTTAGCATAAGTAAATTCCTATACTCTGCCTACATAACCCGTAAGAAACAAGGACAGGTACTCTGAGTTGGAAAGGTGTATATGGTTACATAACTCTTACATTTTTAATATTTTTATATATTTTTAAAAATTGAAATGAAATATATTGCTTGTTTTTTTAAAAAAACAAAAAAAAATGAATTGTAAAAGCTATTCTTTCTCCATGTACCATTTTCTTAAATTGCTGCCATGTTTACAGCTTGATTTTCTATGTATGTATGTGACTTTTATGGCCAAATTGGCCGAAATAAAGTAATAATAATAATAATTAATATTCATGAGCTGATTTTCAGTACATAACGTTAAAAAGACACCCTAGCGTTAATAACAGTGTGATTCAAGTCTAGATGGTTCCGGCGTTTAATAAGATTCTTTAAAAAAGAGGCGAGATTTATGATTATACATTCATTGTCGAGAAATTGGAGGGCCATAAAGGCAGGACGACATTGTCGAATGCCCCATATTTTTAAAATTGGGACTATCCACTTTCTTCTCAGATCATTATAATCTACAAAACAAGGTGACGTGCATTGTTGTTTGTGAGGATAGATTGTCGCATGGGCAGGTGGATACGTTTTTGGACCAATCATTTACCGATGGAAAGGTAACCAACCTGTGAAAAATGTTCAGCCTGAATCGAGTGAGAACAAATCTATCATAACCCTTTATGGTGTTTTGTAGGTACGGTTGCATACTAAAAGAGGAAGTTATCATAAGATTTGAGAGGATAGTAGATTTTGTCGCTCCGTTCACAAATCTCAACCTCTCCATATGATGCAAACATAATTTTTTTAATTCTTTGCCTGGAACACCGGAAATTGAAACTAGGTTGAAAAAATATTCAGGTTTTCCTATGTCTGTCATGAAGTTACGTATCTAATCCATTCTATGTCTAGAGAATGATCCAGCTTCAGAGCGTCCTGGAGCACCAGCTGGTTAAATTTGTTACTCTGTGACTTCCAAATGTGGTGCCACAGGATTATTGGCTGGATTTTTATGATGTCCGTTACATAGGGTACTCCTAACTCAGCGTGACAGATATAGGTAGAAGTGGAACCCGGCACAGCTAACAGATATCTAAGGAATGCATTTTCCACTTTCTGTATGACAGATACATTGTGGTGGCCCCAAATCCCTGCCCTATACAGTGCTACACTGGTACACTTAGCATTATAGATTTTTATTAGTTCTGCAGGTGTTCTTTTGCCTAATTTTTGCGAAAAGTTGACAAGGGCTGAAGTGGATCTCATAAAAAGGAGTTTTCTGGTGTTGATTGCTTGGCCCCAAGTACCCTTATCATCTATTAGTATCCCTAAATATGGGTAGGTAGAGGTGTTTGCCAGTTTACTCCCATTTAGGAATAAGTCCTTACTTTTCTTGTCGCCTTTTCCACAGTTCATGACATATGTTTTTGTGACATTTATCTTTAGGTCAATGTATCGCATGAAACTGTTATAAGTGTCTAGTGCCCTCTGTAGGGCCATTGAGGTCCTTGCCATAATTACGGCATCGTCCGCATAGAGCAGTGCCGGTATGCGTCTATTTCCCAGGTTCAGGTGCACTTGGGGAACGTCCTGGCTTCCTTCCAATAAGGCCTTTTCAAGACCATTTGTGTATAATGTAAACAGAAACGGGGCCAGGACGCACCCCTGTCTAACTCCTCTGCTCACCTGAAATGACGAAGTACATTCACCTGAAGGCCCAAATCGTACGCGTGCTGTAGCGTTACTATAGAGGGCTTTCAAAAAATTAATTATGAATGTCTCTAACTCCATTTCTTTTAATATGCTCCATAATTTCTCATGGGAAACACAGTCGAAGGCCGCGGAGAGGTCTACGAATGCCAAGTGCAGTTTTCCCCCTTCGTGTATTTACCCATTAGAATGGCCAGGTTAAGACCCTGGTCTATTGTGCTCAGGCCTTCCCTAAAATCGAACTGTAGGTCCAAGAGTACATTCTTTTCTTTCGCCCAAGTTTGTAACCGAGACAGAAGTATCCTTCCTGCTACCTTACCCAATGAATCTAATAAAGAGATTGGTCTGTAGCAGGAAGGATCCTGTCTGTCACCTTTTTTGTAGATGGGGACCATAATAGACTCGGTCCAGCTTTTAATTAGACCCATCGAGGAGGTTGCATTAAGAACACGCGTTAATAATGGGGCCCATAGGTCAGTATTATGCTTGTAAATGTCGACAGGGACCCCATCAGGCCCAGGGGCTTTGCGGCCCTTACTTTCGTTTAGTGCTAATATCCCTTCCTTTAAAGAGAAAAGTACCTCAATTGGATAGGTCACACTATCTTCAGGGAGAGGGGATAATAAGCCTTTCCTAGTTATGGTCGCCTCGGGATGTCCGAAAATTTTAATGAAGTGGGTCACCCATTGATGTTCATTGATCGTTACTTCTAGTGATGGTGTATCTACAGGAGAGAGGAAAGGAGATCTAACTACTTTCCAGAACGCCCTGCTATCTTTTTGGATACTGGCCCTATGCAGATCTTCCCACAAGGAGTTTTTTAGTGCCCTTTTTCTTTTTTTTAATCGCCTGATTATATGATTTCCTGGCTTGTTGGATAGCTAATTTGTCTGTTTCAGTGTTATGAATAGCTTTTTTGAGTGCACGGTGGCCTTTAGTGCAGTTGGTATCAAACCACCTAGTTTTCTTATGATCCCTTTTTATCTCTGTTTTTAGACTATTTTTTATTGTTGCTGTGATGTTTTGGAAGCTTTCTAGAACCAGCTCATGAGAAGTGTTTACATTTAAACATTTCATAATTGGGTCTAGGGTCTTACCCACCACTAAATGTGTTATTTTATCGGGGTCTATCATTTCCCATTTCAAATAATAACCATTTGTTCTGTCAATATCCAGATTAGTGCAAATATGATTTGATTTTTTTATCGTATTCTTGTTATGGTGTTTAAAATATTTACTTGATATTGTTACTGTTTGTGGGAAGTGGTCACTTATAGCTATCTTATGCTTTTTAAATTCCATTACACTGCTGCAGAGAAGGTTTGAAACCAGGATATAATCTATGATGGAACTCAGGCCTCTCCCATTAAACGTTTGTGAAAAAGGGATGGGAGGTGTTACCATTTCATTTGCAAAGGCCAGGTCCAACATAAAGATATTCTCATTCAGAGCATTACCATAAATACTGTGTGGGAAATGAGTTAGGTTACATATTTCTTCATCTCTCAGACCACACGTCGGATTGTTGTTATGGGGACATAAGTTGGCATTAAAATCTCCGCCCCATACGATCTGTTTGTTACCGGAACTATGAGTCTGGATTTTGTGCAAGACATGTCTTAGTTGGTTCATTTTGTCTTCCTCTTTTTCCTTAGCAATGTTATTATAAAAGTTCACAACCGTTAAGGAATATTTACTATCCTTTGTTAATGTTAGAATTTGATAGTTAGGGTCAGATATTTCGAACTTGATTTTTTTTATTGGCAACAAGTTTGAGACGTAAATACATAAGCCTCCCTTTGGTCTCCCATGATTAGATGGACTGGCTGAGGTATGATATGTTTTGAATCCATCAATGAATATTTCCTTTTGGGACCAAGTCTCTTGGAGACAGAGAATGTCCGTTTTTCTAATAAAATCTAAGAAATGATCGTTGTGAAGTTTAGAAGACAGACCCGCTATGTTCCAGAAAGTGATGTTTACCTGCCCCTCATTGTTCCGAGATAATAGAGGTGGCTGGGGCTCCGATTCAGTTATCTCTGACTCATGTAAGATAACGTTTAAATCATCAGCACTATTAAATGGTAGACTAGGCTCTTCAGAATAAGCTATTTTATTTAGCCTCTGCCCACTCTGGCTGTTGCCTTGAATTCCCAGTGGAACCTCTGAATCGGATATCACCTTTTGATGTAGTCAGTCTAGTTCCTCAAGTGATGAAAATGCGCTAAAACGATTATTAACAGGAACAGTATATATTGAGCTGAATATGCTCTGGGGCTGATCTAATTTCACTATCTGATGAGATGGCCGATGAAAGTAGCCCAAGGGGAGGATATTAATCCCAGCTTCAATCTTATTGCTAGCCGCATTCCCTAAAATCCTTTCAACTAGCCAAGGCGAGCGGAGAGTAAGTACCACGCAGTCGCCTGCAAAGGGTTTCCTGGCTTTACCAACCCATCCCACCCTGCGTACCATCTTGAATTCTTCAAACAAAGTCCTAGTGGCTCCCACTTTATTCCCTAGCCAGTATAGTGACTTGTTTCTAAGTGATTCACACGTCTCCTGGTCATGCAGCCCTAGCTGTGGTACATTAGCAAGGATGACTGTGAAGGGGGTACAAGCTGGTGGTAGATCCAGGTGGGAAGGAGTCAGCGAGGATGTGTTGGGTAATGGCAAAATTTGTGAGCTATATTTGTCTGAAATTATATTATTAGAGTTTTTTGGTGGGACCCTTAATATAGCAGTAGGTATACTAGAGTGGTTGCTATTTTGGTTACCTAGAGAAACTCCAGGCCTGCCCATTTGCCGCTGGTATTTTCCAGTGTCCCTGTTGTCACTCACTTAACCATTGTTGTGTTGGGGACTTAAAAGTGGTGTGTCCTCATTATCTTTATTATCTGAAAGCTTTGCCAGCTGTGACTCTACCCGATGTAATCTATCGGCGATATTCTCAATTGCTCCTCTTACGTATGAGTCTAAATTTTTTATGATTGCGACAAGACTTTCTAGACCATCCCCCTTATTAATCTGCTCAGAATTGTTCTCTATTGTATCGGATGTTGATGGCGTATGGGGAAGTGCTGGGCCAAGATGCTTATCGTGAATGATTTTCCCCACCGAACTTTCCCTATTTGCTGTTAATTTTCCTATGTCACCCTTTCCCCTTCCAGGCTTGCCTGTCTGTTTCTTAGCTAGCTTTTTTTTCCTTTTACATTTGGGGAGAGGTGACATCGTTCGAAGTACTATGTAGGATGACATCGCCTAATATCTGTTGAATACAGCCATTCACAGGTGTACCAATTAAATGGTCCACGTTATTTGCAGAGTCTTGGATAAGATTGGTTTGCTGAACAGTCTCTCCGACTGACAATGACCCGGCCGCCAGAGTTTGTTCGACTGACGTAATTTGTTTTTCTATTGCCCCCATCGCCCCTGTTAGGTACGTTAGAAGCGTCTGTTTTTAAGGCTTTTTGAGGTCCTTCCCCTCCAATGGGTCACTTGTCAAAGCTTTTCTTTTGCCCATGCTTGGTAGTTCTTGTAGGTTGCTCGGGCTCACTTAGGACGCCCTGCTTACTTATTCCCAAACTCACTGGTTACAGTAATAGAAGTATTTACTCCCACACCCCTACACAAATAGTACCTTAATCAGTCCTTGTGTTCGTCTTGGAAAATGGTAAAGGAAGGAGGCCAGTCTTGAGCAGATCTACGAGGGAGGGCCCGGCCCAGCCTCACACAGGCACAGACGGACAAGGACGGGCCCGCCCTTGGCCCGGGCTTCGCCCAGGCGCGTCCCGCGCTGCGGTGTGCGAGTGCTGCTCTTAAGCACCCCCGGCGCTGCTGGATGTCGTCACGGGCTGGCGCCAGGTGCGAGCAAGGGCTGCTGGGTGTTGTAGTTTCTCCCAGGGCGCCCGACTGCTCTCAGCGTTCCGCTCTCGCCCCTTATCCTGCCGGTATTGCCCTTGCTGGCCGTTCCCCTCACGGCGATCGATGGGCAGGTAGTCAGGTTTCCACTGGTAATTCACTAGCGCGTCCCCTGGTGGGTGACCAGAAAGAGGTTTGTCTACAGATGACACAAAAATGTCCATTTTGCTTGGCAGGCCCCTTGTTGCTAACTGCAGTTTGTCCAGTCTGACCAAAAGTGTGGAAAAAAGGTCCATAAGGTACTCTGTGATGTTCTGAAAGACTGGAACCAGGCGTGTCAACAGTTCTTCCACGAGCACCCCGTTAGCATCCATCACCTGACCCTGGCGTGTAATTGGAGCCGCTTCAATAGGCTTTTTAGCCCTCTGTTTCCATTTTGGGGAGAGGGGGTTCACTGGGTCAGAAGGTACAATTGGTGGTGGCGGGACTCGGGGTGAAGAGGGAGACTCAGGCCCCGATACCGGCGGCTCGTGTGATGATACCTCCAAGGATGCTGGATTTGGAGCCGGGGGAGAGGTGGGCTGGATCTGGTCTTGGCGAATCTTGTGCAAAGTTGCTGGAGAACCTGCTCCCACTCCCCCTGTGTCCAATAAAAGCCACCTCTCGGCCCCAACAATCTCTTTATTGATGGCACCCACCACCTTAGCCAAAAAAGTGTCAATGGTGCGACCCTGCAGGCCCGTGGCGGTCATCAACGGAGTCTTCTTCCCCATTTTACTGCCAAAGACTAGAGAGACCCGAGAAACCAAGGAATGCAATAAAAGTATGGGCTATATTAAAGTTCCACACAGACAAATAAGTGGCCCAAACAGGGAGCTTACTCACGGCGTGGTCCATGTCAGGTCAGGGTCCAAAGAGCCTGCAGCGACACCCTTTGAGCAGCATGCGGTGATGGAAATGATGACAAAACGGACTATTACGCTGCTCAAAAGTTTACAGCCAAGAGGATTGGCCCAGCCCAGCCACGAACAGTCGCGGACGAGCGCAGACGGGCAAGCGATATTTAAAGCACCTCCGGGCGTAGGATAATTACGGCGGTGACGGTAGCTGCACGGGAGGCTGGGACTTGTGGTCCTTGTCCCCCCTCCTCCTTTTCTCCCTTAGCAGTGGCGATGCAGGTGTCCTGGCGGGCTTCCCGCACTGCGGGAGCCTGCAGCGATATTTAAAGCGCCTCCGGGCGCGGGATTATTGAGGCGGTGTTGGTAGCTGCACTGGAGGCTGGGACTTTTGGTCCTTGTCACCCCCTCCTTCTCTCCCTTAGCAGCGGCGATGCAGGATATTTAAAGCACATCCGGGCGCAGGATAATTGCGGCGGTGACTGTAGCTGCACAGGAGGCTGGGACTTGTGGTCCTTGTCCCCCTCTTCCTTCTCTCCCTTAGCAGTGGCGATGCAGATGTCCTGGCGGGCATCCCTGTTAATTATTTAGAAAGTCTATTGAGTTTTCGAGGGTCCCCCCAGTTCACACGAACAAATCCCTGTGAGAACCGTATTCCATTAAGTAACAGCTGTGCAGAATAATGTTGAAATTTGCTTATTTATAAATATATGTCATCCGTAACAGGCTTGGGCGAAAATTCAATAATGCCAGTATAATCTTGCAGAATTTCCCTCATTTCACGTTAGGATTGTGACGCTAAATGCCAAAGATTACGCCATGATCCCACTTTATGGGGATTGCATTCGGGTAAAGATCCTAACACAGGATCAGGGGAGCTACGCGAATGAACAGCACGCTATGCAAGGACACATTTTGATTTAAAAATCATAGTATAAAACCCGTAATTGGCATTTCGTGGAATTTTGCATAATCGATCACGAATTTCGTGGTTTCCTCAGAGAAAATTGCGTGAATTTCAACCAGGCGTAATTAGTAGGGATTTTCAAATGTACGATATCGGACTTAAAAGACCTGAAAAATATTTGCTAATCTGCTGCTTTAAGAACAGTATAGAGGATTTAAGGATCAACTGGTATGAACAGTGAAACAAAACAATTTTATGAAAAATAAATAATCATATCTACCACCATGTTGAAATACCAATTAAACGTGGAAAGTTTTGTTTCTTGTTATTTTCAAAAGCCTTCCCCCATATCCATGAATTATAGATATTAACGTAATCAGGGTAAAATTATCTCCTATTTAGACCCTGAAAACGCCAGTCAAAAGATAGAAAGCCCCCAGCTAAATTTACAAAATGTCTAGCACTGAGTTGCACTCCGTGTGCAGCGTTTGTAGAAACCTTGAGCCCTTTGAACTAGATCGTTTTAGTAGTGGATTGTGTGGCCAGCACACCAAATTAAAAATTGCAAGGTAAAATGCTGCCCCTGCAGAATCCCTTAAGGCCAGTGGCCCTGTTTGTGTTGAAATATGGTATGATGCCGGCAGTGCTGTAGTGCCAGTGTGACTAAATTCATGTTGTAGAAATCCAAGTACCAATCTGAGCTTCCAAAGAGTATGGAACTAAGAGTTGAAGAAATATAGAGCGTACTAAAAGGAAGATAAAGGGGGGAAGAGATTGAGAAAGACATTGTGAGTAAGGGGAGAATGAAGAAGTGGAGGAATAAGTTAGGGAGAGAAAGATATAGAAAGAACAAGTGGTAGTTAATTAAAAGTGTGAAAGGGAAGATTGGGTTTCAGAGAAATTAAGGTAGAAAAAACAGACATTTCGAGGTAGAGATATGAAAAGTAAAACTGGAAGAAGTAACAGAGATAGACAAAGCCATAGAATCAGGTGTAGGTGTAGGTGAGAGACAATGGAGGAAAGAGAGCATTGAAGATTGAGCACTGGGAGTTAGTAAAAGAGCGGGGGTTGCCTCTATGCACAAAGCATAGAGGCAACCCCAAGGACGCTAACTACAGCAGCGAGGGGGGACGCCTGCTTTACTTATTTCTATCCTGAATACCAGTCAAAAGGTAGCCATGACGTCTTAAATTGTGGCAACATCATGAAGCTGATCCAAGCATCAGGTCTGTCAAAACTAATAACCACTCACGACATAACATCAATAGAATTTATTGCACCGAGTCCGGGCCAAACAAATGAAACAACAAAGGTCACCTGGAGCTCAGCAGAGGTAACGAATAACATCCTAGGGCAAATTGATACCTTCAAGCAATGGGGCATGCAGATAAAACCAGGCAGGGTAACGGGTTACCCACACATCCTGCAGGCAAGCCACGGTGAGGAACACACACGCCCAGGGAGGGGCGCAGTATATTCGGTCCTCAGGGGTGCCCGTAACAAAACTCCCACCCTTGCTCACAAACAGAGGGAACAAAGAGATGACGGCTCCTCACCACTCAGGGATCCGGAAGAGGCCGCAACATGGTCATGGTTGGCTGGTACACTGAACACAACTCGTCTTTTACGATGACAGACCAACAGGGAATACCGCCACGTTACGCCCTCCCTAAGAATTTGTTCATGGAACATCATTGGTCTAACAAGTAAACTTGAGGACAACGCTACAATTTCCTACTTTCAGGAATTTGACATACTACTATTACAAGAGACATGGCTTTTCGAACCGCAGCATATAGAAGGTTTCAAAACTCACCACATTTCAGCCCAAAAACTGAATCGGCTGGGAAGAGGAAGCGGCGGCCTTGCAATTTACATATCAATAAAAAACACAGTTACCTCTTGGGATCTTCCGGGTTCATCACATGGTCTCCAATGTGTGGGAATTTCTTATATCCCTAGAAATGGCCAACGCCGGATCTTGATCTTAATGAACGCCTACGTCCGTCCAACTACAGCATCAAGGCACTCCTTCATTGATGAAGTGACTGCGACAATAGTTAGAGTGAAAACAGGACCCTCTGATCCAGAAATCTTATTAACAGGTGATTTTAACATGTGGCTAATGTCAGATTTAGAGAAAAACGAGGTCACCAAATCACACGACAGCATTTGGGAGATACCACCGTTGGTCCATCCAGGAAGGCCTAAGAACGATCCAAAGGGACGATCCCTCCAAGGCTATCTCGAAAATTTGGGCCTCAGAACCCTTAATGGTCGTTTTCCCTCAGATAAGCCTCCTCGCTTCTCCTACATATCGAAAAAAGGCACCTCACTAATAGATTATACATTCGCTACCCTCTCTCTTTTCCAACAAATAACAGATTTCAGTCTAGGGAGCAGAACTGAAAGTGACCACTGTCCCCAAGTAATATCGTTGAGGACCAGGGTCATGCAACTTGAAGAAGGAAGGGCATTGCCATCTGAGAGTTTTACAATCAACCTAAAACGAATCAAATGTTCCTTCAATAATCTGCAAAAAGTAGCAACAGACGCCAAAGGACTTATCGAGCACCATTATAGACGCCCGGATGACATAATCTCCAACTGGTCAACATTTGCAACTGACCTCTGCGAAAAACATGCTCAACCAGTGAAACACGCGATCCAGACTGGGCTGAAGCAGACGCCCAACTCGAATCGTGAAATACAAGCTGCAACAAGATCCATGAACCAAATCTGGCGGGCGCTAAAAAGCGATCCAACGGACCCAACAAAACTAACAAAACTGAGAGTGGCCCGCAGCCACTTAAAGAAAGCTAAAAGAGAGCTACGCAGAAATCAATGGAATTCGTTCTGGGTGAAATTGCAGCATGACATTAAAACGAGTAACTCTGCAAGGTTTTGGAGGACAATTAATAACGCTTCTGGGCGTGCATCGAAAGTTGTTTCATCAGGCATCTTGGAATCTGAATGGGCAGCGTTTCTCCATCTCCATTTCAACAATCAGGATGCTATCATCCTAAATCAGAGGCCGCAAGTCAAACACAAAGCGGCAAATGAAGAAGCCGATTGGGCACTTGTTTCGAACACCACTAATTCGCAAATGAGAGTATGCCGGAATGATGAATCCAAAATGAAAACAACAAAAGAGAGCCTTCCGCCTCAAAGCGGTACAGAAATTATAACAATCGAGAAGGCAGTGATTGAAAAACTGATAAAAAAGGGACGGAAGGATGGGGCTCCAGGCCCAGGAGGAATCCCTCAAGCCCTGTTCAAGGACGATGTATCCTTTTGGGCTGGGAAGCTAAGTACTCTATTCAATTCAATTTGGCAGAATAACATCATACCGCCTTCTTGGCGGGGATCCATTCTTGTACCAATCTTCAAGGGTGGGGACAAACAATCACCGAGGAATTATCGCCTCATCGCCCTCATCGATAATGAAGCTACGTACTTTGCGGGAGTTTTGCTTAACTCACTTAGGGAATGGGCGGATGACAATTTTGTTATTCCACCGAATCAGACTGGGTTCACAAAAAACACAGGTACATCTGTCAATCTTATGACCCTCTCCTGTCTGATTGACCAAGCCAAGTCCAGCTCCTGCCCACTGTACATGGGATTCATTGACTTCAAAGCGGCCTTCGACAATGTGAACAGATCAAAGCTCTGGAAGAAGTTGTCCAGTCTCAACATTCCAGCCAACCTCATAAGAGCTTTACAACTTTTACATCAGGACACATGGGTCAGGATCAAGGTCGGGGACGGCTCAAAATTATCCCGCCCAATTCCAACGGGAAAAGGATTAAAACAGGGCTGTGTCCTGGCCCCGACACTCTTCAACTTATTTTTATCCGATCTTCCAGAAGCCCTAAATAAGGTCAATTCCCACGCTCCCAAAGTAACTGGCCTCTTGTTGTCAAACCTTTTATACGCCGACGACGTGGTTTTGCTGAGTAAAACAAAGATCGGAATGCAAAGGCTCCTGGACGCCACTCTTGAATATTCAAATAAGAACGAACTTGTGATCAACAACAAAAAGACCAAAATTCTGGTGGTTCGTCCAGGGAAAGCCAAGAAATTATCCTGGACCCTGAATATGGAAAGCATTGTCGAATCCAACTGCCATAAGTACCTTGGAGTCACATACAACAACAATGATAAATATAAATCTCAATTAGAAGAACAAAAAAGGAAGGGTGCTGCACTTGCCTTCGCAATTGGCTCAATTCAAAAAAAACTACAAGGTCCAACTCTTGCACCCACACTACAGGTCGCCCAGGTGAAAATCATTCCTACCCTAACCTATGGCAGTGAAGTCCTCAAAGGACTAGACTGCTGCCAATTGGAAAAAATAATCTCAAAGATCTACAGATCAGTGTTCAAGCTACCTCCTCAAACATCTCCGGCACAAATCAGGCTGGAATTTGGAATCTGCCAGCAAACACTTGCAAGAGCTATGACTTTCCTCGTGTGCTGTCACAAGCTACGGTCATCTAAGGAGGGAAGTCTAGGCATCCACCTGTGGGCTAGTCTTGACACAAACAAATGGCGAGCAGGACACAACTACCTGGCAAAAGGCCTAACCACTTTAGGTCTAAACGATCTCTGGAATATGCACATAAGCCAGAAGGAATTCAAACGGCTAGCGAAAAAAACTACAAAACATCTTTCAATAGTGGAAGACAAGGCTCGTCTAGCTAAAAGAAGTCACGGGTGGCTGACGCTGCAATCATACGCCTTGTCGACCTCACAACAGTATCTAATCGTACCCTTTTCTGTACGAACAAAATTAAGTTTCTTAAAATTGAGACTGGGAGTCATTAACTTGTTGGTTCGTTTGCCTAAATGGAAAAAAGAACGTGGACGAGTTCTCTGCCGACTCTGTGGGGACCAAAAAGAAGACATCATACACATCATATGTCTATGCCCAAAACTACTGACCAACAGACGGGCCCTTCTCATACATTACTGGAACACAAGAAAGATCAGAACTTGTAGAGAAGCAGTGTTGGCTTGCTTTGACCCCAAGAACACCAAATTAAACTGTGCCCTGGTAAGGTTCATGGCCTACGCTGAAAAAAAACTTTGTGAGGGATCCCCAGTCAGCAACCCTCTGTCGGCATAACGTCCTGGCAGGCACAATTTGACATCTCTTAGCTTACAGGACTAAACTAGTCTTATCTTAAATGAAATTTTCTTGACATTTTAATTTTGTACTTGCAATGGTTTTTTCAAATCACGCAATAAAGTATTATTATTATTATTATTATTATTATTATTATGAGAGATGATTGTGAATAAAACACATCAAATGTAATTTGCTAGGGAGAAACAGAAAAAAGAAGGCAAGAGACTAATCAAGTTAGAGAACAAACAAAGCAGAATGAGAACAATGTAGAGGTAGATTAAGGTAGAAAGGAAATAGAAAGGTATATGCAGAAGAACTGTGGGTGAGAGGTAAAGAGGTATCGAAGGTGGCAGGAAGAGGGAACGAGCAAGAGAAAAAGAAAATTAGGTACTGAAAGCAAAGGACGTGCAGCGAGAAAACTCAAGCGAGAAAATTAGGTAGACATAGAATGAGAGAGCAGTAGAGCGGCAATAATCACACAGAGAGAAAGATGTACGAAGAAACAATAAAATAGAGACAAAGCAAAGTAAAAATAGGAAGAATGAGAGACATTGTGAAGCAAGAATGAGGTAAATAGCACCACAATACAGAGGGAGCACTGTAGTTAGAGAACTACAGAGAGATACTGAGAAAGGAGCAAAGAGAATAACAGCATGATAAAAAGGCCAAAACGAGGTAGGTATGGAGAGAAAAAATATAGAAAGGGTCAAGTACAAAGAAAAGGGAGAGAAAGGGTAACGTGAGAAAGTTAATGAGTGAATAATCTAAATATATAGAGAGAGTGGGGCAGAAAGAAAGACAGGAAGACAAAAGTAGACTGAGAAAGACAATGATGATGAGATGAGGAGAGAAAGATGGATAGTCTGTCTTTAGAAAAAAATAATTGGTCTTTCTTAAATGCATTATTTAATTTTCTTGTCAACATTGTTCATGGGTGAACCCACAAATCCTTACTTCACACCTCTTTGTTTATATGTGTTGCCATAAAATGGTGTTTGTGAGTAACCTTCAGCCCACCACAACAGATGTATAGGTAAAAAGAGTTTTAGAACCATGGTATGGGAGGCAATGACAAGGGTGGTGGTGATTGGTTACATTTATAATCGCTTTAAACGCAAGCTGGCTAGACCAATCTTTAGCACAGGTAAACAGTTTTTCCTGGTTCTACCTATGGAAGAAGCACCTGTTCCTCTAGAAAGAGGCACACAATCGTGCTCACTTAATGAAGATCAAGAAAGATCAGATTATTCACACAATATGTGCATGTATTTAGTTGATCATCATAAAATAGGCCGATGTCTGGATATAAATGGCAACGACAATATAGCAGAAGGCCACTAAAAAATGTATCCAACTAAGAACATGCCTAGTTTTCAGAAGGCCTACTCTTTAGAGAAATACAATAGGGTGGGTGGTTAGTCAGTCTGTTTCTCCTGTTGCAAAAGCTGTTGCTTCGGAGTGGTTCGAAAGTCCTGAGGTGAGCTTAAGGCACAAATGACAGATGAAAAGGTGTTGAATCATGGTCTTTGCATGTAAAAGGCAGGAATATGAGAAGAGCCATATTATTGTTTAGGTATAGTCAGAAGCTTCTGATTAGTGGATCGAAGGTTGTGCATAGTATACAACATGCTATGGCATTAGCAAAACAGTAGGCTTGGCCTGAGTTTGCCGAGTTTTACTCCGCAGAGTTCTGTGGAGCTGCCAACAAACTGTGCCTTGGCTGCTGCGGGTTACTAGGGGCCAAGAAACCCTATTTTTGCCATAAGTAAATCCCCCACAGTGGAATTGCTGAGACGTCATCCGAAGCCCCGCCCTCTTTCTCAACCTCTCAACCAAGGGGCCTCCTGCTGTATTACTGTTTGGAGAATGAAGTCCCCTTGACTGTTGAGGGTCATTGGTGGCCAAGATCCCCTATTGTTGCCACAAAAAAGTCAATAAGGATTGCTGAGACTAGGGGTGAGCGCACCTGTAAACTCCCCTCCACTGGCGAGTTGCCAGGGTTTTTGCCGACCTCCGCATTCCAAGTGGCGCGCGAGTGGCAAAACTCCGCAAACTAAGCCAGCAGAGCAGAGTTTACCGCCCACCCCTACAAGACAGCTGGAAGCCAGATTCTTTAATGATTTGCATACTAGTATTAATAGTTATAGTTTTTCGGATCACTGACATAATATTGATGCATACGATATCGCAACACAAAAATATTAGAAATTAAATATCAATAACAAAAATATTGACTTCCCATACTAAACTTGTAAAACCACAAATATCGAGAACACAAATATCACTGTTACAATATTGATTTTTACTTATATCGAAAGCATAAATATTGGAAACAAAAATATTTTTACATCTAAATAAACATATAGGTGCCGATTACGATCCTGGAAAAAAATTCCCCGTACGACTCGTATCCGGTCTTTTTACCGTACGAATCGTACAAGTGCCGTACAAACTGACAAGTACGATTCGCATGGGAAAAAGTCCATATGAATCGCATTGGGAATTATTCCCCACACGTCCTCGGGTCGGAAAATGTGTCCGACACATCCTCGGACGATTTACCGTACAAATGTGAAAAGTGAAGTCCGACCGCGCTAGTACGATCCATCCTGTGCGTCCGATGTTACAACCGGATGGAAAAAACACCGTCCGCACCGAACTCCCATAGCAACCATGGAGACATGTGCCCGCATACGCGCCCAACACTCCCCCAGCCCTCCTATGTACGAGTCGAATCCCCACCCGTGTATGTACACCCGTGTATGTACGAGATGTACCCCCACCCGTGAATGTACACCCGTGTATGTACACCCGTGTATGTACGAGACGTACCACCACCCGTGTATGTACACCCCATACGTACGGCCCGTACCCCCACCCGCGTATGTATGGAGCGTACCCCCACCCCAACCGTGTATGTACGGCCCGTACCACCACCCGCGTATGTATGGAGCGTACCCCCACCCCAACCGTGTATGTACGACCCGTACCCTCACCCCAACCGTGTATGTACGGCCCGTACCCACACCCGCGTATGTATGGAGCGTACCCCCACCCCAACCGTGTATGTACGACCCGTACCCTCACCCGCGTACGTATGGAGCGTACCCCCACCCCAACAGTGTATGTACAGCCCGTACCCTCACCCGCGTATGTATGGAGCGTACCCCCACCCCCACCATGTATGTATGGACCGTACCCCCACCCCAACCGTGTATGTACGACCCGTACCCTCACCCGCGTATGCATGGAGCGTACCCCCACCCCAACCGTGTATGTACGACCCGTACCCTCACCCGCGTATGCATGGAGCGTACCCCCACCCCAACCGTGTATGTACGACCCATACCCTCACCCGCGTACGTATGGAGCGTACCCCTACCCCAACAGTGTATGTACGACCCGTACCCTCACCCGCGTATGCATGGAGCGTACCCCCACCCCAACCGTGTATGTACGACCCGTACCCCCACCCCAACCATGTATGTACGACCCGTACCCTCACCCGCGTACGTATGGAGCGTACCCCCACCCCAACATTCTAAGTACGGAGCGCACCCCAGGCCCCAACACCAGCACCTTCACCCAACATCGCGCATGTACGAGTCGTACCAAGCCAGACACAAGGACAGCACTGTACAACAAAATTGCCGAAGTACACACCGTACACACGCTAAAAGCGCACGTACATAACCAGGACAAAGCAAAACAACACAAGAATACACTATTCGAATGGCACAAAGCCACAAAACATGTCCAACAAGCACAAATACAACACATTCACTGACCTGCAACTGCCAAAATCCCAAACAGAGGCCCAAAACAAAACCACTCCTTATAACACACCCACCCAAAGTTCAAACACAGCCACACCCACCAATGGACCAATAAAAAGGGCCCACAGACACAAACCATGAGCCTTTGCAACAGACTAACTGCTGCCAGACCCCACAGACAACCTACAGCACCATACTTGACCCTTTACTACACCTTACACTTGCACACCTTCACACACCCACCTTCACAAACACCCCCTCATCACATTCACACACACACCTGCACAACCACACCCACACACCCACAACCATCCACACCCACACCCCCCACAACCATCCACACCCACACCCCTCACCATGCCCACTAACAAGAATCCAAAGTTCACTAGCCAAGAGTTGGAGGTCCTTGTCGACAAAATCCTCAGAGTCGATCCACACCTCTTTGGAACATTGGTCAGACAGACCAGCATTTCTGAAAAAACAGCCATGTGGCAGAGGATTGTCGATGCTGTGAATGCTGTTGCGTCCACCAGAAGGACCAGGCATGAATGCCAAGCCAGGTGGTACGATCTGCGGAGGAGGGTCCGAGCCAAAATGACCGACGACCACAACCAGGCCAACATCACTGGAGGAGGGCCGCCCCGCAGACCCGTACAATACCATCCCTGGGAGGAGAGGGTGATGGCCATACTGCCGGTGGTGTCAGTGGACGGAGTAGAAGGACTCTGAGAGTACACAACCAACTCACCTCACATGGGGGGAACGTCATCCACAACCAAACTCACAATCTGGCACGCAACCACCCTAAGCTATCGCATGACTCAACCACACTCCATGAACACGCACATGCCACTAGCGCCACCATGCCCCATGCACCCAGCTGGACAATGCCAAGTCACAGGCCACAGAAAACACCAACACAAGACACGGTAAGCCGGATGGCGGGAGTGTGGGCCCCAAAAATCACATAGTGCAACTCAGAAGCAGACAACAATGCCCTCTGCCCATATGGCCTAGGTCACAGCCAGACAAACAGTGTGTCCCCACACAGGAAAGACTTGCCAGCAAATGGCGGACGCCTTGCATTAAGACATGGGGGTGAAGGCACGTTTTTGCACATGACAGCAGCTAATGAACAGCCAACACTGTGAAAGAGTGGCAGCACACACCACCACAGCAGCAGCGCAGACACAGACACCCAATGGGTGCCTGGAGATCAGAAACAAACTCACATCAACAAGCCAAGGGCCATTCAAAGATCTGCAAAATGTGTGTGCCTAGGAAGCTGGGCTGAGGTGACAGAGGGTGACACACAGAGGGAGGGAGAGGGGGAGAGAGATGGAGGGAGACACAGGGAGACGTACAGAGGGAGGAGGCTGACACAGGGAGGGAGTGAGAAAGGGACACACAGGGAGACCAATTCAGCCTTGTGGGGTGTGGGAATGTCTGCTCATCAGCAGGTGGACTGCGTGCATGTAGACAAGGGTGGGCAGTGCCTGAATCCCCCTCTCTTCTCCATGGCAAAACACTGGGCCATGTCTCAACCTGTGCACGAGCACGACGCCAGCTACCTGCATTATATAAGTGCGTGGAACAACTCCATGTGCCCACGTACAGTGCAACACAGAAGGCGCCAATGCATGGCTCGCCACACCTGCTCACTCCACTGCTGACTGCAGTCACAATTGACGCAGCAAGTAAGACTGTGCCACACATAGGTAAAGTCTCAAAAGCTGTGGCCGAGGGACATACCCATGCACAAGTGCACTGTGAGTGGAATGCAAGACATATCCAAATTCCCAGAGGAAATGTGCCAACTTAGAAACGAATGAAACATGGATGTTGCATGGAACAAAATTAACATTGTCTCTCTCACACACAGGTCAACGTCCTGGATCACCCCCCAACACTGGGGGGGAAGACTCACAGGACCCGGCTCTGCGGGATGACGGACCCACCGGCAGCGACGACTCTCACCACTCTGTGGACGACCCCGACCAACCTGGCCCCTCTGGTGTCCAACCACCTGCAGCACCTGCGTCAGGTACAACTGGGCCAACCACCACCCCCACTCCTGCCACATCCCAGGAGACACCCAGGATCCCTGCCCCACCACCACAATGCAGCCAGGCTGACCAGGAGGGACACGGTGTACCGGGCACCCAGGAGAAGGCAGGCGACAACGCTAATGCCACCCCTCAGGGGTCCCGGAGACCCGATGTGCCCACAAGGGCAGGCCAGGAGCAAGTGGGCAGGGGTGGTGGGAGTGGAGGACGGCGGAGGCGCGAGCCTGACCAGTTGGCTGCGGAACCGGTATATTCTCATGTCAGAAACATCCTGGACACATGCCGGCAGGACACCACGGGCATGGCCCAGGTTGTGTCCACCCTCGAGGAGATCAAGACCCAGCAGGCCCAGCAACATGCGGAGCAACATGCCTGTCTACTGCGACACCAAGGGCGGATGGAGGACAGACAGGCTGAGCTCGTGACGGTGTTCACAGGAATTCACCGTACACTCCGTCAGATAGCCGACAACATGGGCAACCCTCCCTGTGCCACCAGGCGTAGAACATCACCACCCACAGGGAGAGATCAGGAGGAGGAGGAGACATCCGACGGAGCATCCCAAACATCGTCACGGCCTGCTTCTGAGGGTTCCCGCAGGAGGGCGGGTCGTCCACGGAAAAGACCGTGAGGGTCGGCACAACAGCACCATCTCCCAGGACACCTGGCCTGGCACCTGGCCCACTGGACCAACAGCAGCACATCAGCAAAAGACATTCTCTGCCACATGGACTTGCTGGTCACTGTCTGACCAATGTTGACATAGACTGTGGCATGGACTCTGAGGATTTCCAATGGCAGGGACACCAACTCCCCTAGTGAACTTTGGATTCCACACACCCGGAAAGCCCCTCATGTCATACCCCCCCCCCCCCACGTACCCCAACAAAAATAAAAAGTTACACGATAAAGAGATGATGCCTACATTTTGCATTATTACCTTACATGTGTCTTGTAAAGTCTAACCATGCCTGAGTTCTCATATGACTTCAACCATCCACACCCTGGGGCCTGAGTCTGGCACAGGACACACATGGGTCACAATGTATTAGGCAACACAGACATGGAGCACCATACACACCCGTGATGGGCCCAACCAGCTGAGGGGGTGGCCGCACAACCGTGCCGACAGACATATTGAGTACAGCGACAGCCATGCGCAGAGGTCAGGGATCATGTGGAGTGTCCTGGGGGGCACCCAGGTATGTGTGGACAGGTGGCAGAACCATGTCCTGCAAGCTTGAGTCAGGTGGATGGAGAGAATGGTGGCCTGGCCAACGTTGGATGCATGGGGATGGCACATGTCACAATACCCACACAGTCATGGACATCATGCACAATACACAGTCTAATCCCACACAAACAGCTTGCATCTTGCTACTCGACACATAGACACATAGCCACTATCACGGAAAACCATGCCAGACATGCCGTATGCACCGTGGCAACACACCAGCATTGACTGAGAATAGGCACCTTGGAGGCATAGGGACACCTTTATTATTCATGTATTCGGGAATGCAGAGGCAACTCGGAGTACACATACACAGGTCATGTGGAGTAACATGTGGGTCCAACACTGGAACCCCCCTTCTGCAGCACAAATGCGTGATAGCCATGGAACTGCAAAACAAGTGTCGGCTAACAGCTAAACACCCCCTGCTGCTCACGGAGAGGCTGCCATACACCATTGATCCTCTGATGTGGAAGTCCCACACCATGTCAAGCCAATGCAAACCGTATGTGTCCGAGGGCAGTGTTACACACATTGATGCCATCATCACAATCCACTATCCCATCACAGATGACTGTCAACAAGTCTGACCATCTATTCAGGTGTACCCAGCTACATGTCATGTGTCCCATGGTGATGCGACATGTCTGCAGAGGAACCAAACATTGACAGGGGCAGTGTGCACACATCGTAAACAACTCCCACACCCAATACACCCCTGATGCATCCCTTACCCTAAGGAGACTTCCAAACTTGTCCGTGTGTCTAACGCTGAGTCAGCACACGATGACGTGTCCATGAGGAATAGCAGTGCCACAACAATGCAACCAGCAGATGGCATGCGCAAGTACCTCGGGATGAGAGACACACAAGAAGTCAGCCACAAAAAGCACAGCCACTTGCATGTGCATGTACTCGACACATGTAAGGATGACAACATGCTAGGTCACAATTATGACTGGGGAAATACACTCATCACTGGCACCATCACTCCAGTGACACATCCACACACACCTTTGACTCACGTGGCATACATGCAGATGGACACACACATCGCAACACATGCCACACGGGGACCAATGCGTGCACACTCAGACACTGGTACTCACCACTAAGCAAAGAAGTCGCGTATGAGCCGACTCCGAATGTCCTCTTGTGGAACCACATCCTCCACATCACTAGCCCCATTGCCAAGCCCTTCGTCCTCCACGGGTGGATGGTCCTGATCATCTTGATCCAGGATGAGTGGCACAGCTTTCTCAACTGCCATGTTGTGCAGCATGCAGCAGACCATGAAGATTTTGCAGACCTTCGCCGGGGCATATGGGAGGGCGCCGCCGGTCTTGTGGAGGCATCTGAATCGGCTCTTCAGGAGGCCAAATGTCCTCTCTATCACTCGCCTTGTCCGGCCATGGGCGGTGTTGTAGCGGAGCTGGGCCGGCGTGCTGGGGTTGCGGAGAGGTGTGATCAGCCATGGCATGTTGGGATAGCCAGCGTCCCCTACATGGAAACCACATGGACATAAGTAGGACAGGAGAAGCGGTCGTGCTGGAAGTCTACGCAAAATACAGGACAGACAGAGTGTACCCACCAACAACACATGCTCGTTCGTTGCGCAGCTGCGTCATCATTTCAGGCACCCTGCTACGCCTCATGATGTAGGCATCGTGTGCTGATCCTGGAAAACGAGCACAGACATGTGAAATCACCATGTTGGACAGACACACCACAAGGGCATTGATGGAGTGGTAGTGTTTGCGATTCCTGTACGCTACCTCCTGTGCCTGTGGTGGTACCAAAGCCACATGTGTCCCATCTATGGACCCAATGACATGGGGCATCCCTCCCAGGGCATAGAATCCACGCTTGACCCCAGTCAACAGTTCAGGAGTTAGGAAATGGATGAACTCATCCAGGTGAAGCAACATGGCCTCTAAGAAATCATGCAGCACACGGCTGAACATGCTCTGGGACATGCCACCAACATGAGCTATGGTATATTGAAAGGTACCCGTGGCAAGAAAATGTAGGGCTGCCATTACCTTCAGCTTGGGTGTCAGTGCCGTAGGATACCTGTGCAGCGGTTGCAGGTGTGATGCCAGCCTTGCCGTCAACTCCTCAATCAACGGTTGGGGGAAGCGGTAGCAGCGTATACAGTCATTCTCCCGCATGTCAGCCAAGTCCGGAATTGGTCGGGGAAGAGGCGGCGCTCTGCAGTAATTTGGAAGTGACAAGGAAGAGTGAGTGCACTACAACAACAATTTATTTGTACTGAGCACATGTTAATCTGTCAATACACATATGCTACATACGGAGTCAGGTATGTGCCACATGCCCTGGACATGTATGGCTGCCAGGTGACACTCCTACCAAGACCCAGCTACACACAGAGATTGTGAACCTCCACATGCCATGGCATGGGATTAGCTGTGTCCCAGTGTAAGTGAACAGCCAGACGCAACACAGGAGTGACATACATCAACACATCAGCAGAAGTAGGATGTCGATTTCAGAGACAGGTAGCGGAACACTAGAGCCACTGGTCACATGACATTACACTAGGACAGCTCACACACCTTGCCAATAAGGTGTACATGTAGTGACTCACCACACATACATTGAGAGGATGCAGACATGTCCTTGTTACGCTACTCCGTGTCCCATGCATACATACGCACCTCACATCCGATACCACATGTGGCCTGGTGTGCGTAACAGTGTGCCATGTCCATCTACACACAGACACATGTTGGTTGCTGCAACAGCTGATGCTTTTGAGGGAACACCAACATCAAGCTAATGGGAACACACCACACATACATGACATAGACACATCGTGCACCGTGGGTAGTCACATGTCTTGTGTGGTAACCCCTGTAGCGGGCATCAGGGGACACTTGCGTGTGTTGTTGACTGTGCCATGCCAGTGACGCTCATCCCAAGTGTGCAGTACGACATGCACACATGTCAAAGGAGTTAAGGGCATGCCTGGCACATATTGCACCGTCACACATAACATCTGTACACATCTCATCATACATCTATTGCCTTCTCAACTCAGGAGTAATGTGCCACATCACAGCCTTTCACACCGGTGCCCCACACATGTAGTACTGCCCAGACAATGCCTTGATGTCCATCCATGGACAAGTATGTCAGCTCTATTCCTTCCCGTGTGCTGCCTGTCACCACTGTGATGTGTGAATGGCACCGTACATTCGCTCAGAGGGCCTGTGTACGTTCCCTATCATTATGGGTGTGCTCGCGTATGCGTACCCATAGTGATACGGACCGTACACACGCGCGTACGCTCACTATCACTATGGGTACGCATACGCCAGCACACCCATAGTGATAGTGAGCGTACAGGCGCGTGTACGGTCCGTATCACTGTGGGTACGCATACGCCAGCACACCCATAGTGATAGTGAGTGTACAGACGCGTGTACGGTCCGTATCACTGTGGGTACGCATACGCCAGCACACCCATAGTGATAGTGAGCGTACACACGCCTGTACGCTCACTATCACTATGGGTGTGCTCGCATATGCGTACCCATAGTGATACGGACCGTACACACGCGCGTACGCTCACTATCACTATGGGTACGCATACGCCAGCACACCCATAGTGATAGTGAGCGTACAGGCGCGTGTACGGTCCGTATCACTGTGGGTACGCATACGCCAGCACACCCATAGTGATAGTGAGCGTACAGGCGCGTGTACGGTCCGTATCACTGTGGGTACGCATACGCCAGCACACCCATAGTGATAGTGAGCGTACAGGCGCGTGTACGGTCCGTATCACTGTGGGTACGCATACGCCAGCACACCCATAGTGATACGGACCGTACACACGCGCGTACGCTCACTATCACTATGGGTGTGCTCACGTATGCGTACCCATAGTGATATGGACCGTACACACGCCTGTACGGGCCGTTGCTATGCATTTGGGGTGCCCTAGGGCCCGGAACGCACCGTACCTGTGTGTGAATCTCCAAATTACATAGGGGACACATGAGGGACAAGTATAAAGGCCTACATGCATGCTGGTTGTCATGGAGACCAAGTTTAAAGTATGAATTTTTTTCTGCAGGTGCACAGCAAAAGTCAGTTTGAATGAATCTACTTTGTTGCAATGTGGTTCTGGAGTTGACATCATGCTCAAGTAAAAAAACAATGAAAACCCACTCACTGTGCTAGGTTTGAAGGGATTGGAGGAAACATAGGATGCAAATGTGAGTGACCAATCGCTCTGTACTCCTGTGCATGAAACAGGCCAGCAAGGCAGATATAAGGCAGCCAGGTCCCATGAGAGAGCACTTGCCTGCACATCTTTGGATTCTACGACCCAGCTGCTGCTCCTGATTCCCTGGAACCATGTCAAGGTCTGTGGAGAGGGCACAGCCTTTCACCCTGGAGGAGAACCTGGCATTGCTGGATGTGATCCTCCCACAGTACCCCCTGCTGTATGGGCAACCAGGGTATCAGGTGAGTGCAGAGTCCACGAGCACAGACTGTGTCCCTTTTTTGTGACTGTGACTTCTGGCATTGTGTCCAGGTGTGACACACATGCAATGTACTGTAGGGGGGGTCCAAGGGGGGGAATGCCTGATGTCTCCCAGCCAGAGCATGCTGTGGTGCATGTCTGCCATCCTCACTTGCATTGTGTTTACTGTGACAATCACTGCATGGCGCATGCCACATTCTGCCTGTCTTATCCTCCTGGGAATGTAGCCTCTACAGTCCTCATGTGATTATGTGGTCAGCCCAGTGTGACAGATGACTGTACCCACAGATGTTTGTTACTTCTGTGTACCTGTGCTGAGAGTGTCCACATGATGTGTTCGTACCCTGGACATCGGTGTGTGTGTAAGCCCCTCTCATGTGGGTGGGTGCATATGTGGAGTGTAGCACCCAAGCTGCATGAAGGATGGATATACCCTGCCCATCTGATGTGAGCAGGGAGCAGTGCTGTGTGTCTGACGTGCAGAGCCAGCCCCACACCTGTGAGCCCCCCCCCCGTCTAGTGGCACATGTGCAGAGTGAGGTTTGTAGCTGCATTTGGCAATGGCAGGTGAATGTCCTGTGCCTGTGTGTGTCTGTGTACTCTGCTGAGGTAGCGTCAGTGGCCTGTGGCATGTGACTGCTTTGAGGTGCTGCACATAATCCTGGTGTAGCTTGTGATGCACAGTGTGAGCCTGGATCATTGATTGTGTCGTTGCCCTCATTCCACCTGTGTACTTTCAATGGCACGTACTGCTTTTGCCCTTCCCCAGAGGATCATGTCCCTATGACAAAGGTGCAATGCATTGGATGCATACTATGCCTTGTTGTAAACAGCAAATTTGTTCTAATATGTGTCTCTGTGACATGTGCCAGGTGTATTGATGTAGTGTCACTTGTTCATCCTCACAGGTAGGCGCCTCTGCCAAGAAGCAGATCTGGATGAACGCCGTCAGTGCCGTGAGGAGGACGGACGGTCGCAAGCGGCGCCTGGCCCAGGTGAGAAAACGCTGGCAGGATATCCGGTGCTGGACGCGGAGGATCGCACGGGTCCTGCTGGGGGACTCACCTGAGACCCATAAGAACCGCGGGCGCCGCCGTCTGACCCACATCCACAAGCGTGTGCTGGCGGTGGTCTTTCCAGACTTGGACAGGCGCTTACAGGAGAAGCAGCAGCAGGAAGGGGGTAGGTACATGTGTGTTTGTTGTGTGTCACCAGCATTTGTAAGTCCACAGTTGCATGGATACACTGCCAGGGTTTAAAGGTGCTGTGCAGATCCTGTTACCCACAGTATAGCGGTGCTCTCCTGCCTCCCTTCCCCTCCTTGCAATGTGTTCCCTGGTCTGTGTGTAGTCACTCCTTCACAAGGTTATCTAGGCTGCCAGTTTATCCACGTGAACAATGCCTGTAGCATCATGTGTGGGGGTGGTGTGTAACAGGTTTTGGGACCTTGCCTGTGCCCTGTCAAGTTCAGTACTTGTGGGTTCCATGTCAGTTGGCACTGGTGCTGAGTCCAGACATGGGAGTTAGTCTCTCAAGTGTCATGCCTTACAGCACGCATGTCCTATGTTGTGGCCTGTGACATGATGTGCATGAGTGTGCGATACGCATAGTGCAGGGATGGTGGCGTGTGTTGCAGTCATTCCCATTCAGGACCATGGAGTTGTGTGGCCACTACTGTCCCCTGGGGCATGTTTTCCTAGGTGTCATGTGTGTCATCACAAAATGTGGACACTCTCAGTGTCTACAGCATAGGTTGTGCTCTGTGCCATTGTCCCCTGGCACCATGTATATTGACGTAAAATGTAGTACAAGTGTCCACTGTACAGCCTGACCTGATTTTCCTTGTTCATACTCACGGTGGCCAGTACCTGTGTGTCTTGTTACAATCATCTGATGATGCCCATTTGTACATGATAATTTGGACAGGCGCACCTTGGGTATTTGGTGTCCAATCTTGCATTTATCCAGCCCATGTATATTTCACCCAGACTAAGAGATGTAAGTGCTTCCTGTGTCTCAACAAATTGTCTCATGTAGGGGGTGGTTGGTGCGGGCAAAGCCTACATGTCAAAACCTGATATCTCCTTGCTAGGTCTGGCCAGTGTGTGATGTTTGTCTGGACATACACTCAAGGTGCAGTGAGCCAGTCATGGTGGGCATGTTTTCTGTATTACCTATGCAGCATGTGCCTAAAGTTCATGGATATAATCCCTGCTCATCCCTATTTTCGGCAACGCTGTGTGGTGCAGATGCAGTGCTGGATTGTCCCCAGAGCCTGGCTCCTCTATCAAAATCCATTTCATGTCATTTGCTATTGTGTCATGCTCTCCATAGTTGGTCAGTGGCATGGTGGGTCAACCAACTCTGTGTTGCAGGGCCTACATATGTACCTTGTTTTGTAGATGTTACTCATCTTTCTTTTCAGGCTATGCACTGTAACCTATGTAGATTGGACTCATGTGACATATGTATACAGGTGTATGATTAATTGCTGTCTCTTCACCTTGCCCACAGCATCGTCGGGGGACACGGAGGGAGACATCAGCACAGACGGAGCGGAGGGAACGAGCACCAGTGCCAGCGGTGACATCTTGGCTGGCACATCGAGTGGAACTGAGGCGGAGGGGAGTGAGGCCGAGGACCTGTCCAATGCCACCACAGAATATGAAGCTGACGGGTCCGAGGATGAGCTCTCCGAGTGGGCGGAGGCTGCACCAGCAGCTGACAGCGGTACAACATCTCTCCCCGCCCCCTCCATTGCCATCAGCCGCCTCCCACTTGCTCGTGTCCCTTCCCAGCGTGCCCAGTCACCGCATGTCTCCTTCCTGCCAGGCACCGCACCCCCTGCCCCTGTCTCCACTGCTGCCGCCAATGCCGAGTCTGTGGACATCCAGCGGCAGTTGCAGGTTGGTCAGGCAGCGATGCTTAATGTCCTCCATGGCCACAGCCAAGTGCTGAACAACATGGAGGCATACTTGGAGGGCATTTTCTCATCGCAGGCTGACCAACGCAACTTGCTGAGGTCCATTGACTCGACACTGACTGCAGCAGTGGGTCTCCTGCAGCGCTTCGTCCAACCCCCTACCCCTAACCCATCCACACTTCCCACTCCCATGCCTGTCCCACGTACACCTAGACGTCAGCATGCACCCACCACAACAGACACAGGCACCACACCAGCAGGGAAAGTCAAACGCACACCTCTTGGCACGCACACACAGGGTGAAGTAGGCACACCCACTGGGTCGGGGGGCAAACGTAGGACACGCAGCCAGAGTGGGAGTCCGCATTCCACAAAATCCACTCCCTCCAAATCACCTCCCCTCAGCTCTCCTGGCCACAAATCCAGCAAAGACTCCTTCATGGCCGCTCTGTCCCTGAGCCCCACAGTGACACCACCCCGCAAGCGGTCAAAGGAGTCCCCGGTCAGGGTGGTTGAGTCCCCCCCTGTCCACACCCTCCCCCAGTGGCGCTGCGACCCATCCCTCCGACCCCCCCCCCTCCTTGGGGCCTGTGGTTCCTTCGGGTGCAGGGGAGTCGCTGGAGGACCTTGCTAAGGTGTGCAGCGCCATCCTGGCCTCCGCCTTTGCCACTGCCCCACCCCCTGTGGTGGAGTCCTCCGTCCCTGCACCCACGACGCCTACCCTTCGCCCTCATGTCCCTGCGGTGCCTGGTCCTTCCCCCCCACATGATGCCCCCCCCCCTCTGGAAGACAAAGGAGTCTGACTGTACAGGCAAGCTAGGGAACACGCGTCCCACTGTGTCCCCCACCTGGATTAGAACTTTGGATTGCCCCATGGGCATTGTACATTTTGAACTTTCAAGGGACAAACAGATTTTTGGATGCTGAATAAAGCAATTTATTTTTCCTTAGTACACTACTGTCTGTCTGGTATTGCTGTTGGTGGACCTGCTCCATTATTTTGGGTGGTGGTAATGTGTTGGGTGTGTGGGAATTGTAGTCTTGTGCTGGTCATAGGGTGGACCCTGGTATCTGTGTGCCATCACAAGCTGTTGGCTACATAACTTTGTTCATGTAAGCAGTTACTGCATGGTGACACTGTCCCAAGGTGTGTTCCTTCCTCTGTGTAACCTGGCATCTTCCCTGCAGGGTCATTCCAATATGTGGTGCAGAGCTGTGTCTACATTGGCTGGGTGTGTGACGGACTCGTTAGACTTGGGCCATGCATGCTGAGCGATGTCTCCACCTGCATCATTCGTGGCGTCCTTGGTGGTCACTGTACTTGTGTATGTAGACTGTTGTCATGACTTCATGTGGACATGTTTTCTTTTCGGCGCTATGCATGTGTATACTCCCAGCCTCGCACACATGTGGTACATGTACTGCGGGATCTTTGTGCACCTGACTGACATTTGTGGGCATTGGATCTGTAGGTACTCCACCCTTTTCTTTGCAGGGGCACTGCTGTGAGTGTTATGCGCCCACCCCTCCTGTGTCTGGGCACTGCTGGGAGGACTCTGCACACACCCCTCTTATGACTGGGCACTGCTGGGAGGACTCTGCACCCACCCCTCCTGTGTCGGGGCACTGCTGGGAGGACTCTGCACACACCCCTCTTATGACTGGGCACTGCTGGGAGGCCTCTGCACACACCCCTCCTGTGTCTGGGCACTGCTGGGAGTGTTAGGCACCCACCCCTCATGTGTCTGGGCACTGCTGGGAGGACTCTGCACACACCCCTCCTGTGTCTGGGCACTGCTGGGAGGCCTCTGCACACACCCCTCCTGTGTCTGGGCACTGCTGGGAGTGTTAGGCACCCACCCCTCCTGTGTCTGGGCACTGCTGGGAGGACTCTGCACACACCCTTCTTATGACTGGGCACTGCTGGGAGGCCTCTGCACACACCCCTCCTGTGTCTGGGCACTGCTGGGAGTGTTAGGCACCCACCCCTCCTGTGTCTGGGAACTGCTAGGAGGACTCTGCACACACCCCTCCTGTGTCTGGGCACTGCTGGGAGGACTCTGCACACACTCCTCTTATGACTGGGCACTGCTGGGAGGCCTCTGCACACACCCCTCCTGTGTCTGGGCACTGCTGGGCGTGTTAGGCACCCACCCTCCTGTGTCTGGGCACTGCTGGGAGGACTCTGCACACACCCCTCCTGTGCCTGGGCATTGCTGGGAGGACTCTGCACACACCCCTCTTATGACTGGGCACTGCTGGGAGGCCTCTGCACACACCCCTCCTGTGTCTGGGCACTGCTGGGAGTGTTAGGCACCCACCCCTCCTGTGTGTGGGCACTGCTGGGAGGACTCTGCACACACCCCTCTTATGACTGGGCACTGCTGGGAGGCCTCTGCACACACCCCTCCTGTGTCTGGGCACTGCTGGGAGTGTTAGGCACCCACCCCTCCTGTGTCTGGGCACTGCTGGGAGGACTCTGCATACACCCCTCCTGTGTCTGGGCACTGCTGGGAGGACTCTGCACACACTCCTATCATGACTGGGCACTGCTGGGAGGCCTCTGCACACACCCCTCCTGTGTCTGGGCACTGCTGGGAGTGTTAGGCACCCACCCCTCCTGTGTCTGGGCACTGCTGGGAGGACTCTGCACACACCCCTCCTGTGTCTGGGCACTGCTGGGAGGACTCTGCACACACCCCTCTTATGACTGGTCACTGCTGGGAGCCCTCTGCACACACCCCTCCCGTGTCTGGGCACTGCTGGGAGTGTTAGGCACCCACCCCTCCTGTGTCTGGGCACTGCTGGGAGGACTCTGCACACACCCCTCCTGTGTCTGGGCACTGCTGGGAGGACTCTGCACACACCCCTCTTATGACTGGGCACTGCTGTGAGGACTCTGCACCCACCCCTCCTGTGTCTGGGCACTGCTGGGAGGACTCTGCACACACCCCTCTTATGACTGGGCACTGCTGGGAGGCCTCTGAACACACCCCTCCTGGGTCTGGGCACTGCTGGGAGGACTCTGCACACACCCCTCCTGTGTCTGGGCACTGCTAGGAGGACTCTGCACACACCCCTCCTGTGTCTGGGCACTGCTGGGAGGACTCTACACCCACCCCTCCTGCGTCTGGGCACTGCTGGGAGGACTCTGCACCCACCCCTCCTGTGTCTGGGCACTGCTGGGAGGACTCTGCACCCACCCCTCCTGTGTCTGGGCACTGCTGGGAGGACTCTGCACACACCCCTCCTGTGTCTGGGCACTGCTGGGAGGACTCTGCACGCACCCCTCTTATGACTGGGCACTGCTGGGAGGACTCTGCACCCACCCCTCCTGTGTCTGGGCGCTGCTGGGAGGACTCTGCACACACCCCTCTTATGACTGGGCACTGCTGGGAGGCCTCTGCACACACCCCTCCTGTGTCTTTGCACTGCTGGGAGTGTTAGGCACCCACCCCTCCTGTGTCTGGACACTGCTGGGAGGACTCTGCACACACCCCTCCTGTGTCTGGGCACTGCTGGGAGGGCTCTGCACACACCCCTCTTATGACTGGGCACTGCTGGGAGGACTCTGCACCCACCTCTCCTGTGTCTGGGCACTGCTGGGAGGACTCTGCACACACCCCTCTTATGACTGGGCACTGCTGGGAGGCCTCTGCACACACCCCTCCTGTGTCTGGGCACTGCTGGGAGGACTCTGCACACACCCCTACTGTGTCTGGGCGCTGCTGGGAGGACTCTGCACACACCCCTCTTATGACTGGGCACTGCTGGGAGGACTCTGCACACACCCCTCCTGTGTCTGGGCACTGCTGGGAGGACTCTGCACACACTCCTCTTATGACTGGGCACTGCTGGGAGGCCTCTGCACACACCCCTCCTGTGTCTGGGCACTGCTGGGAGTGTTAGGCACCCACCCCTCCTGTGTCTGGGCACTGCTGGGAGGACTCTGCACACACCCCTCCTGTGTCTGGGCACTGCTGGGAGGACTCTGCACACACCCCTCTTATGAATGGTCACTGCTGGGAGGCCTCTGCACACGCCCCTCCTGTGTCTGGGCACTGCTGGGAGTGTTAGGCACCCACCCCTCCTGTGTCTGGGCACTGCTGGGAGGACTCTGCACACACCCCTCCTGTGTCTGGGCACTGCTGGGAGGAGTCTGCACACACCCCTCCTATGGCTGGGCACTGCTGGGAGGACTCTGCACCCACCCCTCCTGTGTCTGGGCACTGCTGGGAGGACTCTGCACACACCCCTCTTATGACTGGGCACTGCTGGGAGGCCTCTGCACACACCCCTCCTGTGTCTGGGCACTGCTGGGAGTGTTAGGCACTCACCCCTCCTGTGTCTGGGCACTGCTGGGAGGACTCTGCACACACCCCTCCTGTGTCTGGGCACTGCTGGGAGGACTCTGCACACACTCCTCTTATGACTGGGCACTGCTGGGAGGCCTCTGCACACACCCCTCCTGTGTCTGGGCACTGCTGGGAGTGTTAGGCACCCACCCCTCCTGTGTCTGGGCACTGCTGGGGGGACTCTGCACACACCCCTCCTGTGTCTGGGCACTGCTGGGAGGACTCTGCACACACCCCTCTTATGACTGGGCACTGCTGGGAGGCCTCTGCACACACCCCTCCTGTGTCTGGGCACTGCTGGGAGTGGTAGGCACCCACCCCTCCTGTGTCTGGGCACTGCTGGGAGGACTCTGCACACACCCCTCCTGTGTCTGGGCACTGCTGGGAGGACTCTGCACACACCCCTCTTATGACTGGGCACTGCTGGGAGGCCTCTGCACACACCCCTCCTGTGTCTGGGCACTGCTGGGAGTGTAGGCACCCACCCGTCCTGTGTCTGGGCACTGATGGGAGGACTCTGCACACACCCCTCCTGTGTCTGGGCACTGCTGGGAGGACTCTGCACACACTCCTCTTATGACTGGGCACTGCTGGGAGGCCTCTGCACACACCCCTCCTGTGTCTGGGCACTGCTGGGAGTGTTAGGCACCCACCCCTCCTGTGTCTGGGCACTGCTGGGAGGACTCTGCACACACCCCTCCTGTGTCTGGGCACTGCTGGGAGGACGCTGCACACACCCCTCTTATGACTGGGCACTGCTGGGAGGCCTCTGCACACACCCCTCCTGTGTCTGGGCACTGCTGGGAGTGTTAGGCACCCACCCCTCCTGTGTCTGGGCACTGCTGGGAGGACTCTGCACACACCCCTCCTGTGTCTGGGCACTGCTGGGAGGACTCTGCACACACCCCTCTTATGACTGGGCACTGCTGGGAGGACTCTGCACCCACCCCTCCTGTGTCTGGGCACTGCTGGGAGGACTCTGCACACACCCCTCTTATGACTGGGCACTGCTGGGAGGCCTCTGCACACACCCCTCCTGTGTCTGGGCACTGCTGGGAGGACTCTGCACACACCCCTCCTGTGTCTGGGCACTGCTGGGAGGACTCTGCACACACCCCTCCTGTGTCTGGGCACTGCTGGGAGGACTCTGCACACACCCCTCCTGTGTCTGGGCACTGCTGGGAGGACTCTACACCCACCCCTCCTGCGTCTGGGCACTGCTGGTAGGACTCTGCACCCACCCCTCCTGTGTCTGGGCACTGCTGGGAGGACTCTGCACCCACCCCTCCTGTGTCGGGGCACTGCTGGGAGGACTCTGCACACACCCCTCCAGTGTCTGGGCACTGCTGGGAGGACTCTGCACACACCCCTCTTATGACTGGGCACTGCTGGGAGGACTCTGCACCCACCCCTCCTGTGTCTGGACACTGCTGGGAGGACTCTGCACTCACCCCTCTTATGACTGGGCACTGCTGGGAGGACTCTGCACCCACCCCTCCTGAGTCTGGGCACTGCTGGGAGAACTCTGCACACACCCCTCTTATGACTGGGCACTGCTGGGAGGCCTCTGCACACACCCCTCCTGTGTCTGTGCACTGCTGGGAGTGTTAGGCACCCACCCCTCCTGTGTCTGGGCACTGCTGGGAGGACTCTGCACACACCCCTCCTGTGTCTTGGCACTGCTGGGAGGACTCTGCACACACCCCTCTTATGACTGGGCACTGCTGGGAGGACTCTGCACCCAACCCTCCTGTGTCTGGGCACTGCTGGGAGTGTTAGGCACCCACCCCTCCTGTGTCTGGGCACTGCTGGGAGGACTCTGCACACACCCCTCTTATGACTGGGCACTGCTGGGAGGACTCTGCACCCAACCCTCCTATTTCAGGATATGTATGCTTAGAACAAACACGGGTGTGGGTTCGCTCCATGCATACGCGGGTGGGGGTACGGTCCGTACATACACTGTTGGGGTGGGGGTACGTTCCATGCATACGCGGGTGAGGGTACGGGCCGTACATACACGGTTGGGGTGGGGGTACGCTCCATACATACGCGGGTGAGGGTACGGGTCGTACATACACGGTTGGGGTGGGGGTATGCTCTGTTGGACCCGGCCTCGTGGCGGGGTCCCGAACCCTCCTACCCGACCTGGCAGCCCCCACTCTTCGGGGTCCCTCTGGATTGTACCTTGCTACCTGCACCAGCCTACGCGACCCGGCTCGCCCCGGCCTCGGCCCCAGCGAAGCCCCGACATCGAGGCACCAAGATCCGGCCAGGGGGCACCAAGTGGCCACTTCACCGATCCCGGAGGATGGGAGTTTCGATGGGACCCCCAACGCCTGGTTTTGATCACCCTCCGGCCTTCCTGGGCGCTGGCGCCTCTCCCGCTGGGTGTCTGGCCTCTCCCATCCCGGCCCCTCCGCCCCCCAGGCGCAAGGGTCCGGACACCAAAGGGGTCCAGACCTATATCTGGGGCAGCCTCAAACCAGGATGGCAGTTGTATCCTGGAGTCAAGAGCCCTGCTGATCGGATCGCGGCTGACCCTATGGAGAAGGACTCATTACTGGGAACTTGGACCTCTGAGCCCTGCTGACTGCGTCGCGGCTCCCCCCTTTTGCTGAGAAGAAGACCCTCACGGAACATCGGAGCCCTGCTGACCTCGTCGTGGCTCGACCTCGCAGAAGTAAACCATCGGAGCCCTGCTGACCTCGTCGCGGCTCGACCTCACCGCAGCAATCCCCCGAACCGTGCGGACAACGTCCCGGCTCCCGGAACCCCCCCAGCTCGAGGATTGAGAGCTAGGCGCAGGGTATCCAGTACCAGGCTAAGACTGAGACTGTCCCGCTACCCCATCCCAAACCAGACTTTGAGACCCTCTTGGATCCCTCGATCCACCTGTAACAATTGCCACAGAAACCTGCCTTGATATCCGATAAAATCTTATAAGAATAAATACCCTGGCTGTGTCCCTTTGTGGTGGTGGGGTTGCTTGGCTGATACGATCATAGGAGAAGGACCTCGCCCAGGCGGCTTCTCAGCGGCGCTCGGCTACTCGCCTACGGAGCGGTGGCCCTCGGGGTGGTCAGTCCGACACCATCGGGCTCCCGGTGGGCGCCCTTTTAACATTGGTGGCCAGCGGTGCGATCCGAGCCCGACGCAGATCGTACAGCGAGTAACTCACCCACTACCTACCTAGACACAGGGTAACCATGAACGACCAGCAGACCACCCCTACCACGGAGTTCCGACAAGAACGGTTGGAGGAATATACACATAAGGAACTAAAACAGTTTTGTAAAGACAAAGGCATCGCAATCACCGGATTAAACACAAAAGAGGACCTGCAAAAAGCCCTAAAGGCCTGGGTAGAGTCCGAAGCGGCCTCCCCCCAAACCGAAGAAAACCCAGTGCCAAGCGTACACCGGCAACCAACCGCAGCCCCGGCAGAGGGGAGGACAACCAGCATAGAGACCGGCCTCTCCCCGGAAGAGATACGAGAACGGGAGAGGGTCAGGACCCACGAGTTAGAGCTCGCCCGACTCCGCCTGGACGGCGAACTCCTACTAGCCGAAAAGAAATTGGCCCTAGAGCAACTGCGGCTACAAGAAGAGATAGAGGAGAAAAAGCGGCACGAGAACTGGAAGAGAGGAGGCTAACCCTCGAGCATGAGCGGGCCTTAAAGAACTTGAAATCAAGTCCAGAAATGGAGAGACCGGCACCCCCGGAAACCGAGACACCCCCACACCGGTCGAGGAGAAAGTACATATCCCCAAGGATGTTGTCAAAGAGTACTACAAGAACGACGACATCCGACAATGGTTTAAGGCCTACGAAGTAGCCATGACCGCCCATCGGGTACCCCGGAAAGATTGGGGTGCCGGCCTATGGGGACGGTTCCTCAGCGAAGGCAGAGACACCCTGCTACAGCTTCCAGACGCAGTGATGACCTCCTATGACCATATGAAGGAGGCCCTGCTCACCCGCTATGGGCTCACCCCCGAGATGTACCGCCAACGCTTCCGGGACTGCAAGAAGCTCCCCGGTACCACCTGGGTGGAATACGTAGACTTTTTTAGCAGAGCCCTGGAAGGTTGGATCAAGGGCAGCAAGGTCGCCTCCTACGAACAACTGTTCGACCTCATTGTATGGGAGCACCTCTCCAACAACTGCTTCATCGAGCTGAGAGAGCACCTCCTCGACAGCAAGCTGACCGAGCCGCGGAAGCTCGCCACCGAGGCCGATCGATGGGTGAACACCCGGGTCCCTAGAAACTCGATGGGGGAGTACCAGCGGAACCCCACGGGGCCCCCCCGCTAGCGGGGCGGAGGAGGGGGATCGAACAGAAACAGAGACTTTCCAGCGGGGCCACCCCGGAGTCCTCCCCGGGGACCGCCCTCAAACCGCACGTCCCCGTCCCTCGCCCGAAGAGGGGCCCGACCAGGGCCTCGACCGACGGTGACGTGCTACAACTGCCAACAACCAGGACACTATGCCAGTGACCCTACCTGCCCCGTGAACCGACGGGCGGGGACCACCGGGCCACCCCCCCGCCACCTGGCGGCCGCCGCCCTGGGGGAAGGGGGAGAAGAGGAAGAGAACTACGACGCTGGACCAACCGAGTGGGAAACCGCCGCCATGACCTTAGTCTGCCTGGGTAGCCGGGAGATGGTACCCCGGGCTCCCATCCCGAGCAACACCCAGAAGTACCAACAGTGGGTCACCATTAATGGACGCCGGGCCGAAGCCCTCCGAGACACCGGAGCCAGCGTGACAGCCGTCCGCTGCCACTTGGTGACCCCCGAACAGATCTTGCCTAATGTACTGTGCCCCGTCCGGTCGGCAGACAACACTGAGAGCTTGTGCCAGATGGCCCGGATCCCCTTCGAGTGGGGGGGAGTGTCGGGCATGCTGAAGGTCACCGTCCGCGACGACGCCCCCGTGGACTGCCTCCTCGGGAACGACCTGGAAAGTTCCCCCTGGGCCCACGTTGAGCGCCAAGAGCATCTGGGGATGCTGGGACTGCCCGAATGGGTCTGCGCGACCACCCGGTCGACGACCGCCCGGGCCATCCAACCGAGCATCGAGGCCCCCCCCCCCCGAAGAGCCGGAATGGCCCGAACCACCAGCCCCCTCCGTCGAAGAAGAAGCCGACACCGAGGCCGGGCCGCCAGAACTCGCCCCGGACGAGGTCGCCGCGCTCGGCGACCTCCCCGAACTCGCCCAATGGCGCCAAGAAGGTGGCCCCACAAGGGAGCAGTTCCGCCAAGAACAAAAGACCTGCCCCTCCCTCGAAGGGACCCGACAGCAAGCAGCCGCCCAGGCCGCCGGAGACCAGGCGGGGACCCACTGGGTCTATTGGGACAATGACCTCCTCTACAGCGAGCAGAAGACCGCAGAATTGGGGGACAGCCGTGTGCTGGTGGTCCCCCTCAGATTCCGGGACTTCCTCCTCAATCTGGCGCATGATGTGCCCCTCGCCGGGCATCTGGGACAGGACAAAACCTACAGCTCGCCTGGTGACCCACTTCTACTGGCCCGCATGCGGAAAGACGTGGACAATCATTGCCGGACCTGCCCGACCTGCCAAGCCAGCAGGAAGAGCGGGGGAAGGGTCAAAGCCCCTCTCCAGCCCATTCCAATAGTCAACACCCCGTTCGAGCGAGTGGGGATCGACATCGTGGGGCCCCTGGACCCCCGAACCTCCCAGGGGCATCGCTTCATCCTCGTCCTGGCCGACCATGCCACCCGATACCCCGAGGCCATCCCTCTCCGAACAGTGACAGCCCCTGTGGTGGGCCGGGCCTTGATGGGAATCTTCTCCCGAGTAGGATTCCCCTGCGAGGTGGTGAGCGACCGAGGCACCAACTTTATCTCGAAATATATGCGGTCCCTGTGGCAACGGTGCGGGGTCACCTACAAATTCACCACCCCATACCACCCCCAGGGGAACGGTCTAGTCGAACGATTTAACCGGACATTGAAAGGGATGATCAAAGGCCTGGAGGAGCCCCTGAGACGCAAGTGGGACGTCCTGCTGCCCTGCCTCCTGTTTGCCTATCGGGAGGTCCCGCAAAAGTCTCTGGGGTTCAGCCCCTTCAAACTCCTGTACGGACACCCTGTCCGAGGCCCTCTCAGCCTGGTCAAGGAAGGCTGGGAGACCACCATCCAAGATGCTCCCCCCGACGTCTATCGGTACCTCCTGACCCTGCGAAACCAAACCCGGAAATTCAGGGGGCTGGCCGAAGCCAACCTCGAGGCCAGCCAGGAGGAAATGAAACGCTGGTATGACCAGAACGCCTCCTCCATCGAGTTCGAGCCCGGCCAGCAGGTCTGGGTCATGTCGCCCGTCGACCCCTGTGCCCTCCAAAACAAGTGGACCGGGCCCTTCAAGGTGGTCGAGAAGAAGAGCCCCGTCACCTACCTGGTCGACCTGGAATCCCCCAGGAACCCCCTCCGGATCCTCCATGCCAACAGGCTCAAACCCCACTTTGCCCGAACAGAACTTAGCCTGTTGATGGCTACGGACGATGGGGCCGAGGACGACTCCGGGCCCTTACCCGACCTCCTGAAAACCTCCGAGAAGGACGGCTCCGTGGAGGGAGTCATCCTCTCCGCCACCCTGACTCCCGATCAGCGCCGAGAGTGTCAAGGACTGCTGCATCGCTTCGCTGCTCTCTTCTCCCACACTCCCGGAGTCACACGATGGTGCGTCCACGACGTCGACACCGGGGACAGCCCCCCAGTGCGACACCGAGCCTACCGGGTCCCCGAGCGAGTGCGGGCCTGCATCCACGCCGAGGTCGCCAAGATGTTGGCCCTGGGGATCATCAAACCCTCCGACAGTCCCTGGCCAGCCCGGTTTTGCGTGGACTATCGGGGATTGAATGCCGTCACCAAAACCGATGCCCATTCCATTCCTCGGGCAGATGAACTGATCGACCGCCTAGGAGCAGCCCGCTACCTTAGCACCTTCGACCTCACCGCCGGATACTGGCAGATCGGGCTCACCCCCGGCGCCCAAGAGCGTTCCGCTTTCTCCACCCCCGATGGCCATTACCACTTCCGAGTGATGCCCTTCGGCATGAAAAATGCCCCGGCGATCTTCCAGAGGCTGGTATATAAGGTACTGGCCGGCCTAGAAGCGTTCAGCGCCGCCTACCTGGACGATATTGCGGTGTTCAGCAGCCACTGGGCCAAGCACCTGAGGCACCTCGGGGAGGTCCTGACCGCCCTCCAAAGGGCCGGACTTACAGTAAAAGCCAGCAAGTGTCAGATAGGCCAAGGATCAGTAACCTATCTGGGACATCAAGTGGGGAGCGGCCATGTGGCTCCCCTCCAGCCAAAGATCGACGCCATCGTAGCCTGGGAGCCCCCAACCACCCAAACCGCTGTAAGGGCCTTCCTGGGACTCACGGGCTATTACAGGCGGTTTATTCAGAACTATGGAAGCATAGTGGGCCCCCTCACGGAGCTCACATCAAGGAAACAGCCCAAGAAGGTGCACTGGACGCCCCGCTGTCAGGCGGCCTTCGAGACCCTCAAGACAGCGATGTGTACCGCTCCCGTGCTACAAGCCCCCGACTACAGCAAGGAGTTTGTGGTGCAGACGGATGCCTCGGAGTACGGAATCGGGGCTGTCTTGTCCCAAGTGAATTCTGAGGGGGTTGACCAGCCGGTGGCCTTCATCAGCCGGTGCCTGCTGCCCCGGGAGCAGAGATGGAGCGCCATCGAACGAGAAGCCTTCGCCGTGGTGTGGGCCCTCAAGAAGCTCCGGCCCTACCTCTTTGGCACCCACTTTCGGGTCCAAACCGACCACCGACCCTTGCGGTGGTTGATGCAGATGAGAGGCGAGAACCCAAAGTTGTTGTGATGGTCCATCTCTCTGCAGGGGATGGACTTCACTGTAGATCTTCGGCCCGGCAACAACCACGCCAACGCCGACGGTCTGTCCCGCTTCTTCCGCCTCGGCGAGGAGAATCCCCAAGACGATGGGTGACTCTCCCTGCCTTCAGCTGGGGGGGACGCCTGTTGGACCCGGCCTCGTGGCGTGGTCCTGAACCCTCCTACCTGACCTGACGAGGGCAGCCCCCACCCTTCGGGGTCCCTCCGGATTGTACCTTGCTACCTGCACCAGCCTACGCGACCCGGCTCGCCCCGGCCTCGGCCCCAGCGAAGCCCCGACATCGAGGCACCAAGATCCGGCCAGGGGGCACGAAGTGGCCACTCCAGCGATCCCGGAGGAGGGGAGTTTCGATGGGACCCCCAACCGGTCCCCAACGCCTGGTTTTGATCGCCCTCCGGCCTTCCAGGGCGCTGGCGCCTCTCCCGCTGGGTGTCTGGCCTCTCCCATCCCGGCCCCTCCGCCCCCCAGGCGCAAGGGTCCGGACATCAAAGGGGTCCAGACCTATATCTTGGGCAGCCTCAAACCAGGACGGCAGTTGAGTCAAGAGCCCTGCTGATCGGATCGCGGCTGACCCTACGGAGAAGGACTCATTACTGGGAACTTGGACCTCTGAGCCCTGCTGACTGCGTCGCGGCTCCCCCCTTTTGCTGAGAAAAAGACCCTCACGGAACATTGGAGCCCTGCTGACCTCGTCGCGGCTCGACCTCGCAGAAGTAAACCATCGGAGCCCTGCTGACCTCGTCGCGGCTCGACCTCACCGCAGCAATCCCCCGAACCGTGCGGACGACGTCCCGGCTCTCGGAACCCCCCCAGCTCGAGGATTGAGAGCTAGGCGCAGGGTGTCCAGTACCAGGCTAAGACTGAGACTGTCCCGCTACCCCATCCCAAACCAGACTTTGAGACCCTCTTGGATCCCTCGATCCACCTGTAACAATTGCCACAGAAACCTGCCTTGATATCCGATAAAATCTTATAAGAATAAATACCCTGGCTGTGTCCCTTTGTGGTGGTGGGGTTGCTTGGCTGATACGATCATAGGAGAAGGACCTCGCCCAGGCGGCTTCTCAGCGGCGCTCGGCTACTCGCCTACGGAGCGGTGGCCCTCGGGGTGGTCAGTCCGACACCATCGGGCTCCCAGAGGGCGCCCTTCTAACACGCTCCATGCATACGGGGTGGGGGTACGGTCCGTACGTACACTGTTGGCATGGGGGGTACGCTCCATACATACGGGGGTGAGGGTACGGGTCGTACATACACGGTTGGGGTGAGGGTACGCTCCATGCATACGTGGGTGAGGGTACGGGTCGTACATACACTGTTGGGGTGGGTGTACGCTCCATGCATACGCGGGTGAGGGTACGGGTCGTACATACACGGTTGGGGTGGGGGTACGCTCCATGCATACGCGGGTGAGGGTACGGGTCGTACATACACAGTTGGGGTGGGGGTACGCTCCATGCATACGCGGGTGAGGGTACGGGTCGTACATACACGGTTGGGGTGGGGGTACGCTCCATGCATACGGGGTGGGGGTACGGTCCGTACGTACACTGTTGGCATGGGGGGTACGCTCCATGCATACGGGGGTGGGGGTACGGTCCGTACATATCCGTACCCACGCTGTTGCATGCTTGTGCGGGCCGTACCCAGGCCTTTGCCACATGGGTACAGCCGTCCTGCCATTGTTGGGGTGACGTAGGTGTGGGCGTGGTACGACTCGTACCCACGCTCTTAAGGCGTGGGTACGGGACGTACCTGTATTGTTGTGTTACCGGTTCGCGTCGTCAACCACTTCTGTTGTGGCGGACGCTGGCTTTGCTGGACACGCCCCCACCCCCTCGTAGTGACCAGGGCCTGGGGGTCAGGTATGTCCAGGGCATGTGTGCTGTGTGACTTTGGTGGGGGTTTTGTGGCCTGCCCCTGCTCCTGCCCCCCCCCCCTTTCACCCCTCCCTTTGTTGTTCTGACCTTCTGTGGCGTCTGCGTCGTAACCTGTAGAGGAGGTCGACTGCTATGAGGGCAGGGATGACACGTAGGTTCGGGTCCATGTCTGTCCGTCGCGTGCAGGTACTCCTTGTTCGCGTCGTCCTGATTTCCCGGCAGTTTTTGGCTGCCGGAAAATATTCTCCGTGCGGGATGACGTCGGTGCGAATCGTACTTCCTGGTTCGTGAATGGCAGGCTGCGTGCGTCCCGACGTCATGTCGGCGCTTTCCCGGATCACATTTGTATGTATATTTTCGTCGGTCGGTGTTTTGTACGAATCGTACGGAAATAGTATTTCCGTACGAATCGTACTTCCATGTTTGTATCTTGTTACGACCGGGTACGCGTCGGACGGGGAATATGCTCCGTCCGACGGTTCGTACCCGGTTTTTACAGGATCGTAATCGGCACCATAATATGTAAAACATATAAATTTCCACATATCAACAACCACAATAGTAAATATTAAAAAATCACTTTTTATGTGATACAATTATTTGAAATAAACCTAAAACATGTTATATATATGTTTAAATTAAATATAAATATATTACATCACCAAAATATTTACCATTTACCCCAATAAATTATAGAACTGAAATCATAACAATGTAAAACAAATAAAATTTGCATTAACAAAAACATTTAGACAAAAACCTAAATAGTAATAAATATATATATATAAATACATTTATATTCAAAGCTAGCAAACTATATGAAACGTTATTAAAAAACTAATTTAGCATTTGCCATAGAAAGACACAAATGAAGAATTCTAAATAAAAGTGCACCAACCAATAAAATAAAAGTATTAACAATATTAACCAAAAAAATCAGACAAACAATTAAATTAACAATAGAAAAGGCTCACTAACTTAAACAACTAAATACTTACAAAACGATAAACACTGCAAGATGATGAAACTCTGCAAGATTCTCTGACCAGGCCATTAAAAAATACATATATACATCTCAACAACTACCTAACCAAGTAAGTAAAACTTATATTAAATCTATAACATTTTTGTTAAAAATGTAAAATAGCAAATAATAAAAAAAAACTTTCCAACTTCTATCTCTTTACATAAACTTCCAAAAAGAATAAACGACGACTTGTAAAAGGGATAAACAGCCAGAAAAACCATAACTATCACAAACCAGCAAACAATATAAAAAAGTATACATAAATATTTAAAAAACTATAAATTCCCCAAAATAGCTAGTAAAAATAAACCTAATGACCTTAATCTCTACAAACTACCAACAACTTAACATTTAAAATGAAACTGTTTTTTTTTATCCAACAAAAAAGAAAAAATCTGGTCTACATTAGAACACCCCCAACGGAAAAGCTGTAAAACAGTGAGAAACATCTTAAGAGAACATACATGTAATTATATAAAATAGAAGTAGCTGCATAATTTTAAATGTAAATAACAAATGTACAAACTTTAAAATATCACTTATATTTATACTATTACACTACTTTGAGGTACAATGACAGAGACAGCAGAATACATGCCATCGCTTAAAGGAAAGCAATTACCAAAAAATATGGGCTACACCTACAGTCAAGACAGTGCATCAACAGAAAATATAAATTGCAAATTTATCAAAGATTATTCTAATGAATTATATGGGATGGCACCTACAAAAGATGATGTCATTCATGTAAGAGAGCACATTGTTGATGATGCTCTCCAAGCCCTAGATCTAGGCAAAACCTGTCTCCTAATCCTTCTAGACCTTTCTTCCGCCTTTGATACGGTGAACCACGAAATTCTATTTGAACACCTCAAATTCAGGATGGGGTTGGAGGGCACCGTCCTTGAATGGTTTAGATCCTTCCTCCAAAACCGCTCACAAAGAGTCCTCATCAATGGCGATCTATCCGCCCCATCTCCAGTTTCCGTGGGAGTCCCCCAAGGATCAACCCTATCCCCTACCCTTTTCAACCTTTATCTTGAAACTCTCACCGAGGTTCTGCGTGCCGCCAACATCTCATACCTTATGTACGCCAACGATACACAGGTCTACATAAAAATCTCTTCCCCTCAGGACATTCTCTCCCTAAACAAGGCACTGAAGCTAACAGTCCATTGGCTCACTGCCAACCAGCTTAAACTCAACGCAAACAAAACCGAATTCCTTCTGATCTCCCCACCCAAACCTAATCCAGGAATGGATCAAGACAATCACGGCACTAAACTGCCCTCCTACCATTGTTGACTCGGCAAAATCCCTGGGAATAACCCTTGACGGCAGCTTGAATATGCACAGCCATTTAAACGCAATGCCCAAAACGGCTAGATTCCACCTGAGCTACCTAAGAAACCTAAAACCCTTCCTCGATAGGTCCGACCTTAAAATGGCAACCCAGGCCCTTGTCATCTCCAGACTTGAATATGGATGCTCTACTCTCGCAGGGCTACCCAAGAACTCTCTGGCCCCACTGAAAGCCTGCCTCAACTCCGCTGCCAGACTCATAACGGGCTCAAAAAAATTTGACCACATCTCTCCCCACCTCAAAGCTCTGCACTGGCTTTCCCTGGAGGCCAGAATACAATTTAAACTGGCCTGCATAACTCACAAAGCTCTGTACGCGAACTCACCGACATTTCTTGCACAAAAACTCATGATATCCGGACAGGCCAGAAATTCCCGATCTGCCAAAAACCTGCTGTTGCAGCCAGCACACTTCCGGAAGAAAAAAACCTACAATCGAGCCTTCTCTGGAGCCGCTTCAAGAATCTGGAACTCTCTCCCACCCTCCGTTAGAAGACTCCCGTCCTTGGCACACTTTAAGAAGGAGACCAAAACTTTCCTAATGGGAAAATACCTCATCTAGCGAACTCTTTACAATCACCTCATAGACTTGCCGCTTGTACCCTATAACTGCCTGCTCAAATTTTTTATCCCAAATGTAGCGTCGACCGCAGCTAGGATGCACCTCGTGGATTAGAAACCTTTTTATTGTTACTCTACATGCTTCAATTTTTCTCCCTCATGTAGCTTGAACTTTAAACTGAATCCCCTCCTGTATCCCTTTCTCTCCCAGTGTGATCCCTCCCATCCCTACGTCTTATTCCCCCCCTTCAATACTGTAAAGCGCTCTGATACCCTCACGGGTCTGGTTCGTGCTATATAAAACTGTAAAATAAAATAAAATAAAAATAAAACAACCACCCCTCAAATGTGACAGAAATAGAAGTAAGGGCGGTATTGCAGGATATAAGAGTGGCAAGCACTAGTTCTCAGGAACCCAGAACCAAAGTCCTTAAAGATATGCTGCCTAAAGTCACTGAACACTTCACAAGCTAAATGCCATCTATAGCCACTTTAAAACGTTTAATTGCACAAACTAAAAAAGCCACAAGCGATACATCTCCTGCTCCTAGAAGATACCAAGACAGACAAATACCCAAACATTTAACAATGACACATAAGGCCCCATTAGGATGGAGGGCGGACTTTCGTCCACACGCCACCCTAGCGGTGCTGGGACCGGCCGCCAGACATGCGGCGGTCCCGCACCACTGATTAGGATGCGACCGCCACCCTGGCGGTCGCAAACCGCTATCTTGACAGTGTGGCAGGTGCTGCTATAAGCAGCACCCGCCACAATGCCAAAATGGCATGTTGTGCATTGCCATGCACAACGTGGCAGGCACCGCGTGGTGCCTGCCACCTTGTGCATGGCAATGTAGGGGGTTACCATAGCTACCCCCCAAGTGCAGCCCCCCGGGGGCATGCAACGGGCCCCCAAAGCAAGTCCCACCAGCCTTTCCATGGCGGAACAGCCTTTGAGAACACCCAAACTAATATGGATGGAATCGTAACGGTTGCCGACCGGTAGAAAAGCGGCGGATGCACTTTGCGTCCCCCGCGATACCCCCCACCATGATAATATAGCGGGGTAAATAAGGTTGTGATGGCGGGCGGATTGCCACCGGCCGGCGGTGGTGATCCTCCCGCCATCATAACGTTATTTACCCCCTGCCATATTATCATGGCGGGGGGAAATAAGGTTGTTATGGCAGGTGGATCGCCACCGCCGGCTGGTCTTTTTTGCTTTGTTTCAACCACACATAGTGATGATTAATGCTCTTAACTGTAATTTAATTGTATCTTTTATGTACTCTTTTATGGTTACGGCGATAACCAAATAAAATATATTTTGACTTTGGCTTAGTGCGGCCTTGTAAATATGGGCTTGCATAGAGCGCCGCGAGAGCGTCAACAAAAAGTGACGCTCAGGTAGCGCTGAATGGATTATTTCGAAGGCACTTGGGTTGACAGACTGCATTGTTCCGGACACAGATGCCAACCCAAAGTCCAAATAGGATGGTGGAATGTCTATGATAGCACCTTGGCACAGAAAGCCAAAACATGCCAGCCATTGTAAAGATCAAAACACACAAGATGATGGACGGAATGTTGCACATTGGCAAAACATTCACCCCCAGTCACAGATCTGGGTTTAATCCATCGTTATTTTGCTCACCACGCCACCCCAGTTCAGAAATGGCCATATGCAAATCAGTCTTGACCCTGTGCCTCATGGGAACAGTCCAGCCCGAACTGCCAAGCCATGTCTTCTCTGGACCGGAATCAAGCATCCTAGGACCGGTTTCGGGATTTCACCCCTCTTCAGCCAGGATAGCTTGACTCCAGTGGTGTAGTGAGCACGGGACCCACGTCTGGGCATACCCTTCCAACATAGGGCAAACAGCAAAACACACAAGATGATGGACGGAATGTTGCACATTAGCAAAACATTCACCCCCAGTCACAGATCTGGGTTTAATCCATCCTTATTTTGCTCACCACGCCACCCCAGTTCAGACATGGCCATATGCAAATCAGTCTTGACCCTGTGCCTCATGGGAACAGTCCAGCCCGAACTGCCAAGCCATGTCTTCTCTGGACCGGAATCAAGCATCCTAGGACCGGTTTCGGGGTTTCAACCCTCTTCAGCCAGGATAGCTTGACTCCAGTGGCGTAGTGAGGACGGGACCCACGTCTGGGCATAATCTTCCCACATAGAGCGAACAGCAAAACACACAAGATGATGGACGGAATGTTGCACATTGGCAAAACATTCACCCCCAGTCACAGTTCTGGGTTTAATCCATCGTTATTTTGCTCACCATGGTATGCTCAGAAGTGAGTCCCGTGCTCTCCATGCCACTGGAATCAAGCAATCCTGGCTGAAGAGGGGTGAAACCACGAAACCGGTCCTAGGATGCTTGCTTTCAGTCCAGGGAGGACCTGGCATGGCAGGTCGGGCTGGACCGTTCCCATTGGGCACAGGCTCAAGACTGATTTGCATATGGCTGGGTCCAAACAAGAATGACATGGTGAGCAGAAATACGATGGATTTAGGCCCACATCTCTGTACTGGGGTGAATGTATGACATTGTTCTGCATTCTGTCCATCAATAGTTCTTTTTGCATTTGTCACCCCGAGTGGGACGGGTATGCTCAGACGTGAGTCCCGTGCTCTCCATGCCACTGGAATCAAGCTATCCTAGCTGAAGAGGGGTGAAACCCCGAAACTGGTCCTAGGATGCTTTTTTCAGTCCAGGGAGGACCTGGCCTGGCAGTTCGGGCTGGACTGTTCCCATTGGGCACAGGCTCAAGAATGATTTGCATATGGCTGGGTCCAAACTGGAATGGCATGGTGAGCAAAAAACGATGGATTTAGGCCCAGATCTCTGTACTGGGGTGAATGTATGACATTGTTCTGCATTCTGTCCATCAATAGTTCTTTTTGCATTTGTCACCCTGAGTGGGACGGGTATGCTCAGACGTGAGTCACGTGCTCTCCATGCCACTGGAATCAAGCGATCCTGGCTGAAGAGGGGGGAAACCCCAAAACAGGTCCTAGGATGCTTGTTTTCAGTCCAGGGAGGACCTGGCCTGGCAGTTCGGCTGGACAGTTCCCATTGGGCACAGGCTCAAGACTCATTTGCATATGGCTGGGTCCAAACTGGAATGGCATGGTGAGCAAAAAAACGATGGATTTAGGCTCAGATCTCTGTACTGGGGTGAATGTATGACATTGTTCTGCATTCTGTCCATCAATAGTTCTTTTTGCATTTGTCACCCCGAGTGGGACGGGTATGCTCAGACGTGAGTCCCGTGCTCTCCATGCCACTGGAATCAAGCTATCCTGGCTGAAGAGGGGTGAAACCACGAAACCGGTCCTAGGATGCATGTTTTCAGTCCAGGGAGGACCTGGCCTGGCAGTTCGGGCTGGACTGTTCCCATTGGGCACAGGCTCAAGACTGATTGGCATATGGCTGGGTCCAAACTGGAATGGCATGGTGACTGAGCAAAAAAACGATGGATTTAGGCCCAGATCTCTGTACTGGGGTGAATGTATGACAATGTTCTGCATTCTGTCCATCAATAGTTCTTTTTGCATTTGTCAGCCCGAGTGGCACGTGTATGCTCAGACGTGAGTCCCGTGCCCTCCATGCCACTGGAATCAAGCTATCCTGGCTGAAGAAGGGTGAAACCCCGAAACCGGTCCTAGGATGCTTGTTTTCAGTCCAGGGAGGACCTGGACTGGAAGTTCGGGCTGGACTGTTCCCATTGGGCACAGGCTCCAGACTGATTTGCATATGGCTGGGTCCAAACTGGAATGGCATGGTGAGCAAAAAAACGATGGATTTAGGCCCAGATCTCTGTACTGGGGTAAATGTATGACACTGTTCTGCATTCTGTCCATCAATAGTTCTTTTTGCATTTGTCACCCCGAGTGGGACGGGTATGCTCAGAAGTGAATCCCGTGCTCTCCATGCCACTGGAATCAAGTGATCCTTGCTGGAGAGGGGTGAAACCCCAAAACCGGTCCTAGGATGCTTGTTTTCAGTCCAGGGAGGACCTGGCCTGGCAGTTCGGGCTGGACTGTTCCCATTGGGCACAGGCTCAAGACTGATTTGCATATGGCTGGGTCCAAACTGGAATGGCATGGTGAGCAAAAAAACGATGGATTTAGGCCCAGATCTCTGTACTGGGGGGAATGTATGACATTGTTCTGCATTCTGTCCATCAGTAGTTCTTTTTGCATTTGTCACCCCGAGTGGGACGGGTATGCTCAGACGTCAGTCCCATGCACTCCATGCCACTGGAATCAAGCTATCCTGGCTGAAGAGGGGTGAAACCCCGAAACCGGTCCTAGGATGCTTGTTTTCAGTCCTGGGAGGACCTGGCCTGGCAGTTCCGGCTGGACTGTTCCCATTGGGCACAGGCTCAAGAATGATTTGCATATGGCTAGGTCCAAACTGGAATGGCATGGTGAGCAAAAAACGATGGATTTAGGCCCAGATCTCTGTATTGGGGTGAATGTATGACATTGTTCTGCATTCTGTCCATCAATAGTTCTTTTTGCATTTGTCACCCCGAGTGGGACGGGTATGCTCAGACGTGAGTCCCGTGCTCTCCATGCCACTGGAATCAAGCTATCCTGGCTGAAGAGATGTGAAACCCCGAAACCGGTCCTAGAATGCTTGTTTTCAGTCCAGGGAGGACCTGGCCTGGCAGTTCGGGCTGGACTGTTCCCATTGGGCACAGGCTCAAGACTGATTTGCATATGGCTGGGTCCAAACTGGAATGGCATGGTGAGCAAAAAACTATGGATTTAGGCCCAGATCTCTGTACTGGGGTGAATGTATGACATTGTTCTGCATTCTGTCCATCAATAGTTCTTTTTGCATTTGTCACCCTGAGTGGGACGGGTATGCTCAGACGTGAGTCACGTGCTCTCCATGCCACTGGAATCAAGCGATCCTGGCTGAAGAGGGGTGAAACCCCAAAACAGGTCCTAGGATGCTTGTTTTCAGTCCAGGGAGGACCTGGCCTGGCAGTTCGGCTGGACTGTTCCCATTGGGCACAGGCTCAAGACTCATTTGCATATGGCTGGGTCCAAACTGGAATGGCATGGTGAGCAAAAAAACAATGGATTTAGGCCCAGATCTCTGTACTGGGGTGAATGTATGACATTGTTCTGCATTCTGTCCATCAATAGTTCTTTTTGCATTTGTCACCCCGAGTGGGACGGGTATGCTCAGACGTGAGTCCCGTGCTCTCCATGCCACTGGAATCAAGCGATCCTGGCAGAAGAGGGGTGAAACCCCGAAACCGGTCCTAGGATGCTTGTTTTCAGTCCAGGGAGGACCTGGCCTGGCAGTTCGGGCTGGACTGTTCCCATTGGGCACAGGCTCAAGACTGATTTGCATATGGCTGGGTCCAAACTGGAATGGCATGGTGAGCAAAAAAACTATGGATTTAGGCCAAGATCTCTGTACTGGGGTGAATGTATGACATTGTTCTGCATTCTGTCCATCAATAGTTCTTTTTGCATTTGTCACTCTGAGTGGGACGGGTATGCTCAGAAGTGAGTCCCGTGCTCTCCATGCCACTGGAATCAAGCGATCCTTGCTGGAGCGGAGTGAAACCCCAAAACCGGTCCTAGGATGCTTGTTTTCAGTCCAGGGAGGACCTGGCCTGGCAGTTCGGGCTGGACTGTTCCCATTGGGCACAGGCTCCAGACTGATTTGCATATGGCTGGGTCCAAACTGGAATGGCATGGTGAGCAAAAAAACGATGGATTTAGGCCCAGATCTCTGTACTGGGGTGAATGTATGATATTGTTCTGCATTCTGTCCATCAATAGATCTTTTTGCATTTGTCACCCCAAGTGGGATGGGTATGCTCAGACGTGAGTCCTGTGCTCTCCATGCCACTGGAATCAAGCAATCCTGGCTGAAGAGGGGTGAAACCCCAAAACAGGTCCTAGGATGCTTGTTTTCAGTCCAGGGAGGACCTGGCCTGGCAGTTCGGGCTGGACTGTTCCCATTGGGCACAGGCTCAAGACTGATTTGCATATGGCTGGGTCCAAACTGGAATGGCATGGTGAGCAAAAAAACGATGGATTTAGGCCAAGATCTCTGTACTGGGGTGAATGTATGACAATGTGCTGCATTCTGTCCATCAATAGTTCTTTTTGCATTTGTCACCCCGAGTGGGACGGGTATGCTCAGACGTGAGTCCCGTGCTCTCCATGCCACTGGAATCAAGCGATCCTGGCTGAAGAGGGGTGAAACCCCAAAACCGGTCCTAGGATGCTCGTTTTCAGTCCAGGGAGGACCTGGCCTGGCAGTTCGGGCTGGACTGTTCCCATTGGGCACAGGCTCAAGACTGATTTGCATATAGCTGGGTCCAAAATGGAATGGCATGGTGAGCAAAAAAACGATGGATTTAGGCCAAGATCTCTGTACTGGGGTGAATGTATGACAATGTGCTGCATTCTGTCCATCAATAGTTCTTTTTGCATTTGTCACCCCGAGTGGGACGGGTATGCTCAGACGTGAGTCCCGTGCTCTCCAAGCCACTGGAATCAAGCGATCCTGGCTGAAGAGGGGTGAAACCCCAAAACCGGTCCTAGGATGCTTGTTTTCAGTCCAGGGAGGACCTGGCCTGGCAGTTCGGGCTGGACTGTTCCCATTGGGCACAGGCTCCAGACTGATTTGCATATGGCTGGGTCCAAACTGGAATGGCATGGTGAGCAAAAAAACGATGGATTTTAGGCCCAGATCTCTGTACTGGGGTAAATTTATGACACTGTTCTGCATTCTGTCCATCAATAGTTCTTTTTGCATTTGTCACCCTGAGTGGGACGGGTATGCTCAGAAGTGAGTCCCGTGCTCTCCATGCCACTGGAATCAAGCGATCCTTGCTGGAGAGGGGTGAAACCCCAAAACCGGTCCTAGGATGCTTGTTTTCAGTCCAGGGAGGACCTGGCCTGGCAGTTCGGGCTGGACTGTTCCCACTCGGCACAGGCTCAAGACTGATTTGCATATGGCTGGGTCCAAACTGGAATGGCATGGTGAGCAAAAAAACGATGGATTTAGGCCCAGATCTCTGCACTGGGGTGAATGTATGATATTGTTCTGCATTCTGTCCATCAATAGAGCTTTTTGCATTTGTCACCCCAAGTGGGATGGGTATGCTCAGACGTGAGTCCTGTGCTCTCCATGCCACTGGAATCAAGCGATCCTGGCTGAAGAGGGGTGAAACGCCAAAACAGGTCCTAGGATGCTTGTTTTCAGTCCAGGGAGGACCTGGTCTGGCAGTTCGGGCTGGACTGTTCCCATTGGGCACAGGCTCAAGACTGATTTGCATATGGCTGGGTCCAAACTGGAATGGCATGGTGAGCAAAAAAACAATGGATTTAGGCCCAGATCTCTGTACTGGGGTGAATGTATGACATTGTTCTGCATTCTGTCCATCAATAGTTCTTTTTGCATTTGTCACCCCGAGTGGGACGGGTATGCTCAGACGTGAGTCCCGTGCTCTCCATGCCACTGGATTCAAGCTATCCTGGCTGAAGAGGGGTGAAACCCCAAAACAGGTCCTAGGATGCTTGTTTTCAGTCCAGGGAGGACCTGGCCTTGCAGTTCGGCTGGACTGTTCCCATTGGGCACAGGCTCAAGACTCATTTGCATATGGCTGGGTCCAAACTGGAATGGCATGGTGAGCAAAAAAACGATGGATTTAGGCCCAGATCTCTGTACTGGTGAATGTATGACATTGTTCTGCATTCTGTCCATCAATAGTTCTTTTTGCATTTGTCACCCCGAGTGAAACGGGTATGCTCAGACGTGAGTCCCGTGCTCTCCATGCCACTGGAATCAAGCGATCCTGGCTGAAGAGGGGTGAAACTCCAAAACCCGTCCTAGGATGCTTGTTTTCAGTCCAGGGAGGACCTGGTCTGGCAGTTCGGGCTGGACTGTTCCCATTGGGCACAGGCTCAAGACTGATTTGCATATGGCTGGGTCCAAACTGGAATGGCATGGTGAGCAAAGAAACGATGGATTTAGGCCCAGATCTCTGTACTGGGGTGAATGTATGATATTGTTCTGCATTCTGTCCATCAATAGTTCTTTTTGCATTTGTCACCCCGAGTGGGACGGGTATGTTCAGAAGTGAGTCCCGTGCTCTCCATGCCACTGGAATCAAGCGATCCTTGCTGGAGAGGGGTGAAACCCCAAAACCGGTCCTAGGATGCTTGTTTTCAGTCCAGGGAGGACCTGGCCTGGCAGTTTGGACTGGACTGTTCCCATTGGGCACAGGCTCAAGACTGATTTGCATATGGCTGGGTCCAAACTGGAATGACATGGTGAGCAAAACAACGATGGATTTAGGCCCAGATCTCTGTACTGGGGTGAATGTATGATATTGTTCTGCATTCTGTCCATCAATAGATCTTTTTGCACTTGTCACCCCAAGTGGGATGGGTATGCTCAGACGTGAGTCCTGTGCTCTTCATGCCACTGGAATCAAGCGATCCTGGCTGAAGAGGGGTGAAACCCCGAAACCGATCCTAGGATGCTTGTTTTCAGTCCAGGGAGGACCTGGCCTGGCAGTTCGGGCTGGACTGTTCCCATTGGGCTCAGGCTCAAGACTGATATGCATATGGCTGGGTCCAAACTGGAATGGCATGGTGAGCAAAAATACTATGGATTTAGGCCCAGATCTCTGTACTGGGGTGAATGCATGACATTGTTTTGCATTCTGTCCATCAATAGTTCTTTTTGCATTTGTCACCCTGAGTGGGACGGGTATGCTCAGACGTGAGTCACGTGCTCTCCATGCCACTGGAATCAAGCTATCCTGGCTGAAGAGGGGTGAAACCCCGAAACCGGTCCTAGGATGCTTGTTTTCAGTCCAGGGAGGACCTGGCCTGGCAGTTCGGGCTGGACTGTTCCCATTGGGCACAGGCTCAAGACTGATTTGCATATGGCTGGGTCCAAACTGGAATGGCATGGTGAGCAAAAAACGATGGATTTAGGCCCAGATCTCTGTACTGGGGTGAATGTATGACATTGTTCTGCATTCTGTCCATCAATAGTTCTTTTTGCATTTGTCACCCTGAGTGAGACGGGTATGCTCAGACGTGAGTCACGTGCTCTCCATGCCACTGGAATCAAGCGATCCTGGCTGAAGATGGGTGAAACCCCAAAACTGGTCCTAGGATACTTTTTTTCAGTCCAGGGAGGACCTGGCCTGGCAGTTCGGCTTGACTGTTCCCATTGGGCACAGGCTCAAGACTGATTTGCATATGGCTGGGTCCAAACTGGAATGGCATGGTGAGCAAAAAAACGATGGATTTAGGCCCAGATCTCTGTACTGGGGTGAATGTATGACATTGTTCTGCATTCTGTCCATCAATAGTTCTTTTTGCATTTGTCACCCCGAGTGGGACGGGTATGCTCAGACGTGAGTCCCGTGCTCTCCATGCCACTGGAATCAAGCTATCCTGGCTGAAGAGGGGTGAAACCACGAAACCGGTCCTAGGATGCTTGTTTTCAGTCCAGGGAGGACCTGGCCTGGCAGTTCGGGCTGGACTGTTCCCATTGGGCACAGGCTCAAGACTGATTTGCATATGGCTGGGTCCAAACTGGAATGGCATGGTGAGCAAAAAAACGATGGATTGAGGCCCAGATCTCTGTACTGGGCCGAATGCATGACATTGTTTTGCATTCTGTCCATCAATAGTTCTTTTTGCATTTGTCACCCTGAGTGGGACGGGTATGCTCAGACGTGAGTCACGTGCTCTCCATGCCACTGGAATCAAGCTATCCTGGCTGAAGAGGGGTGAAACCCCGAAACCGGTCCTAGGATGCTTGTTTTCAGTCCAGGGAGGACCTGGCCTGGCAGTTCGGGCTGGACTGTTCCCATTGGGCACAGGCTCAAGACTGATTTGCATATGGCTGGGTCCAAACTGGAATGGCATGGTGAGCAAAAAACGATGGATTTAGGCCCAGATCTCTGTACTGGGGTGAATGTATGACATTGTTCTGCATTCTGTCCATCAATAGTTCTTTTTGCATTTGTCACCCTGAGTGAGACGGGTATGCTCAGACGTGAGTCACGTGCTCTCCATGCCACTGGAATCAAGCGATCCTGGCTGAAGATGGGTGAAACCCCAAAACTGGTCCTAGGATACTTTTTTTCAGTCCAGGGAGGACCTGGCCTGGCAGTTCGGCTTGACTGTTCCCATTGGGCACAGGCTCAAGACTGATTTGCATATGGCTGGGTCCAAACTGGAATGGCATGGTGAGCAAAAAAACGATGGATTTAGGCCCAGATCTCTGTACTGGGGTGAATGTATGACATTGTTCTGCATTCTGTCCATCAATAGTTCTTTTTGCATTTGTCACCCCGAGTGGGACGGGTATGCTCAGACGTGAGTCCCGTGCTCTCCATGCCACTGGAATCAAGCTATCCTGGCTGAAGAGGGGTGAAACCACGAAACCGGTCCTAGGATGCTTGTTTTCAGTCCAGGGAGGACCTGGCCTGGCAGTTCGGGCTGGACTGTTCCCATTGGGCACAGGCTCAAGACTGATTTGCATATGGCTGGGTCCAAACTGGAATGGCATGGTGAGCAAAAAAACGATGGATTGAGGCCCAGATCTCTGTACTGGGCCGAATGTATGACAATGTTCTGCATTCTGTCAATCAATAGTTCTTTTTGCATTTGTCACCCCGAGTGGGACGGGTATGCTCAGACGTGAGTCCCGTGCTCTCCATACCACTGGAATCAAGCTATCCTGGCTGAAGAGGGGTGAAACCCCGAAACCGGTCCTAGGATGCTTGTTTTCAGTCCTGGACTGGCAGTTCGGGCTGGACTGTTCCCATTGGGCACAGGCTCCAGACTGATTTGCATATGGTGGGTCCAAACTGGAATGGCATGGTGAGCAAAAAAACGATGGATTTAGGTCCAGATCTCTGTACTGGGGTAAATGTATGACACTGTTCTGCATTCTGTCCATCAATAGTTCTTTTTGCATTTGTCACCCCGAGTGGGACGGGTATGCTCAGAAGTGAGTCCCGTGCTCTCCATGCCACTGGAATCAAGCGATCCTTGCTGGAGAGGGGTGAAACCCCAAAACCGGTCCTAGGATGCTTGTTTTCAGTCCAGGGAGGACCTGGCCTGGCAGATCGGCTGGACTGTTCCCATTGGGCACAGTCTCAAGACTGATTTGCATATGGCTGGGTCCAAACTGGAATGGCATGGAGAGCAAAAAAACTATGGATTTAGGCCCAGATCTCTGTACTGGGGTGAATGTATGATATTGTTCTGCATTCTGTCCATCAATAGTTCTTTTTGCATTTGTCACCCCAAGTGGGATGGGTATGCTGAGACGTGAGTCCCGTGCTCTCCATGCCACTGGAATCAAGCTATCCTGGCTGAAGAGGGGTGAAACCCCGAAACCGATCCTAGGATGCTTGTTTTCAGTCCAGGGAGGACCTGGCCTGGCAGTTCGGGCTGGACTGTTCCTCTTGGGCACAGGCTCAAGACTGATATGCATATGGCTGGGTCCAAACTGGAATGGCATGGTGAGCAAAAAAAACTATGGATTTAGGCCCAGATCTCTGTACGGGGGTGAATGTATGACATTGTTCTGCATTCTGTCCATCAATAGTTCTTTTTGCATTTGTCACCCCGAGTGGGACGGGTATGCTCAGACGTAATTTCTAACTCTTCATAAATAACTAAGAAGTAGATAACTTGGAAATGATAGTCAAAAGCATGTGTTAAAATAAATATGAACCTACCAAAGACCCAAAAAACTATCACAAAATCTAAACCAACATAACAAATCATTGTTTTTATAAATAATAAATATGTTAAGGAAGACTGAGATATCACAATGATATATACATTATTTAAACAAAAAATTTAACTGGCGCCAATCGAGAAACTAAAAAACAAACTCAATCATCACATAAATTAATTACAACATATAGACCAAACAATTGCAATTATTAATCACATAATATTTACACAAACAATAAAATATCACATGTCCCACCCAAAAGAAACGAAATAAATAAAACGCACTGTTCTGTAGCCGCAGATCTTCTTCTGTATCCATGAAGTCAAAAATAGTAATCCACCAAAAATTGGAAAAATATTGCGCAAAAAGCAAAACAAATATGCAAAAATAAAATTAATCCAATAGAGATTCCTTAGAAGCAATCAAAAGTAACTAGGAACCATAAAAACCTTAAATTTTTTACAACAAAAGAAATGTTCCAGGAAACCCGGAAAAAATGAACTCAATGTGAAAATCATTGATTTATTATAAACCAAAATGAATTTCCTTTAAAAATAAAAACTGAAACTCTTGATGCACTTAGGACACGTTCATAGACAAAAACCTGTAAAGTAAATAAGAAAACCCACCCTCATAACATATTACATTACCAAAAATACATATACATTACACTTAATCATCAAAATATAAGTTTCAAAATATAATCCAACATAACATAACGATACATTACTAAAATAGTATAAGAAAACCCAAAACTACAAACTAGTGAAAGCACTACTATCAATACATCAACATATACAGGAAACCCACAAACAACACTATAACTAACTTTTATACCTCCCCACTAAACCACCCTGCCCTCAAAACTCTTAACATAATCCTTAAAAAAGGACTTACCTGTTCCGACAAACCGCAGCACCTTACCACAAATTGGTTCTAGGAAAATAAACTGAAAATAACAAAACTGGATTACAAAATAGAAGGTAGTGATAAAACACAAATTGTGCTAAATGCAACTAAAAAACAAGGACTATCATCCCATAGAAATGAATGTGAAATTACATAAATATGTTCAATAAATGTATGAAAAAATAAAAAATCATGTAAATTGTATTTACTTAACTATATATAAATGTTTACATTGAACTTGAAATATATATGTTGAAAAATGTAAAAATATAAATTAAATAAACTTTGAAAACATAAATAAAATGTTAAAAAGTGTTGCATGTCTTTATTTAAGAAAAAAATAATTAATGATATTATTGCTTCTGTTTGAATCAGTCTCTGCTGTTTTTCTCGGAAGCTACGAGAAGGAGGCGGGGCTTGTTGGTGAGTCAGCGAGTCAGAGTGAGAGTGAAGCAGACTACAGCAGCAAGGGGCTGAGGAGAGCCACATGTTAGCGGGTGGCTGGCCGGGGTGCCAGACAGCTGAGAGAACAGGCAGTTGGCTTGTGCAATGCTGCATTGCAAAGTCTCAATTAGCTCCTGAGAGCACCTGAGAGTTCTCAATAGCACTCATGAGTGGGCAGCCGGTGTGCCAGACGGCCCAAGCGAGTGAGTGATCAGCCAAGAGGTCAAGCGGCATTGGCTCCGGCACCACACCGCACAGCACAGCGGAGCCCCAATCAGCCCAAGAAAAGTACCAGAGAGTCTTAGCAGCAGGACCATCGCTCTGGTCAACCCCCTCCATGCCTATGTCTCTGTTCCTGCCTTCGCTGCCCAACCTGCCTGGCAAACGTTTTAAATACTCCCCAAACAGAAAGTCAGTACCTCTGCTTTCAGCCCCAGTTCCGGTACAGTGCATTAGCAAGTGAGTACTCACCAGCACGCTTGTGCTCCCCTCCTGTCACATTGAAGATACTGAGGACAGCATCACACAGGAGGAGTGAGGTGGCACTGGGCAAAGGACTTTTAATTACTGGGGCAAATAACCAAGGAAAACACGGCTCTTAATAGGCCCTAAAAGGCGTCTACAACAGTGTTCGTCGAGCACAAGCAACCTGAGAGAAGCCAGTCAACACTTTTAGTATCTGGCGGTACTTGAAAGCCACACAGCCACGACACTGCTCGTGCAGAGAAACTGGGAAATTGACAGCTGACGCTGGTGGAGGCAGGTTGTGAGTGTTCCCGTAAACAAGCCACACCATACTACGAAAGAGGGAGCAGGAGCAACAAGGTAGGTCTTGTTGAGCTCTGGGCTGCAGAAGTGGCCCGACTAGGTTCAGGCATGGCTTGCGACCCGGGTGAGCTCCCTCCCCTCATGCTCATCTTCGCACAATCGCAATTTTCATCATAAATTATCAAGCAGAACTGTTGCATCTTCTGACTTACTGACTGGATGATGCCCATACTAGTTCAAATACTGTGGGATTTGCCGGCACACTCGACAGAGCAAATAATGCCCTCAAGCCAGGCACACAAGACACGATAGGAGCCCTCAGCTTTTTGTGCCAGCTGGTATCTCTCCCACAGGGTATTCGAGTCTCATAGGTACATTGCTAAGTCAAGAAGAAAACAGAGAAAAACAGCACTGAGATCCATAGTAACAACTACAGCACAGCCTACCTCAATGGAAACTGTAGCAGATGGGTTGAGGCAACAAACGTCTCACAGAGATATGCATGGCTAATGCATGCCTGAGCCTGAACCTCACTGCTCTACAGTAAGAGCATCATCCCAGGCTGAAGAAGGGAAAGTAGGCTTTGAACATTCTAAGGGCACATCGGCCCAACGGCATGGACTGGCTTGGTCACAACCAAAAATACCATACATATGAATTTCACAAGGATAAGGGTAGGCATGGGAGAAACCATGAGCTACCTCCCATTTCTGATAGTTTAGCAAGACCCAGCCTTAAATAATCAATAAATGCGGAGATGGTGGAGTTGGCAGAGACAGCAGTGAAAAAACCAAAATGCACAACAAATATTCACAACACAAGAACACCCACGGGTAACATGGTGGTCATAGAGATCTCATCAACTATTAATGCAGGGGATATAAGCCCAAAGGTTATTACACAAGATCAGACTCAGACCATACAAGAAGGTGGACCAAAGGCACCTATATACACATTTAACTCTCAGACAGACAGCCGAGATGGGGCAAACACTGCAAATTCGCAAAGATAGGCAGGAACTCTTAATAGAGGCGGTGGTTCATTATTCAGCCAACCACCAGCATGACAATTCATATCAGCCAGAAATTGAAAGGTTTGATCAAAACTGCTCCCCCCCCCCCGCCCCAGATAAACCCAGGATGGCGTAATGAACTCTGCGCAACCCCCACATTTCTCAGCAACAAATCTTTGCATCTAAACTTACTGGCATGGAGTACTTCACTACCAGTACAGAGGCAGAGCCCAGGGGGGCAGTGGGTACCAAATGTTTAGGGGATTACACCCTGAGTTCCACACCAACTAGCTATGATTCTCCCAATCCCCAACATTATTATAAGTACTATCAATTACTCCCTTCAACTGTGGTCCAGTGCCTTACTTGGCAGTCCCACAAGCTAGAAATTCAAGTGGAGCTAATGCTTTTACTCAGCCACAGTGTGTTGATGCTTGACTAGAAGTTTGACACACTTATTCAGAAGTTAGATCTTTGGGCAAATGAACACAAGGGCGAAGACGCCGCCACAGCCAGTGCCATAATTGACAAGCTAACCACCTTGCCAGAATTATTATCCACACCAATAAATTACTGCAAAAGCAGCCGGGTATCCGCAAGTCGGGAAAACTCTCACCTGAATTGAGCTAGGGGGAACGGAGAACAAGGGAACTTCCGGTAACAGTATATCGAGAGGCCCTGATGTGAGTAGGGCAGTCATGGATCCACATCTGGATACCACAAACCAAGGGTCCACAAACACTGGAAGGCAAAGTGACTCCCGCAAGAAGACACAACAGGTCTACACAATGCCTCCCATATACTTGATAACTGAGGGAATTGAGAGGCTACAAGAAGAGGTGCAGGCACTGAATATTGTTAGCCCTACTGAAAGCATAGCTGACGTGCCATCGATAAGCAGTCATGTGAGAGAGACTCCCAAGTACCTCTATCACGACGACAAAAGTAACAAGCATTTGCAATGCAATCGGTCTCGCCTTTGGGACTTTATATACATTTACCTATGGAGCACATTAGCCTGAGTGCTGAAACATCTACTGTTCTTTAACATGGAGGGAAAGTAAGCACCAAACTGCGTGACACGGCAGGTATGGGAACACACAGAGAGAAATATTGCCTTTCAGCAGGAAATGGTATAGTCCAAAGCTCTGTTCTTAATATAAAATCAGGGCTGTTGCTGGTTATATCACTGAAAATACAAGATTTGAAAAAAATATTAATGTCTACGGTTGCTCGTGGCAGACAATTTCTATGGGCTGGAATCTAGAGAATGCTAAAGTGATTCTGGTATTTTACTGACATCTGCTGGTTGTTTTCTATCACGAACGTTAAATAGAGACAGTTGCCAGAAAAATTAAAAAAGAAAGTCTCTCAGCAGAAAGCAATTCTGGTATTTTACTGACCTCAAATGGTCGTTTTCTATCAAGACATTTAAATAGAGGCAGTTGAACAGAAAAAAAAAGTCCCTAAGTGGAAACAGACAAGTCCTAGGGCTGATCTCCAGAGCCCACAAAGTACATACACATATAAGTTTATACTAATGTATATACAAGAGGTCTCAAATGCCGGACCTAAAAACTATGCGAATCTTTGAAAAACAGTAAAAGAAATAACAGACTGATTCACAAGGGACAAAACGCAAGTACTACTCAACCACAAGTGCCAAATACCTAAGTGAATGGGAGAGTGAAGGGTAACAACAACAGTGTGGAGGGCCAGGTGACTTACCTGATCTTCCATTCAAAAATAGCATCAAAAAAATCATCGAAACAGCCTCTTTAAGACAAACAAACCATACACATTACAGAATGTTTTCCCACACTGCCAAGCACTGGACTAACTCTGTCCCCAGATGCACAACATAGAAAGGAAAACTTCACTCAGACCAAGTACCATATGTGGTATAATGCCCAACCAGAAACATACTCACGGGTTGTGGACCCAAACACTAGAGGCAGCGCCTCGGAGGAATCAAGCTTCCTCTATGCTGAAATTCTCAATGAATCGCATGTGATAGTAGGGTAAATGAAATACAATCAGAAACAACTAGGTCAGTGGAACATCAAACTGACATACAAAGGGGCAATCCAACTAGGGTGGTGGAGCTGCATTAGGTCCCTGGACCTCCCTATATGTAACCTCACAATGCGAAGCATGAGAACTCTAGTGCAAATGATTGACAAATTGGAATGATCAGGGAGGTTGATGGCTACCAGCCACGTCCACAACTTGATGCCAGTAAAGACAAAGACTAACATCTGCCGGCATCCGAATCTGCAGCTCTGATTTTCACCCCAGAATTCAAGTCAAATAGGACTAATATTTTACAAGTTTTAAATAACATGCCTTCACTTTCCTACCTTACATTGGCGCACCTGAAATCAGTGAGATTTAAAAACGATTCCTGGATCAGCCCTAGAAAATGTACACTGACAGGGTGGTCCCACAATGCAGATGCTAAAAATATCATGGCAGAAACCAATCAATTTAAGGAGTGGGGCATTCTTATCAACAAGCCAGCGATGGAAAAATACCCCCACATCCTGTCAAAGAGCCAACATGCCACGCTGCAGTATAAGGCAGTGAGTAGCATACTGAGAGGAACAAAACAAATACCGCCTTAGTCTTGAAAAAAAAAGATCACTGTAAGACTGACAAGTGGCGTAGGGGATGGCTTTCCCATTGGGGCACCAACAGCATTCACCAATAGCTACCTCATCAATCAGTCTGATTGGACCTGGCTACTGGTAACAAAGGGGCTGCCGAATCCCTGGCACAAATGGAAAAAACAAAAAGGCACTTAGAGCCACGATTAAGATAATAAGCTGGATTGTGGCAGGCTTACTCTAGTCTTTAATGGGCAAGTAAAATGCCAATATTTGTACGCTCGTGACTTCCTATGCCTGCAAGAAACTTGGTTTACCGAGCTCATCTCCATTCCAGGGTACAACGCAATCCACACAGTTGCTCAAAAGAAAAATCTGTTTGGGAGGCCAATGGGTGGTCTCTCCATTTACATGAAACTGGAATTTTCAGATAAAAGTAAAGGCATTCTACCTGCTGTGTGCAGGCCCTGGAACTTAAATACCTGGTAATGGATGAAGTATCAACTCCCATCATGGCGGTGAATTTGTACGTCAATCCACGTAGGGACATGAAAATCGAGATCACCAGGAATATCACCAATTTGATAAAATCTCTCCTCTATGATCACCCTGGACATAGGTGCATACTGTCAGATGACTTTAACACACAAAATATGTGTCAAAACTAGGGGAATACTGAATATATGAGCAGCATGTTAGAAGCTTCATTAGTGAATTTGAGTTGAGTTCAGATGACCAAAATGGAACCCTTGAGGATAAATCAAATCCCACTATCAATAATATATATCCACATTGAAATACATCTTCTTAAGGAAGAACCTACACAACCCAGTTGGCCCACTAATACATAGAGTCATATTGTGCCCAGTTTGTAAAGCTAAGTATTTACAATGGAAAACAGTCTTCATTTCCCCAGCTTCGAAACATAAACTGAACCTTGTAGAGAAACATTGGGAGATAATAGTAACAAGGCTGCACGCAGCACTAACAACTTTTAAGCATGAAATTCAACATTGTGTGCCCATACAAGGAAGGCCCTACACTCATTTCGCAAACAAAAATTTCAAGGAGAGCAAAAGGATGTGTTGCTGCACAGAGATGCTTCACAGAAGAGGGAAGGGCTCCAACATGGAAAGTAAGCTAAAAGAAGCAAGGAAAAAAAGAAAATAGCCTGGGTGCTAAAGCAAAAATACCTAGAGGAGGACTTAACCTCGTTATCCTTGCCAGTGGTTATGCTTGTTTGGCTGTTGACGTAGCCCCTAACAAATCCAGGGAATGTTGGGGCTACGTCAACAGCCTAACAAGCATAGCCAGTGGCAAGGAGAACTCTGTCCTTGCCGACATATGGGTTGTTAATGTAACAAATCTTTATGTAGACCCCTCTAAAACAAGGGCCACTATCAAGAACTCACTTGCTAATGCCGTAGAAGGGCTGGAGGACAACCCAATTTTAGTCTCCGAAAAGGAAACGTTAAGCATCCTGAAGAGCATCCGGAAAGGTGGAGCCCTGAGCCCAAATGGTTTGCCTGTGAGCATCTTTAATAAAGACCAAACATTCTGGGCACCCCGCATGCATAGCCAGTTCAACTAATGCCTTCTGCTCTGCCATCCCGGATTCATGTAAAGGTTGCATTCTGCATCCAATTCCTAAAAAAAGGGGCCAACTTTACACCAGATAATTAAAGGTTAATAACCCTACTAGATGTAGATGGTAAGGCCTTTGCGCAGGTGCTCCTACATGAGCTGGAGAAATACATAAATGACAACAACATCATCCCATGCGATCAGACGGGGTTTAAGCCGAACTCCTCAACTAAGGATAATGTGATAGCTCTTTCCTATATGGGGACCTAGACCACTGAAATATCAATGACCCTACCTCATGCCTATTTCATTGATTAAAGTGCTGCGATCAATGAAATAGACCGGAACATCCTCTGGACCAAACCCGCAGAGTGTAGAATACCAGTGTTGTACAGTGATGCCTGGGTGCGGATTAAGATAACTCAAATCAACCCTACTGCAAAAATATATACATAAGCCTGAAGCAGGAATGTGTCATTGCTACTACCTTGTTCAATCTATATACAGCGGACTTAGGTTCGGATTTGCTGAAAGGAAACATCTTCCCACCTAAGCTAGGCCAAACCAAACTACCCATTATCCAGTATGAGGGTGACCTGGTGTTATTGAATCAAACACAAATTGGGATGAAGAAGGCCCTGGGCATACTACGCTCATATAACTTTAAGAACTCCTGTGTCCTGGTTTTTGGCCAAAGAGTCAATGGCAGCTGGGCCCCTTAAAGATAAACATAAACTGCAAGTACAGTTATCTCAGTGTGTGGTTGTCAGACACTGGCTAATCCTTCTTGCAAGCCATGGCTCTGGTACATAAAGCAGCCAAATTAATGTTTGTATTAACCAAATTATATCACAAGTCATTCAGTGGAGGGGATTCGAAGAGTAACGTGGGCGAAACTACTGCCCACCATATGTACAGCTTGCGTTTCCCAGCTGTATGGGAAAAAGGATTCAATTAAATATTATCATCAAGTGACCAGAGAAGATCCAGACTCAATGTGAGGTGACTTGGGTGTGATATTGCAGGTTAAAAAGAGCAGCTGGTCAAGTTACCTTGAAAGCAAAGAGACTCACTGAATTTGACCTCAGAGTGTCTAATCGACCCACTTGTAACAACACAACACCTAAATAGGACCCTAAAAGAGCAGGGTAAGCTCCTATCAAGGGAACAGGACATAAACAAAATCAGAAACATCCTGGGAGCAAAGTGGGACTCAATACATCACAGGAAACCTCAAGATGCAAGCCATATTTGAAAGCAGCCCTTGGAAGACACACTCTAAAGAACACTCTGCTGACCATGCTCCTAACACTGTCTGTATGGGAATACAGGTCCTATTGAAAGATAATTTCCCCAGGTCATGGTCATTGAAGAATGTGCCTATACCCTTCAGAATCTTTGGCACATATTGTATGCTGTTGCCCAGCACTGATCCGTCAGAGACAAGCTTATCTAAGGGCAATTTTCCTGCAACAGGGTATAAGAACATGCCAAGAGGCATTGACATGCATTTATACATCTGATGTCCCTATGGAACTAGTATGGATAGGCACATACTCACGAATTACAGTGATCTGACATGGCTTTATAATTCGCCGTCGTACACTTAGAAAGATATGTCTGTCCATAAACACTTGTAGTTTATAAACTATGTAGATTTGCAATCTTTGTTGGCCCATAGGTCTGGCAACTTGCAAATGGTCCTACTGTCCTGAATTATTTAGTACGGCCTGAGTTGGTGTCACTTTTGCATCTTGATGAAATGTCGTTCACAATTACATTTCAATCAGCATGAGGCACTTCAACGAATTTACACCTTTGTCTTCTGAGCGGCGAGCCTTAGTCGGGTTCTGTCTCATGTCACTTGATACGTTTTGATTACTTGGCACTTTGCAGTTTGAATGTTATACATGCTTCCGTTGACCTGGCCCAGAAAGAAATGCTGGTTTATACCCGTTCCTACAACCAAGAGTTAACTTGATATGGTCCGGCAATGTGGTATCCTGCACCTTAGAAGAAATACCTGTTCACAATCGCAATTGAATCAGCATGTGGCACTTTAGTGAATGGTTTGACAATTTGGCACCTTGCACTTTGCAAAAAATGTTTGCTTACAATTGTAGTCAGATCGGTGAGTTTACACATTTGCTATTTACACTAGTGGCCCTGCCTTGAGCCACTGGATAAGCCCTGGCACTCGGCACTTGAAACAGCATGTGGCACTTTATTGAACGGTCTGATATGTTGGCATAGTTTGTAAGAAACGCTTGTTTACAATTGGATCAGCAAGCTTGCACATTTGCTTGTCAAGCCACTGGCCTTTTTTGGGGGCACTGTCTTGGGTCATTGTTAAGCCTTGATAACTTTGCTCCTTGCACTCAGAAATTACATCTGAAAGGTCAACTCCTGTTGTGTTCTAAATTCCATTAAGATGCATTGTTTTATTGCGCTCCACCGTAGCACAATCGAAGTTTTGTGATTCGTGCAGCTAATCTTTCTTGGGTTCTGTTTTGAGCCATTCGATAAGTCTTGCCAACTTGGAATCTTGCACTTTAAACGTTATGCCTGTTTCCTAAATTACATATGAAATGCTTATTCTGCTGTGTTCTAAAATCTCTGTGATGCATCGTTTTATTTGCTTTTAGACCAAATATAGCAGCAAATGTAGAGCAATTGCAGCTTTTTGGCTCATGTAGTTGGTCGATAAGTCTTGGCAACTTGCCATCTTGCATTTTGAACTTTATGGCTGTTTTTGAAATTACATCTGAAATGCTTATTCTACTGTGTTTTAAAATACTTTGATGCACTGTTTCGTTTGCTTTGAGATAAAATGCACCTTACCTTTTAGTTCGCCTGTTTTTATCAGCGATCTCATAACCTGCAATTTTATTAATATATTTTGGTGCCGATTCCGATCCGTCTCGCATCCGTATTTTTTTACGTACGTATCGTACAAGTCCCGTACAAACGGCGAAGTACGATTCGTACGTGAAAAATCCATACGAATGACTTCGGGAAAAGTCTACGAGACGTCCCCGGACATTTTTACATACAAATTGTAAAAGTGAAGTCCGAGCGCGCAAGTACGATCCGTACCAGCCGTCCGAAAACACAAGCGCATTGGAAAGGCTCCGTACAGATCGAACGCCGTACCACTCGTATCCGGGTAAACTTGTGCCCGGGATACGAGTCGTACAGCCCCCCATCCCCCCACATGTCTGCCTCGTACCCCCCATGTCCGCACTGTACCCCAGCCCCGTACGTGTACGCACCGTACCCCACCACCGTACCCCAGCCCTGTACCCCAGCCCTGTACATGTACGCACCGTACCTCACCACCCTACCCCAGCCCCTAACTTGTACGCACCGTACCCCACCACCCTACCCCAGCCCCTTACTTGTATGCACCGTACCCCAACACCGTCCCCCAGTCCCATACTTGTACGCACCGTACCCCGCCACCGTACCCCAGCCGCATACTTGGACACACCGTACCCCACCACCGTACCCCACTACCTTACCCCAGCCCCGTACATGTACGCACCGTACCCCACCACCCTACCCCAGCCCCTTACTTGTATGCACCATACCCCAACACCGTCCCCAGCCCCATACCTGTATGCAGCGTACCCCACCACCATACCCCAGCCCCATACATGTACGCACTTTACCCCACCACCCTACCCCAGCCCCATACTTGTACGCACCATACCCCACCCCCGTACCCCAGCCGCGTACTTGGATGCACCGTACCCCACCACCGTACCCCAGCCGCGTACTTGGACGCACCGTACCCCACCACCATACCCCAGCATCCCGTATGTACGAACCGTACAACAACATTGCATATGTGAGCACTGTACAACAACATCGCGTATGTACGCACGTTACATACGCTAAAACGACTCGTACAGAACCAGGACACTGCAAAACAGCACAAGGAGGGTCAATTCGAATCGCACAACACCCCAAAACACATCTACAGTACTAAAAACACCTAAAAGACTGACCTGGCACATCCAAACAGGCAAACAGAGGCCCAAACTCACAAGCACCACTTATAACACACGCACCAACATTTCAAACCCAGCCACACCCACAAATGGACCAATAAAAAGGGCCCACACTCACAAACCATGAGCCTTTGCAACAGACTCACTGCTGACAGACACCACACACAAACAACAGCATCCATACACCTTAACTTACACACCATCACACAACCTCCTTCACACATACCCCCTCTACACATTCACACACACACCTACACATTCACACCCACACACCCACAACCACCAACACCCACACCATGCCCACAGACAAGAATCCAAAGTTCACAAGGGAGGAGCTGGACATCCTTGTCAACGAAGTCATCAGAGTCGAGCCACAGCTCTTTGGAACATTGGTCAGACAGACCAGCATAGCTGAAAAATCACGCCTGTGGCAGAAGATCGTCGATCGGGTGAATGCTGTTGCGCCCATCAGAAGGACCAGGAATGTGTTACACGTCCCGCCTCTTGTCTCCTGACCCTCTACCCGTGCAATACACTACATGTCCCATAACGCCCTGAGGCTGGAGGGAGGGGTTGTGTGCCTTCCCATGCTGCTTAGCGCGCCGAGTTTAAAACAGATCGGTTGTCAGATAATCAGCGCTTGGCTTTCTAAGCTCCAGCTAACCACGCAGTGAACCCAAGTCCCGGAGACACCTACGAGTCGTCTCACCCTGACAACGCTTTGTATCCTGACACGCCGATCCTGTGAAGACCCGTCAGCAGCCCGGCGTTGATTTCCTTGCTACCTTGGATTCTCCGTAGCCCGTTGTGTTCCAGCCGTGCAGAGCTGCACGTCCTCCCTTTATTTCTTTCCCGCCGTCTCACCGTGGTGAACTCCAACTCGCCTGCGGAGAAGTGACTGCTCCCGCTCCCTGTATCGTCCACCCTTCTCCCTTTCAGAGGCACGCCGGTGCGGAGAAACATTGTTGCCCTGAGTATTGGCGAAGGACCTGCCACAACAATCACCGTAAGAGAAATCCTTTGTTTATTATTCGTGTGGTGCCTGCACGCTTACCAAACAGAGTTCGGGCGTATCAGAACCTATCATTCCTGTTTTTGCAGTGTGAACTATTAGTTAAGGACCAGCCCTTGTGTGTCTCGGATTCTTTATTGGTGTGAGAGGGTTAATCCTTGAGTGACAGTGAAAACTCAGGGGCAAAAAAGTAACCCGTTTTTGTTTGCAAGACTATTTGGAATTTCCTTTGCACTACTTTCGTTTTCTGAAGGAGACGCTCAACGTGTTCTTTGAATTACTGAGAACTCCGTGATAACTCAGTGATTAATTCAGACACTCCTCCTCTCCTAACTCACGGATCCTCCCCCTTATTGTTCTACACAACGGACTGCTCAGGAATAAGGTATTCCTTGATGATACGTGTCCTATCTAGAAGACATCATTACAGGCTGGGCGAGTTTATCCGTTATGTAAGTTTGGGAGAGCACACAACCAGTATTGTTGTTATAGGTCAGTGTTCTTACATATATTTTGCCCCCTCAGGAAAATTAACCCTGTCATTCTCTTTTTTCTCTCCTGTATATTATTTTTATTTGCTACAGTCCCGCCTTCTTCTAATCACCCCATTCCCTGTTGATGTCGTACCTAGCGTGGTCCTGTAGACGTCTCCTTTCTTCTTCAGGGTATCCCTCTGTGGTCTATAACTTCTTAAGTACAGATCTGAGGGCATACCTTGTGGGGAGAAGTGAGACACTATCCTCACTCCTGTGGACACTGGTATTTCTGCGGCTCTGAGTTCCAACCCCGACAGAAAGCCAATCCCACGTTGTAGATATCCCCTGAGCAAGGATGGATAAAACCACGGCGTTTGTTCCGCTCATGGAAGCGTCATCAGAGACGACTATGAACGAACTAACGGCCGCAGTCGTAACCTTACAATCCGAACTGAGAATACTCAAAACCGAAAATCAAAGGTTAATAGCTGAATTAGACACTATGAAATCGCAACAACATGAGGGGGCAACTCCTAAATATAAACGTACCTATATTCAGCCTGCACACTTCCAGGTCCCTATGCCTTCTGCTTCCGTTCCTACTTCAGTAGGGGGTGAGGCTCTCCCTGTCAATGTGACGGTGGTGTCCCCAACTCCTACCCCGTTAACTATGCCTGAACGATTTAGTGGAGATAGTAGTAAATTTGGAATCTTCATGAAACAATGTCATTTGCAATTTCTATGCAGGGCAGCTTCCTTTCCCGACGACGCAGCCAAAGTGGCTTTTATTATTTCCTATTTGACAGGCAATGCTGCCTTGTGGGCCGTGCCATTGGTGGAACAAGACGATCCTGTCTTATACGATTTGCCCCGTTTCAAAGAAAGAATGAAAAGTCTCTTTGCGAGACATCTGTACATGCAAGCAAGCGATAATGAGTTGCTGGGGTTAAAACAAGGGTCCAAAGACCTTTTAACGTAATCAATCAATCAATCAAAGACATTTCTAGAGCGCGCTACATACCCGTAGGGTCTCAAGGCGCTGGGGGGGGGGTGCCGCTACTGCTCGAACAGCCAGGTCTTCAGCTTCTTCCTGAAGGAGAGGTGGTCTTGGGTCAGGCGCAGGTCGGTCGGGAGGGAGTTCCAGGTCTTGGCGGCCAGGTAGGAGAAGGACCTTCCTCCTGTAGTCGCTCTTCGGATGCGGGGGACGGCGGCGAGGGCGTGGCTGGCAGATCGGAGGTGGCGTTTGGGAGCGTAGAAGTTGACTCGGCTGTTGAGGTAGCTCGGGCCTTGGTCGTGTAGGGCTTTGTGTGCGTGGGTGAGGAGGCGGAAGGTGACTCTCTTGCTGACGGGGAGCCAGTGGAGGTCTCTCAGATGTCCGGAGATGTGGCTGGTTCGTGGGATGTCGAGGATGAGTCTGGCTGAGGCGTTTTGGATCCGCTGGAGTCTCTTCTGGAGCTTGGCGGTGGTGCCGGCGTAGAGGGCGTTGCCGTAGTCCAGTCGGCTGGTGACGAGGGCCTGGGTGACGGTCTTCCTGGTCTCTGTGGGGATCCACCAGAAGATCTTCCGTAGCATGCGTAGGATGTTGAAGCATGACGAGGAGACGGCGTTGACTTGCCTGGTCATGGAGAGGGAGGAGTCCAGGATGAAGCCCAGGTTGCGTGCATGGTCTGTCGGTTTGGGTGCGGTGCCCAGGGCGGGAGGCCACCAGGAGTCGTCCCAGGCGGAGGGTGAGGAGCCCAGGATGAGGACCTCCGTCTTGTCTGAGTTCAGCTTCAGGCGGCTGGTCGTCATCCACTCGGCTACCTCTTTCATCCCTTCTTGTAGGTTGGCTTTGGCGGCGGCGGGGTCGTTGGTCAGGGAGAGGATCAGCTGGGTGTCGTCGGCGTAGGAGATTATGCTGAGGTTGTGTTTGCGTACGATGGCCGCGAGGGGGCTCATGTAGACGTTGAAGAGGGTGGGGCTCAGAGAAGATCCTTGGGGGACGCCGCAGATGACTTCGGAGGCCTCTGACTTGTATGGTGGTAGGCGGACTCTCTGTGTTCTACCGCCGAGGAAGGAGATGATCCATTCTAGCGCCTTGTCCTGGATTCCGACGTTGCTGAGGCGCCGTACTAGGGTGCGGTGGCAGACCGTGTCGAAAGCCGCGGAGAGGTCTAGGAGGATGAGGGCCGCTGTTTCTCCATTGTCCATCAGGGCTCGGATGTCATCGGTGGCGGCGATGAGGGCGGTCTCGGTGCTGTGATTGGCTCGGAAGCCGGACTGAGAGGGGTCGAGGGATCCGTTTGTCTCGAGGAAGGCGGCCATCTGCTTGTTGACGGTCTTCTCGATGACTTTGGCTGGAAACGGGAGAAGCGAGATGGGGCGGTAATTCTTGTGGTCGGTGGGGTCCGCTGTTGGTTTCTTGAGTAGGGCGCTGAGTTCGGCGTGCTTCCAGCTCTCCGGGAAGGTGGCGGTGTTGAAGGATGTGTTGATGATGTCTCGCAGGTGGGGTGCGATGACAGCGTCGGCCTTGTTGAAGACGTGGTGAGGGCAGGGGTCAGTCGGTGATCCGGAGTGGATGGAGTTCATCGTGCGGATGGTGTCTTCGGTACTGATCGGGGTCCAGGCGTGGAGGGTGGTGGTGGGGGGTGGTTGTTCGGTCATGTTGTGCGTTGGTTGGTTGTCGAAGCTGCTGTGTATGTCTGTGATCTTGTTGTGGAAGTATGAGGCGAGGGAGTTGCAGAGGTCTTGCGATGGGGTGATGTCGTTGTTTCCTGCGCTGGGGTTGGAAAGCTCTTTCACGATGTTGAAGAGTTCCTTGCAGTTGTGTGCGTTGTTGTCCAACCGGTCCTTGAATGCTGTTTTCTTGGCGGCGCGGATCAGCTGGTGGTGCTTCCGGGTAGCAAGCTTGAAGGAGGTCCTGTTGTCCGGTGTCGGTTCCCTTTTCCAGACTTTCTCGAGGGCTCGGCAGGTCTTCTTGGAGCTCTTGAGTTCGTCGGTGAACCATGGGGCCTTCTTGCTGCCGGGTCTGCTGGGCGCGGTCCTCAGTGGGGCGAGTTCGTCCGCGCAGTTGCTGATCCACTTCGTGAGGTTGTCGGCGGCCTGGCTGGGGTTCGCTGAGCTGGCAGGAGGGTGCTGGCTCAGGGAGGTGGCGAGCTGGTCTGCTGTGATCTTGTTCCAGCTTCTGCGGGCGGCCTGTTGTTGGTGATGGTGGGTCGGCGTTCTCTTGAAGGTGAAGTAGACGCAGCTGTGGTCCGTCCAGTGAAGCTCTGTGGCGTGGCTGAAGTCGATGTCTGTGCTGGATGAGAAGACGGCGTCGAGAGTGTGTCCGGCAAGGTGGGTGGGGGTGGACACCAGTTGCTTGAGTCCCAGGTTGGCGAGGTTGGCGAGCAGTGTGCTGGTGTTGCGGTCGTTGTTGTTCTCCAGGTGGAAGTTGAGGTCTCCCAGGAGGATGTAGTCAGCGGAGGGGAGGGCAAGCGGGCTGACGAAGTCGGCGATGTCCTCGCTGAATTGGGTGCGTGGTCCAGGGGGTCGGTAGATCAGGGTGCCTCTGAGGGTGGTGGTCGGGTTGGTGTGGATCTGGAAGTGCAGGTGTTCGGCGCTGGTCAGGGTGTTGTCGGTGCTGGTCGTGAGACGTATGGTGTTCTTGTGGATGATGGCGATGCCTCCTCCCATCTGGTTGGCGTTTCGGTCCCTCCGGACGATCTTGTAGCCCTCTGGGATGGCGATGGCGATGTCGGGAGCTGAAGAGGCGTTCATCCAGGTCTCCGTACATCACAACATTTAATAGGCTTATAGCTGAAACGCAATGGCCCGAGGATAAGAGAACCTCTATTCTACAGAGGCCTCAAGGACGAACTCAAAGATATACTATCTCAAATTGTCAATCCTCCCGAAGATTGTGCTTCATTTATAGATTTGGTGGTAAAATTGGATCATCGCCTCTGTGAAAGACGAGGGGAAAAAACTAAAGGGTAATACCCTCGGTTTCTGTTGCCGAAAGTGGAGAAAAGAGAGGTAAAGGACGGTATTGAACCCATGCAAATAGGGGGAGTGCGATCTCCGTTGACAAATGAGGAGCGAGACCGTAGCCGTAAACTTAACCTCTGTTTATACTGCAGAAAAGGGGGTCAGTTCGCTCGAGAATGTTCAGTTAGACCGAAAATGCCGTTTAAGAATACTACGCCAAAAACTGGAAATGCTACTTTGGCGGAAAACTAACAGACTTGGTTGAAAACGAGATCGTTCTTCCGAGTCCTCTTACTATGCAGATCTCATCCTGTGTAGCCCCTACTGTGGGTTTAGTACCTAAACACTTCACCTTGAATGTAGTATTTATACTGCCTTCCCAACATAGAAAAACGTTGCCCATACTCTTAGACTGCGGAGCAACTGGAAACTTTTTAGACATAAATCTGGCCAGAACCTTGGGCATAGACTTCCTACCAAAACCTCAGCCCGAAAAAATACGTGAGGTGGATGGCACTGAATTAACCTCAGGCTTACTCACCTATCACACCCCTGAAATCACGATGGTGTGCGATAATGGGCATACAGAAAACATCGCATTTGATCTTATTGATACCCCTTCTTTTGGTGCCATTCTAGGAGTACCTTGGTTGCAGGCACATAACCCCCATATTGATTGGGTCTCTCGTAGAGTGACCTTGCATTCCCATTACTGTGTTTTGCATTGCTATCAAGACAATACTCTAGGACTCTCTCATCTTTGTTGTGCAACTGTGAGTGCTAGCATAACCGAATTACCTCACACTTACAGTCAGTATAAGGATGTATTCGATGAAGTTAAGGCAGTGGCGTTACCACCGCATCGCACATACGATTGTAGAATTAATCTAATTCCAGGAGCGGATCTTCCGGTAAGTAGAATTTATGATCTCACGGAGCCCGAAACCAAGTACTTATATGAGTACTTACAAGACATGCTCAATAAAGGATTCATACGTCATTCCACTTCCCCTGTCTCATCTGCTTTATTTTTTATACCAAAACGTGAAGGAGGTTTGCGTGCCTGTCTGGATTACCGCGCCCGCAATAAAGTTACGGTCAACAACAAGTACCCTCTTCCACTCATCTCTAATCTGCTGGATCAGGTGAGTAGAGCAACCATTTTCACTAAATTAGATCTGCGAGGAGCTTACCACCTGATTCGTGTTAGAGAAGGAGATGAGTGGAAGACGGCCTTCCGCACTAAATATGGCCGTTATGAATATTGCGTACTGCCTTTTGGCTTATGCAACGCGCCTGCCGCCTTTCAGTTTTTTGTTAATGATATTTTGCGCGAATACCTTGATCTTTTTGTTATTGTCTATATTGACGATATTTTAATATATTCTCAGTCCAAAGAAGAACACGAAATACATGTAAAGAAAATACTGCAGCGACTTCAAGATAACCATCTCTTCGCCAAATTAGACAAATGTCTTTTTCATGTCGACAAGGTGGCCTTCTTAGGGTTCGTGATTTCCCCTGAGGGGATTCATATGGACCCAGCTAAAGTCTCGGCCATAACTACCTGGCCTAGTCCCAACACAGTAAGAGAAGTGCAATCCTTTCTTGAGTTCTCCACTCCAACTTTTATAGAAGGTTTATAGATCACTTCTCAGAACTCATCACACCCATCATCAGGTTGTTAAAAAAGGGTGTTTCCTTTGAATGGGACGAAGCAGCTGAGCAAGCATTTCAAACCTTAAAGGCTAGGTTTGTGTCGGCCCCCATTGTGCAACATGCAGACAGCTCTCAACCTTTCTATGTCGAAGCTGACGCCTCACAGTATGCGGTTGAAGGGGTGTTATCTCAAAGAGACATCACAACAGGTACTCTACACCCTATAGCGTATTTTTCAAAAACCCTCTCTGCAGCTGAGCAAAACTACACCATAGGCGAAAGAGAGTTGTTCGCCATAAAAAGGGCTTTTCAGGAGTGGCGCCATTACTTGTTGGGTACTTTACACGTCATTACCATTTTTTCGGATCACCGTAATCTACAATTTTTTTAATCTGCAAAGGCACTCACCCCCAGACAGATGAGATGGGTGTCCTTTTTCAGTGAATACGATTTCGTTATAACCTTCAGACCCGGGGTTCATTTGTGGACGAGCTAATCACAACATATGCCTTGATTAATAATGAAGAATGGATAGCAAATCCGCAGAACACGATAGTAGACCACCTTTTCTACTATGCGGGTAAATTGTATCTACCCTCCCAAAAACTCAGATCGGTGCTTATTAGATGGTGTCATGATCTCCCTTTGGCCGCTCATCCAGGGAGCGAAAAGACTTTGAAGCTCTGCCAACAATGGTTTTGGTGGAAGGGGATGACGGAAGACATCAGTAACTACGTTAAGGCCTGTCCCACCTGTGCCAGACAGAAAGGTCAGCATTGTGCTCCCGCCGGTCTGTTGCAACCCTTGCCCATTCCCCCCTCACCATGGTACTCCATTAGCTTGGATTTTATAACAGACTTACCTGCCACCCAAGGGTTCAACACCATCCTCGTTGTTGTAGACATGTTGTCAAAAATGGCTCATTTTGTCCCATTGAAAAAACTCCCAACAGCGAAAGAGTTCATAGACGTGTTTATACAACACATAGTCAGGCTACATGGATTGCCCTCTATCATAGTGTCAGACAGAGGCCCTCAGTTCATCTCCAGGTTTTGGCAGGGTATGTGTCGAGTCTTGAAAATAGATCACCGTCTCTCTTCCTCATATCATCCCCAAACTGATGGGCAAACCGAGAGAACAAATCAGACTCTGGAACCGTATCTCCGATGTTTGTTATCTACAGTAACCAGTGATTGGGTACAAGCTCTTCCTCTGGATGAATTTGCATACAATAACTCACAGCATACAGCTACCCAGGTATCGCCCTTTTTCTTTACCTATGGGTACCACCCTCACTGGCTGCCCCTACCATTGCCACGGGTTTTAACTCCCTGCAGTATCAGAACATCATACGAAGCTCCATGATATATGGAATAAAGCTACCTTACACTTAAGAGAGGCAAAAAAGCACATGAAGGAACAATCAGATAGACATAGACGGCCAGCCCCTGAATACGCTGAAGGCGACATGGTATGGCTATCCACAAAAACTCTCCGATTAGATGGACCCCGAAAATTGCAACCTTGTTACATAGGACCTTTTCCTGTTAAAAGTCTTATAAATCCTTTGGCCATCAGATTAGAGCTACACCCTGAATATTAGATCCATCCTGTTTTTCACACCTCCCTACTCAAGAAATGTGAAACCCCTTCCAGTCCCGAAACTCCTCCCCCTCCCATCCTCATTGAAGGAGAACAGGAATTTGAAGTGAAAAGAATAATGGATTCCCGCAGACACAGAGGCAAATTGCAGTATCTAGTAGATTGGGTGGGGTACGCTCCAGAGGATAGGTCGTGGGAACCCGCTGAAAACATACATGCCCCTTTACTAGTGAGAAGATTTCATGCCTTGTATCCCGACAAACCCCGACCAGTAAGAAGACCTTTAGGGGGGATAACTGTTACACGTCCCGCCTCTTGTCTCCTGACCCTCTACCCGTGCAATACACTACATGTCCCATAACGCCCTGAGGCTGGAGGGAGGGGTTGTGTGCCTTCCCATGCTGCTTAGCGCACCAAGTTTAAAACAGATCGGTTGTCGGATAATCAGGGCTTGGCTTTCTAAGCTCCAGCGAACCACGCAGTGAACCCAAGTCCCGGAGACACCTACGAGTCGTCTCACCCTGACAACGCTTTGTATCCTGACACGCCAATCCTGTGAAGACCCGTCAGCAGCCCGGCGTTGATTTCCTTGCTACCTTGGATTCTCCGTAGCCCGTTGTGTTCCAGCCGTGCGGAGCTGCACGTCCTCCCTTTATTTCCTCCCCGCCGTCTCACCGTGGCGAACTCCAACTCGCCTGCGGAGAAGTGACTTCTCCCGCTCCCTGTATCGTCCACCCTTCTCCCTTTCAGAGGCACGCCGGTGCGGAGAAACATTGTTGCCCTGGGTATTGGCGAAGGACCCGCCACAACAATCACCGTAAGAGAAATCCTTCGTTTATTATTCGTGTGGAGCCTGCACGCTTACCAAACAAAGTTCGGGCGTATCAGAACCTATCATTCCTGTTTTTGCAGTGTGAACTATTAGTTAAGGACCAGCCCTTGTGTGTCTCGGATTCTTTATTGGTGTGAGAGGGTTAATCCTTGAGTGACAGTGAAAACTCAGGGGCAAAGAAGTAACCCGTTTTTGTTTGCAAGACTATTTGGAATTTCCTTTGCACTACTTTCGTTTTCTGAAGGAGACGCTCAACGTGTTCTTTGAATTACTGAGAACTCCGTGATAACTCTGTGATTAATTCAGACACTCCTCCTCTCCTAACTCACGGATCCTCCCCCTTATTGTTCTACACAACGGACTGCTCAGGAATAAGGTATTCCTTGATGATACGTGCCTTATCTAGAAGACATCATTACAGGCTGGGCGAGTTTATCCGTTATGTAAGTTTGGGAGAGCACACAACCAGTATTGTTGTTATAGGTCAGTGTTCTTACATATATTTTGCCCCCTCCGGAAAATTAACCTTGTCATTCTCTTTTTTCTCTCCTGTTTATTATTTTTATTTGCTACAGTCCCGCCTTCTTCTAATCATCCCATTCCCTGTTGATGTCGTACCTAGCGTGGTCCTGTTGACGTCTCCTTTCTTCTTCAGGGTATCCCTCTGTGGTCTATAACTTCTTAAGTACAGATCTGAGGGCATACCTTGTGGGGAGAAGTGAGACACTATCCTCGCTCCTGTGGACACTGGTATTTCTGCGGCTCTGAGCTCCAACCCTGACAGAATGAATGCCAAGCCAGGTGGTACGATCTGTGCAGGGCAGTCAAGCGCAAAATGAACGAGGACTACACCCAGAGTAACATCACAGGAGGTGGGCTGCCCCGCAGACCGGTACATTACCATCCCTGGGAGGAGAAGTTGATGGCCCTGCTTCCGCCGGTGGGAGTACACGGAGTCAAAGGAGTTGCCGAGCCTGGTGAGTACACAAACAACTTACGTAACATAGGGGTAATGGCATCCACACCCCAACTACAACAAATGCACACACCTACCCCCAAGCCCTCACCGGACACAACCACACTCAAAAACAACGGTCATGCCATTAACATGTGTATGCCCCATTCACAAAGCAAGTCCATGCCATGTCCCAGCCTACACAAACCACAAATCCAAGACTGGATGTCCGGGAAGCTGGGAGGGTGGGGATCACTAAACATATTGTACAACTCAGAAACAGACACCATTGCCCTCAGCCCATATGGCCCAGGTACATACCCATGCACCATGCGCAATGCACAGGGACTGGCAAAGTACTGACAAGGTAGCTGACACTTGGCCCTGCTGTAGGCAGCACAAGGCCCTCCTGTGACAACTGCAAAATCTAACACAAACACAACCAGCTCAGATATCTAGGACAGGAACTCACACTCACTGACATGGCAGCATGCTCCATGGGGGGACAGATACATCACCTGGGAGAGCCACTGCCAAATCACACTACACCCACCAGCAGGCACCGTCAATCAATCAACAATCAATCAGGGTACTTGTAAGGCGCGCTACTTACCTGTGAGTGTCTCAAGGTGCTGAGGAGGGGGGTTCCACTACTGCTCGAAGAGCCAGGTCTTGAGGAGTCATCTGAAGGCAAGTAGGTCTTGGGTCAGTTGTAGATGGGTTGGGAGGGTGTTCCAGGTCTTGGCGGTGAGGTAGGAGAAGGATCTCCCGCAGGCAGTCGTACGTTGGATGCGGGGGATAGCTGCGAGGGCGAGGCTGCCGGAGCGGAGCTGGCGGGTGGGGTTGTAGAAGCTGAGTCTGATGTTCAGGTAGGCTTGTCCGGCGTTGTGGAGTGCCTTGTATGAGTGGATGAGGAGCTTGAAGGTGATCCTCTTTTCGATGTGGAGCCAGTGCAGGTCACTCAGGAGGGGGGTGATGTGGCTGTGGCGGGGGGCGTTGTCGATCAGTCGTGCGGAGGCTTTTTGGAAGCATTGTATCCGCCGTTGGTGTTTGGATGGGAGTCCTGCGTAGAGTGCATTGCTGTAGTCCAGTCAGCTGCTTACGAGGGCCTGTGTCACTGTTCTACTTGTTTCGGTCGGGATCCACCAGTTGATCCGGCGGAGTGTGCGTAGGGTGTCGTAGCAGGAGGAGGAGACGGTGTTGACATGCTTGGACATAGAGAGGGAGGATGCGAGGATCAATCCTAGGTTGCGTGCATGGTGGGTGGGTGTCGGTGCTGTCCCCAGAGTGATCGGCCACCAGGAGTCGTTCCAGGCTGAGGGTGTGTGTCCCAAGATGAGGACCTCCGTCTTGTCCGAGTTCGGTTTCAGATGGCCGCTCCGCATCCAGTCGGCGATGGACCTCAGCCCTTGTGGATGTTTTTTGGGCGGTGTGAGGGCCCTTGGTGAGGGAGAGGATGAGCTGGGTGTCGTTGGCGTAGGAGATGGTTTTGAGGTTGTGGTGGCGGGCCACTTTTGTGAGGGGGGCCATGTGGATGTTGAACAGCGTCGGACTGAAGGATGATCACTCACCCCTTACACAAGCACACACCCCCGGGGCAGCCAATGGAGTTATCCACTCTCACAATGGACATGTGACACAACAAGATCAAGCCACAGCCAAAGAAGCATCCAAGGCCAAATTCGACATGTCAAACACCGTGGAGAACATTTTAATCAGTCCCCTGCAACATACCCATCCACAAGTGAACATTGATGTGAATGCTAGGCACATACAACTACCTTGAGGAACTGTGGCAAATAGAATATGTGTGAAACATGGATGTCGCATTAAACAGCATTAACATTGTCTCTCTCTCACACACAGGGCAACGTCATTGATCTCCCCCCAACAATGGGGGAGAAGAACCACAGTCCCAGGCTCGGGAGGAACCTGGTCCCACCGGCAGCGACACCTCACAACACTCCGCGGATGACCCCAACCCACCTGGCCCTTCTGGTGTCCAAGCCCCTGCAGCACCTGCTTCAGGTACATCTGTGCCAACCACCACCACCATTCCTGCCACATCCCAGGAGACACCCAGGAGCCCTGCCCACACTGAACAACTGAGCCAGTCTGACCTGGAGGGACAAGGTTCGCCGGGCACCCAGGAGGAGGCAGACAACATCCACACTGCCATCCATCAGGGGTCCCGTAGACCCGATGTGCCCACAACGGCAGGCCAGGCCCGTGTGGGCAGGGGTGGTGGGAGTGGAGGCAGGCGGAGGCGAGAACCTGACCAGCCAGCTGAAGGGACCGGGATGTCACACATCCGCAACATCATGGAGGCATACCGGCGTGACACCAAGGCCATCAGTCAGGTAGTGGCGACCCTCACAGACATTAAGAATCAGCAGGCCGAGCAACACGCCAGTCAGAAACAACACCAAGGACGGATGGAGGCAAGACTGGCTGAGCTCGTGGTGGTGCAAAGGGACATAAGCCATTCACTCCGTAGGATTGCCGACAACATGGGCAACCCTCCCTGTGACACCAGGCGCAGACCAGCACCAGCCACAGGGAGGGAGGAGGAGGAGGAGGAGGAGGAGGATTCGTCCGACGGAGAGTCCCAAACATCGTCAAGGCCTGCATCTGAGGGTCCCCGGAGGAAGGTGGGTCGTCCACGGAAAAGACCATGAGAGGCAGTGGACCATCCACATCTCCCAGGTCACCTGGCCTGGCACCTGGCCTTCATGCGCAACAGCAGCACATCATTCACTGACATTCTCTGCCACATGGACTTGCTGGTTACAGTCTGACCAATGATGACCAACACTGTGGTCTGGACACTGATGCCTTCAAATGCCAAGAATAGCATCTCCCCCTGTGAACTTTGGATTCTATGCACCCGTTAGAGCACCTTATGTCATCTACCAAAACACGCACCCCACCGAGAATAAAACTAGTTTTTTGTCATGAGATGTTACCGTCATTTTGCATTAGTCCACAACATACGTGTGTGTTAATGTCAAACTATGCCTCAGTGTTGAACCAACTCCAGCCATCCATACCCTGGGATCTGAGTCCGGCACAGGACACACATGGGTCACAATGTATCATCCAATATAGCCTGGGAGCCCAATACTCACCTGTGATGGCCTCAAGCTGCTGAGGGGGGGCTTGAAGTACTGTGCGCACACACCAATCAGGAAGACGATGATGAAGGCCTACAGGTCATGGCTCATGTGGAGGTTCTCGGGGAGTGAGTCCCAGGTATGTTTGGCCAGGTGGGAGAACCATCTCCTTCATGCTGGAGTGTTGTGGATGTGAAGAAAGGTGGCCAGGCCAAGTTCGGATGCATTGAGTTGGGCCAACGGGGTCTTGGATGACAGACGTACAAGGTTGGTATTGGGCTCTGGGGTTGTTGACTGCCTCCTGAGTGTGTGTGAGGAGTGTGAAGGTCATCCTGCAGCACACAGTGATCCCTTGCAGCTATCTCAGGTGGACGGTGATGTTGATGGGGTGCAGGATGTTGAAGCTGAGTTGTGCAGATGCACCCTGGATGTGGACAATTTTCCCGTGAGTTGGGATGTACTTGCTCCGTAGAGGGCGGGGCAGTAGTTGACACGGCTGGTGTCGTGGACCTGGGGGATTATCTGTCTTTCCTTGGAGTGGATCTATCAGAGGATCATGTGCATCATGCAGAGGGTGCTGCAGCATGAGGTACAGATGATGGTGATTTGCATGGCAAATGTGAGTGACAAATCCATGATGCACAACATCTGGTGTGCGTGGCCACTGGGTGCTTGTGTAGGGCCCCTGTGGGTGGGACACAAGGAGTTGATCCAGCTGTGAGGGGACAATCCTCCGATGCTTACCTCAGTCCTGTACAAGTTCAGCCTCAGATGGCTGATGTTCAGCCATTCATCCACGGACCTCATGCCTTCTTGAATGTTGGAACTGGCAATGGCTGGGTCTTTGGTGAGGGTGAGGAGCACCTGGGTGTCAATGGCATACGACATGATGATGAGGTTGTGTGCGCATGTGATGGTGGAGAGGGGGGTCCTGGACACATTGAAGATTGACACGCTGAGAGATGAGCCCTGGGCCATGTGCCAGATGACGCCACTATACCACATGCTGAAGGCCTGAGTCCCACTCCCATGGCCTTGCTGGTGTACGGAGCCGGTGTGGAGCAGGAGGGACATGATCTGGTTGGTGTGACAGGGCCTGAAAGGAGAGGCAGCGCTGTGTAGGCAGTTGGAGTTGCACACTCAGCATGCAAAGGTGTCATGTGTGCGTTTAGGGTATGGCTGAGAGCAGGCGGTTGAGTTTCGGATAGACATTGCTTGGAGGGTGGCTACAACTTCAGACTGTAGTGTGATGTGGGTCATGCAAGGACATGAGGGTCGTGCAATGTGCACATTGCATGTGCTGACGGTCCTGCCTTTGGCACCGCGTGTACCCAACAGTGGCACAGACAAGGTGATGACAGGCAAATGAATGGCTGGAGGTAGGCAGGGAGGAGCATCTTTGAGGCATGTGTGTTGCCGAATCCCGCCACTTTGTGGGCCCTTGCTGCAGGGGCCGCAGCAGCAGGTGGCATGTCCTTGAAACTATGCCAAAAGTAGCACACAAAGACAAGGATGTCAGAAAGGACAAATGCAACAGGCGTAAGTAAAGGAAGGAGTGTCTGGTTACCCATGGAACACCCAGAGAAAATGGATGCACAATCACCAAAGATGACTGACACAGGATCAGGAAACAGAAGGCCGAGCCGCGCACAGGAGACACACCCTCAGCAGGCGTTGACGGCCCGTCGTGGGGACCAACATGCCCAAATTCATACACAACCATGGACTTCAAGCACAATAGAGATTCTGACCCATGAAGACCTGCATGCATGTAGCCAAACTACACATAGACTCTTATGCACAATCTTTGACAACTATGCTAGAGATGCTGCATGCAAAGTGGCAAGAGACCTGCATTGACAGAGATGAGGCACCTTGGAGGGTGAGGAACCCCTTTATTACTCAGGCTCACAATGAGGGAAAAGCATCAATATGAACAGACACACAGGTCATTTGGCTGCACATGTGGGAGCTACACTGGACACCCCCTTCACAACACAGATGTAGTAAATCCTAATGGCCTGGCACACAAGTTAAGGGGATGAGCCAAACACCCCCTTCTGCACACGGAGAGGCTGCAATTCCCCATTGAGCCTGTTATGGGGATGTCCCACACCATGTCCACCCGTAGCATCCCGTATGTTTCTGAGGGAAGTTATGCACACATTGATGCCTTCATCAGAATCCACTAACCATTAGAGATGACTGTCACAAAGGTAGACTATCAATTCATGGGAGTCATGCTACATGTCATGTGCCCCATGGTGAGTCGACATGTATGCATGGTAACCCAACATGCACAGGAGCAGTCCCCACACATTCTAAACACCTAACAACCCCAAAATGCCTTGCTGCAATCCTCACCCAAAATGACTTTTCCACATGTCCGTGCATGGAACGCTGATTCAGCACACGTTGCAATACTCATGAGGAATAGCAGAAGGCCAATGATGACACGACCAGACAACATGCGCAAGAACCTGTGGATGACAGACACACAAGCAGTCAGCTAAAATATTGTTTTCCGCATACATGGTCATTTACTCTACAGGAATAATGTTGTCACCATGCGATTATCATCATTTGATAACTTTATTTTGGTCAGAGACCAAAAAAGCACAGATAAAATATATACATACAAGATAAAATACATAATTAGTTGAGAACCATGCGATTATAAAAATTAGGGTCACAGCTAAAATGATTGGAATGACATCATCACTCGAGTGACACATCAGAACACACATCTAAGTCACTTAGCATACAGTCAGCTGGACACACACATTGCAACACATGCCACACAAGGCTCCAAGCGTGCACACTCAGACCCAGTGACTCACCATTATGAGAAGAAGTTGTGTATGAGCTGACTCCGGATATCCTCCTCCTCCTCCTCCTCACTTGCCTCGTGACACAGACCTTCATCCTCCACGGGTGGATGTTCCTGCTCATGCTGCTCATGCTGCTCCAGGATGAGTGGCACTGCCTTCTCCACTGCCATGTTGTGCAACATGCAGCATACGAGGAAGATTTTGCAGACTTATTCAGAAGTTAGATCTTTGGGCAAATGAACACAAGGGCAAAGACGCCGCCACAGCCAGTGCCATAATTGACAAGCTAACCACCTTGCCAGAATTATTATCCACACCAATAAATTACTGCAAAAGCATCCGGGTATCCGCAAGTCGGGAAAACCCTCACCTGAATTAAGCTAGGGGGAACAGAGAACAAAGGAACTTCCGGTAACAGTATATCGAGAGACCCTGATGTGAGTAGGGCAGTCATGGATCCACAACTGGATACCACAAACCAATGGTCCACAAACACTGGAAGGCAAAGTGACTCCTGCAAGAAGACACAACAGGTCTACACAATGCCTCCCATATACTTGATAACTGAGGGAATTGAGAGGCTACAACAAGAGGTGCAGGCATTGAATAATGTTAGCCCTACTGAAAGCATAGCTGATGTGCCATCGATAAGCAGTCATGTAAGAGAGACTCCAAGTACCTCTATCACAACGAAAAAAGTAACAAGCATTTGCAATACAATCGGTCTTGCCCTTGAGACTTTATATGTATTTACCTATGTAGCACATTAGCCTGAATGCTGAAACATCTACTGTTCTTTAACATGGAGGGAAAGTAAGCACCAAACTGCGTGACACGCCAGGTATGGGAACACACAGAGAGAAAAATTGCCTTTCAGCAGGAAATGGTATAGTCCTGAAGGATTCAAATTAAAATATATGATTAGCATAGCGTAACTAAAATTAGCTTATTCGATTTAGTCCCGTAATAAGGCCCCTCTTCGTCATTATAAGTTAGTACGACGAAAAGGGCCGAAAACAGGACCGCGGCCATCTTGGCCCTTAACTCTCTCTTCGCGTAGGAACTACGATCACGTGGTTCCCTGAGCCCATATTTTCCTTTCTTTAGCACACACCAGTTTAGAAGACAGGCTGAATTGTATTTACGACCGAGAAGCAAGGTCACATCTGCTAAAAGGGAGTACCAAGCAAAATTCCTTCTGAACCTGGGACGAGAAGGGAGTCACCCGGCCGACCTTCTATTCTTAAAGATAGTAACCCTTTTTGTATCGCTGAAACTAGATATAGGATGAGCTCATTAGGAGCGCCTGGACGGGCTGGTACTTTTCCACTTGTAAGGCTTTGTATGTTGCGCTGATAATGTATAAAATTATGAGTTTGTCAAGGAGCCAGCAGTCTTCCTCGGCGCACCTCCTGGGTGAGGATCGATGAGGCTCCTCTATGTAGAGTTTTCTGTCTGGCCAATAAACGCTTGAACCTTCTACGTTGCCAACTGCTCATTATTTGACTTACATTGCGGGCCACCGGTAAGTGTGGCCCTTGGGACGAAATTTTGGTTACAACAGTCCAAAGCTCTGTTTTTAATATAAAATCAGGGCTGTTGGTGGTTATATCACTGAAAATACAAGATTTGGAAAAAATATTAATGTCTACGGTTGCTCGTGGAAGACAATTTCTATGGGCTGGAATCTAGAGAATGCTAAAGTGATTCTGGTATTTTACTGACCTCTGCTGGTTGTTTTCTGTCACGAACGTTAAATAGAGACAGTTGCCAGGAAAATTAAAAAAGAAAGTCTCTCAGCAGAAAGCAATTCTGGTATTTTACTGACCTCTAATGGTCGTTTTCTATCAAGACATTTAAATAGAGGCTGTTGAACAGAAAAAAAGTCCCTAAGCGGAAACAGACAAGTCCTAGGGCTGCTCTCCAGAGCCCACAAAGTACATACACATATAAGTTTATACTTAAGTATATACAAGAGGTCTCAAATGCTGGACCTAAAAACTATGCGAATCTATGAAAAACAGTAAAAGAAATAACAGACTCATTCACAAGGGACAAAACGCAAGTACTACTCAACCACAAGTGCCAAATACCTAAGTGAATGGGAGAGGGAAGGGTAACAACAGCAGTGTGGAGGGCCAGGTGACTTACCTGATCTTCCATTCAAAAATAGCATCAAAAAAATGATCGAAACAGCCTCTTTAAGACAAACAAACCATACACATTACAGAATGTTTTCCCACACTGCCAAGCACTGGACTAACTCTGTCCCCAGATGCACAACAAAAAAAGGAAAACTTCACTCAGACCAAGTACCATATGTGGTATAATGCCCAACCAGAAACCTACTCATGGGTTGTGGACCCCAACACTAGAGGCAGCGCCTCAGAGGAATCAAGCTTCCACTATGCTGAAATTCTCAAGGAATCGCATGTGATAGTAGGGTAAATGAAATACAATCAGAAACAACTAGGTCAGTGGAACATCAAACGGACATAAAAAGGGGCAATCCAACTAGGGTGGTGGAGCTGCATTAGGTCCCTGGACCTCCCTATATGTAACCTCACAATGAGAAGCATGAGAACTCTATTGCAAATGATTGACAAATTCGAATGATCAGGGAGGTTGATGGCTACCAGTCAGGTCCACGACTTGATGCCAGTAAAGACAAAGACTAACATCTGCCGGCATCCGAATCTGCAGCTCTGATTTTCACCCCAGAATTCAAGTCAAATAGGACTAATATTTTACAAGTTTTAAATAACATGCCTTCGCTTTCCTACCTTACATCGGCGCACCTGAAATCAGTGAAATTTAAAAACGATTCCTGGGTCAGCCATAGAGAATGCACACTGACAGGGTGGTCCGACAATGCAGAGGCTAAAAATATCATGGCAGAAACCAATCAATTTAAGGAGTGGGGCATTCTTATCAACAAGCCAGCGATGGAAAAATACCTCTACATCCTATCAAAGAGCCAACATGCCGCGTTGCAGTATAAGGCAGTGAGTAGCATACTGAGAGAAACAAAACAAATACCACCTTAGTCTTGAGAAAAAAAGATCACTGTAAGACTGACAAGTGGCATAGGGGATGGCTTTCCCATTGGGGCACCAACAGCATTCACCAATAGCTATCTCATCAATCAGTCTGATTGGACCTGGCTACTGGTAACAAAGGGGCTGCCGAATCCCTGGCACAAAGGGAAAAAACAAAAAGGCACTTAGAGCCACGATTAAGATAATAAGCTGGAATGTGGCAGGCTTACTCTAGTCTTTAATGGGCAAGTAAAATGCCAATATTTGTATGCTCGTGACTTCCTATGCCTGCAAGAAACGTGGTTTATCAAGCCCATCTCCATTCCAGGGTACAACGCAATCCACACAGTCGCTCAAAAAAAAAATCTGTTTGGGAGGCCAATGGGTGGTCTCTCCATTTACATGAAACTGGAATTTTCAGATAAAAGTAAAGACATTCCACCTGCTATGTGCAGGCCCTGGAACTTAAATACCTGGTAATGGATGAAATATCAACTCCCATCATGGCTGTGAATTTGTACGTCAATCCACGTAGGGACATGAAAATCGAGCTCACCAGGAATATTACCAATTTGATAAAATCTCTCCTCTATGATCACCCTGGACATAGGTGCATATTGTCAGATGACTTTAACACACAAAATATGTGTCAAAACTAGGGGAATACTGAAGATATCCGCAGCATATTAGAAGCTTCATTAGTGAATTTGAGTTGAGTTCATATGACCAAAAGGGAACCCTTGAGGATAAATCAAATCCCACTATCAATAATATATATCCACATTGAAATACATCTTCTTAAGCAAGAACCTACAAAGCCCAGTTGGCCCACTAATAAATAAGTCAGTTTGTCATATTGTGCCCAGTTTGTAAAGCTAAGTATTTACAATGGAAAACAGCCTTCATTTCCCCAGCTTCAAAACATAAACTGAACCTTGTAGAGAGACATTGGGGGATAATAGTAACAAGGCTGCACGCAGCACTAACAACTTTTAAGCATAAAATTCAACATTGTGTGCCCATACAAGGAAGGCCCTACACTCATTTCGCAAACAAAAAAGTTCAAGGAGAGCAAAAGGATGTGTTGCTGCGCAGAGATGCTTCACAGAAGAGGGAAGGGCTCCAACATGGAAAGTAAGCTAAAAGAAGCAAGGAAAAAAAGAAAATAGTCTGGGTGCTAAAGCAAAAATTCCTAGAGGAGGACTTAACCCCGTTATCCTTGCCAGTGGTTATGCTTGTTCGGCTGTTGACGTAGCCCCTAGCAAATCCAGGGAATGCTGGGGCTACGTCAACAGCCTAACAAGCATAACCACTGGCAAGGAGAACGCTGTCCTTGCCGACAAATGGGTTGTTAATGTAACAAATCTTTATGTAGACCCCTCTAAAACAAGGGCCACTATCAAGAACTCACTTGCTAATGCTAATGCCGTAGAAGGGCTAGAGGACAACCCAATTTTAGTCTCCTAAAAGGAAGCGCTAAGCATCCTGAAGAGCATCCGGAAAGGTGGAGCCCTGAGCCCAAATGGTTACCTGGGAGCATCTTTAATGAAGACCAAACATGCATAGCCTGTTCAACTAATGCCTTCTGCTCTGCCTTCCCAGATTCATGTAAAGGTTGCATTCTGCATCCAATTAATAAAAAAAGGGGGCAACTTTACACCAGATAATTAAAGGTTAATAACCCTACTAGATGTAGATGGTAAGGCCTTTGCGCAGGTGCTCCTACATGAGCTGGAGAAATTCATAAATGACAACAACATCAGCCCATGCGATCAGACGGGGTTTAAGTCGAACTCAACTAAGGATAATGTGATAGCTCTTTCCTATCTGGGGACCTAGACTACTGAAATATCAATGCCCCTGCCTTATACCTATTTCACTGGGTCCGGATTAAGATGACTCAAACCAACCCTACAGTAAAAATATATACATAGGCCTGAAGCAGGGATGTGTCATTGCTACTACCTTGTCCAATCTATATACAGCGGACTTAGGTTCGGATTTGCTGAAAGGAAACATCTTCCTACCTAAGCTAGGCCAAACCAAATTACCCATTATCCAGTATGAGGATGACCTGGTGTTATTGAATCAAACACAAATTGGGATGAAGAGGGCCCTGGGCATACTACGCTCATATAACTTTAAGAACTCCTGTATCCTGTTTTTTGGCCAAAGAGTCAATGGCAGCTGGGCCCCTTAAAGATAAACACAAACTGCAAGTACAGTTATATCAGTGTGTGGTTGTCAGACACTGGCTAATCCTTCTTGCAAGCCATGGCTCTGGTACATAAAGCAGCCAAATCAATGTTTGTATTAACCAAATTATATCACAATTTACAAAGTTATTCAGCGTAGGGGATTCGAAGAGTAACGTGGGCAAAACTACTGCCCACCATAAGTTATGTTCAGCTTGCATTTCCCAGCTGTATACCAGAAAATATTCAACCTCCACAAAACTACCACACGCATATTGTTATGCCTAGAGTTTGGCCTAGTGAAAATGGATATCGAATGCAAAAAAGATTCAATTAAATATTATCATCAAGTGACCAGAGCAGATCCAGACTCAATGTGAGGTGACTTGGGTGTGATATTGCAGGTTAAAAAGAGAAGCTGGTTAAGTTTCCTTGAAAGCACAAGAGACTCACTGAATTTGACCTCAGAGTGTCTAATCGCCCCACTTGTAACAACACAGTACCTAAATAGGACCCTAAAAGAGCAGGGTAAGCTCCTATCAAGGGAACAGGACATAAACAAAATCAGAAACATCCTGGGAGCAAAGTGGGGCTCAATACATCCCATGAAACCTCAAGATGCAAGCCATATTTGAAAGCAGCCCTTGGAAGACACACTCTAAAGAACACTCTGCTGACCATGCTCCTAACACTGTCTGTATGGGAATACAGGTCCTATTGAAAGATAATTTCCCCAGGTCATGGTCATTGAAGACTGTGCCTATACCCTTCAGAATCTTTGGCACATATTGTATGCTGTTGCCCAGCACTGATCCGTCAGAGACAAGCTTATCTAAGGGCAATTTTCCTGCAACATGGTATAAGAACATGCCAAGAGGCATTGACATGCATTTATACATCTGATGTCCCTATGGAACTAGTATGGATTGGCACATACTCACGAATTACGTTGATCTGACATGGCGTTATAATTTGACGTCTTACACTTAGAAAGAAATGTCTGCCTATAAGCACCTTGTATTTTATAAACTATGTAGATTTACAATCTTTGTTGGCCCATAGGTCTGGCAACTTGCAAATGGTCCTACTGTCCTGAATTATTTAGTACGGCCTGAGTTGGTGCCACCTTTGCATCTTGATGAAATGTCGTTCACAATTACATTTCAATCAGCATGAGGCACTTCAACGAATTTACACCTTTGACTTCTGAGCGGCGAGCCTTAGTCGGGTTCTGTCTCATGTCACTTGATACGTTTTGATTACTTGGCACTTTGCAGTTTAAATGTTATACATGTTTCCACTGACCTGGCCCAGAAAGAAATGCTGGTTAATACCCGTTTTTACAGCCAAGAGTTAACTAGATATGATCCGGCAACGTGGTATCCTGTACCTTGGAAGAAAGGCCTGTTAACAATTGCACTTGAATCAGCATGTGGCACTTTAGTGAATGGTCTGACAATTTGGCACCATGCACTTTGCAAACAATGTTTGCTTAGAACTGTAGTCAGATCGGTGAGTTTGCACGGATGTATGATGGTACATCGCAAACGCTTACATCGTATGCCATTACATCGTAATTGTTACATCGCATGTCCCCTTAGATCATGAGTAATCACAACGCATACCATGACGTCGCATTTGTATTGCAATGCATGCAAAATACATTCACACCGCATACAGACACCCCGCATGCTTTAAAATTGCGATTTTTACCCGTATGCGCATTTCCCTTCACCCGACCCTAAACCCTCATCCTCAAATCTTAAAACAGTACCCTACAATATGGCACGCTAACACTTTCCTAAACGCTAAGCCCTAAACAGTAAAGGCTGTAAAGCAAGCCTACACTACGACCTCAACCCTAAGCCCTAATTCCCAAAGGCCAAAACAGTACCTATACTGCAACTAGCCCTAAGCCCTAACGCAACCCCAAAACAGCACCTATACTACTACTAGCCCTAAGCCCTAATGCCTGAAGCCAAAAACAGCACCTATACTACCATTAACCCTAAGCCCTACCGCAATACCAAAACAGTACCTATACTACAAGAAGCCCTAAGCCCTAACGCAACAACAAAACAGCACCTATTCTACTAGTAGCCCTAAGCCCTAATGCCTGAATCCAAAAACAGCACCTATACTACCATTAGCCCTAAGACCTACCGCAATAGCAAAACAGTACCTATACTACAAGAAGCCCTAAGCCCTAACGCAACCCCAAAACAGCACTTATTCTACTAGTAGCCCTAAGCCCTAATGCCTGAATCCAAAAACAGCACCTATACTACCATTAGCCCTAAGACCTACCGCAATAGCAAAACAGTACCTATACTACAAGAAGCCCTAAGCCCTAACGCAACCCCAAAACAGCACTTATTCTACTAGTAGCCCTAAGCCCTAATGCCTGAATCCAAAAACAGCACCTATACTAACATTAGCCCTAAGCCCTACCGTAATAACAAAACCGTACCTATACTACAAGAAGCCCTAAGCCCTAACGCAACCCCAAAACAGCACCTATTCTACTAGTAGCCCTAAGCCCTAATGCCTGAATCCAAAAACAGCACCTATACTACCATTAGCCCTAAGCCCTACCTCAATAGCAATACAGTACCTATACTAAAGCAAAAAACAGTACAAAACACTCTAAGCCCTAAATACGAGCGGCCTCCTTACCTGTCTCTTGTCGTTGTTCCAGCGTTGTCTTCCTGTCGTCTGTGTCCCCCGGAGCCCGTCTCGACGCCCACTGTAGCCCATCTCGGCACGTCCATTACATCCCATGCGTTGGGAATGCATGCGTTCTGAAAGCGCATGCGATGTAATGGCGTGCGTAGACAGTGCACGCTTCGTAACGTCGCGTGCGTTGTAAGTACACGCGATGTAAACGCATGCGTCGGAACGCATGCCTTGAGATGGTGGTCTCCCGTTTGCACATTTGCTATTTACACTAGTGGCCCTGCCGTGAGCCATTGGATAAGCCCTGGCACTCTGCACTTGAAATAGCATGTGGCACTTTATTGAACGGTCTGAAATGGTGGCATAGTTTGTAAGAAACGCTTGTTTACAATTGGATCAGCAAGCTTGCACATTTGCTTGTCAAGCCACTGGCCTTTTTTGGGGGCACTGTCTTAGGTCATTGTTAAGCCTTGATAACTTTGCTCTTTGCACTCAGAAATTACATCTGAAAGGTCAACTCCTGTTGTGTTCTAAATTCCAATAAGATGCATTGTTTTATTGCGCTCCACCGTAGCACAATTGAAGATTTGTGACTCGTGCAGCTAATCTTTCTTGGGTTCTCTTTTGAGCCATTCGATAAGTCTTGCCAACTTGGAATCTTGCACTTTAAACTTTATGCCTGTTTCCTAAATTACATATGAAATGCTTATTCTGCTGTGTTCTAAAATCACTGTGATGCATCGTTTTATTTGCTTTTAGACCACATATAGAAGCAAATGTAGAGCAATTGCAGCTTTTTGGCTCATGTAGTTGGTCTTTGTTGGGCTCTGTTTTGAGCCATTCGATGAATGAATGAATGAATGAATGAAGAAACATTTATAAAGCGCCTGGTTACCCAAAGGCATTCCCGCGCTAACAGACACTCTACTCACTCGTAATAGTTCAAGGGAAAAGTAAAGTTTTAAGCTGTTTACGGAAGTGGCCGTGGTTAGTTTGGGACCGGATATGCAAGGGGGCCATATTCCAGAGTTTCGCACCACAGTAGGAGAACATGCGGCCTCCACATCTGGTGCGTTCAACTTTAGGAACTGTTAACAAGTATTTGCCCTCAGATCTTAAAGTTCTTTGTGGTTGATAAGGGTGCATCATAGCCTGAATCAGCATGGATCCTTTCCCAGTCAGAGATTTTTGTATAATACACATCGATTTAAATTGGATCCTCTCCTGAATGGGGAGCCAATGTAGTGAAGATAATGCAAATCTGGCTGATCTGATAGGCGATAAGTTTTGGCAACTTGCCATCTTGCATTTTGAACTTTATGGCTGTTTTTGAAATTACATCTGAAATGCTTATTCTACTGTGTTTTAAAATACTTTGATGCACTGTTTCGTTTGCTTTGAGATAAAATGCACCTTACCTTTTAGTTCGCCTGTTTTTATCAGCGATCTCATTACCTGCAATTTTATTCATATATTTTATGTCGTGTGTGTTTAGGGTCTTTCATTACATTGTAAAGATTTTAGGTAATCATACAATAAAGTATTATTCATATTCATATTATTGCTTGCAAACATACAATTAGTTTTTAATTTTATTTCTAAACACCAACAATACTAATGAAATATCACAAACTATTTCTACTACATACAAATACAATGTAAACAATTTCAGACTACATTTATAAAATTAAATAATCACAATCCAACATAAAGCATTTTTTGAGATAGTGTGGACACTAAAAGAATTTCATTTACTATTCCCACTCCATCCCGGACCAATTTTGGGAAGGTATTGAACACTTAAAGGGTAACATTTACTATGCCCACTCCAATCAATACTAATTTGAAGAAGTTAAGGGCAGCTAAATTGCTGAAAATGCTCTTCCCACTACAATCTTAACCATTTTGCTGGCAATGTTTGTCACTAAAGGGGTGACAATTGCTATTCCCACTCAATTTGGGGAAAGTGTTGGACACTATTACCACTCCAACCTATACTAATTTGGGAAAGGTGTTGGACACTAAAAGGAGGACATTTACTATTCCCACTCCAACCTATACCAATGAAAAGAAGGTGTTGAAAACTAAAGAGTTGAAAAATAAGGTTCTCACTTCAATCTAAACCAATATGGGGACTGTGTTGGACACTAAAAGGGTAACATTTACTATTACCACTCCAATCTATACCAATTTGAAGAAGGATTTGGACACTAAAACGGGAACATTTACTATTCCCACTCCAATATAAACAACTGTATGGAAGGTAGTGTACAGCAAAGGAATGACATTTACTATTCCCACTCCAGTCTAGCCCAATTTGGGGAAGGTGTTCAACACTAAAAGGTTGATATTTACTATTTCCACTCCAATTGAACCACATTGGGAGAAGGTGTTGGACACTAGAAGTGTTACATTTGCTATTCCCACTCCAATCTAACCATATTTGGGGAAGGTATTGGCCACTAAGGGGTGACATTTTAATATTCCCCCTCAAATCTATCTATATTGGGGGAAGGTGTTGGACACTGAAAGGGTGACATTCACTGTTCCCACTCCAATCCAACCATATTGAGAGGAAGGTGTTGGAGATTATGGGCCAGATGTATGACCCTTTTTTGCGCTCGACAACGGGAGATCGGCCCGTTTGCGCCTGCAAAAAAGGGTAATGTCATGTACAAAAGCAATTTTACAAGTCACTTACTCGCAGAATAGAGTTTGTGACTCTCGCTATTAAGAAGGGGCACCCCTTCCTAATAGCGAGACTCACTTCCATGTACTATTGGTTTGCGACTGCGTTTGTGTCTGCAAAACACTCAAGTAGGTGGCAAACCACTTGCAAACTGGAATGGGTCCCCAGTGGACCCCTTCCCCTTTGTGAGTGTGTAAGAACATATTTTTTAAGAGCAGGCAGTGGTCCCAGGGACCACTGCCTGCCCTTTAAAAAGAAAAGTTTAATTTTGCTTTTTTAAATGCATCCCGTTTTCCTTTAAGGAAAACGGGCTACATTTAAAAAAAAACTGCTTTAGTTAGAAAGCAGTCCCAGACATGGTGGTCTGCTGACCCCAGCAGTCCACCATCCCTAAGAGTCATGCAATTTGCGACCCCATTGGGAATCGCTAACATTGTCTGTGACAGTGTTGTACATTGAATTTTGCAAGTTGTAAAGCAACGCAATTTGGGAGTTGCAAAATGTAAGGGTAGTACATCTGGTCCTAAAAGTGTTAAATGTACTATTCCCACTACAATGTAACCATATTAGGGGAAGGTGTTGGACGGATATGTCCCTCCACAGAATGATGACACAGCATTGAAGGCATGTAACAGCAGAAAAATCAAAGAGGAACCAGCATCTTCCAGCTAGGAAGGTAACTCTTCCAGGGGCTCAAAGGATCCCTGGTAGTTTAAAGGCTCTGACGGTACAGAGAAGCACTCTGGCAGTGAGTAGTGGCATCTGTCTCTGTTATTTCTTTCTCTCACACCCAGGGCATGGTCACTTCCACTCCACTCCCAAGCTAATTGATGGCAGGTCCCGCATTGTTTTCTTCAGTATGTGCATTGACTCACTGAGCGATCTTGTAATCTTAGGGCCCAGTTCATAAAAGTAAACTCAGATCAGAAGTCTAAGTTTAGAGCTGTAGCTCAAAGTTTAGACCTGAAGTCTAACGGCTCAATTAAAAAATGTAAACTTAAACATAAAGTCTAAGTTTAAAATGTAAACTTATACATGAAGTCTAAGTTTATTTTTGTGAATTGAGCTCTTGGACATCAAGTCTAAACTGAGACTTTAGGTCTAAACATAGAGGGCCCGATTCACAGAACTAACTTAAGACAAAATCCTAAACTTACTACTTTTGGTATTCACAGAAGGCATTTAGTAGTAGTAAAGTTAGGGTTTTGTCTTAAGCCTGTCTTGAGTCTGTCTTAAGTCTGTCTTAAGTCTGTCCTAAGTTTGTCTTAAGTTTGTCTTAAGACTGTCTTAAGTCTGTCTTAAGTCTGTCTTAAGTCAAACTTAAGACAAAATCATAACTTTACAACTACTAAATGCCTTCTGTGAATAGCAAAAGTAGTAAGACAGACTTAAGACAGACTTAAGACAAACTTAAGACAGACTTAAGACAGACTTAAGACAAACTTAAGACAAACTTAAGACAGACTTAAGACAAACTTAAGACAAACTTAGGACAGACTTAAGACAGACTTAAGACAGACTTATGACAAAATCCTAACTTTACTTCTACTAAATGCCTTCTGTGAATACCAAAAGTAGTAACTTTAGGATTTTGTCTTAAGTTAGTTCTGTGAATCGGGCCCAGACTTTCGTTCTTATTTTACCTTTGTAAATTTGACCCTTAGTGTAATTGGAAACTGTCTCCTGCGCTTTCTTAACAGATGTTTGCAACAGTGTATATCTTAGACTGACTTAAAGTTACAGAGGTGACACGTCCAATGCTAAAAGCACCATAAACAAGACAATTCTCCCCAATGTGACTACCACAAATATTGTGGCAGGAGGGGAACTTTCCATATCGACCAAAAACAAAATGGTGTATTTATTATAATAATTTCAATAAATACACCCTTCTCTTAAAAAAGCGGTAACTTAGATGAGCCATCTTACTCCTGTATCATTCAAATCTGACACATGCACAAAACCAAAGACTAAACATCAATTGAACAAGGAATACAAATCAAGCATGGAGGCAGCACAACTACCAAGGGTATGATTAATTATCTGCAAAAGATATTGTAGAGATGATGAGTTCATTCTAATTTGTCATGTAAAACTCTGAGATCATTTTTGGCCTACTTTCCCTTTTTTAATCTGTTTATTTATTTCCAGGCATTCATTAAACAAACAGGTCACAAAAACTAAAATTGGGTTCCAAATTATGGCATATCAGCAGCTGCACTGTGTTTATGGAAAATGAATTGAAAGACTGTTGTCACAAGCATTACATTATTTTTTTATGGAATTTCGGTTGAATGGATACTTTTGTAATTTGAAAACTTTACATGCTGTACCTCAAGTTTAAATTACATTTGTGTAATTAACGCATCAGAAGGGTAAGTGACTTACGGATACCCAAAACAAAAAGGACCCCATCCACTCAAGCCTACATTTTTGAATTAACTCGTTCCTCGTTCCAGAGAAACTAAAAACACTAAGGCCAAAGAAAAATGGTTCACTGCGACATTCTCATAGAAAAAAAGGGCCCTCAGACTAACTGAATGGCCTGGCACAAAAAACCCTCAATATTGAATCTCTTATCTCAATCCTCCTCTCGTAAACAAAACAAAAAACACATCCTGAAAGGCAAAACTAGCTGCATCAAAGAGGAAATCAACAACTCCAAAAATAAACCAGAAAACTCATCAAACTTGTCACAAACCTAACCATCCCACATGCAGCTACACTCACAACTGACATTGAAGAATGCTGTGAAAACAAATCTCCAGATTCTTCAACTCCAACTTAAGAGCAATAGAGCACTCCCTAGATCCAACCATCCAACAATTCAACTAACAAACAGTGAAAATCCAAAAAAGCATGGCAGACGCTTACAATCCTCATCTAACCAAAATGATAAATGACTCTCTCCTTCAAGGAATAGAAGGCATAGTCTCAGACAGACACAAAAAGGGGCAAATACCCCCCTCCTGAAAGAAACACTATGTAAACCGAGAAGATATGACCAACATCCGATCAGTATCCAATCTTCCATTCATGGGAAAAATATTGGCAAACTGCATAGAAAATCAACTGAAAAACGACATAGCAGAACCCAACCTGATGGAACCACACCAACCAGGATTCAGATCTGGATGCAGCACATAATATGCTATGCTACACATAATAGGCGGTGCACTCACTGTCTTAGACAAAGGTGATTCATGCATGTTGGTTCTACTATATCGGCGGCATTCAACGCCATCAACCATATATCATTGATAAATAAGGAATGATAGGGCCTAGAATGCAGTGTGTTAGCATGGTTTGAATCATACCTTTAAAACTTCTTCAAACACATACAAATAGCTAACGACATATCAAAAACATCACCACTAAAACAAGGAGCTCCTCAAGGTTTCATATTTTCACCCTATCTCTTTAACCTATTCATGGAACTCAAAAACACTCTTACACAATTCAACTCAACTTGGAGAGCTCCCCAGAGGACATTAACACACTTGGATATGTGTTAAAAGATCTTCAATCACAGATGACCCAATACAACCTCAAGCCTAACCCACAGAAAATAGAATTCCTCCTAATCTCACCTCATCTTCCCACAGCAACTTGCATACCAACCACAGCTGGATTACACAATTTCCTCATATAGAAAACCCTTAATTGTAAAATCCACAAGATCCCTGGGTTTCATCCTTGACAGGAACCTAAATCTTCACACCTACATCAACACCTTAGCAAGAGACACCCAAAACCAAACCAGAATCCTTCAAAAAATCAAACCCCTCAATCCAACTGACGACTTCAAGGCTTTGTTCCAATCCTTAGTGCTCTCTAAATGTAACTATGGAAATGCCCTCTTAACCAGTATCCCCAAAGGCCACCTTGCCCCACTAACAGCAGTGCTAAACTCAGCAGTACAACTGGTATCAGGGGCCTACAGATAAAACCTCATCACCCCATAATGATCAACATCAATTGACTCCTCATCAGAGCAAGAAGCTTCCTCAAGCTAGCCTGCACTATCAATGAAGCCATTCACCAGGGAACCCCCAATCTACCTGGCCCACCATCTAATCATATCGGGCAGATCACATCTACTTAGTGGTACCAAATCTTTACAGCAGGAAACCCCTCTGGTCAGAAAATTCCGTACAAGAAACAAATCCTTCTCAGGCAGTCCTCCCGAGATCTGAAACTCCATTTGTCTGGCCATAAGAACCTATCCCTCCAAAACTATTTGTAAAAAGGAACTCAGAATTCACCTAATCAAGCAGTTTCCTCAGCCTTGATTCTCTATATCTCGACCACCCCTCATAACCCTATCCCAACTCTGAAATATCCTCAAGAACACTCCAAATTCCTTTGCATTCAACAAATATTTCCTATAGTGAAGCACTGTGATACCATTTCAGCTCTGGTTCGAGTTATATAAAACAGAAAATGTATGAAAAAATTGAACAAAACATAGCGCTAGGTACACATTCTTTATATCCAAATAGTAATAGTCTAATCAAATAATTCAATGCCTGCACCTGCAGATTATACAAGCTCTCTTATAGCAGGCACATTTGTCACATGAGGTATTTTACAAATATGAAAAACTTTGGAAAACATGTTAAACAGATTAAGTCTGCAGCAGTTGCATAAATCCACTGAGATGCATTCTTGTGATTAAAATATGCAAACCGTAGACAACACACTGATCTCTGCAGCAGTTGTGTTAACTTTAATGTATGCTTCAAGCAAACCCAATTGGGAGAAGTCTTGACAGATTGCTGACTCTGAAATCCAGATAGATTTGAGTAGGAGTGATTTATAGGGAAGCATGTCTGACAACCATCTGTCTCAAGACTAGCTCCATTATCCCACAGCAGGTGCAAATCTGTAAAAAAATATCTCTGGTTTGCAACAGGCTATGAACGCTTGTTGGTAGACAGGGCTGGATCACAGTCTGGGGCATGCAAGGCAGAAGGAATCAGTCACATGCCAGATACACCTGTCATGTAAATGTCTCTTCCCCTATTCTTTCCACCTTTGAGTGACAGATGCAAAGGAAGGTAGGAATGGGCAAGGTGTTTGATGCTCTCCATTGATAGCTAAATATCTGAAAGAAGTAAAGAGAGGAGTTCAAATATGCTAACAACTGGATACCTCCCCTTGTCCTGTATTTACAGGAATTGAATAATGTAGAACAGCATATATGTTGCATATTTAACAGATACAATATGACATAATTCATTTTATTAGGAATAAAATGACTATTTGCATGGTATAATTCTATTTAAAAAACATACTTTTAGAGTCTCATTTTTGACCTTTGGCAGAAAGTTTAGCCAGCATGTGTTTCACTCCCAATTGGCATGAAAAAGATATAGGCCATCATTTTGATAGCGGTCGGTGGGACCACTGACCGCTATTGCGGTGGTCAAAAGACAACCCGACAAGCAGACGGCAGTCCGACTGCTGCATTAGGATGCAACTACCGGGCTGGCAGTTGCAAAGTGCTCCTTATCACGGTGGCATGTGCTGCAGCCAACAAAAAAGGCTGTAGCACAAGCCCTGTGATAAAGAGCACCTCCTGCACGTCCATGTACCATGTGCCATGCACTATGTGGTGCATGGCACATGGAGGTGAGTGGGGCATTACATGTGCCCCCAGGGACATTTTACAGTGGCCCGTGAGGGACGGGGCCCTGTTTGGGGCCTCCAGTATCCCTTTCTGAAAGTCTGTACATGGCGGTGTTCCCGCAATGAATAGGATGTCGGAAAGGGATATACAAATCCCGATGGCGGAGCATGGCTCGACACCGCCACCATTCTGGGTCGTGACTCCAACCGCCGCCCGCCGGGATCTGAGGTCCTATAGGAGGTGGCGGGCTGGACTCCGCCCACTGTGGGTCTGACACTAGCATTAAAATGTGGCGGACGGACCAAAGGGCTGGCAGGGGTCGGACCGCCACTAACGGCCTGTCGTGGCAGTCTGACCACCATACAAATGAGGTCCCTAGTATAAAATGCACCTGACAGTATTTTATGCACACCCTTCACTGCAGCACAAAGGCTATCAATTAAATAGGTTGAGTGAAAACGCGCATAAGAGAGAAAAAGGTAATGTGTCACACAATCATCTTTCAATAGTACAGTAGTTGTTAATAGCATGATACATGTACCCACAAAATTTCCCAGTGAGCGCCTATAAATAAGGAGGCTGCTTGTTTACGGAGTACTCCGTGGTGTTGGAACACAGTCATCTGTTTCCACTTGAGGATGAAGTACGCTGTGCTCGCCTGAGAGCAGCAGGTTGTCTCACTGAAAACAGCGGCCACACCAGCCACCCCCATGGAGGATGACCATGGAAACCCCCCAGACATCCATGGGGAGGCTGCTCTTCACATGTATCCCCTCAAGCTGCCGTGATTGACAGGATCACCAGAGTGGAGGTGAGGTGTGTAACCGGTGACACCGTCCATCCCTGCCTTACCTGCTCTATCTGCCCTGCCTGATTTACCCTGCCCTCCAGGGAGCTTTGGGGGTTACTTACTGCTTTGTCACTACCCTGAGATATCCCTACAGTATCACTGCTCACGCTGTATGTCCCCACAGTTGCCAGCAAAGCGGAAAGGGCCAAGCAGCACAGCAACCTTCATGACATTTACAATCTATGAGGGGCATTTAAGGCCTTTAAGATAACATTTCATGGTCCATCACTTCTTACTTGCACAGGGATTTGCATCAGCACACGAAACACTACTGAACACAGAGCAGTGCTTACAGGTATGCAGATAAGGCAAATCCTGTAAAACATGTAAAGTGTCCACCAACCTTCTTCAACCCAATTGAGGGAGACTGAAGGTGGGTCTGGGTATGCTGGACTGTAACCAGCAGTCAATTCAGTAGTTTGCTTGTTTCTTCTGTCTTGCCTGTTTCAACTGTTATATCTACCATCTAGATAAATCAGCTACCAACATTTGGACATTGGTTATTGGCTTGCAAGCACCTGTGCCAGCCATGTGTGTGCCTTGTTTTAAGCACTAGGCACCCCCCGTATCCTCTGAAAACCTCTGCATGTCAACAAAGATGCAGCGACTGGGCGGGGTCATACCCTTGGGCAGCTGAGCTTAACTCATGGTATCCTCACTGTAGTCTAACTGAACAACCCCTGCCCGCCTATCAGTCTGCTCTGCAGGTGCTTTCCCTTATCCCTTGAGATGTATTGGCATTCATGTGGACTAGGAAATGCATTGAGAGGTGGGTTAACAGTAAACCAACAATCATAATAAAGCGAGTTCATAGGACAATGAAAATACGTCAACCGAACAAAAAACTAACTACAGAACCAACAATTAAAACAGCTCAAGCCAACAATGAGGCCTCTAATGCCAAATTCACAGGAGCAGCAGCTGTGTACAACACAAGCTGAATGAGCTTTACCACCTTCACCCCCTCTGTAGGTGATTCCGTAGGGGGGCAATCAAGCCAGATTACCATAAATCATGTGAATACAATATAGGAATATGGCATCATTCCTCCTAGAACGGGAGGCGATCGTGATACCCTTGCTGAAACCCGGTGGGGAGGCGGGTGCGCGCACAGCATACCGCCCGCTCTCTATGCTGACGGTGGACTACAAAATTCTGAGTAGCATTTTGGCGTCGCGCCTCCTGACCCACATGACCGCCTTGATCCACCCGGATCAGGCGGGCTTCATTCCCCGACGCAGCACGGCCACCTCCATTCGACGGCTGCTGCGGGTGATGGAACTGGACCGGGATGAATACCCGGAGGCCTGTACACTGTCGGTCGACTTAGAAAAGGCCTTCGATAGTGTGGAGTGGCCATATTTGTATCGAGTGCTGCGGGAGTTCGGTTTGGGGGAGGACTTTGTACGTTGGACCACCTTGCTGTATAGCGGGGCCACGGCCCGAGTGAAGACGGGGACTACTATCTCGGCCTCCTACCATGTGCGGAGGGGGACGAGGCAGGGCTGTTCCCTATCCCCCTTGTTGTTCGCGCTGGCTGTTGAACCGCTGGCCGCTCACGCCCGACAGGGGTGTGCTTATTCCGGAGTCTCCCTGAGGGGGGACGCCCACTACATCTCCCTGTATGCAGACGACCTGCTGTTGTTTTTGAGGGACGCGACTGATGCGCTAAAGGGAGCGGTCGCCCTGTTGAAGGAGTTCGGTCGCATGTCCGGACTGAAGGTGAATTGGGGTAAGTCGTGTTTGTTTCCGTTGTCACACGGCGGGGGGACACGGCAGACGGAGGGACGCATCCGATGGGAGGGCAGCTGCCTGCGCTACCTGGGGGTTAACATTTATCATACCTAGGCAGATTTGGTGGAGGGGAATATTGGTAGGGCGCTTCGGGGGCTGCGGGGTAGTATGGGATTTTGGAGTACACTCCCGCTCTCATGTGCCGGGAGGGTGGCATTGCTGAAAATGGTGGTGCTGCCACGCCTTCTCTATTTTTTCCGCACACTTCCTATATGGATCCCGGCGTTGTATTTTGCGCGATTACGGGCACTTTCGACGGGTTTCATTTGGGGGTCGGGACGGCGGCGGGTGGCGCTGGCCACGTTGCGGCGGCCACAAGCGGAGGGGGGCCTGGCAGCCCCCGACTTCGAATGGTACTATTTGGCGGCCCAGCTTCCGTGACTCACGCAGGCGGTGGCCCGAGAATATAGAGGCCCAGAGGGCCCGCAGGACAGGTTGATCCCACGGCATGTGCTGGCCTTTATAGTTCTCCAGCAGCGACTGGATCTGACTCAGCTGACCCTGGAGGAACGCACCCTCCGGCAGTGTTGGAATAGGTGCCAGAGGCGGGCAGCTATAGTCCGCCCGTACGCTCCGGAAATCCCTCTTGGGATGTGTACCGCGCTCCTGCATGGGGGTGATTGGTCGGGGCTAGCGAATTGGGAGGAGCTGGGAGTACAGATGGTAGGGGACCTATTCCGAGACGGTGTGTTATTGCCCTTCCAGGACTTGCAGGATGTCTACGGGCTCCCGCAGGGGGATTTTCTGCTCCACGCGGCTCTGGTGGCGAGCATCCAGAAGCATTGGAATATGGGGCTGTCGGAACCCCGACCGCGGCGGGTTGTCAATATGTCGTGATGGTGGCAGGGACGGCCAAAGCCATTACTTGCCTGCACCGCAGATTGTCGACGGAGGGCTTGCACCCTCTGGCCGCTCTGCGGGAAAAGTGGGAAACGGACCTCGGGAAAACGATACCAGAGACCACATGGTCTACACTAGTGTGGAGGGCCTGGAGGGGAACTCGGAACGCACGGTTCCAGTTAGTTCAGTTTTTCACGTTACATAGGGCGTATCTGACGCCGGCCAAGGTCTTGCAATATTTTGGTGGAACACAATCTCCATGCCCTCGGTGTGGGGGAGAGGGGGCAGATTTTCGCCACATGTTTTGGGCCTGTCCGCAGTTGGGCGATTATTGGGCTGAGGTAGTGGATTGTCTGAATCAGGTGACAGACCGCTCTATCACTCCAGAGATGGGGACTTGCTTGTTGCTATGGTTCCCCCACACCCGCCGCACGAAGGTCACTAGCAGGTTCTATGATCTGGGGTTGATCTTAGCCAAGAGAGAATTGACCCTGAACTGGAAAGCTAGGGGAGGGCCTAGCTATTTGCGGTGGAGGGCAGCGCTAGTGAGATGGGCGGGGGCGGAGGGTACGCTCCGGGTGCAGTTGGCTCTGAGACGAGATGATGAGAAAGCGCTAGCGACGGCCAGGGCATGGGAAGCGTTGGTAGTGGAGCTCCAGGGGCTGATATCTGAGGAAGGGGAAGGAGGGAGCACGTCGGATCGGCCAGAGATGAGGGGAACTGGGGAATGAGAGGAGATGGGAATGAAGGAGATCCCTAGCTATATACCAGAGGCATGGACAAGAGAGACGGTTTGCCTACACAGAGAAGGGGTGAGCAACTGTAACTGATCTCCTTTGAAGGGGGGGCACACCGGGGGAGAAGGAGGGGACAGGGGCACACTGACATGGGGATGGGGGGAAGGGGACGAGTTGGGGTTGGGAGGGAAGGTACCCTTAATGAACACGGGGGCCCGTGGTGTAATGAACAGTCATTGCTGTTTTGGAAAATAATAAAAAATGTTTCAACAAAAAAAAATCATTTCTCCTAGAAGCACGAGCCTTTCAACCCTGACCTTTACAGGGACTGGCAACAGCCTTCCGATTACCACCAGGAAACCTACCGAACATGCCTAGAAGCCCCCCAAACCAAATCCATCAATCATAAACAGAGTGCAATGGACATGTGGTACAATTCCTTCCACATCCACCTACAACTCCAAAACGTCAACACAAGGACTCAATGGATCCAGAGCTTGTAACAACATAAAATCCTCAACTATCCAGTCTAGCTCCACCAGAGGAGCAAGATCATTCATCACAACAATAGCTGAAATCAATAGCATCCTATAGACCAACATTTTAAATGGCTCTGCCGAGATGTTGACTCTATACACAGTCGGGTGGACTTGGAATGTAGCTCCCAGGTCACTATAGTCAAGCACTCAGCTCAGCACTTGCACAGTCAGCACAGTCACCATGCTTCAGCTGAGACATAAAGGTACAAATCTTGACTCAAATAACTTAAACAACCACAAATGGGGTTTTCACCTTATGACGAGTTTGTTGGACAAAACCAATCTTTTGATTGATACAGATGGCCTTATTTCCAAACCAACTAACAGTGCATCATCACCACTAATGAATAACAGGGCCTGGAAACCACTAACACTACATCCAAACACTTTCAACAACAAAAAGGAAAGTACACCGCCGCTTTACCCAGAGCTTTTTGCCATGGGTGCATTAAGCTCTAGATAATCAAAAATCACAGACACATTTGAAGCCCAGTCTGGCTTCACAGGAGAACAAGTTTACCTATTGAAAATTATATATTCTGAAATGCCTCTATATGAAAAGACCATCAACACATTATCCAATTGAGAGGATAAATCTGCCCTGCTGACACAGAACACTAATGATCTATCGAGGATAGATGATATTACAGATCTGATGCAGCTGCTACCATCTAAAGTCTGTATGAAATTCATCTGGCTATGAATAATACCAACTGAAGGGTTGCCGCAAACGCCTGGTAAGAAGTGCCCAGTGAAATAACTCAAATTAAGCAAACGGTGTAAGCAGTTGATGGAGTGAGGTTGTAAAAGTGTCATCCTCATGAAGTTAAATACCTCCATAATGATGTATTAACTGCATGGACTAACCAACATTGAACACACATGGGGCACGTATTAACTATTTGCGTTTCAAAAATTTGCACTAGTGCATGTTTATGCTATGTTGTACATTGCACATTTTGCATGTTGTGCACGAATAACAGAAAAGCTGCTCTAAATTAATAGCTTTCGCTAAGTAATAATTAATACAGGGTAGTAGTAAGGTGGGAGATAAACATAATGGGTTTCATTTCATGAATTAATATTCTTTTGTGTTTGTTTGCTTTAGTCCGAAATTTGAGCCTGCAAGAAAAAGGCCTCTTGTCCGAGCCCGCATGTGGTTGTCTTGGTCTGTATGAAGAGCGCATGCGCTGAAAGCTCTGCCTGCTCAAAAACTGCAGAGTGTCCCAGCTGATGTAATCCGTGTGAAGGCTATGTTGACCTGAGTCCTATTGTTTATGTGCCAAGATGGGACAGTGGCCCTGGGAAACTGTCATCGCTACGTGCAATTGAATGTGAAGGGGATGCCATGATTTGATAATGTTGCAAACCTTATAAATTATGACTTTAGTGGTATATGATTTCATTTATTCTTAATACTTCCTTTGTTAAAACCAGTATGAGGTGGACTGGTGATGAGTACTTGATGAGGAGACTCTAACATGACTCGTGCTAACTAATCACAGACTGAGTTTCTATGGACACTGCAACACTGTAAGATAGTGAGTTGAGCGTTAGGGTATAATTGAGATCCCAATTGGGGTGTGGTCTAATGCTGATGCTGATGCTGCTGCTAGTAGAACCGAAGCATCCGAACGAGAGCATCGAGAAAGAGCTCTTTAGGTACGAGAACGTTGCACGAGTGCCTGGGATGAGATTGCGTCCGAGGAGGACTAGATTAAGGTGGATAGGTTGGGAGATTCTGGTCTTATTTCTGATTTATTGAATTACTTAAATGCATCTGTCATGTTTACTTTGTCCTTTGGAGCCTGTCTCTAAGGACTTTACCACAACCTAAGCCAAGGAAGTAGGTTTCCTGATTCGTGGTGGGTATCACCCTCCTTAAATGCTTAAATTCTGCAATATATTTCTACAAAGTATTTTTGCTGTACCTTCTTTACCTTATCCCTATGCACGCTTTGACGTTGATGCTGATGATTCATTTGATTACATTGCTTAGTAACTGTTTCTTCATGAGTGATCTTGTGTGTGCACTGTTGATCTAAATGAGCATATAGATAAATAAGATAAAACTTTCAAATGAATAAATGACTTTGTGGTTATTTAATTAAAGTATTGAATTGTTTAGTTAATCATAGTCAGCATCAACTTATCAACTAATGGTCCATCGACCAGAAGAAGATAGTTGAAATTACAAATAGTTAAGAATGGTTAATGTGTTATTAATGTGAAGTATAGAAGTAGACATATATATAAAACTGACAAATTAAACCCCCCCCTAATCTGGCGCTCGTCTTCAGGGATCATTTATGGGTAATGTATGATGGGCCCAGTTGTTTGGTAAGTGGTTTATGCATGACATGTGTCTTGGTCCAAGGTTCATGAATTTAGGGGTTGCGCCAGACCAGTTTTTCTGGTAGCAGATTGATGGTTATTATTGATTAGTTTGGTGATTTATTGATTATATGTTTAACATTCCATGTAAAGTGAGTTAGTCTTGCGTTTTTATGTAGTCTTTGGAACACAGATACAGAGAGGTATCTGGGAAGCCGGCAAATCAAGTTAGCCTGAAATAAGGCAGAAGAAAAGTGTGAGAAGTGGAATAACACGGAATTAAGTGCATTGTCTGTGTAGACAGTGGTAACACTCATGTGGTATTTTAGGGACTATCTAGTGTTTATGTAGAAAAAGGTGAAATAGCGAAGGGTCCACTTGTGAAACTTTGGTCTTATCCCTGGAAGAGTAGTAAGACCTCCTTTTAGGTTTAAATCTTTTATTAAAGGTTTTCATCAAAGAACCAATAGCGTCAAGCCAATACACTTTCCCGGCCAAGGCGGGAGCAGCTGCAGCTGAGATCTCCCCCCCCACCACAGGTGGATGGGAAACCGAAGAAGCACTTCCAGGCCCTTACAGTCGCTATCAGTTTCACCCCCCCCGAACCCATCCCCCCCCAAAACACCCCTCCCGCCGTAACTCCCCGACCCCCCCCCCAACCCACCATCAAGAGAGACAAAGAAAGAAAAGAAAGAGGGAGAAAGGAAAGAGTAAAGACCCTGCCCCGGGAACGAAGTGACCAAGAAGGGTAATGCACCGCCCTGCCCCAAAGCCGGTGGCCAAACAGGGCGGCTATGTGGCTTCCCCATCTTCCGGGTCATCGCTAAGCCGTAGGAGGCGTAGGTATCGGGGACACGTCAGCTCCCTGAAGTCCTGCGCTAGCAAGGACCTGAACGGCTGCCACAGTTCCGGGAAAGCGTCGCCCTTCCCCGCCAGTGTCAGAGAGATGCGTTCCATCCCCAAGATATGCCAGAGGCGATGCAGCCATTCTAGATGCGTGGGTACGCGGGGTGTTCTCCAACAAGCCAGGAGGCACTGCGTGGCCGCCCCCAGCGCCAAGGCTATCTGTTTCCCCCGGCGGGATTTCAAAGGGTAAGTAAGGGCATTGGGGACCCCCAGGATGATGTATGCAGGGAATCTGGGCCGCTCCGTGTCAAAGTATTTGTCCACCTCATCCAGAATTTGACGCCAGTAGGGAGATAACAAGGGGCAATCCCAAAGAATGTGTGCTAAAGTGCCCAGTTGACCGCACCCTCTCCAACAGACCCCGCTATGTGAGGTATCCATGCGGTGTAGACGCTCCGGTGTGTAGTACCAATACGTCACCAGTTTAGTAAATGTCTCGGTGAGCCCTGTGTGTGTAGCCGTGTGACGGGCCCTATAGCAGCAGCCCTCCCATTCCTTCGCCAGCAGGTCCCTTCCCAAGTCCCTCTCCCATCGTGCCCTCCCTGCGTGATATGAGTGGTAGTGTGTCGACAGGAGCATCTTGTATAGATCCGATGTCAGTTTCTTGTCAGTCTGGCGAGTGATCAGCCAGCGCTCGAACGGGGTGAGCCGGCGCTGCGCTGCAAGTTTCTCCCTCGGCCGAGTGGCCCAGTGTTTAACCTGCAGGTACCCGATCCGGTTCGTGGCCGGAATGCCATAGTCGGCTGCCAACTGTGCTAGGGGGATAAACCCCCCGGCGTCGTAGAGGACCCCCAGCGCTCTGCAGCCGGAGTAGCGCCAACCCGGGAACGCGGACTCTGGAAGCCCCGGCGGGAAGTCGGAATTACCAAACAAAGGGGTGAGAGGCGAGGGGAAGGACGTCAGCTCCTGTCTCTCACCAGTCTGGTCCCAGATCCGCACCATTGCCTGGGTCACCCACGAGGCATACAGATTTGATGGCCGTTGGTCCCGCCGAAGAAACGGGACCGCGGCCAGGGCCCTCCCCGCCACCGCCCGGTCCTGGAACAGCCAATGCTTCTCGGACACGGGCTTCATCCATTCCGCCAGGTACCGTAGCTGAGCGGCCTGGAAGTAGAGCAATAGATCCGGGACGCCAACGCCCCCGTGCTCCGGCGGGAGCGCGCCAATCTGGCGTTTGAGCCGCGGCTTCCTGCCCTGCCAAATGAATTGTGCCAGGTCGGATTGGACCCGCTTGATCCATCCTTTCGGTGGATATATGGGGAGCGTGTGGAACATGTACAGGATTTTAGGCAATATCGCCATTTTAATGGCCGCGATCCGCCCAAGCCACGAGATCGGCAGGCGGCGCCAGCGATGTAGGTCCGCCTTAACGGCGGAGGAAAGACGGTCGTAGTTCATGGTCCTAATGCTTGGGATCGTGGGCGCCAGCTGCACCCCGAGGTAAGGGACAGGGCCCGTCGCCCAGGGGACCGGATATTTTGTGCGGAGGTCCGCCACCGTGCCCGGTGCGAGAGAGAGGGAGAGCGCCACTGACTTAGCGATGTTAACTTTGAAGCCTGATATATCCCCGAACACCGAAAGCTCCTGCAAGATCGCTCCCAGGGACGTCAAGGGCTCCCTGAAAGTCAATAGGACATCGTCGGCATAAAGGCAGATCTTGTGGGTGTCCCCCCGAACCGGATGCCGGCGATCTGGCCGTTTTGGCGTATGTGCTGCACTAGGGGCTCCATATACATGGCGAAGAGCAGCGGGGAGAGGGGACAGCCCTGCTTAGTGCCCCGGGAGATCCGAAAGGGCGACGACGTGTGGCCGTTAACTCGGACCGATGGGTGTGGATCGCGGTAGCAATTGAGTATCCGTGCCCTCATTTTGTCCCGGAAGCCGAACCGGCACAGGACCGCTTCGAGATAGGGCCAGTGCACCCGGTCGAATGCCTTCTCGGCATCGACCACCAACAGGGCGTAGTCGGCCGGGAAGCGGGAGGCCTTCTCTATAAGATGCAGGACCCGTTTCGTGTGGTCGCTCGTTTGGCGGCCTGCGATAAAGCCCGCCTGGTCCGGGCTATGAGGTTCGGCAAGTGGGGCGCAATACGAGCCGCCAAGATCCCCGTGTACAGCTTGAGATCCACGTTGAGGAGGGAAATAGGCCGGTAGGAACCGCACTGCTTGCCGTCCTTCCCAGGCTTGGGGATCACCACGATTGCCGCATCCAGTAGGGATGGGGGCAGCTCCCCGAGCGTGTCAAATGAGTTGAAAAGGCGCGTGAGGAGTGGAGTGACCAGTGAGCAATATTGTTTATAAAACATGGCCGAGAAGCCGTCCGGGCCTGGGGACTTGCCCACCTTGAGCCTCGCAATGGCCGAAATCACCTCCTCCAGCCGGATCGGCGATTCCAGCAGCTCAGCCTGGGGTAAGGACAGGCCTTCCACCCGCGCATGTTCCAGATACGCGTCCATCCCGCCACCGTCGAGGGGCTGCGCGTCATAGAGCTGGGTGTAAAAATCCCAAAACGTCGCGGCAATCTCCCCATCGTCTGTATGCAGGGCCCCATGGGAGTCCTCTATCTCCTTGATGCCCTCTCGCTGTCGACGCTCCCGCAGGCAGCGGGCCAGAAGGCCACCACATTTATCACCTCCCACATAATAGCTGTGCCGGAGGCGCAGTGCTGCATACTCCGCCTTGTCGCGGTCTAGTGCTTCTAGCTGTGCTCTCTGCGTTTTTAACAGCCGCCAGACTCTCGGAGCCCCCGTTCGGCTATGCATACATTCCAATTTCTTGACTTTCTGCGAGAGCTCCGCACGCTTCGCCTGTCGTTCTTTGCTTTCCGCCGCAGAGAGGGCTATAATGGCACCCCGGACCACCGCCTTCAGGGCAAGCCAGCACGTGGCGAGGGCTGTGGCTCCATTGTCATTGAACCGAAGGTATTCCTCGATGACCCCCTGTAGCTGTTTGACCACCGCGGGGCGAAGCAGGAGCGAATCCCGCAACCGCCACTGGCGCATCCTCCCGCCCGCAGGCGGGAGCGTCAGCGTCATAACCACCGCCGCATGGTCGGAGAGGGACGCCGCCAATATCTCCACCCCCGAGGCCTCCCGAACGAGCGCACGGGTGGCCAGAAAATAATCCAGGCGTGCATATGTACCGTGTGCACCCGACGTATGTGTGTATTCCCGGGCCGTGGGGTTATGTAGCCGCCAGAGGTCCACCATGTCTAATTCCTGCAGCGCCGTGTGTCCCGACAGAGACAAGGCCCCCACCTGCCCCATGCGATGGGCCGACCGGTCCATCATGTTGTCGAAGACCAGGTTTAGGTCACCCCCAAGCAACAACCTCCGGTCCGAGGAGGCCGATAAGTTCGTCAGTGCCGTCTGGAGGAACTGCTCCGGTCCATCATTGGGCGCATAAATCATACCAGCTGTGAATGTGTAGTCTCCCATGTGGAATTGATAGACCAGCAGCCTGCCCTTAATCTCCGCCACCTTACACACTAAGAGCCCTCTAAATCTTGGTGCGAGAAGGATCGCCACCCCCGCCCGCTTCGAGGAGTCACAGGAGAAAAACTGCACGGGGAATGACCTGGACTGCATCCTATGTGTATCTCGCGTGAGTAAATGTGTTTCTTGGAGGAGGCATATCTCCGCCCCTGACTGTGCAAGAAGGGAAATGATGGAACGGCGCTTAATTGGGTTGTTCAGGCCCCGGACAGTGAGCGTAAGGATCTTAAGTGTCATTGGAGGCATTCCCATCAATCAGCGAGCACCCACTTGCGATGCGCATCCCCGTGCCCGCCCGAGTGTGTCCCCGGCATCCAACCACCGCCCCCCCGACCCGACACAGGAAAGAGAAGGAAAAGAAGGAAAGGAAATAGAGAAACAGAAAACCCCAACTAACCCCGTACAGCCCCCCTCCCCAACCCCAAAACCATGAAGCGTACCAAAAGTCCATCTTCCAAGGAAGATCAGGAAGTCCAGAGTCAAAGGGGGTAACGCGGCGTACCAAAGTGTCCCCTCCCTCCCCCGCCCGGCCGCCATCATGTCCGCCAGCCAAGCCCCAATGAGAGCGGATGCAAAAACAACAATTGATGGACAGAATGCAGAACAATGTCATACATTCACCCCAGTACAGAGATCTGGGCCTAAATCCATCGTTTTTTTGCTCACCATGCCATTCCAGTTTGAATCCAGCCATATGCAAATCAGTCTTGACCCTGTGCCCCATGGGAACAGTCCAGCCCGAACTGCCAAGCCAGGTCCTCCCTGGACTGGAAACAAGCATCCTAGGACCGGTTTCGGGCTTTCAGCCCTCGTCAGCCAGGATAGCTTGATTCCAGTGGCATGGAGAGCAAGGGACTCACGTCTGAGCATACCCTTCCCACTCGGGGTGACAAATGCAAAAACAACAATTGATGGACAGAATGCAGAACAATGTCATACATTCACCCCAGTACAGAGATCTGGGCCTAAATCCATCGTTTTTTTGCTCACCATGCCATTCCAGTTTGAACCCAGCCATATGCAAATCAGTCTTGACCCTGTGCCTCATGGGAACAGTCCAGCCCGAACTGCCAAGCCAGGTCCTCCCTGGACTGGAAACAAGCATCCTAGGACCGGTTTCGGGGTTTCACCCCTCTTCAGCCAGGATAGTTTGATTCCAGTGGCATGGAGAGCAAGGGACCCACGCCTGGGCATACCCTTCCCACTCGGGGTGACAAATGCAAAAACAACAAATGATGGACAGAATGCAGAACAATGTCATACATTCACCCCAGTACAGAGATCTGGGCCTAAATCCATCGTTTTTTTGCTCACCATGCCATTCCAGTTTGAACCCAGCCATATGCAAATCAGTCTTGACCCTGTGCCTCATGGGAACAGTCCAGCCCGAACTGCCAAGCCAGGTCCTCCCTGGACTGGAAACAAGCATCCTAGGACCGGTTTCGGGGTTTCACCCCTCTTCAGCCAGGATAGTTTGATTCCAGTGGCATGGAGAGCAAGGGACCCACGTCTGGGCATACCCTTCCCACTCGGGGTGACAAATGCAAAAACAACAAATGATGGACAGAATGCAGAACAATGTCATACATTCACCCCAGTACAGAGATCTGGGCCTAAATCCATGTCTAAACTGGGGTGGTGTAGTGGGCAAAAGAACGATGGATTTAACCCAGATCTCTTGACTGGGGGAGAATGTATGCATTGTCAGCATTCCGTCCATCATTTGTTGTAACGCTTTTCGCCCTTAGTGGGATGGGTATTCCCAGACGTGGGAACAGTGCTCACTACGCCACTGGAGTCAAGCTATCCTGGCTGATGACGGCTGATAGCCAGAAACCGGTCCTAGGATGCTTGATTCCGGTCCAGGGAAGACATGGCATGGCAGTTCGGGCTGGACTGTTCCCATGAGGCACAGGGTCAAGACTGATTTCCATATGGCCATGTCTAAACTGGGGTGGTGTAGTGGGCAAAAGAACGATGGATTTAACCCAGATCTCTTGACTGGGGGAGAATGTATGCATTGTCAGCATTCCGTCCATCATTTGTTTGTTGTAACGCTTTTCGCCCTAAGTGGGATGGGTATTCCCAGACGTGGGACCCGTGCTCAACACGCCACTGGAGTCAAGCTATCCTGGCTGATGACGGCTGATAGCCAGAAACCAGTCCTAGGATGCTTGATTCCGGTCCAGGTAAGACATGACTTGGCAGTTCGGGCTGGACTGTTCCCATGAGGCACAGGGTCAAGACTGATTTGCATATGGCCATGTCTAAACTGGGGTGGTGTAGTGGGCAAAAGAACGATGGATTTAACCCAGATCTCTTGACTGGGGGAGAATATATGCATTGTCAGCATTCCGTCCATCATTTGTTTGTTGTAACGCTTTTCGCCCTAAGTGGGATGGGTATTCCCAGACGTGGGACCCGTGCTCACTACGCCACTGGAATCAAGCTATCCTGGCTGATGACGGCTGATAGCCAGAAACCGGTCCTAGGATGCTTGATTCCGGTCCAGGGAAGACATGGCTTGGCAGTTCGGGCTGGACTGTTCCCATGAGGCACAGGGTCAAGACTGATTTGCATATGGCCATGTCTAAACTGGGGTGGTGTAGTGGGCAAAAGAACGATGGATTTAACCCAGATCTCTTGACTGGGGGAGAATGTATGCATTGTCAGCGTTCCGTCCATCATTTGTTTGTTGTAACGCTTTTCGCCCTAAGTGGGATGGGTATTCCCAGACGTGGGACCCGTGCTCACTACGCCACTGGAGTCAAGCTATCCTGGCTGATGACGGCTGATAGCCAGAAACCGGTCCTAGGATGCTTGATTCCGGTCCAGGGAAGACATGGCTTGGCAGTTCGGGCTGGACTGTTCCCATGAGGCACAGGGTCAAGACTGATTTGCATATGGCCATGTCTAAACTGGGGTGGTGTAGTGGGCAAAAGAACGATGGATTTAACCCAGATCTCTTGACTGGGGGAGAATGTATGCATTGTCAGCATTCCGTCCATCATTTGTTTGTTGTAACGCCAACGAGAGCGGAGGCACCGGCAATGGAGAAAAAACAACCTCGCTACTGACCCCAGTTAGTTACCCTCAGGGGACCTCGCCCTTTGGTGCCAGCGTTCCAGCCACTGAAGATATGGCATCCGGACGACCCTGGGCAATCTCCTCGGGGGGCGGCCTCCGTCGTCTAGAGCCCCTGCGTCGCTGCTTCAATAGGCTCCAGCCCACGCCGGGGCCGCCGGTTCTCGGTCAGCTCGGTGCCTGGCCGTCCCCCTCCTCCTTCGGGCAATCAATGTCCAGCAGCTGGCACGCCTCCGCCAGAGATCGAAGCTGGTACAGCCGATCCTCATGACGGAAAATAAGACGAAACGGATGGCCCCAAGAGTATTTAATGCCCCGTTGACGGAGGGCCTCCGTGACAGGGCGGAAGGTTCTGCGTTTCTGCAGTGTCAGGGCGGACAGGTCCTGATAGAGCACCGGGTGCTGACCCCGAAAGGTGATGGGGTGTTGTGTTCGGGCCGCACGGAGGATCTCCTCCTTAGTGGTGTAGTCCTGGACTCAGACCAAAATGTCGGCAGGAAGTGCATTGTCCGGGCGCGGGGGGCCCATCCGATGGGCCCTGTCCAAAGTGAGCGCCGTATCCGCCGGCTTGCCCAGGATCTGATTGAAGAGCTCTCGGGCGAAAGTGAAGATGTCTCCCGCCTCGGCGTCCCGTTTCACCCCCCGAATGCGGATGTTGTGCCTCCTTGACCGATTCTCCAGGTCCTCCAGGTGGGTTTGGATGTCCACTTGTTGGTCGTGTAGCCGGAGAAGATCCTGGTGGACCAGGGAGAGTTCCGTGTCTTGTGCGTCCGCCCTGTCTTCCACCGCTTGCACCCTCTCCCCCAGGCCATCCAGGTCCCTCCGGACCTCCCGTAGCTCTGCCGCCAGCTCCTGCCGCATGCCTTTAAGTTCCTCCTTCTGTTCCGCGAATAGCGACAGCAGGAGGGCCTTGGTAATCGGTTCCGCTCCGTCATCTCCGGACCCCTTCGACGGCGTCGCCTCAGCCGTGGTCGACCGCGTATCAGGAGCCACCGTCAGCGCCCCCCCTTGGGTCTTGGCAAACAGCTCCTGCAGCGACTTGCCCTGGGCCTTGTCCTTGCCCTTACCCCTCTGTGTCGACATCGTGCTGGTAGGCTCGCCTCAGCAGTGGCCCTCCAAGTGGGGCCCCAGGAATCGCGCCCCTCTCGGGCCAGGCAGGTCCCCGGGGCTTGCCCTCCGCGGCTCCGCGGATCGCTGCGCCTCCCACCTACGCTGCTTCCGACGGGGGGGTGGGCATCATCCGCGACCGCTCTCCGCATCTCAGGGCTCTCCACCACCGACCGTGGGGCGACTTGTCTGCAGCCCTCTCCTCCTCCACCCCCACCACCGCTTCAGAAGGGCCAGTCCGCACCGGTTCCCGCCCGCCAGGCTCCTCGCTGTGCTCCACACTCCTGGGGTCGTGGGTCCCCCCTTCTCACCTCTGGGGACCTGGAGGCCTCCTGACGGCACCGCCTTCCTCTATGTGCGCTTCAGCGCCAGGTCCCAAATCGCACCTCGCTGTCCGATGCGGGCGGGCGATCCCCAGCCCGTCAAGCCCCCTGCATCTGCGCGGTCGCGCGGCCTCCGCCTCCGTCCCCGAACTCCACCGAGGGCTCCGCGTCGGGCCGGGCCGATCCTGCGCCGCGTCCCGCTAGGCCACGGGCCCTCCTGGGCGCCAGCCACCTCCTTGACCTGCAGGTCTGCGCTGCCGCAGCATCCGGCTCGGCGCTGTGTCCGCTAGGGTGCAGCCCCGGGTCCTCCCGGCCGCTACCGCACTGCCGTGGGCGCCGTCCCCCTCGCTGGGCCCTCCGCACCTGAGGCCGGGGCAGTGTCGCTCGCCGCTAGGCCGCAAGCGGCCTCGATGTCTTCCGCCAGCGGGCGAGCCCCACCGCTCACAGGGACGTTGGCTGGGTATCCACAGGTGCGCCCCGCCCTCGGGCTTCGCCGGCGGTGCTGTGTGCCGGAAACGGGAGGAGAACTCGGTCCCGCTCCGGCTCTATTCTCGGGCGCGCGAGGGAGAGACAGAGAGATACGTCTCACCTCGCCGCCATCTTGGCCACGCCTCCGTGAGACCTCCTTTTAACCTAAAGGTCCTCTCGTGAAATTTTGGCCTTATCCCTAAAGAAGTAACAGGTCATCCCCTAGCTTGAATGAAGGGTGGAATGGTGGAATTGTTATACTTGCCTGTGTTGAGAGAAAAAGTATTTTTAAGTGAAAAACGATCTCTTTATTTGTAAACAGACAATGTGGTATTGGTGTGACTAACGAGTTATTATAAAGAAAACGAACTTAGAAAAGTGCTGATAAGTTTTGTAAAGGGAGACTCAGCAGCAAGAGGAGAGGCTGACATCACAAAAAGCCACGCTGGCATTGGTCAGACTGCAGAGAGAAGGTAAGCTCAGATTGGATGGTTGGTGTGAGCCGTGCTGGCATTGGATAGAATAGCTGAGACGTAGAGAGCTCTGATTGGAGAGTTAGAGAGTGTTGCGCTAACATTGGTCAGGTGTCTGGAGAAGCGAAGGAATTTGATTGGTGAATTTAGCCGATTGTGTTAACGAAGATTAAAAGTTTGCAAGCAAGATTGTAGTTAATTAGTAAAAATTTATTTTGAACAACCTAAACAGGAGAAATTGACTTTGTTTGGCAAAATTAAAAGGTTCTTCAAGAAGGACAAGCCTGTAATAACAAGAGAGGGAGTTCATATTTCTCACCGAAGACACCAGCATCTTATATGATGTTGAAGTATGGTTATCACACATGTATTTGGTTGGAAAATTGGGTAGAATATACGAAGGATAATGGTGTGTTAGCTTTTCCAGAGTATGGTTCTTTTAATTTAGCAGTTTTAAGCAATTTGAGAGACAAGATGATGACATTAGATCCGAGACCTAGACCAACACAGTTTGGGGCATTAGTGGAATGGGAAGATGAAATGTATGAAAGGGAAAGACATTGAGGTGGTAGAAGTAATAGATTTATGTTTGGAAGATTTCATGAGGAAATGGAGAAATAACTGAAAGTTTGCATCCAGTTTTAACTGTAGGAGAGACTGACGGAAGTAAATGTAAGGAGAAAAAGAAACATCTAGAGCCTTTAGGATATGGATATAACCCGAACGATTCTGATGACGAGTTGCTGGATGACATATTAGTTAAACGACCACCTCCGTATTAGGAAAGTCCGACGATGGTGACACCAAATCCAACATCAATGGAAGCTTCAATGACACCTCAACCAACACAAATCCCAACCATAAGCAATAAAGTGTAGGAAAAAGAAGGAGAATTAGCAATAAAACCAAAATAATTAGTTGAAAAATTAAACCAAATGAATATGAAGATACATGCAATAACTGTGCCAGTAACTGTAGGTCCAGCAATACCTGTATTTGAAAATGGACGTATTCATGAACCTTCCTTGACTATCCCACTAAATTCTGCTGCAATATCAGCTAGTAGTAGAATTAATACTGTAAGGGTACAAAGTGAATAGCCTATTACAGACACTAGGTCAACACCTCTTACTCACTTAACAGTTAATGAAACACCTAGAAGAATAATGCAATTACATCCAAAGAAAATGGAGTTGGAAGAAATTCACGCAAGTGAAGCTTCAAAAGGTCCGACACCAGAAGAATTAGATGATTGGGTGAAAGGATTACCAAGGAGAAAAACACAGCCACAACCTATAGATGTGAGCAAGTTGAAAGATGATTTAGAAGAGATGATTCTTGGAACGATGAGTCCAGATAGATTAAAGACCTATCAGGAGGATGAACTGATGTATCTGTGTAAAAGTATTACTTGGAAAGCGAGAAATATGCATGAAAGGTAACAGAAGATGCTGATGAACTAGGAGTTGACATAGGGAGATCAAAGGTGTTGCAGAAGACATACAGAGCGGATTTTACTGAAAAAGATATAGAAAATATGAACACATCTGGTAGACGAGTGCAGATAAAAGAGTTAATGGTTGTCTTGAGAAAATGAGGTGACGTGGAGAGATGGAAGGGTAGATGAATGAGAAAGAAAGAAGAAACCGCTAATAAAGAAATACATTTACATCCAGTAAGGGAAGCAGAAAATTTAGCTCTTGAATGTCCCATGAGAGAAGTTCCAGGAGGAGGTTACATGCATGCTCCGTGGTCTAGACAGGATATATTGTCTTTCACAAATGACTTCCCCAGGTTGAGAGAAAAGCCAGTGGAATGGTATAAACAAGTTGAGAGGTTTGTGAAAGTCTTGAAGGTTTTGTTAAAAGATTTAGATGAATTGTTTGAAATTGTTGTCCCTGCAGATTTATGCACAGAGTGTAAAATTACAGTTGATTGGCCAAAAGAAGAATATACTAGAGATTATAAAACAGGCGCACCTTCTGAGGAGGGGATGAAAAAGTACAATCAAGTAATTACTTTCTTAAAAAGTAAAATTTCCCCTAAGGGAAATGATTGGGTAAAAATAGATAGAACCACTCAAGAGCCGAATGAATCTGTTCATGTGCATTATGAAAGAATGTTACAGGTTTTCAAGCAGTATAGTGGTTTGAAGAACAAAGGTGACAAAGATATGGGTCATTTTGTGTATAGATTTGTATATGGATTGAGACCTGAGATTAGTCAGATGAGTCAACAACATATGTTGTGTTGGCAAGCCAAAACAATAGATGAGATCTTAAGATATGCTAAATATTGTAGCTACGATATTGAATCACGTCATCACAAGTTAAAAGAGAAAATGATGTGGGCACAAGTAAAGGTTGCAGAGCAGCAAGAAGCACAGTTGCATTCTCAGTCTATAAATCAGATGGGAGAATGTTAGTCAGAATGCTCAAATACAAAATGGAGGTAGAGGTAGAGGACAAATAAGCAGAGAGGAAGCGAAAAATACATTTCCTTGTCATGCATGCGAAAAGTATGGACACTGGAAGAATGTGTGTAGATCAGTGCAGAGAATTAATGGAGGAAATAAAATGTTTAACTCCACAGGTGCAGAGTGAGGTAGGTGTGCAACAGCCACCACAGCAGCAGGTAGTCCATACCCAGTATCAGGTCCCACAAGCACCTTTGCCACACATTGTAAATGCTCAAAGATACAGTGCGGATACAGGGTTCCATGGAGGAGACCAGGTTAGTAAAAACACTAACATGAATGTGATTCATCAATTTTGGATGCACTGTGATGAAAGTGATGATAAGCTGACTCAATGATGGTGCCTTAGGGGGGAGGAAGAGTGTGTGCTTGGCGCTACTCTAGAGGTAGATCAGACGGGCCCCTTTATTGATATCACCTTTCTTGTGGACACTGGTGCTACCCATTCTACTGTGAGAGCAGCAGAAATTCCAAACCCACCCCTCTCTGGAGAGACTATCCAAGTAGTGGGAGTTTCGAATAAACAGATTAGTACTTCAGTTAATAAACCAATCGAAGTACATATTGGTCCACTTTAAGAAATGCATTGGTTCGTAGTGTGTGACTCGAGTCCGGTAAATTTGTTAGGAAGAGACTTATTGTGCAAGATGAATTGCACTATTTACTGCACACCGGATGGGATTGCATTTCAGACACCTGATGAAGATGTTGCCTTTAAAATGGTGCTAGCAAAGCAGGGAACAGAAGTGGATAAGTTATTTTCACTTCTTACGAATAAAAGTGTGCTTGAAGAATTGATGAAGGTAGTAAATTCAGATGTGTGGGATTTCACAGGACAAGAAATTGGGTTAATGAGAAATGTAGATCTGATTAAAATTAAAGTGAAAGATGATGCTAAATATCCCAATACACCACAGTATAAAATGAAGCCAGAAGTAATAGCAGGAATAGCTCCTGTAATTGATCAAATGATTGAGCAAGGAATTTTAAAGGAAATAATGACCAGTCCTTGTAATTCACCTATTATGGGACTGAAAAAGCCAAACAAATCATATAGAATACTGCAAGATTTAAGAAAGGTGAACAAAATTGTTGTGCCTTGTTGTCTAGTTGTGTCAAATTCAGCAGTGATTCTCTATCAAATACCACATGATGCTGAATGGTATACAGTGATTGATTTGTGTAATGCATTCTTTTCAATTCCTTTGCACCCGGATAGCCAGTTTATATTCACTTTCCGGTTCGGAGACCGTGTTTTGGCATGGTGCAGAGTTCCTCAAGGGTACACTGAGAGTCCCTCAATCTTTAACCAGATCTTGAAAAGGTGCCTGGAAGATTCAAAAATGTCTGAAAATTCGGTTCTGGTTCAGTATATTGATGACCTACTGGTGGCATCAAAGACTCGAGAGGCTTGTATTACAGATAATGTTGTCTTATTGAATCATTTGGCAGAAGGTGGACATAAAGTGTCCCCTGCAAAATTACAACTCTGTGTACAAGAAGTCAAATATTTAGGTCACAAGATTGAAAAAGAAGTCAGAAAGGTGACATCAGAGCGCATTTGTGTGATTAAGGACATGAAACTACCTACAACTCAAAGAGAAGTGCGAATATTCTTAGGAGTGGTTGGATATTGTCCACAATGGATTAGTGGCTTTTCACTAATTGCAAAACCTCTACAGAGGTTGACAAGAAATGATGTGAAAGACCCAATTGATTTGGATAAGGAGAGAATGGAAGCTTTTGTCAAATTGAGAGATAGTCTGTGTCAGGTGCCTGCCCTTGGAATGCCTGATTATTTGAAAGATTTTGCATTATACTGCAGTGAAAGAGATGGATGTGCACTTGCGGTTTTAACACAAAAGCATGGAATGGCGAGACATCCTGTGGCTTGTTTTTCTGCTACTTTGGATTCAGCAGCTGCCGCATTACCTGGATGTTTGAGAGCAGTAGCTGTTACATGTGTGAGTCTGGAACAGAGTGAGGGGATCATAGTGGGTCATCCTGTGAAGGTGTATGTGCCACATTCAGTTGAGATCCTTTTAACAAGAACACAGACTCAACATCTTACCTATAGTCGGCTGACTAGGTATGAGAGAGTGATTCTGGGAGCAGAAAATGTAATCATAGTGAGATGTACAAATGTGAATCCATCCACATTATTGCCAGATGCTTTGAATGAAGAAGTGAGAGACGAAGCAGAACGTGATTGTCTGGATGTGACTGAATTTTGCACTAAGCCGCGTCCCGATATAAAGGATGTGCCGCTTGAAGAATCTGACTGTGTAATGTTTGTTGATGGTCCATGTTTGCGAACTGAAAAGGGTGTGCTAAGTTCTGCCTATGCTGTCTGTACTGTAGTGGAAATCCTGGAAACATCCTGTCTAAAAGGGGTAAAATCTGCATAAATGGCTGAATTAGTAGCTCTAATTCAAGCCTGCAAATTGGGGAAAAATAAAAAAGTGACTATAATTACAGATAGCCAATACGTCTTTGGCATTGTGCATGATTTTGGAGAACTATAGATGCAGAGGGGATTCTTGACCTCTTCGGGGTCCCCCATCAGAAATAGTCAATATGTAAAAGAGTTGCTTGAAGCTTTACAATTGCCAAAACGAATTGCAGTGGTCAAATGTGCCGCACATACTTCGGGAGATAATTATGTGACTAAAGGCAACAGATTTGCTGACCAAGTAGCACAATATTGTGCTAAAAATGAGACTGCCATAAATCGGAAAAAAGCTAAAGAAAACATGATTTGTCAACTTATGTTTACTAACACTATTGAAGCATGGGATGAAGTGAGACAGTTGCAGGAAGAAGCAGGTGAAGAAGAGAAACAGGAGTGGGAAAAAGCAGGATGTGGGAAACGAACAGATGATGCTGTATCGGTGTACGTTGATGGGAGACCAGTAATGCCAGACAGTTTACTTTCACACATGGCAAGAATATATCATGGAATGACACACATAGGTCGAGATGCCATGGTTAGATTATTCAAACAGACATGGTTTAATACCCGATTTAGGACTATTGCTGAGAGCCTCTGCCAAAGAGGCCTGACATGTCAACTGCAAAACCCAGCTTAGAAAAACTGTTGTGAGTATGGGAACAATAGGGAAAGCAGGAGGTCCTTTTACCAGATTACAACTTGATTTTATCGAGATGCCCCCGTGTAACAAGTTCAAGTATGTGTTAGTAATTGTGTGGTTGTTTTCCCATTGGGTAGAAGCATATTCCACAAGGAGGAACGACAGCTTGACAGTGGCAAAACTTCTGTTGAGGGAATACATTCCTAGATATGGTTTTCCAGTTACTATGGAAACAGATAGAGGTACACATTTTGCTAGTGAAACAATCAAACTAATTTGTGAAGCATTGAGCAATCAACCAAAACTTCACTGTGCCTATTGTCCAGAGGCTTCTGAAATAGTGGAGCAGATAAATGGCACGATCAAGAACAGATTAGGAAAAGTGTGTAAATCCACAGCACTGACTTGACCTGATGCTTTACCCCTAGTTTTGACGAGTCTCAGAAGCATACCTGACAAAAAGTCAGGATTGAGACCCCCATGAGATTTTAATGGGAAGAGCAACGAGACAAGCATTTATACCTGCAAAACAAATTGATCAATATTACTGATGATCTCATCCTTGACTCTTGTAAAAGATTCGCTGATGTGGTACGTTCTGTGTTTCATCAGGTTGGAGCAGACGTGACCACAACACAGCAGACTCAAGCGCATGACCTGAGCCCTGGTGAGTGCGTTCACGTAAAAAGACATAGAAGAAAAACATGCCTAGAGCCCCACTGGGAAGTACCACACCAGGTCATACTGGTGACAACTACAGCAGTAAAGTGTGCTGGCATACCAAATTGGATCCACACCAGTCACACCTAGCGAGTCCCAAGAACACCTGAAAGACCAGTAGAGTGGCCTCTAGAGATCTCGGATTCGAGCTCAGAATCAGAAGCCGAAGTACAAAAGACTGGTGAGGCTAGAACAAGAGAATTCCAAAGAGCAGTTTGATGGTGAACAGCCTAGCAGAAGCCAAGTAGAGTGGGCACCAGCTACTTGGACTGAAGAAACTGCTTTTGAACAAGAAGAAAAGCAAATTTTAGATGAAGAGGGAAAGTTTAGAATAGAGACAGGTGAAGGAAGTACAGAAGACGAAAAAGAAAGTGAAGAAGAAAGCAGAGAAACGAACATACAAATCAAACAGAGAAGAAAAAGAAGTAGTTCAACCAAAAAGGGCAAGGAAAGACGACTGTTGGCCAAGCGGAGCTAAAGACTGAGATACAGGATAGTGAAAGGAAGACCTGAAGATAGGCGAGAACAGATAAATGAAGTTTCAAGTCAGATAGAACAGGGAGAGTCAGATGATGAATCAGTGCTGCGATCAAAGAGAGTGAGAAAACCAATCAAAAGTTCAAGTCAGCTGACTGGGCCTACATAGTATTAGAAGAAATCAAAGAAGATCTACGCAGAGAAAGAGACAGCACTGACAACGAGCAGGTTGAAAAGAGTGATCTAAATCCACCTTAAGAGACTGTTAACAAATTAAGGTGCAACATTGTGAATTAGAGAAAATGTTTCTAAAGAATCAGAAGACGTTTGTGGAAAATTTGGATTAGTTAAAATAAAAGAAGGGGTAAAGAAGAAAGTCTTTGAAGTGTGGGATCACACTACATTAGAACCTCATTTAGATTAATCAGATAGGGCTGATACACAAGTAAATAGAAAAAGATGTAGTTTTATGTGTAGATGTTATAAAGCTTGTCTGTGTCTTACTTGTAAACTAATAATGTTTTGGGTGATATTAACAATTGTTATACCTTTACATCTGATAAAAGAAGATACACTTCGGTCTAACAATTTGACAAGTCCAAGAATAGATGCTGATACTAAGCAAACCTCTATTGCTCACTTAGATCGTATAGATGCTAGTAGTTTTCATCACAACAGATTAGTGAATAATTTTTCTCTAAACGTTTTCACCAAATTATTATACGAATATGTAGAAACTATGGATGTGAGTGACTGTTATGTATGTATGCAGTTACCATCGTCTGTCTCAGAAGGTGTAAATTACCATCACCTTCCCTTGACATATGGAGTAACATGTAGTGTCTTGTCAAGTTTGTTATATAGGACAGGAAAATTAGATTACTATTATTCCAATGTAAATACAATCTTTTCTAAAGTCCTTGTAGTGCCTGAATTAAATAAGATAGCACCTGGACATGTCATGGGAGATTTCTTTCCTGACAACAAAGCCTTTAGATGTAGAGTATGCGTTTAAGAAGAATTTGACCTGTGAATTAGAAAAGGAGGAAAAGATCTTTTTAGAGATGGTGGAAGAAAGAAGGGTTAAGTTTCAGAAGAAAGTTGTAGAGGAACAAATACAGTCACCACCTTGGGTTTCCAGAGGAGGCAGTTATGAAAATGGCCCTGGACTGCCATCAGAGAGGAAAATTAGGCTTACGTACAGAAAAGACTAACTACAACAACTACTTCATTGGTTCCAGTGAATGTGAAGATACTTGCAAAATTATTGGTGGTTGGGGATTAAAGGGAGGAACTGACCCTGTTTTCCCGTGTATATAATATATCTGTGGGAAGAAAGCTTATTATAGACTACCAGATCATTGGTATGGGACTTGTTATCTTGGGATTGTCTTTCAAAAAGACTATCATGTAGATAAAAGCACAAATGGAATCCATGAAGTAAAGCAAGGATTAACAAGTGTAAAAAGAGAAAGCTTTTCAAAAATTGTAGGAGATATATTGGAGCATTGATACCTGGAGTTGGAGTTACACTGAATGGATATAAAATTAGACAATTATCCACAGTGGTTGATCGTTTATCAACGGATACTGCTGGAGGATTTATGATGATTGATGCTGAAATTATTGCTAGGAGATTTATGGTTATGCAAAATCGACTGGCCCTTAATATATTGTTGGCAAAAGAGGGTGGGGTCTGTGGAATGTTAAAAACTCAACACTGTTGCACTTACATTCCAGATAAAAGTAAGAGTCTGGAAGGATATTACAAATTTGCATAAGGAAGTAACTCAACTGGAGGTTGACGGTGTTTGAGAGAGACTAAGCAAATGTTCTCTGCTATAAGCAATTGGTTCTCTTCTATAGGTAGTTCCTTAGCAGGAAAATGTATGATACCAATAGTTTCTGTAGTAGTTATGACAATGAGAAAGACCTATGTTTGTATAAAGAAAAGACGCAAAGGAAGGAAAGAAAGGAAGTTAAGTAGAGAATGCAAAGAAAGAAAAAGGGAGATAGAAGAGTTTGAGTTGGAGGATTTTAAAGAAAAAGTATATGCAAAATACAAGGAGAAGGGGCCAGAAGACATAGTAACAGCTATATAACTTGACAAATCGTAAGATTAGGTATTTTATGATGGTAAAACCATCAAAGGGGGGATTGATGGAGTGAGGTTGTAAAAGGTTCATCCTTATGAAGTTAAATACCTCCATAATGATGTATTATCTGCATGGACTAACCACACTAAACACACATGGGGCAAATGCATCAACTGTTTGCGTTTCGAAAATTTACACTAGTGCATGTTTATGCTATGTTGTACATTGCACATTTTGCAAGTTGAGCATGAATAACAGTAAAGCTGCTTTACATTAATAGCTTTTGCTAAGTAATAATTAATAAAGGGTAGTAGAAAGGTGGGAGGTAAACATAATGGGTTTCATTTCATGAATTAATATTCTTTTGTGTTTGTTTACTTTAGTCTGAGATTTGGGCCTGCATGAAAATGGCCTCTTATCCAAGCCCGCATGTGGTTGTCTTGGTCTGTAAGAAGAGCGCATGCGCTGAAAGCTCTGCCTACTCACGAACTGCTGAGTGTACCAGCTGAGGTAATCCGTGTGAAGGCCATGTTGAGCTGAGTCCTATTGTTTATGTGCCAAAATGCGACAGTGGCTGTGGGAAACTGTCATCGCTACGTGCAATTGAATGTGAAGCGGATGCCATGATTTGATAATGTTGCAAACTGTGTAAATGATGACTTTAGTGGTATATGATTTCATTTGTTCTTAATACTTCCTTTGTTTACACCAGTATGGGATGGACTGGTGATCAGAACTTGATGAGGAGACTCTAACATGACTCGTGCTAACCAATCACAGGCTGAGTTTCTATGGATACTGCAACATTGTAAGATAGCGAGTTGAGCGTTAGGGTATAATTGATATCCCAATTGGGGTGTGGTCTAATGCTGATGCTGCGATGCTGCTGGCAGTCGAGAACCGAAGCGACCGAACGAGAGCTTCGAGAAAGAGCACTTTAGGTAAGAGAACGTTGTGGGAGTGCCTGGGAGGAGATTGCGTCCGAGGAGGACTAGATTAAGGTAAGTAGGTTGGGAGATTCTTGTCTTATTTCTGATTTATTGAATTACTTAAATGCATCTGTCCTGTTAACTTTGTCCTTTGTCCTTTGTCCTTTGGAGCCTATCTCTAAGAACTTTACCACAACCTCAGACAAGGAAGTGGGTTTCCTGATTCGTGGTGGGTATCACCCTCCTTAAATGCTATAAATCTGCAATATATTTCTACAAAGTATTTTTGCTGTGTCTTCTTTACCTTACCTTATCCCTATGCACACTTTGATGTTGACGCTGAGGGGTTTGTCTGACCGTGCTTGGTTGTTGGTCCGCTGCATGTAGAACCACTGGGGAGCTTTGGAACTTTCCTTTTTCACCTGAGGAGCCCCTGAGCCTCACTGGGTCTCCCGCTGCTGCTGTTGGTGCCAGTGTCGTGACAGCTACACTCTGGTGGGACTCGGTGTCCCAGAGTGCAACGCCGGTAACTACCCACAGCTGCTGAGGGAGGAGGCATTTCCATCGCGCTACAAAGCGCTGCCTCGCACCCCGCAGTGCGGGGTTTGTCTGACTGTGCTTGGTTGTTGTTCCGCTGCATGTAGGTCCACTGGGGAGCTTTGGAACTTTCCTTTTTCACCTGAGGAGCCCCTGAGCCTCACTGGGTCTCCCGCTGCTGCTGTTGGTGCCGGTGTCGTGACAGCTACACTCTGGTGAGACTCGGTGTCCCAGAGTGCAACACCGGTAACTACCCGCAGCTGCTGAGGGCAGAGGCGTTTCCATCGCTCTACAAAGTGCTGCCTTGCACCCCGCCACGCAGCCCAGGCCAAGGGCGGGCCCGTCCGAGCCCGTCCGAGACCGACCGAGGCTGGGCTGGGCCATCCCCCTTGGTTCCTCTTTCGATTTGTCTACTTATCTATATCTAGATAACTGTTATCAAGAAAGTGAGTTGGAGAGTCCCAATTAGCAAATCTCAAGGCTGGTGGAGCCTCAGGTGTTTAGTGTTTGCCGCAACTTGGAAGTCAACAACACTTCAAACCATTGGTGAGGACTGGTGAGGTTTGGATCCTAAACAGCCATGGGCAAACGATCTTCCCCGGTGACAAGGCCTACCACCAGGCAGAAAGCTCCTTTGCCAACTGCTACTGCCCAACCGACCGCAATTGACAAAATGATTCAGCAGGTTATAGGAGCAGTGTCTAGCGAAATTGAGCGTACCAAGAGACGTCTCTGTTTAACACTGATCCTTGCCCACAACTCAACATCTTACGGAGCCAGAGACTTCGCATTTACTTCCAACACCAAATGCAATCCCAAACCCGGAGTCCCTATATGTACAAGAAAAGATAGCCCCTGGTCACATTACTGAGATTCCTGTGGGAGGAGATGCGAAAAAGAAAGGTGGGAAACGAAAACAAGCTACACAAATGGAAGGAAGGCAGGTAAAACAAACCCCCAGTATGCTACCTAATCAGCCTCCAGGGGGACAAGGCACTGATGAGTGTTGGCAGAAAACATCGGAGCACCCGTCGTGGGCATCCAATTTGCTAATGGAACTTAAAGCACATTTTGCTCTGTCTACAAAATCCGAACTTGATGCTGTAATGAGACACATTGACAATCTATCAACATTGATGGACCATTGGGGGAGCAAAATAGATGCTATTTCCAATACAATTAAATCCATTAAATCCCCAATCTCAAAGTTGGCTTTGCACCAAAACCAGGTAACTCCACCTATCCCCAATGAACCACCCCCCTCTGTAGGGTCCAATCCAATCGTGCAAAAGAAAGCATCTACCATTTTTATACCACCTGCTCCACCTAATCAGGACCCAGTTAATCCTCAACAGAGACCTTTCCATCGCCCCAACACTGTACATGACAGTAGGCATATAGTAACAATATCAGGCCCATCTAACAAACACCAAACCCAAAGTAATCATGATGTTTACACCAGGACTACTCCACACTCTAAATCAAGGGAAACAAAATCCCTACTTCCTTGTATAGATCTGCCCCCAGCATCCATTCTCTATGTTGTCATTTTAGCTGGTGTACCAGAGCTGGATATAGGCCAAGGGGAGACACATTCTGAACTTAAAAACAAAACCATCTTTTGGTTATAGGCCTCTCCCCTTCCAAGAACAAAGCAAAATTTTATTCACACGCAGGGTCAGCTGGTTGGGGCAGAGTCAAAAGGACATACCCGGGGACTGTGTTGTGATCAACTTTAGAGATATTCGGATGGTCCGACACATCTTGGATTGGGGCTACTCAAGGGAGCTAGGGGGTATTCTCTCTCTGCCTTTGGGATATTTTTACCCCTCCAGGCCTATGCCAGACAAAGAAGGAACCATGTATAAGAACTGGGGAGCAAGTCATCAGAATGGTGCCACGTTAAACACGGGCTGGGAATGTCAAAAAACAATGGCGTATAACATCCCTGTTAAGAACAGATTTAGTTCTCTGGACCTGGTAGACTGACTAAACTCCACCAAGAAAAGGCCCATTAATGCTAACGAGGATAAACGGGGAAACATACAGCAAGCTGATCTCCCAGCGAATGGAGGGACGAAGGAGGTAAAAAAAGCCTTAGAGAAGACCTGTGAGGCTATCGCCACAACCCATACTCTTAGTCCACTGAGTAATATAAATTGGGCCAATGAATGTAGTCTAGGAGGAGGGCCATGGAACAATGATAAGGAGACACAGCAAGCTCCACTACAGGAAAGTCGTACCCCCCAGACCTTGTTAGTTAACACAGATGAACCACAAAATACTCTGATTTTATCCTGGAACATAGCAGGCCTTAGCTCGAAATTGGGCTTCCCAGACTGGGGAGATTTTGTAGATAAACACGAGCTATGCCTATTCCAGGAAACATGGCCAAGGACAGAACTATTTAGAGTGGGCTACGCTTCATATTGTATTCCAGCTGTTCAGGGGCTAGGGGGAGACCCTGTACTTGGGTTGGCGCACATTTGGGATGTAATGTTAAACGGTTAGAGACTTTTTGCCCTGACTTCCTGTGCATTCTTCTTTATTTTTATAACTCCATGAAGATTGCAATAATCAATGTTTATTCTCGACCAGTGAGTCAGGGACATACCTCTCAGACGCTCGACTGCCTCACTACATTTCTCCACACTATACCAGAGAATTGCTATGTAATCATAGGCGGAGATTTTAATTGTCAATTCGAGCCCCTGAATGACATTACTACAACTATTACAAGTGAGAAAGACTCGGTTTGGTCAATCCCAGAAACTAACATCCAGCCAACACGGGCATGGACCCCCTTAGTATTACAGATGAATGCAGTTATACTTAGTCACTCACTAAGGGCCTGTAACGGCCGATTCCCCTCCGATAGCCCTGGGAATTTTACTTTTAATGGGCCGGGACAGGCATCTATAATAGACTACATCTTGGTAGATGTCCGATTATGGTATAAGACCATGGATTTTACGGTTAGCTCCCGTCATGAAAGCGATCACAACCCACTGGCCCTAGAAATAGTATTTCCCGTGCCTAAGGACCTCCAAAGCACATCTTCACACCCCACCCCAAACCTAGTATCGACCAAAGGAGGGAGGAGGGTACGATGGGGGGTTTTTGCACAATCAACGGACAAAATGGCTACTTTGTACCAACAAATTGCCCCCTTTTTAGAAGTTGCACTTCGATTGTCTGTAACTAGCTGTGGCTCTGCATTGCAACTGGCGATGGAAAAAAACCACCAGGATTTGCTCTCCACATTGGCACAATTTTTTTAGAACAGTGATAAGATCAGGCTGAATCCCAAACCCAAGCACCCATGGTACAATAAATCATGCAGGGAAGCCAAGCAGGCTCTATTAATTTCTATCAAAATGAATGACAAACCACGAATAAAGGAAGCCAGGGTCCAATAAAAATAATTACAGCTGGAGCAAAAACCAATTGGGAAATAGATAAATAGGAAGCAACAAAAATAGCTTTAGATAACCATGATATGCGAGCCTTCTGGAATCTAGTCAAGACAGGGAAATCTGAAGGCCAATCAGCTATTGGACCAAATTTGGGGGAAGAAGTCTGGAGATCTTACTTTAAAACCTTATAATCAAGGTCTGCAGAAGAAGCTGAACATGATAGGGAAGTATTAGGTACCCTAGAAGTAAACCCCCCAAATTTGAACTCTCCCCTTTGTACAATGAAGGAGTCCACAGTGGTTCTGGGTAACCTACTTCCAGTAAAAGCAGCTGGGCTAGATAAGATCCCTGGTGATCTATTCCAATCTGAACAAGTAGTCTGGGCACCCTACTTATGGTCATTATTTAATGCCATTCTACAAGGCATGGCACTGGCCCCGACCTGAGCAGGGGCAGAAATCATTCCTATTTATAAAAAAAGGTACACCACTCAATCCAGCAAACTATCGCCCAATAAACCTCATAGAAAATGTTTGCTCGTGTGCTTCTGGGCCGTCTGCAATCCTGGATCAATGTATTAACATCTTTACAAGCTGGATTTAGGGCCATGACCTCGACTATCGACCAGATCTTTAGATTGCAACTGATCCATTGGAAAATTGTGGTCTTAGAGGGTGGCAGCCTCTATCTCACCTTTGTGGATCTTCAATCCGCATTTGACATGGTTTAACCAGATCAGCTATGGAGCATACTCCTCGATATGGGAGTACCAGATTATCTTCGCCACCAGCTGAAACGTCTGCACCAAGACAATTAAGCGAGAATAAGATATGGTAAAAAAGGTGAATTGACCGCTCCCTTTCCCGTAGAGAAAGGGGTGAGACAGCAATGCGTATTGGCTCCGACACTGTTCTCCCTCTTTTTAAATGGCTTAATCAAAACTTTACTAGCAGGAAAAGACATAGACGCCCGAGGTTAGTGAACCGCAAAACTCCAGCACTTATGTTTGCGGACGATACTCTGCTACTCTCTAAATTACCCATGGGTATGCAGCGTGTACTTGAGGAATTCAGTGCTTTTTGCAGGAAGAGGGGATTGGAGATTAATCTCCAAAAAACAAAATATATGGTTTTCCATGCTAATACGACCAATTGCCCACACCCTCAATTGGATGGCAGGGCCCTAGAGAGGGTGTCCATTTTCGATTATCTGGGGATTACACTTAACGATAAGATGGACTGGGGGACACAAGTAAAGAAAGCTAATTTAAAATAGATTCAGTCTACAAGGGGCATTTTAAAAATACATAAGAATTGCTCTCAGAAAGTGATAGGTCCACCAGCAGAATCTTACAAAATACAGGCTAGGGGAGCTTCACTATACGGGGCAGAACTATGGGGTCACTGCTCACCAACTCCACTATCCAAGACAGAGAATCTATTTCTCAGGAAATTGTTAGGCCTTCCTAAGACCACTCCACTAACACCACTTAGGATGGACTTGGGGATTGGTCCCTTAGCCAATGTAGTCGCCTCTAGACCACTTCAAGTAGCTTGACCTCCAGGTTTCTGGATTTTAAACAGCATTATAAGTTGAAGTTGGCACTTGATAGTATCCAACCACTCTTGGCAAAGAAACTGTTCCTCCCATTTAAACACGGGGTGTAATTCCGCTTCGAGCATTTATCAATAACTGGCAGGGAGCAGTCAAACTAGATTGCCCAGGGTGTGATACAGTTGAATAAACAGAACTACATGTTCTTTTCTTCTGCAGTGCCTATGGTAGGCCAAGGTCCAAGTGGGTGCTCCTGCTCTGCAGAAATTTGGGGATTAGACACCATACTGAGGTCTTTAGGCTCCTCAAACACGAAACAGACACACTATTTGTGTTTGCTATTTCCAGGTTTCTTTACGCGATATGGTGCATTCGCAGGGGCATTTTAAAGAAAAATAATTTAGAAAATCCTTAGCTCCCATTGCCCATTAAATATGTTGCTATGTTATGCTTGCACATTTTTACTGCTTGAATATTGTTCTGTAAATTCTTTTCTCTTGGGTTGTTTTCTTCTCTACACGCTTTATATCTCAATCGTTCTTTACAGTTAAAGCTAGAAGCTTTTTTATGTATTAACTGATCTGAGTTTTATATATATTAATGCAACGGCAATCATTAATAACATGGGATATGTAACCCCTCTTGTTGTGATGTAGAATACTCATCCACTGTTGAATATTGCCTGCACTACTTTAGTACTAAGAACTGCTAAGAGGGAGTGCAGTCAATGCTGAGCCAGAAAACCTTGTACAATCTGGACTCGCACTCTTAGTTCTATGACGACATTTTATTCTAACATCTGTTCTTTTATTATTGTATAAAATGTATTTGTATAATTTTATGTGCTTTTATGGCCATATGGCCGAAATAAAGCTTTCTTTCACTGACTGACTATAATTCTGCAATATATTTCTGCAAAGTATTTTTGCTGTACCTTCTTTCCCTTATCCCTATGCACGCTTTGACGTTGAAGCTGATGATTCATTTGATTACATTTCTTGATAACTGTTTCTTCATGAGTGATCTTGTGTGTGCACTGTTGATCTAATTGAGCATATAGATTAATAGGATACAAATTTTAAACAAATAAATGACTTTGTGGTTATTTAATTAAAGTATTCAATTGTTTAGTTAATCATTGTCACCATCAATTTATCAACTAATGGTCCATCGACCAGAAGAAGATAGTTGAAATTACAAATATTTAGGAATGGTTAATGTGTTATTAATGTGAAGTATAGAAGCAGACATATATGTAAAACTGACAAATTAAACGCCCCTAATCTGGTGCTCAACTTCAGGGATCATTTATGGGTAATGTATGATGGGCCCCGCTGTTTGGTAAGTGGTTTATGCATGACATGTGTCTTGGTCCCTGGTTAGTGAATTTAGGGGATGCGCCGGATCACAGACAAAACTTTTGCACACTTAATAGCCCAGCAGGAATACGCTAATACCAGCATCACTTGATAGTGCAAACCTGGCCATGATACCCTCTCATGAATCCTCCTTAATTTCTCAGCTATTCTGGCAATCCACAGCACACCTGGCAATCTGCAAAAGACCTTAACAAAACATGAGCCATTTTAAAATTATGGTAATAAATGATGTTTCAGGAAGCTGAAAAGGCTAAACAAGAACTTTGGGCAAACAAAGGGAGACCTCTCTCCCACTATCAATAAGACTCATATCACCAAGAAATCATATTCAGTATTTATATCCATAGTTTAAGGAACATCTAAAGCACACTTGATAGGCAACTCAGATGCCTCATGCCAGAAAGGGGACCAGTTGTTGTCAATCATGTCACACAGATATTAGCACTAACTTAATTTCAATTATAACTTATAGACAAATGGAAACCAAGGCAGAGGTTATTCACCCTCAGCACAGAGGAGCCACACAATTCTAGAGCATGCCTCCATCCCTAATGCTCCTTATAACTCAGTAATGGCAACTACGTACCTAAACAGCAATACCTTGCAAACCTTTGAGGACAAACTTAAACTACCAGCAAAAACTTCAAGTAGCCAACCTCCAAGCAAACCTCAAAATACTGAAAAAAGGTTGGAAAAGGTTTCCCAACTAGGTGGTCAGGATATGATTATACCTCGACGGAACATGTGGATTAACATCAGAGCACTCACCTTGCAGACTGCAACCAGGCCAGATCTGGTAGATCACAACATTTCACCGGGCCAAAATACACTGGCCTACAGAGCTACCTCTATGAGACCTGCTACTGCAGGGACCAGCAGCTTACCTACAGGCCTGCAACAACACACAAAAGACGCAACAATAGTCCTCTATATGACTGAAGAGGATCTTGTGACACTTTAAACAGGCAAAACATTCTAAAAACTACAAGATTGTTCTCTGAACCTAAATACATGCCTTCATAAGCTCTGATAAGTGTGACGTTTATCGAAGGATCTCATTCAATAAGAGAACCAACTAGGACTATACGGACTTCCCATTTGAAAATGTCCAAAATGTGGGCAAGACGTGAAGATCTAGCTAAATGGGGCATCAATATACAAAAAGGTATAAAACCAAAATATCTCCCAATATTTACAAAATCCAAAATGGGTGCTAGCCCTGTGCCTAATTTAAAAAGCCACCTTCAACCGAACCTATTCGGTGACACCTCTATAAACCGCATGAATTCTTAAAATATAATCGTAATCTTGTAATATTCTTAATCACCACAGGAACACGCGTAGAAGTTAAAATAGAAGTTTATTATTCACACCCCATCCATCAGCCACATAAGGGTAACTGACTCCTAAGGTACAAGCTGAGTTCTAGGTTCTATGTTCTATAGAACCTAGATCTCATGGAACAGGAGAAGGGACATCACACATCTCCCTTCCAATAACAAGTTGAATAACAGATGCAATAAAAGATACAGACAAAATGTTATCACATAAAATCAAGTAACATCATGACAATTAACTAACATAGTCTTTCATAAAAACAGGTACTGATGTCTTTCGACCACTACGTCTCAGATTATTTTTCAACAACTCATCTGTATCACTAGATGAATTATTGCATAACATATCCAAATCAGAATTAGACTTTGTAACTACAACTCGATTTAAATTCCAGATTTTACCATTTTCAAGTTTAACAGCATTTCTTAAACACTTTATTACTCTCATAGGAGCAGTAAACTTCGACCAAGATAATGCTCCTATAGGAGCCTTCACACGTACTAAATCACCACCTTTACCATTACTTGTTTAACTTTTTTCCTCTTATCAAAGTGAAATTTGTTTTTAAGCTGAAGATTCTCCTCTCTTTTTCTCCAACGACCAATACTATTGTCTTTCACACCTTTACCCCAAATCATCCACCCAGGACACAGTCTCGTGTTGGGAGCCCTGCCTTTAAATAACTCAAAAGGCGATTTACCCGTAGAGGTATGAGGAGTGAAACGATGTGCCAAAATACATTTTTGTAATTCATCCTTCCAATTCAAACAATTAATTCTAGATAGTTGAATATTTTCTTTTATAACTCTATTAAATCTTTCTACTGAGCCATTTCCTTCTGGATGATATACCGAACATCTCTTATGAATGATACCACATGATGAAAGATGACCATCCATTTGTCCTGAACAGAACTGAGGGCCATTATCCGATAAAAGAGTTTTCGGAAAACCTTCTCTCTTAAACACATCTTGTAAAAATGAAATGACACAACTTGAGGTGATATCTGATACACACATCACCTCAACCCATCTGGAATAAAGATCAATCAAAACAATTAAATATGGGGTACGATGTTCTCCATTGAGAGGACCAACAATATCAATAGCAATATCCTCCCAAGGACCATTGGGAAGTCTTCGACAAATCATGGGCACAGTGTGAGGAGTAAGAACCTTATCACTAATTTTACATTGTAGACATTCTCTAACCTCACGCTCAATTTCCAAATCCATAGCAGGCCACCAGAAACCACTTCTCAACCTTTCCTTAGTTTTCACTATTCCTAAGTGACCTTGATGTGCCTCCTCCATCAACCTTTTTCTTAAGGAGGAGGGAGGAACCAATTTATTTCCTCTTAACAAAATTTCTTTATCTACTGATAACTCATCAGCCACCAATCGCCAAACTTTTGATAACGAATTATCATTTGAACCTTTAGTTTGAATCATGCTCATAACTTTCAACAATTCACAGTCTTTTTTTAATTCCTCTTTCCACTCATTTTCTTTTACAACACCTGATGTTATTTCGCAAACACTGACTTCCTCTTCCAAAAAATCATCATCAATCCGTTCTTCGCCTACATCACCAACTAAACGAGACAGACAATCAGCTGAAACATTATCAACACCAGGAAGATGTTCTACACTAAAATGTAAATCTTGCAAACCTACAACCCAACGTCTGCAAGATGAAATGGAATCAAGCCCCTTTTTCGTGAAAATTTCCTTTAGTGGTTTATGGTCCGAACATACCTTGAAATACGTTCCCCATACAAAATTCCTAAACTTATTGAGAGCCCAGAATATAGCCAATGCTTCTTTTTCAATTACCGAGTAATTCAATTCTGGCCCACGTAAACTCCTTGATGCACATGCAATTAACTGTTCTTTACCATCTCTTGTTTGCTTTAAAATGGCACCTAACCCTTTTGAACTTGCATCAGTCACCACAGTTGTCTCTCCCCCTGGAATAAATGCCTGCAAACTTGGTGCATTTTTTAAATTTTCTTCAACTCTAAAAATTATTTTTGACACTCTTCCGACCAAATAAATTCTTTGTTCTTTCCAAGTAACTGTCTCATGTTACATGATTTACTTGCTAGATTGTTAACAAATTTCCCATAATATTCAATCATTCCCAAGAATTAAACAACTTCTTCTTTTGTCACAGGAGTTGCTAATTTGATAATTGTTTCTACCAACTCTTTATTTGGAATTATTCCAGACTCAATGATACAATGTCCTAAATAATTTACCTGTTGTACTGAAAACTTACATTTTCCAAATTTTAATGTGAGACCTGCTTTCTCAAGTTTTCCAAGTACTAATCTCACATACATATCATGTTCCTGTTGAGTTGAACCAAATATCAAAAGATCATCTTGATAACATTTTACATTTTTCACACTTTTCAAAATTGAAGACATGACCCTTTGAAATACTGACGCAGCAGATACAAGACCAAACGGCATTCTTTTATATTTGAAAGCACCCATGGGAGTGATGAATGCCGTCGAGTCCTGTGAGTCCTGCATCAGCTCTATTTGATGATAGGCCTGAGTAAGGTCTAGGGTAGTAAAAAACTTTGCACCACCCAAAGTAGATATTATTTCATCTATATTAGGCAATGGGAACTTGTCAACAACTACTTCCTTATTAAGGGACCTCAAGTCCACACAGTCTTATATCGCCATTAGGTTTGTTCACAATAACAACCGGAGCCAACCACTCAGAAGCTTCTACAGGAGAAATTAATCCTTGTTTAAGCAACTTATCTATTTCCTGTTCCACTTTCTCCTGTAGGGCCATGGGAATTCTTCTTACTTTTGCCACAGGTGGTACAGCTCCATTCTTAAGTTTGATGCAATGTTTGTAACCTTTCAAACAACCTAAATCATCTTTGAACAAACACGGAAATTCCTGCACAAAGTGATTAGCTGTACCTTCAATCTTTTATATCTGAACTTGCGGTTCTGCATTAGGATTCAATGTAACTCCCAACAAACGTTGATGTGGCCAGCCAAGTAAATTATCCCCTACTTTTGAAACATAAATCTTTCCAACAATAATTTTCTTCTCCATTTCTATGCAAGCATCAAAATACCCCAACATACTAATGGGTTGCCTCCATACCCTCCTGGATTTACATCCATTTTTTTAAAACTGTTCTTATTTTGAAACCATTTGCAGAAAACATTTTTTGAAATTATAGTCAAGTGTGAGCATGAGTCAAATTTCATTTTCAGATCAATACCATCAACTTTAACAGTTCCAATAGGATGTTTATTATCCTCACTACCACTAATCTGACAAATTATTTCCTTTATATCTTTATTTTGCAATTTCTTCTGTTTCCATCTGCAAAATTTTACAAAATGTCCTTTCTTGCCACACCCATGACATACAAAATTCAAAGCTGGACAAGATTTAGAATTAGCTTTGTGTCCAGACTTTCCACAACGAAAACATTCAAACGTTTCTTTTGTATGTTCCTCTTTAGTTACCTCCTTAGAATCCGATTTTACATTTTTAATTTGATTTACACTTTCCTGTACTTCTTCTACTACAGGCGTACTTTTATTTTTCTCAATTTTTGATTCATTTACACATTTTAACATGTGTTCTACCCTTTTTGCTATTATCACTACTTCTTCTAAGGGTGGTTCGTCTTTAAGCCATAACTCTTCCCTTATTTTTTCTTCCCTACACTTTAACACAAATTGATCTCTTATTCTTTCCTCATTTGCTGCCCCAGACTTACAACTTGAAGCTAACTTCCTTAAACCAGTTAAAAAATCCTCTATTGTTTCATCTTTCCCTTGTTCTCTTAAACCAAAATGGTATCTTTCCATAATGGTGCTGACCCTGGGCAAATAATGTTTATCTAACTGAAGTATACATATCTCATAATCATTTAATCCTCTTTGTTCCTCTGTAGATAAATCCGGCAAATTTTCTAATACTTCTTGACCTTCACCACCCAAGAAGTGTAAAAGTAATGAATTTTTCCTTTCTGCACTTAAATTCGTACCACAAACACGTGCATAATGTGCAAAAAAAAAATTCCACTTGCTCCATTTAACAGGAGGCTCCCCTGGTGAGCTTAAAAAAAATGATGGCGCAGTTACATTCTGCATCACTTACTTTCTAATATTTAATATGAATAGCAAACTATAATCCCTAAAACTTACAAAATATTTAAAGATATATTTTGGTGCCAATTACGATCCGGTAAAAAATGTCCCCGTACGACTCGTATCCGGTCTTTTTACCGTACGAATCGTACAAGTGCCGTTCAAACTGGCAATCACGATTCGCATGGTAAAAAGCCCATACGAACCGCATTCGCAATATTTCCCCACACGTCCTCGGGTCGGAAAATGTGTCCGACACGTCCTCGGACGATTTACCGTACAAATGTGAAAAGTGAAGTCCGACCGCGGAATCACGATCCATCCCGTGCGTCCGATGTTACAACCGTATGGAAAAAACACCGTCCGCACCGAACTCCCATAGCAACCATGGAGACATGTGCCCGCATACGCGCCGACCCCCCCCAGCCCGCGTATGTACGCGCCGACCCCCCACCCAGCCCGCGTATGTACGCGCCGACCCCCCCAGCCCGCGTATGTACGCGCCGACCCCCCCATGTATGTACACCCGTGTACGTTCGAGTCGTACCCCCCCCGTGTATGTACACCCCTGTACGTGTCGAACCCCCCCTGTATGTACACCCGTGTACGTTCGAGTCGTACCCCCACCCGTACATACAGGGGCTGGGGGGGGTACGGTGCGTACATACGGGGGCGGGGGTACGGTGCGTACCGGGCCACCTACTCTGGTCGTTTCGCGCCATACTTCGCTTTTCCGGCACTTTTTGGGTGCCATGAAAATATTGCCGTCCGGACTGCTGTCGGTTCGATTCGTAATTCCTGGGTCGTGAAACGCTGCCTGAAAGCGTCCCGACGTCACGTCGCAGCATTGCCGGATCACATTCGTATGTATATTTTCATCGGTCGGTGTTTTTTACGATTCGTACGGAAATGGTGTTTCCGTGCGAATCGTAATTCCATGTTTGTAAAGTTTTACGACCGGGTACGAGAAAACGCTCCGACCGACGGTTCGTACCCGGTTTTTACCGGATCGTAATCGGCACCTTTCTTCAATTGACAGAAAAAAAAACACTATTTACTAAAAAGAAACTCCAAACCAAATGTTTTACACTATTCAAATCCTGAATGTACCTTTCAAGCTTATTATATATATTTTTTTATTAAATGCCTTAAACTCGAAATACTTATTTTATCTTATGTTTATGAACATATATAACAGCTGATTCAATGTCTATTTGAAGTTCAGCACTTGCAATGTTCCTCAAATGAAAACACACACTGCGTTATATTTTTATATAACCGGTGTATACAAGCTTTTCAAAAGTCACCCAAACACTCGTTTAAAGATTCTCCAATCCAGATCCAAGGCGTCACTTAGCTGGAAGAACACGTGACTGATGACTCATAGCAATTACCGAGACCCTCTGCAGAGTTCTAATACATCATCAAATAACTCAGACAACCAAAGTGGAAAGAGCTCCTGCTTCTAATCATCCACCTCCGAAAACATTGATGTACACAATTTCTCTGAAGCAAATTAACACGCGCCAGGAACGAAATTGTGTCAACAAACTAAATCGACAACAGCCTTCTCTGTCGATCTCCTCTCCGCTTTCATAAACTGGTGAGTCAGCCGCAGGAGAAGTGTAAATAACCTTCTCTTCCTTTTTTAACAGCCGCCGGAGGAGATGAGAGCATGAATGTGATTGGCAGGGATATAATCCTGTAACACCTGCCGCATTTCCTCACTGTATTCACGCTCAGTCAGTTATTATCTTCCTCGTACTGCCATGCAATGCGCACTTTAAATAGAATTCAAATTCATGCAGCGCGATACTTAAGGCGATTTCTTCCTTCTCTTCAAAATCACACATTCATTTAAACAAAGTTTTACAGTACCTTACGGGTCTGAACCACCCGCGTTCTTTTATCCGAATCTACCCAATTTTCATATATTCTGTAAACAGCTATTTTCTTCGACCATGTGACAGAGACTCGTCACAATGTGATCTTAGCTTGATGTTGAGGGGTTGTTTTCTCCGTTTTTCGTTCCTCAATCGTCGCCAGTGTAATATTCTTAATCACCACAGGAACACGCGTGGAAGTTAACATAGAGGTTTATTATTCACACACCATCCATCAGCCACATAAGGGTAACTGACTCCTAAGGTACAAGCTGAGTTCTAGGTTCTATGTTCTATAGAACCTAGATCTCATGGAACAGGAGAAGGGACATCACAAATCTCAATTCACAAACTCTTAGCAAGGGGAAGGCAAGTGACAGCTAGGCCAGGTTTTCTACTTCGCATCTCTAACATCGGAAGGACAGAGCATGATGGTGGCAACATACATATTGCTATACGCTCCTGGAATATTGCAAAGAAGATTTGGAGCTTTTCCTAAACCAATACTGCCTACAAGAAACATGAGAATAAGAAACATTTAATCTCGATAACTTCACTTCTTATGAAAAAAAGGCACCAAAAATGCAGTTGAGCAGAACAAGTGGGGGATTATTAACTTTGATAAATAACAACTCAAGTTTGCATGGTTCTCTAATCAAATCCAAGTCCGAACATATTCTACCAGTGTCAATAAGTACAGCTAGATGCCAGCTTTTAGTGACAAAATTGTATCTGCCACCAGTCTTGACAAAGCCTATTGAAATAGAAGGAATCCTGTGCTAAATTGATGCAATTCCTTAACAACATAACACACTGGCCTCGATAATTACTGGCGACTTCAATGAGAATCTACTGGACCTTCCAGCTGAAGAGTGCCCTATGAAGACAATCCTGATAGAACCTTGCATATTCTTCCAGCAATCTTCATCAGGTCTACCTGTAAGAAGACAAAAAAGTCAAAAAATGTCCAATATGTTTTCCTAAGCACAGAATTCTGGTGTTCTAATGGCAGCTTTGCTGAAGACCAACCAGCGAACAAGCCATTTGTCCCGAGAACAGCTAAATCTATCACCGACTTCACTTTAATATTTTTTTCAAACTACTCACTCTGCAAACATTTTGAAATAGTTCCAAGGCTGGAAAGCAATTATAACCCTAAACAAATTACTTTTAGCCTTCAGCGTTCTTCTTTTATGTTTTGCTCATGCCCGAGTTATGAAACATATATTAATAACAAAAGACTAATTTGGTCATCCCAACTGAGCATTGAGCTACTACAGTTATCTGACCACCCTGCCATGAGCTCAGCTATAAAAAAGGTCGGACAGTCAAAATCGAACAGTTTAAATTGTCTATACACACGTGCAACTACGGTAAAAGCAGTTTTTAACCGCGTGTCTTCGTCTCCTTTCCAACTAAACAACTCAAGGAGAACGCACGCCTTTCTGAGTGACGCGACTCGATCACTAGTTATAGCAAAATGAAACTACAGGAAATTTTAAACCGTGGTTTGCAACTTCCCCAAAAGATGAAAGCAATTTACAGATGGACAACTAAGAAAATCAAATATGATGAGATAGATAAAAGGTGGATCAGGCTTCACAATGCTTTTGATTACGCCAAATTGGTCTTCCCTAATTATTCTACTAAGTTACGACTGATGGTCTTTTATTTTCTTGCTAAAAGTGGTAGAGGGGAGTAAAACCAGTTGTGGTTATACTTTCAAATTTAATCATACTCTAAAGGACCACAGACTCTAAATTTCAATTTTGTGGATTTATTATAAGGCCAAAAATAATTGGATATACACACATCTGAGTATAAGTGTATATAGATACATGAAAATTAATACAGAGCCAATTTTACGAACATAGTTCATCCGGCATAAAACACATAATATGATGAACTCCAGAATCAATACACAGCAAAGGATAGAGGCAGCATCAAGTTCTCTTTTCATCTGGGAGGATAACAAAACACAGAAAAAATATCTTTCCCTACACTGTTCTAAATGAGGGTCCTACCTATTTCTCTTATATCATTTCCCAAAGGTGTCAGCACGTGTTGACTTCCTAAGAAGTACTCACGTCAAATGGGTTTCCTAGCTTAAGGCTATGGAGCTCGCTCTAAGATGCTCCTACTCTTCCGAGAATCAGCAGAAGTCTCCTGTCTCTGTGCCTGCGCAACAGATCAAAAACAGACAAAGTTCAGCCCTCAGTGAACCATGTGATAAACATCTCTATTGTATAATTTCAGTAACTTTCCAGTAGCTTTAATGAATTCTTTTTCACCTTCCAGTGGCCTTGGTTCCCAGACAGGCCAGGCACGAAAGGAGTCCTTCCTTCTTGCCTTCCAGTCTTCTTCTAAGACATTCCGGGTATCTCCTTAAATGAGGCTGAATTCCTGCACCTGCAGTAGGATGAGAACATGCTACTTTCGAGTACAAAAGAGATTCATTCAATTAATGTTTTGAGCGGCCAAGGAGAATCGAAACTATCAACTTTACAAGTTGGGCCTACGGTTCAGGCAACTTAAACTAAACATGGTTACATTGCACGAATATAATTTCATCCTGCACATTACATATACAGGAATTATGAATGTTTCTAATACATGTAAAATCCTACTTGAATATGCACTTCTACAGTTCAATGTGAAGATAACGTTGGTTAAATGCATCTTAACAAAATACATGTGAGTCCGTTTCAACCATAAGTATAGTGCACCCATACAGTTTAGAGTGCTGTAAGCGCTCTATCAGCTCCCCCTCTTATGACTAGTGTCATAACACCACCAATCTATCCTATCACAATTTCTCCTTGGAGGAAAGACCGACCTAAACAAAGCTGTAGCTTGCCGTCCCTGTCTAAATCTTTCCAACCCTTTAAGGTGCAGATAGTGACTGTCCTGCAGTCGTTCTGACTGCTGCCTTTTCATGGCATTTTCATTACGTCGTGCTTTCTGCCACTTATAGGCTTTGATGGCTCCCAGTAGTACAATTATACAAATGACAGCTATTATAATAGGTTTCAAGATGTATCCCATTATCCCTTGTCCTGAAATTCCAAACCAGCTTCCAACCTTTCCAAATCCTTTACCAATTTGTTCCCAGACTCCATCAGCAGCCAAATCTTTCAAATCTTGATGTATTTCTGAAATATTACTAATGTACTTTCGTATATCCTGACTATTGTCAGGAATATACGTGCAGCACTGTTGAACTTTCAATAATTTGCAGACTCCTCCGGCTTTTGCTAACAACACATCTAAAGCAAGATGATTTTGAAGAACCATAGCCCTTATCGAAACCATCTCCCCATCAACAAGTAACAGAATTTGGGCCGTATTTATAGAGAGATTATCCACCAACGTTCCAAAAACATCCCCAACAACTTGTCCCGCACTTGCATCACGTTTTCCTCTGTAAGAACTTTTCCCTTCTAAAGGGCATAAGTCATCTACATGGAAGATTTTGGGAAATACCACAGCCAAATAACATGTACAATACCAATTCTTAGGCAAGTTCACATAAGCATTTTTACCACACACAAAATACACATTTGGCACTATCGTTAATGTATCCAATAGCGCCTTCCTAATCGACTCCTCAATCAGAAAAATGTATTCACAATCACTCTCACCCACAAATATCTTGTCATAATATGTTGACGGATGTCTAATGCACAGTTTCCCTTTTTGCGGAAAGTCCAAAGCTTCCCTTTGACTTATGATCTAACTCTTCCTGGGTCCATGGAATAACCTTATAATTCAGGTCTGGTCTAAATAAAGTTTGCCTATGCCGATCTTCTATTTGATCCACAAACTTCTTCTCGATGTCAGACAACATGCTGGTCAAATTACATCTATGGGCATATGATGGATCCAATGTAATAGTAGGCACCAAATACTTAGACATCCTCTCTACTTCCTTATAATAATCATATTGATTTAGGTACTTAAGCACTGGAACTTCTGAGAGTACCACATCATAATTTGAGAAGTAGTACTCAAAATGTGCCTTACTATAGAACATGCTTAACAAAACACTACATGTGATGCCATATGTCACAGGTAAATGATGGTATCGAATGTCTTCCTCTACTGATGCTGGCAGTTGCATACACACATACCAATCTTTCGCTTCCATTGTATCAACATACAACAAACGAGCATATGCATTTAGCGTGAAATCTCCTTTTGACAAATCAACGTGTAACGTCCGACTAGTTTCCCTGATTATCTCTCTATCTTTTGCGGATGCACCCCCTTCTGAATCTGAGACAGGTGGTGTAAGTGTCGCCTGTTCCCCCTTCCCTGCGGCATTTTGAGATTCAACTAAAGATGTAACAATCACCACAGTTATGACAATAAGCACCACGACAATAAGGGTACCAATTATGCACTTCTTCTTGCGTCCTGAATTGTCAGACTCCATTTTGAGCCACTGTTGGTATCTTAAGGTACAAATGAAATCAACCAAGTCTCTTTTCTTCTTTTCTTTGCTTTATCCTGTTAATTGCAATGTCTCTTTATTGTTCTTTGTTCATTTGATTGTTGCAATATATAGTCCAATAACATAAAACCTAATGTAGAGATGTAGTCAGCCCTACCCCTCAGTTCTTCTTCTATAGAACGTCCTAAATTTAAATCTTCTTCCACTTGGGCCTAGGTTATCTTCTTTCTAAAGCCTAATGAGTTCTTATTTCACACTTCAAGCTTTATCATTAATGATATTAGACCCAAGTACGGTAAGAACAAGTTGCAGAATCTCTCCATGAATTTCTCCCAGTTCCTGTGCAGTGGGCTGTCGACCAAAAGTAGGGAACGCAACCTGGCTAAGGATCAAAATTCGCAAACAACTCAGCCTTGATGGATCAGGGACTGTCAGTGTTAGAACTCCGAAAGCCTCAACTCCAGTTACCAGAAACTGAATATCAATCGATAGGGTGTCTCCTCCGTAACTCACTGTGCCAGTCCCCAACCTCCCGGAATTCCTCGGTCTCTGCATTTGCAACCAGATATGTCCACTCAGGAGATGCGTACTTTTGAGACGGTACCCTCTTTCTTCTGGATCGTCTTAGGCCTTCCGATCTCTCTTCGGCTTCACTTTGATCTGATCCAGACGTTTCAGGAATTGGAGCGAGATTTTTCTCAGATGCAAGCCTTATGTTTAGCCTTTTTTTTCTTGTCTGCCACTTTTCTGCTTCTGCACCTGTTCTCTTCTTTTCCTCCTGATCTGATCCTTTTGCACCAGGTCTTTCACCTTGCTATGGTTCAACGTTCACTTCTGCAATCTCGTCTATATCAAGTTTTGAACTCAACTCTGGAGCGGTTTGATCTCTTCTTTCTTGCTCAGTTGATTGTTCAGCCTCATCACGAATGCTCACAACCAAACTTGTTCCTTCATTGTCTATTGCATTCTCTGTCGCTCTTCTTGGGACAAGGGGAGTTGTTTCCTCCACAGGCTCTGGAACTCGACGAGTATGCGAAGCGTGAATACAGTTCGGTAATCCTCCACACTTCACAGCTGTACTTGTGACCAAAATCACCTGGTAGGGTCCTCGACAGCGAGCAGCAAGGCAGAACTTCCTCACATGCTTTCGGACCAGCACTCAGTCACCAGGGTTAAGATCATGCAGCAGGTCTCTCGAGGTGGATGCAGTCTCAGCCTCGACCTGGTGGGACACAGAATTAACCACATCAGCCAGTCCCCTACCATAATCCATTGCCAAATCATCTGTGATGTTTATCAAGGCTGTAGCTGGCACCGTAGGCAATCGCATATCTCTTCCCATCAGTATCTCGTGGGGAGAGAGCCCTGTCCTCCTATCAGGAGTACTACGCAGACTCATTAATACCAGAGGCAGCGCATCTGGCCATTTCAGTGCAGTTGACAAACATACCTTCGACACCCTCATCTTGATTTTACCATTTATCTGCTCTACAAGACCAGAAGCCTCAGGCCTGTAACTAAAGTGCAATCTCTGATAACAACTTCAGATTACATTATGGAAGTGAGTTCCTCTATCTGTCTCCGAACCACGGTATCAATTCTCTAAAGAGCAGTTTTGTCACTGTGAGACTGTCACATCGTCTAGTTGGATATGCCTCAACCCAACGTGCAAAAGATACACACCACCACCAAAACATATCTCAACAAATTACACCTCTGCATCTTGATAAAGTCCAATTGTATCCTATTGAAAGGACCTCCTGATCTTTCAATGTGACTCATTGCCACCACAGTTCTCTTTCCAACATTCATTTGTTGACATATAACACACCTGTGACACACAGCTTCAGCACTCACAAGAAATCATCGGTTAAACCACGTTTGCCTAAACACTTGCACGATTGCATCTCTCCCAAGATGCACTGTTCCATGAATTTGCCTTGCCATTGAGCTCCGTAAACAATTGGGTAGTACTGCTCTGTTATCTGTTGACACCCAAATGCCATCCTCTCTCTGCTCAGAGCCTGCTCGATCCCATGATGCAGCTTCCTCCTCCGGGACCTCATCCTGCAGCCGCTTCACCTCATCCCAGGTATCGGCTACAGCCAACATCATGCTGAGCTTGGTTTCTTCTGTGCTTTCTCCTACATATTCTCCATTGAAAACACAAACATGTATAGTACAAAAACGAGCCACTTCATCGGCATAGTTGATCCCCTTTGTCACAAAGTCCTCTCCTCTCCCATTGGCTGCACATTTAACCACTGCGATCTCTTTAGGCTTCTGCAAAGCCTCCAACAATTGGCGTACATATTCTCCATTAAGGATTGGGGACCCTGAAGATGTCAAAAATCCCCTCTGTGACCGCAACTGTCCAAAGTCGTGAACTACTCCAAACCCATATTGGCTGTCCGTATAGATAGTCACTCGGACACCATTCGAGATTGTACAAGCATGTATCAGAGCAATAATTTCGGCCACCTGAGCACTGTATACTCTTTTCAAGCAGGCAGCTTCTACCCTAGGATGGTGCACACAGCAAATGCTGCTCTCAAACACCCTTCATTGTCCCTTAAGCATGAACCATCGACAAAAAGGATCAAATAAGATTCGGGCAGAGGTTCATCAACAATGTCAGGTCTGGGTTTGGTAGATAGCTCAGTAACGTCTAAGCAGTCATGCTCTTCACAATCCTCTTCTTCCTCTTGCGGAACAGGTAACAATGTAGCAGGAATCAAGGTGGTATAACGTCTCAGTGTAACATTTTCAGAAGCCAATATAACCTGCTCATACTTTGTAGGTTGTTTATTCGTTAGATACTGTGTCTTGTCATTAACAATAAGTGGATGACCCATCACTATGCTTTCACATCTCTCAATGCTGACACCTGTTGCAGCAACGGATTTGAGACATTCGGGCAACGCAGAAGCTACAGGATCTAATGTAGCTGAAAAGCATGCCACTGGTCTATGGGCACCTCCATGTGTCTGTTCTAGGACTGCTAAAGCACATCCCTCCTTCTCACAACAGAAGAACGAAAACGCTTTGTTATAAACTGGCATTCCCAGAGCTGGAGCGCAACATAGGCTCTCTCTCAGCTCGTGGAAGGCTCTCAAGCAATCATTGTCCCATGGTACCGGATCACTAATGTCCTTTCGAGTCAATCTCAATAGTGGCTTTGCTTGCAAGGAGAAATTTGGGATCCACTGTTGACAATAGCTGACCATTCCTAAAAACATACAGACTTCTTTCTGTGTTTTCGGAGTACCCATCTGCAGAATTGCCTCAATGCGATCGGGTGACACTCTTCGTTTTTCCCTTCTCAATCTGGTGAACCAGATACTGAACTTCAGTCAAACAATATTGGAGTTTGTTTGGAGATACTTTGTATCCATTCTCTGCCAGATGATTCAGCAAAGCCACAGTATTGATCCTGCAAGCATCTTCAATCTCAGAGACGACCAGAAGGTCGTCAATGTACTGCACTAGGACTGACCTCTGAGGCATCACCAGCCCTTCAAGATTATTTTTCAGAAACTGGCTGAAGATAGAGGGGCTTTCGGTATACCCTTGAGGGATACAACACCACGTTAACACACGATCATCCATCCTAAGTGAAAATAAAAACTGGCGGTCTTCATGTAATGGTATGGAGAAAATGCTTGGCATAAATCTAGGACTGTAAACCATTCTGCCTCACATGGTATCTGAAATAATATAACAGCTGGATTCGGTACCACAGGACAACATGGGATCACGATTTCATTGACACTGCGCAAATCCTGCACTATTCTGTACTTGCCACTAGGCTTCTGCAGTCCCATAATGGGTGAGTTACACGGACTTCCTCTTATCTCTTTAAGAATGCCTTGTGCAATCATAGACTCAATCACAGGTCTTATTCCAGCCAACGTTTCTGGAGACAATTTGTACTGAGGAGTTCGAGGAAATTCATCATTTGGTTTAATCTGTATCTTTACAGGTTCAACCCCTCGAATCAATCCTATTTCTTCTCCTGTAAAATACCACACCTTCAGAGAGACCGAGTCTCTCAAGTCATGTGGCAACTCCTCTGCCGTGAGTACCACAAATATTTCTGCATTCACGTTCATATTGGCCATTTTAAAATCTGCATCATCATCACAGGTTTGCAACTCCACACCTCTCGGAGTGCAATATATAGTACAATTTAGTTTACACAAAATATCTCACCCCGATAGACAGACTGGGCTTGAATTGCACACCACGAATTTGTGTCTATCTTGGAATGGTCCTATTCTCACAGGTAACTTGTTTGTCAATGGGTTAGTCATTCTCTGGTTAGAAACTCCTACCACTTGGATCGTTTCTCCTGAAAGAGATACATTTGGAACCACTTCTGTTCTTACTGCGGAGCGCGCTGCTCCAGTGTCTAATAAAAAGGTAACAGGATGTCCATTCACTTCGGCATCTACAAACGGTCCACTCTGATCTACTTATATGACCGCACCCAAAGTGCAATCTCCCTGCACCCCCCTCTGACACTCCTGATCTTGAGTTCGGTCAAATCTGTCTTGAATTTCAAAGTAGAGCATTTGATGATACACCTGATTATTAATAGGTATTCTTGGTGGTTGAGGTACTTGCATTTGCGGCTCAAATCCTCTCTCATACATGGACCTAGGTCTAGTCATGATGTTTAAAGTCTCGGACATCTGTCCCTCTCCTTCATTCTGTATTTGATTTGCTGGATTCAATCGACATTCGCACTTCCAATGCCCGATTTTATGACAAAAATGACATGCACTGACCCTCTTTGATTTGCTACCCAATCACCTCCTGTACTGGCGTCCATTCCCCTTCCTCTTCCCTGTCCAGATTGGGATACCATCTGTTGACCCATTCCTATACCACTTCCTCTGCCTCGACCCATTCGTCCTCCAACCCCATACATCTGATCATGCCTTTCGGCATTCCTTAGTTGTACCAACATCAACTTGTCTTTCACTTTCTTTTGTGTCGATTCCACTTGATCACCACAGTATTTTGCCTAACGCAGAATTTCATCAATTGTTTTATTCTGCCAACAGATCAAGTGGGTCTGTATCATCAAGCTAATTTCAGATTTCAATCCCAACACAAACTTCGAGACAAACTGTCCCATGTCTTTCTGCTCAATTGCGTCCAATCCACTATGCTGTTTAAAAGCCACTAACAGTCGCTCATAATAGTCATGCACTGACTCTTTAGAATCTTGAGTAGTATGATTGATTTTAAGCCAGTCAACAGTTTGGGGAGCTACCTTGGATTGTAACCAGGTAATCTCTTGCTTATATTTCTTCATTGCCTCGGGTGAAGGACCATGATTCACCGGATCTCTAGCTGGTTCTGTAGTAGGCCATTCAATGACAACTTTACATGCCGACTATAAATTACCTGGAACCACCATATCAAACAATGTATTCAAGTCAATCCATAACACTTTGGAAATTTTAACAAACCAATCCAATTGTTTGTACCAATCAGCAGGTTTTTCCTCAGCCGAGGAAAATCCTTAGTGAAAGCTGCCAAATCGCCTCTACTCCATGGCACGTGTACATACCCTCCATTTTGTACTTCTCTCAAAAGGGAAATTTCCTGTTGGTCCCATCCCTCCACCCGGAGGTGGGGTATTCCCTACACTATTATTGGTGCTTTTCTTTTTGGCCCACCTTTCCTCCCATTTGTCTAATTCTTTCCACCCTCGCATCCCTATCACCAGTTCCCTGATATGTGCCTTTAATCCTATAATTTGCTTCTCTTCCAGTTCCTTATCTGTGTAATTCAATCAGCTGATTCCCTGCATCATTTTAGTCTTTGTCAAATCCACCTCATACCTCGGGGCCAGTTGTGACAAGGCATCATGAGCTCTCTTCGCCTTTCTGGTGATGTCCTTAGCTACGAATACCAATTCACTTGGGTCGTAAGTATCAGTTCTTTCTAATGGCAGATTCCCTTCATTTACCTCAGCGATTTCTGCTTTTAATCTCACCACATCTAACAATGCAGTGCCTTCAATGCACCCTGTATAATATTCTGGTCTCTTTCACTTCCCAATTCCACCCTGTCGCTACTTTGTGTTCTCCTTGGACCCCCACTTTCTTCCATTCTCACACCTGGGCGACTTTCTCTCTCCCAGCTTCGGCTTCTCCAATGATTCCCTGGACACACAAAATGTGGCCCCAACGGTGCTACTCTAGGTGCTTCTCGTCTCATCTCTCTTTCTTCATTCTGTATCATTGACTCCCTCACCGGAGGAACCCACATTCTGAAGTCTGATCTAGAATTTGCTAAAGCTCATTATCGCTCTCACTCTGACCCACTATCCATCCTTGATGGATCCGCTGTAGCTGGCAGTGGGGTACTAGCTTCCACTGGTATCTGAGCCATGCCCATGCCACTCATTGTAAGGCTCCCTTCAGATATAGTCTCTTCCCCTTCTCCTATTTGCTGTTGACTTCCACCTGTTCTCTCTCTGGGGTTATATATAAAAACCACCGGTCCGATAGTAACGGGTACTGAAAGAGCTTCTGGTAACTGCATGTTACACGAAATGTCATTTGGCTCATGGACTGCGTACCCTATCCCTCCGGACCCTCCTGGAATTCGCGTTCCCACTGAAATCCTCCTTACTCCAGTGGTCTGATCCTCTGAACCCATTTGTCCCCCTCCTGACGTTTCCTCTATTCTCTATGTCTGCTCCAGCTCCGACCTCAAGTCACAAGGTGGAGGACGTTCCGCTAACAGTCTATCAAGAAAACTGTCATCTGTAACACTGTCCTCTTCTGTCTTACTTTTCCTCCAAACACTCCTTCTAATTGCCTGAATGGATACAATCGTTCTCCCTCTATGGTGTCTACTCTCCATCTCTTCAAATGTGCATCCCATCTGGCATCCTGATATGCCTTCATTGCTTTCTTCATTCTTCCCTGCGAAGCTTCCCTTTTCTTCGCTATTGATGCTCTTATCCATGCATCTAATGCCTCAAATTGTGTTGGTCGAGGCGGAGGTTTCAGAGAAGACATCCCTCCCCTCAGCTGATACAGCACCTCCATTCGGAATGACCCATAGCGAGGGAAAACTAAATTACTCTCTTTTGCCAATTTTGCAACCATACTATAGTATGTAATCCTACATTTGTTGACATATAATGTGCCGGAGTGTCCTCTGGCAGCGCTTCTTCTCCTACTTGAGTAACCACCCCGTGTCGCCTCTACACAAATCTCGCAACACCTTAAAACATCTCATTCTGGAAATCAATTATTTGCAACCCAAATGTCAATATTGGACTTCGGACAAACTTCAACCAATCCCAGCGTGGCGTTACACCAACCGACCTATCCCAGCATGGCGCACACTGATGTCACTGCTCACTCCTTGCAGCGGCTCACCCGCCTTTACAATTTCAACTCGTAAACTCGCTCGCACATTCACACTACCAGTAACTGTATATCTAAAGGTATTAAACCAAGTAACTGCTCCTACACAGCCACAATAACTTTCAGTTACACAAAACAAATAATTGTCTCTGTACTAAAAGATCGATAGAACACTCTCACAAGAACATTTGTCCGCTGTGACCCCCGACCTGCGTTGATCACTCAATCACCATAGTCCACCCCCGGTACCTGAGGCTTTTTACCGCGACTTACTCCTGCATGCACACAAAGTTCCCTGTCACAAATGGATCATCGATAGCGCTTCACGACAGCCACACTTTTGATCAGACAATTACAAATACAAAACTATCCCGGGATCTTGGACTTCTCTTGAGTCCGCTAACCAAACTTCCTGATCCGCACGTGTCCAGACCAGTAAACCGATAAACCCACAAACACTCAACTATCATTTCAACTCCGCAAGACATCACACAATTAAGTCATCACCGCAATCTAACACACCACACAGATTCATACTCACGCTACCACTGTTTCCGCCGCACCGTCAGCGTCCGCCAATCGCCATCACCTTCGCCGTCTTCTACTCTTTCCAAAGCTCTATTAGTCTTCCAATCTTATTCTAATTTCTCTTTTCTCCCCTCACTTTTAGAAGCAAACCATCCTCTGCTACCATTTGATTACGCCAAATTGGTCTTCCCTAATTATACTACTAAGTTACAACTGATGGTCTTTTATTTGCTTGCTAAAAGTGGTAGAGGGGAGTAAAACAAGTCATGGTTATACTTTCAAATGTAATCATACTCTAAAGGACCATAGACTCCGAATTCCAATTTTGTGGATTTATTATAAGGCCAAAAATAATTGGATATACACACATCTGAGTATAAGTGTAAATAGATACATGAAAATCAATACAGAGCCAATTTTACGAATATAGTTCATCCAGCATAAAAGACATAATATGATGAACTACAGAATCAATACACAGCAAAGGATAGAGGCGGCATCGAGTTCTCTTTTCATCTGGGAGGAAAACAAAACACAGACAAAATATCTTTCCCTACACTACTCTAAATGAGGGTCCTACCTATTTCTCTTATATCCTTTCCCAAAGTTGTCAGCACGTGTTGACTTCCTAAGAAGTACTCACGTCACATGGGTTTCCAGCTTAAGGCTATGGAGATTGCTCTAAGATGCTCCTTCTCCCCCAAGAATCAGCAGAAGTCTCCTGCCTCTGTCCCTGCGCAACAGATCAAAAACAGACAAAGTTCAGCTCTCAATGAACCATGTGATAAACGTCTCTATTGTATCATTTCAGCAACTTTCCAGTAGCTTTAATTAATTCTTCTTCATCTTCCAGTGGCCTTGGTTCCCAGACAGGCCAGGCTTTAAGGAGTCCACCCTTCTCGCCTTCCAGTCTTCTTCAAAGACATTCCGGGTATCTCCTTAAATGAGGCTGAATTCCTGCACCTGCAGTAGGATGAGAACATGCTACTTTCGAGTACAATAGAGATTCATTTAATTAATGTTTTGAGCGGCCAAGGAGAATCGAAACTGTCAACAACTTTACAAGGTGGGCCTATGGTTCAGGCAACTTTGAACTAAACATGGTTACATTGCACAAATATAATTTCATCCTGCACATTACATATACAGGAATTATGAATGTTTCTAATACATGTAAAATCCTACTTGAATATGCACTTCTACAGTTCAATGTGAAGATAACGTTGGTTAAATGCATCTTAATAATCGTAAAACACTTCAAACGAAAAAAATACGTGAGTGTGTTTCAACCATAAGTATAATGCACCCATACAGTTTAGAGTGCTGTAAGTGCTCTATCAGTTTAAAAAAAAAAATACTAAACAATTCTGGGCTTTGATCAGTGTAGGATTCTGGGCCTCAGGCCAGCATGCAGAGAAGTGGATGACACAGACACCTAAATGCTACACATACAACTGGCCTCGGGCCACGTTTATTGGCAGGTGCCATGTGACGCCTGTGCTGGAAGGGTATGGAATGAGTGGGAGACCAGACCCAGGGAATGGCTAAATACAGTGAGGTGTCCAACAGAACTTTACATCCCTCCCAAACTTTAAAAAAAGAAAAAAATGAAATCTTGTCTAACTTGCGGGTATGAATAAAACACCAAAACAGCACATCACTGAGTCTCAGTCTCTTCAGGGAGTTTGCAGAACAGTGAAGAATAAGTGGACAGGTACAGCTGGGAGCACCCGGGCTTCATGGCACGCATCTGTAATTGAACCAGATGATTCTGGGCACGAACACGGTGTAGATGGAGTCCGGATCCCTCGACAGCATGTCCATGGGGTTACAGTCCACCTATGCGATGTTGTTTGGTCCCGCCTGCTCTCATGGTGTTAGATTTGGCGTTAACAGTTCAAACTGGTAGCATGCATCAGGAGCATTGGTGGAGTCCACTGCAGAGGTTTCTTTTGAGGTACCCTGGTTCCCTGAAAGACAAACCTCCATAGGCTGGTGTTAGAAATGAGGGCCTCTAGTTGGCCGTGGTATGCACCCTGTCCAAGTAGGGACCCTTCCTTCTAGTCAGGATAAGGGAGTTACACACCCAAGATAACCCCTGCTTACCACATTGGTAGCTTGGCACGAGCAGTCAGGCCTATATCAGAGGCAATGTGTAAAGAATCTGTTCATAAAACACACAGTAACACAGTGAAAACACTACAAATGGACAGTACACCAGTTTAGAAAAATAACCAATTTTTATCTAAACCAAACAAGACCAAAATGACAAAAATCCAACAAACATAAGCAGAAATATAACTTTTTAAAGGTTTAAGTAAGTTTGTCCATAGAACTCAATCTATCTATCTATTCATCAATTAGCACCATAAGGGGGACTAGAGAACTTGATTCCATTTTAACCCCAACAAATGGGCTCAAAATTCTTGCATTGGACTTAGAGGAGGGCAACGCTAAACAACAAATTATAGTGCTAAATGTTTATAATCACCCACGAGACAAAGCCAGAGGAGTCAAAATGGTGGGCATGGAAATAACAAGGCTACTCTCGGAAGAGCTAACAACTAACCTTGTACTGGCTGGGGATTTTAATATGCATCTATTAGGACCACAATCAAAAGACAACGAGCTGGAGGAACAACTTATGGCAGGGAAGGATTCCCATTCAGGTACAGGGTAAAAAGATAAAACTGTCAGCCCAGTCTAGGAACTTTATACAGGATATGGAACACATGAGCCTTGTGGTATTAAATGGTCGCTTTCCAGAAGATCAACCACCTGTGGCAACCTATCATAAAGCTATGGCAAGCTCTATAATAGATTACACGTTGGTTACTCTGCAAATGTTTAGTAGGATTTCTAGTTTTAGGATTGGAACAAAAGAGCACAGCGACCATCAGCCCCAGGAAATCTCGATGTGTATAAAGGAGAGGCCCCGATCTCCCCAGTGGAGGATCCAGCAAACATTTACACCGTGAATTTCAGAAGGCTCAACTGCAAGACCAGCCAACCAGACAAACTGCAAACCATAGCTAAGTCAATCTGGGAAAACCAAGCAGAGGCATATAGTAATGCGAAAGCCCGCTGGGAAACATTGACCAAACAACTAGGGGAACAATTTGCTAAAAGAACAGGAGGCCCTGCACCAGACAGGGGACCACCCAACACCCAGATTGTAAGATCGCGATCTGGAAACCAACTTAACCATCTATCAATCTCCAACATATCAAATTTGAAGACCCTCAACAAAGAAATTAACAAAACTTTACGAAAGCTAAGACAAAGGGGAAACGACGCAGCTTTACAAAAAACCCTTGCGCAGTTGAATGCAACAAAGAAGAAAATGATCTGGCAAGCTAAAAGGGTAGCAGAAGATACTCTGTGGGCAAAGCTCTTTTATGATGTATTGACATATCAAAGCGCAAAATTTTGGCGAACAATAAATAGCTTAGGTAATGCCAATATGCAGGGTATCAACTCTCACCTAACAGGAAATTTGGGCAGGCCACCTTCTGGAACACTTTAACTCAAAAGGGGAGAGCCCCCATACAGCTCAACCATGGTCAAGTCAGCCCAACAAGCTGAGCCCCCACGGAAACTCAAACAGAAGGTCAACAAGAGATCTGCATTTTACGATTCTACAGATTAAAAATTGAGTAGGCAAAGGTAGGCTAGAGGGCGCACCTGGCCCCAAAGGCATTCCCTAATATTATTCAAATCTGATCCGAATTATTGGGCAGCCGCATTATTACTAGTGTTTAATACCATAGAAGAAGGGGCTGGAATTCCAGATTCCTGGAAAGGCTCCATAATATCACCAATTTACAAGAAGGGAGACAAGAATAAAGCAACCAGCTATAGACTTGTAGCCCTAATTGATGTTGAGGCAAAATACTATGCCGGTCTCCTTCTGGACGAATTGACAGCATGGGCAAATGAAAAAGCCCTCATCCCCATCAACCAGACAGGCTTTTCCATCACAAACCTACTTGCCCTGTCGCTATTGATGGACGGCGTCAATGCAGCAAATCTCCCCCTATTTTTCTGCTTCATTGATTATTCTGCTGCTTTTGACAGTATAAACAGGTATAAACTGTGGGCTAAACTAGCGAAGATGGAAATTCCAGTAGCGCTATAAAAGCAGATAATCCTCCTACATACCAACACTTGGGTTCAAGTAAAGCGAGGAACCGGTTAATATCTGTCAAGGAGAATACCAACTGCAAGGGGATTGAAGCAGGGGTGCTTGCTGGCCCCCATGCCTTTTAACCTGTTTATGGAAGACCTTTCATCAGAGTTAAACAACAGTACCTTGCATGCACCCAGGCTAGGGGGGATGTCACTTTCTAACCTACTGTATGCTGACGACGTCGTGCTAATTAGCCAAACTCCAATCGGGTTTCAGCACTTGCGAAATACAACTGTCAATCACACAGCATCTAACGGTTTAACCATCAACCTACACAAGTCAAAGATTATGCACTTTAACCCGAATAAGAACACAACCAGGTTTCACTAGAATCTGGCAGGTGCACCCATGGAAGTTGTGACGGAATACAAGTACTTAGGGGCGACACTTGATGAGAAAGGTACTTTCAAACCACAAAAAGAAGCCATAAAACGGAGAGGAAACTCCATAGAAGTAGCTCTAAAGTCTCTGAAACTTAAAACTGCCAAGCTTCTTCCCTTTACTACAAGTTTTACAAGCAAAGTTAATCCCAGCTATCACTTACAGGAGCGAGTGCCTCAGGGGAAAAGATGAGGATACTTTGGAACAAACCTTGATGAGATCAGCAAGAATAATCTTCAGTCTACCAAAGTATGTCCCTCCCGCACAAATCAGGCTGGAGCTTGGTCTACAATGCCAAAAAATAGCTCAAAACACCACCTATGTGAAATGCTGGTTTAGGATCAGAAGTGCCGATAAGTGCTCTCTGAATTTGCATCTATGGAAAGAGATAAACTCAAGCAAAGCCTGCACCCCAAGAGATTTCCTGACCACATCCATAAACCGCCTAGGCCTGAAGGAGCTCTGGGCAACTACGGGAATGCAGAACAGCTTCAAGTCTTTGGTAAATAAGACAGTAAAAAGGCTCTCAGCACTGGAAGACAAAGAAGCACTTAGGGGAAGGTCTCATGGTTGGTGCGTGCTGCAGAGTTATACAAAGCCTGGCCCGCAAAATTATCTGTGTGCTGGTTTCAGCAGAAGACTAAAAGAGAAATATCTCCGGTTCCGACTGGGAATTCTTCCTGTCCTGCCGTACCTTCCACCATGGAAGCGATCCGCAGAAATAACTAAGTGCCGCACCTGCTGGAAAGCAGAAGAGAGCATCACGCATCTTCTTTGCATCTGCCACGGTCTGGACCTAGAATGACGTTTGTTCTTGAAATAAATCTTTAACATCAAGAGGATAAGAACCTGCAGGGAAGCAGTGAAGGCTTGCCTTGGAGGAGGAGACATACGGCTGGTATGCCGGTTCGTCCAATTCATGGGGGCAGTAGAGGTGAAATTGATGAGATCAGGCGCAACATAAACAGCTCTAATTGGATGTATGACGTTACAACGCACACTTTTACAACGCATGCACTTACAACACATTTTTTACAACGCATAATCCATTACAACGCATGACATTACAACGCATGACACTACAACGCATTTTTAAAAAATACCTTTACAACGCATTGCCATTACAACGCATACTACCTTTACAACGCATACCATTACAACGCATTATATTTAATTACATTTCAGGTAAGTATTAGATAGTATAGGGGTAAAAATTACTATTCTAACTCCAGGGGGTGCAACAGTAGGGTAAGTGTTGGATAGTATAGGGGTAAAAATTACTATTCTAACTCCAGGGGATGCAACAGTAGGGTAAGTGTTGGATAGTATAGGGGTAAAAATTACTATTCTAACTCCAGGGGGTGCAACAGTAGGGTAAGTGTTGGATAGTATAGGGGTAAAAATTACTATTCTAACTCCAGGGGGTGCAACAGTAGGATAAGTGTTGGATAGTGTAGGGGTAAAAATTACTATTCTAACTCCAGGGGGTGCAACAGTAGGGTAAGTGTTGGATAGTATAGGGGTAAAAATTACTATTCTAACTCCAGGGGGTGCATCAGTAGGGTAAGTGTTGGATAGTATAGGGGTAAAAATTACTATTCTAACTCCAGGGGGTGCATCAGTAGGGTAAGTGTTGGATAGTATAGGGGTAAAAATTACTATTCTAACTCCAGGGGGTGCATCAGTAGGGTAAGTGTTGGATAGTATAGGGGTAAAAATTACTATTCTAACTCCAGGGGGTGCATCAGTAGGGTAAGTGTTGGATAGTATAGGGGTAAAAATTACTATTCTAACTCCAGGGGGTGCATCAGTAGGGTAAGTGTTGGATAGTATAGGGGTAAAAATTACTATTCTAACTCCAGGGGGTGCATCAGTAGGATAAGTGTTGGATAGTATAGGGGTAAAAATTACTATTCTAACTCCAGGGGGTGCAACAGTAGGGTAAGTGTTGGATAGTGTAGTGTAATATTATGCGTTGTAATGGTATGCGTTGTAATGGTAGTATGCGTTGTAATGGAATGCGTTGTAAAGGTAGTTTTTAAAAATGCGTTGTAGTGTCATGCGTTGTAATGTCATGCGTTGTAATGGATTATGCGTTGTAAAAAATGCGTTGTAAAGGTAGTGCGTTGTAAAAGTTGCGTTGTAAAGGTTGTTCCCCGCTCTAATTGAGGACTCACCATTCTCTGGTATTGGTTTCTATTACTGGAGAAACGCCTGACACAAAAAACTTTCCTTTCACCACATTGGAAACTATTGGACATCTGAAAGGCCACAGACTTCTAGCATTACTATTATAATAATTGACTCAAATCTGATAAATGACACTATCAATCTTGCTATTTTTTTAAAAATGCATTACATAAGCTCCTTTTAAACTCATGTTTTTATATCACATGTTTGGGACTAAGGACCGACCAAAGCTGATTAGATGAAATAGACACTCTGTCGGAGGAAGGCACATGCCTGCTGAAAAGGAAATGCTGGGCTAGGTAAAACTGTCCTATAGCCCTCTCTTTTATTGTTTGCATAAATGATTCAATTGTAGTGTACTTCCTTTTATGAATTTTCGCCTTGAACAACTTCCTTTTGTAAAGGTTTTTATTAACTTATACAATGAAAATTACTTGCTACTTACATAGAACTCAATGGATGCGTTGTTTTCAGCACAAAGTACCTTTGATGCATCAAAATCCAAGACAAAAAACAGCTGCGGTGGAGGGAATCGTCTGAAAACACAAGCGATGCGTCGATTCTTGAGTCCAAGGGTAATGGAGGTGTCAGTTCTGCTGCATGCAGGAGAAGTGGTACATCAGTTCCTTACTGCAATGAAAAGCAGTCAGTCGAATTTCAAAAACAGCTCCTTAATGTGGAGAGATGCGCTGGAAACTTGGTGCCCAGGCACTATGCATGAAAAATCTGGACGCGCTGGGGTCAATGTGGCGGCAGCAAAAAAGGCACTATATTGATTCTTCCAGCAAAGTCCAGGGGTTGCATTGATTCCTTCAGCCGCACTGCAGGGCATGCATCAGAGTTGAAGTTGGGTTTCGGACGTCTGGACTCAGGCTGTGGCTGATCTTCCAGCTGCAAACAGGCACTGCTACAATTTTCGGCTGCGGTGTGTTGCTTTTCACCCGCAGGGCACGCTTGGGGTGGGATAAATGACGCTAAAGGGAGATGCAGCAGCAAAACCACCTCCAAGGGCCCAGAAATGGAGTTGGCACCAGGTCAGAACTCCCAGCAGAGAAGTTCAGGGGTGCTGCAGATGAAGTATTTGATGGCCCTGAGACTTCCAACTTGAGGCAAGCACCCACAAGCCCTTGAAAAACCAGGTTCCCAGAGAGCAAAGTCCAGTCCTTTCACAGCCGTCAGACAGAAACAACAACTGCAGGCCAACCTAGCCAAGCAACACAGCAAAGGAGCGGTACACCTCCTGACAGCTCTTCAGCACTTCTTCTTGGCAGAGTCCTCAGTCCAGAAGTGTTCTAAAAATGTGGGTTTACAGGTCCAATACTTATACCCCTTTTGGCCTTTGAAATAAGCATATTTCAAAGGAAAGGTTTTGGAGTGCACAGATCCTGCCTTGCCCTGTCTTGGTTCCAGACACACTACAGGAGGGTAGAGACAGCATTATGAGAGTACAGGCACAGCCCTATTCAGGAAGGACCATCAGACTGGTGATGGGCAATCAAGATATGCAGAGCACACCTCTGCTCCCTTCGTGTGACTTTCTAGCGTGAATGCACAAACAGTCAAACTGTCAGTCTAAACCAGACATTGATTCCACGGGCAGGCAGAAGCACAGGATGGTAAAGCAAGAAAAGGCCCACTTTCCAAAAGTGTTTTAACTTGAGGGGATGGGCCTAGACATCATCCTCAGGCTAGACCACTTTTAGTATACAAACTCAACTATGCCTAGGCTGGAATCATTCGTCACACTTTTATCTTTTTAAATTTCAGGGTTATAATTTCCTGATAGCTTGGTTTTGTATTTTACCAATCATTTTTTAGATCTATTATTCAATTTTCTTATGTCAAACACATTAGATCACATACATCAAAGGGTATATGTGCCCACTTGGGCCTTGTTCAAAACATAATAACAATATTTACATTCACTAAAATTACATTAAACATTTAAATGACATATTAAACGGCATTGCCTGGAAACACTGGCTGTTGCAGGCAAACTTATTTGACACAGGTTTTTAGTTTAACACATATTCAAAGAAAATCAGAGCAAACCAGTCTTTAGCTTTTCGCAAATAAGAGTTGGTATTTATTATCACCTGAAAGTAAACATGCTCCCAATTGAAATATGTGTTTTTGTGAATGTCAAAATTGTTATTATGTTTTAAACAAGGCCCAAGTGGGCACATATACCCTTTGATGTATGTGATCTAATGTGTTTGAGATAAGAAAATTGTATAATTGAACTAAACATTATTGGTAAAATAAAAAACCAAGGTATCAGGAAATTATAACCCTGAACCCCAAAAAAGATAAAATTGTGGTGAATGATTTCAGCCTAGGCATAGTAGAGTTTGTGCATTTTCCAAAAGTGGCATTTTCAAACAAACAATTTAAAAACCACCTTCACAGACGGATGTTTTTAAATCCTGAGTTCAGGGAACCCAAACACCAATTTCTATCTCTTCTCAATTAAAAGTTACACCTGTAAGGTGTTACAAGGCAGCTCCAATGATAACCTATAGAAGAGATAGTCCTGCAATAGTGAAGAGCCAAATTAGCAGAATTTCACTATCAGGACATGCACAACACACCCTTACATGTCCTACCCTTCACATACACTGCACCCAGCCCATGGGGCTACCTTAGGCGTACCTTAGGGGTTCCTTACATGTAATAAAAGGTAAGGTTTGGGCATGGCAAGTGGGTGCACTTGCCAGGTCAACATGGCAGTTTAAAACTGCACTTTCAGACACCGCAGTGGCGGGCCTGAGGCATGTTTGCAGGGCTATTCATGAGGGTGGCACAACTAGTACTGCAGGCCCACAAGTAGCATTTAGTTTACAGGCCTTGGGCACACATAGTGCACTTTACTAGGGACTTAATAAATCAAATATGCCAATCATGGATAACCAATCATAATCACAATTTACTCAGGGAGCACCTGCACTTTAGCACTGATCATCAGTGGTAAAGTGCCCGGACATAAAAAATCCAGCAAAAACTAAGTCTAGCATACGGTCAACATTACAGGAGGCAGAAACAAAAAGAAAGGAGAAACCACAACAAGGATGCCAGGTCTAACATGTGTACCCTTCAGCTGAAAGCAGGGAGAACTACCCAATCTCCTAGGAGTTCTCATCACTAAGGTAGAAGAATCTGGACAGACCATTCGCATTGGCGTGTTCTGCAGCAGGGCGGGGTTCCACCATAAAGTCCATTCCCTGTAGTGAGATGGACCCCCTCAACAGTTTTGGTTTCTCACCCCTCTTCTGCAGCAAACATCTGAGGGGCCTGTGGTCTGTCTGAACCCGGAAGAGAGTCCCAAACAAGTAGGGTCTTAGCTTCTTCAGCGCCCAAACCACAGCAAAAGCTTCCCTTTCAATTGTGATCCACCTCTGTTCCCTGGGGAGTAACCTCCTGCTAATGAAGGTTACAGGTTGGTCTAGGCCCTCTTAATTTAGCTGTGTGAGTACCGCCACGACACTATGCACTGAAGCATCTGTCTGCACAACAAATTCTTTGGAGAAGTTGGGTGCCTTGAGCATGGGCGCAGTGCACATGGCTGCCTTCAGGGCTTCAAAAGTGGTCTGGCAAGCCTAAGTCCAGGTCACTTTCCTGGGCTGCTTCCTGGAAGTCAGCTCGGTCAATGGTCCAACAATGATGCCATATCCCTTGACAAAGAGCCTGTAATAACTGGTGAGACCTAAAACAGCTCTCACCGCAGTCTGGGATTTGGGGGGCTACCAAGCCAGAAAGGTGTCAATATCGGGTTGTAGGGGTGCTACCTGGCTGCTTTCTACCTGGTTTTCCAAGTACACCACAGACCTCTGCCCTATCTGGCAATTACTGGCCTTGATAGTGAGGCCTGCCTTCTGCAGGGCCTTCAACACTTCCCAGAGGAGGTGCAAGTGATCCTCCCAGCTGGAGCTAAACACTGAAATGTCATCCAGATAGGCAGCACTAAAATCCCCCAGCCCAGCCAAAACCTGGTTCACCAACCTCTGAAAGGTGGCAGGGGTGTTCCTCAACCCAAACAGCATGACAAACTGGAAGTGCCCTACCAGCGTTGAGAAGGCGGATCTATTTTTGGCCCCATCACTCAAGGCTATCTGCCAGTACCCAGATGTTAAGTCATACGTACTGAGGAACTTGGGAGCTCTCAGCCGAACTATGAGCTCATCAGGTCTGGGGATGGGGTGTGCGTCAGTCTTCGTGATGGGACTGAGCCCGCGGTAGTCCAAACAGATCCGCAGTACAGGTGTGGCACCAGGCGCAGCAGCCTTTGGGACCAAGACCACTGGGCAAGCCAAAGGACTGCTGGAGGGTTCTATCACCCTTAATGCTAGCATCTCCGGAACCTGCAGGTTTTGTGTTTCACAGGTGGACTGTGCCCAGTATCCACATTGTGGGTACACCAACTGGTGACTCCTGGGGTCAAGGAAAATAGAGGGGTAAACTGTCCCAGTAACGGGCGACAGTCACGTTGCTGCTCCACTGAAAAAGATGGCACTGTATTCACATGTAATACAATAGTGGCTAAAACATGTATTGACTGCGTCCTCTTCTGAGTCACAGACTGGAGCACTATTGATAACCGCAGGGTAGCCTAGAGAATTGAAAGTGACCTCCTCCTCGAAGTTAAAGGCATTACCCATGGGAAAATCTCAGAAAATACAGAACTGAACAGCATATGGAATTGTGGTTTCAATGTGAGATTGAAATGGAACCAAACACTGGTAAGCCAGATAGAGTACTAGGGAGAAGACAGAAACATTCTGGACACGATTACAACCCTGGAAAAATATAGTAGCACAACAGGAAACTTGGCTGCCTTGCTGCCAACACATTTTCAATTCTAACACTTTCTTCCACACCCAAGGACCAGAATGTTTAAGTTCAAAGTATATGATATGACCAAAAAAGAAAACATACTAAACCCATTACAAGGTGGTTTCAGAGAGGGTTTCTCAATAACAGATCAGGGTTTGTGTGTATGCATATACCCACAAATACAATACAGCAAAGGAGATTGCACACAATGTCATCTTCTTGGACTTCATCTACGTTTTTACCTAATTGCAAGGCAAAATAATGGAGTAAGCTCACACTGTTTGGCCTAGACCACGCACTCTTTTTTCTCATGAAAACGTTGTACCACAATACAACCTCTAAAACAAGCTGAGACCCAGTGGATGTTTGAGCTGACAGTTTATTATCAACTGCGGGGTAAAACTGTTGTATTCCCACCCCATTACTGTTCTCACTCTATATGAACAACCATTATGACAGAGTCCTGAAAGCCTGTCAAAATGTTTCTGCAAGCAGGAACTTCATTATGTACAGATGACTCTGTTCTTGTACACCAAGAGCACCCCAGACCAAACTATCTGATATGGTAGCATACCTTCTGGTGTATGAAAATGGGTTCTGACCCTTTTAAACCCCTTCTTTTTTGTTTTTTACACTGTCCACTTTGTGGACTTTTGCGTGAGAAAGTCTCACTAACAGGAATATATTGCCCACCCCTACATCACAGATGATATTAGGGGACATCTTTGCAGCAGCAATGAGGCCCTCTACCATCCATCAATCAGGTAAGTGTGTGAGCATCTGATATTGATTAAAATATCTCATCATTTGTGTAGTGTTGTGTGATGTAGCAATGACAGAACATTTGTGGCTCCTGATGAAATCCAAAGAACTGTGACATAAGTGTGAGAGAGCGTAGCAAAGTGAATGCAGGTTCAGAATGAGTTTGGTGTTACATGCAGATGAATTAAGATGTGTTGTACTAAGCTCAGTGTGTGGTGTATTCGTTGGCGAGTACCCAGGCTGGAGTGGATGCTACAACTGGTGACGAGCTAGGGGATAAGTAACCCGAAGATTGACTTTGCACACCCAGAGAGTTTGCCATGGTTCCGCTCGTGTGTGCCACGTGTGCCTCCGTCGAAGTACAGAATCGATGTTTGGTGTACGTGGGGTTAAAGTGTAACCCTAGTCTTTATGAAGCATTTGAAAACAACGAAAGCTACACTGAGAAAGCTACACCTCGTTGATCATGAGCCTGCTGTTAAGGCCGTAAAGAGAGGTACCGCGCTACTACGCCATATAAAAGCTATATCTCATGCAGATTGATAACGCTAAAGGCTGATGCAACCAGGTTTTGAAAGAGCAGCACAGTGCAACATAACACTGTGATCAGAAGGCAGAGATCAACCAGGTGTCAGACAGTGCACAGAGACAGCTAAAAGCAAAGCAAACCAGATACAAGAAATGGTAATTTGCTTACCAGAACTGATTAATGAGATTCATCATACCACAGCGCTGGTGGAAGAAGTGCCTGGGGTTGTGTTGACCAAGCAGCACACCACCAACGTTGCCAGGTGGTGGCTCGGAACAACTCTAAAGGTCTTCAGAAAAGTTAAGGGCTCCCATGGAGATAAAGAGAGAGGTCAAGGTTTCACAGACTGTCCAAGATGACCCAGAGGGCAGCGTAGCACAGTGCCTTAGAGATGGGATGGATGAAGCCGGTCCTAGCGGACAGCAGACAGTGTCGGAGAGAGCTCCATCTTCAGTATCCATCAATCTCCTAAATAGTTACTTTGCTACCACCTTCTTGAAACCACTACCACCATTCGATACTGTCAAAAAGCTGAACATTGGTGACAGATGGGCTGCTTGGATGGAGACATTTGAGGATTTCGTTGATGAGCTAAAAGAAACAGAAAACAAGAAGATTATCAGATACCTTAAAAATCTAGCCGGTGAAGGTGTAAATTAATCCATAAAGAAAATCCTGCGAGTTGCCGAAATTACATACTGTAAAATCAAAGAAACCTTGAATCTCAAGGTCAAAGCAAAGCTGCATATAGTTTACGAGAAGTAAATTTTCAGTCAAGAATGACAAAAAGGTGGAGAAACCATCAATGAATTTGTTAAGAGACAGTAAATGCTCAATAAAAACCTTAAATTAAATTAATTTAATGATGAGGAAGCTATACCTCGCAGAGCTATTGATAAATGCCTGTCAGATTCATTCAGACGACGCATGCTGAGAGAAACTCTCTGTCTGGAGCGAGTCCTCATGGCTGCCAGAGCTGTAGAGCTTGTCAATCGACAAGCTGCTGACATGGAGGCTGGAGGTAACTAGAGTGAGTCATTAATGAACATGAAAAGTAAGCCAAAGCACAAGACAGGGGAACACTGAGTGATACCTCCACAGAAAAAGAAGTTGAACTTCAGGTGTGGATTTTCGTTTCAACACAAAGGTAAATGTCTCGCCATTGGGAAGATCTGCAAAGCATGTGGGAAGGAGAAACATTTTGTAATGAGCTGCAAGGTGAAGGGAAAAGTAAGTGCGTCACGTGTGAAGACAAAATGGCCCCCCGAATGTTCCAGAAGCGACGTTAGTCGCACACCCACAAAGGCCAAGTGACAACACCAACTGAGGCAAGTTGACACCAAACAAAGTCGATCCTTATCTAAATCTTCAGCAAACTGCTCTTCAATATCAATGTCAAGTGAAAGTGGAGAAGATGGTTGTGCAATTCAAAGGTTATCTCAGAGAAACTTGTGCATGTTGGACTGGCCGCGTATAAGGAAAAATACACGTAAAAAATAAATCGACATGACAATGCGCCAAAGTCATTTAAGCACTGTCCAAAGATTACACTAAAACTCAATGGGCCTGATTCACAAACGGAATCTGAGACAAAATCCTAACTTTACGACTTTCAGTGTTCACAAAGGGCATTTAGGAGTAGAAAAGTTAGGAATCCTAACTTTAGTACTCTAAATGCCCTTTGTGAATACCGAAAGTCGTAAAGTTAGGATTACTTACCCCATTGAAAAATTACATGGGCTGCATCGACGCCATTGGAAAGTCAAGGTTCATTTATAGCAATGATGAAACACAAGAAAACCAAAGTACAAGCACCCATTCCTGCACTTCAAGGTACAGCATCAAGTGTAGGCCTGGGCGTGAAATTCCGCTCCACTCGTGGAGTTTTCAGAGTTTTTCCCACTCTGTGTAGTTTGCGGAGTTCCGAATAACTCATTGGAGCGGACTTATTTCCTCGCTCGCGCTTACCAGCATTAGGTTGGCAAGTGCAAGCAAGGAAAATCTTACTCCAGACCACCTCCCGGTGAGATTTCTCAATGTGGACGGTCGCAGATAGTCTCTACCAGTCGTGGTGAGAAACCTTCCATTCGTGTTGAGAAATCTGCTGCTCGAGTAGAGCATCTACTCAGGCAGCAGAAAGAAGCAGCGCCCTCTTGCGCTGCGCTTTGTTCCATTCGTGCTGATTTTAGAGGACCGGACAAACACCTTGCACTAAAAATCAGCATGAACGGCAAAATGTGATGCACTCCGCCGCTTGAAGAACTCCGCATCGCGTGGCAGAGTTTTTTGGTCTCTTTGCGGAGTTCCACGTAGCGGAACTCTGCGATCTCCATCCAGGCATAAGCAAGTGCCTGTTTGCTATGCTTCAGCACAACTGCTGGTATGTGCCTGAAAATAGTAAGTCACTTCCCTCCCTTGTTTCATAGGTTGGGATAACTCAAGACTATGAAAGTAAAATTATACATTAATGAGGATGACCGTCCCATTGTTCAGACATAGACAAATTGAATTTCATTCACAGAAAGCTGTTGAAAAGGTACTTGAATCCTTAGTCTAACATGATATCTTGAGCGTTCTATGATAGCCACCATCCTAAATCCCTCAGGGAGAATTTATCAGTGGACAGGCTCTCCGATTACGCAGGAAATGTAACACTATCAGTGAATATGAAAAGCAGGCATCTTCCCTCAGATTCAATCTATTGGACCACCACTATCCACACAGGGTGATACACCAGGCCTATAAGAGAGCTAAGAACAATCACAGGCACAGTCTGTTAGAGAGTAGAGAAAACCTCCGACTGACACACTGACCTCCCTAACAACTGTCACTCCCACTTCCAATAAAATACAGAAAGTAATCTAAAAACACTGGGCGATCCTCAACACATGAAACTTTACTCCTGGACGATCACCTCTTTTTGCCTACAAACACAAACAAAATTTTAAGGATCTTCTTGTACACATTCGTGCCTCTCTCCAACCCACAACGCAACCCACCCTATGGGGTCTTCCACCAGTTGAGGGTCATTTCCCCTGTGGATCCTGTTCTGTACGCCCCTTCACAAGAACAACAAAGAGCATAAACTTGGGTTTACAAAGACCATGGCAACAACAACGGCACACCAATTATAATGCCAAAAATGATGTCTACTTAATCACATTCCTTTGCCAACTCCGTTATGCTGGCATGACTACTAGACCTGCCAAAATATGGATTAGTGAGCAGCGCAGCATGATACGCTGCAAAAACTAACACTAAGATGTGCTCACACTTCCTTGAAGTACACCACACACATGATAGTCTACATTGGACTATTATTATCGAATCCACCCATAACTGGTCAGCTAAAACCTTGTTTTCACAGGAACAACACTGGGTGTTCCGTTTAAAATTCAACACCCAGGGATTAAACAATGATATACCCTGGGCAGAATTCATTGGGTGGTTCCCTCTCCCTCAGTTTTTCTACACGCCACCGCCCCTAGACTACATCATACAGGGGTTTATGTACCACTGTAACACTAACACAGTCCTTAGATTTTTGAGCTTTTTTTAAGCATCAGTACTTCTAGCCTAGGACACATATGAGGCATCACCCCACATCAGATGGTGAAATCCCGGCCCCGGTGACAACCCTTCAATATTGACAGCCACTGCTACTCTAAGCCTCCTCGACCATGAAACCTGAATAAGATATCACTCCTAATAATTTTTTAAGTTCACGAATACCATTTCACTCCAACAACTCTTACTATTTACCTACGCATCATTTTCTTGGATTTTGACATTAGGGATCATATGCTGAGGTCCCCTTTACTGTATACCTATCTGATGCCAGTTACTAGCCACTGCCACCACAGAATAATGTCCGCCACAGTTTCTTCAGGCTTAACCAGCAACCATACCTGCCTCGCAACTATTTTGTCAAGTGCCAGCCTACTTATCCCACGCTGTGAGCTTTCATTATTTCCCTGTGCGCCACCATCAAGGTTATGATTATAAAAATATTGTAGCTATTCACAACCAATATCCACAGCTCGCACTGAACTTTTCAAGATGGCCGCACCATTCAGCCATCATGGTCCATGACGACTGTTCTAGTTTGCCAGCCGCCAACACTTCTGTTTAAAGCTTGGAGGCGGGCCAACCAACCGTTTCTCCCTTCACTTGCCTCCGGTACTTATACCGTAACCTACTGCCACTCGATCTCCCGTGAGCAAGCGGTTGGGGGCAGGTTTGAATGCTTGCTAAGTAGCTTTAGGTTAATTGTGCTTCACTTGATTGAGTACTGAGAAACGATTTCCTCAAGCTCCCTCCCTGGAAATGATGTTGGCTAGAAAATCTGACCTGCATCTCCCCATGTTTCTCCCTCGCCACTTTCTACTCTATAAACCTCCTGAGCTGCTCCTCCTACCGTTGAAGCATCCCTGGGTAATTCTTGGGGTAGGGTTAGTTAGTTTACATATCTAATAGCGCGTCTGTTTTCACACACCCTGATTTACTAAGGGATATTGCGATACTTTCGCAGTTGCGCACCTCTGAGATTTCACCACTATATTATGACACATTGAGCCTGCTGCGAATGTGCATGAAATGTTTATGCAGGTTGGATGTATACCACCCAACCTGTGACATTGCATGCCTTCATAGCACCATTAGCACAATCTCATTACGTTTTTATCTACATTTATCTCTCTATTTTTTAAGGTTGGATCTACACGTAGGAGTGGCCGTTATCAATTGGGTGCAGATACGCCAGACCACTTACCTGAATCAGGTTACCATAACAGAGTGTATTGTGTGTTTTTCTCGAACCCCTGTGCTATATATTTTTCTATTCTTAACTTCTCCTGGTCCTAATGAAACGCCATAGGATCCATTACGGACAAAATAGGCATGAAACATGTCGACCTGACTATCAACCTTATCACTGTTCACTCAAATTGCAAGAACGAACAAACCCTTGTCACTGACAGTAGGGTACACAGGTTCCTTCTTTGCCTGTTTTTAACTATATCGAACTGACCCAAGAATAAATACTACCTAATGTACCGCTACATTATTTTTAACTCACCTGCACACTTCCCACACCATTGCGGTGTTCCTCTTAAAAAGACCTCTGCCATAGAGTCCACTCGCAGGGACCATGGGGGACTGCAGCGCCCCCCCATGAGGAGCACAATGCCATATGATGAAGAATGACACCTTAACGGGTGTGTGAAAGCAACTCTCCAATTTGGAGGATTTCCTCTGCATCCAACCTTACCTCACTAAGGAAGATAAGCATTTTCTCCAGTACTGTGGCCCTTTACCTATACTTCACGCTGCGGAGTAGGCTAGCAGTTACTCTTAGGAACAGTTACCCTACAGTGATTAACACGTATTATCTTGAGCGCACGGTTACTGGACCTCCTTTTCTTAGCTCACTATCCCTCCCTTTGTGCATCAGATCTTTGAGCGTTCCCCTGGTCCAACCCAATTGGTTTTCCCATAGCGGTTGTATCCAAACAGGACAGTGAAGGAGCTGTATGCATCTGTCTGGATATGCGTAAAGCAAACAAGGCAATCGAAAGCAAACAACATCTAGGTCTGCGCATTGCTGACATGATAACACAAATAAATGGTGCAAAGGCATTCTCTCTCCTTAATTTGAATAAAGGATATCATCAGTTCGAACTCGAGGAGAACTGCAGGAACACTACAAGCTTTTCTACACATATTGGTCTGTTCCGTTATCAAAGACAAAGTTTTGGTGTGTCATCAGCTGCAGAACTTTTTTAAGATGTAATTCGACATATAGTACAGCCTGTCATGAATGCTTTCAATTATAGTGACGATATATTAGTTGTTTGAGCTACACCGAAGGAACAGGATAAAGCTCTCATGCAAGTGTGTAGTTTGCTTGCTGATGCAGGTTTAACTTTGAATGCTGAGAAATGTGAGTTCCATAAGACAAATTTAAAATTCTCTGGCCATATCTCTTTTTGATGGGGAATTACATCCGATCCAGGTAAAGTGAAAGCGGCGGCTGCTCCATTAGAGCGTAGGAGCACAGCCCCCACCACCACCAGCAAATAACATAATAATAAAACAGGTTTTAAACCCATTTTATTATCGGTTCATTTTGATCTCCTGGACCTGCCCCAGGACCATGATGAGTCTTGGGGGCAGTCCAGGGGATGACACTGTTGGTGGGGTAGTGGTGGACCCTCCCTTCACTGTGCATGAGGTGTTTGGCCATCCGTCTCATGTCGGCCAAACACCTCAGGCACAGTGAAGCTCTCTCCAGCCCCAGCTGTGTTGTTGGGGCTGGAGAGAGCAGGCACAGGCTCCCAGTCTGCCTGGGAGCGTAGGTTGCCGGCGCTCAGGCCAATCCCACTGCTGCTTTCATGCAGCATCTGAATTGGCAGCAGTGCATTCTGGCAGCCTGTGCCCAGAATCAGGAAGAGTGCAATGCGGCGGGATAAGGTGGCATTATGGTAAAATCCGCGTGCTATACTGGAAAAGCTCAACCCTAAACTGTCTTGAATTCTACTCTTCCAGATTACCTTTTGACCCCTCACTCGACCACAGGTGAAAGCCTGCAGCTTGATGTTTGGTAGAGCAATGACAACCAAGTTACCTCAACGGACCAGCAGAAGATCAAGTACTAATGATAAAATCCATGTAAAAGACTTAGGGCCATATGTAGGTAACATACTATTTACCGATTCATAAATACCGAATTTTACCGATTCGGTATTTATGAATCGGTAAATAGTATGTAGGTAAATAATCAGTAATTATTACCGATTCGGTAAATATCAGTATTCATGAATCGGTATTTACCGAATCGGTAATAATGCATCCCTTCCCATTCATTCCTATGGGCCTGGAGGCCGATAGGAATGAATGGGAAGCCAGTTACTATTACCGATTCGGTAAATACCGAATCGGTAATAGGGGAGGCATTATCATGGGTGGCAGGGTGTCACATTGACACCCTGTTGCACCCCTGATTCGAGCATGTGTGCACATGTGGCGCACATACATGCCCTAAGGGCATGTATGTCTGCCACATGGCACTTTACAAATAGCACAAAAATGCTTTTTGAAAGGTATTCGTCATTTACCATCAACTTGTAGATGGTGGTAAATAACGAATCCAGACACCAATAATGCACTCACTTGAGTGCCCCCTACATAGCATTTCTGGATTCGGTAATTTACCGAATAGGTATTTTACCGATTTCTTAAAATTCTGATTCGGTAAATACCGAATCCAGAAATCAGCCACCTACATCTCAAGTGCCTCAATACCGGTCGGTAACGGGATATTTACCGATTTTCGGCCGTTACCGACCGGTATTGAGGTACCTACATATGGCCCTTAGATTGTAAAATGAAAATGAAGGCCTATGAAGACAAGCGCCGGCAAGCAAAAGATGTTGTTTTCACTAGAGGAGATCGAGTGCATGTCCATCGATCCAGAAAATGAAAATCTGATGCTCCCTTTGATGCTGAGCCCTTTAATGTTGTGACCAGCAAAGGACACATGATGACTGCCCAATGTCCTGGGCAGTCCATTACATGAGATTTCTTGCATTTCCCATATGTGGCTCATTACTCGTCAGGCACTGTGTCAAAGTAGAGACTGGGTCCGAAAGGACAAGTGAAAGCACCCTGACTGCTGTTGTTCCTACATTGCCAACACAGGTCAACGATACTTTTTTTTTTAATTGAAACATTTTTCAAGTAAAACAACCAAATACAGGCAGATATATTATGATCAGGCAAAACAGTGTAGAATACATCATCAGTTCTGATACTGTCCATGGGAGATATGCAGCAAAGAAATGCCACCCCCAGCCCCTGAGCCACCTCTGCCTGAAACCTAGGGAGTACAATCATGATTATACCAATCCCGCACATCCACTGTTAACTTTGGTTAGCATTTGTCTCAGCACAAGGAGTTCACATCGCCGCTATGGCTCACTGACCTCCTTCATTTGGAGCACACCCATCCCCAGATTACAAAGTGTTGACTGAAACCCCTGGACTCGGTGATTCAACAATGGCAGTGCCCTCTGTGGCATTGGAATTTTTCATTGGAGTCTTTACTGAGAAGATATGTCTGGTAGGCCCCCAACTGCTCTTGGGCCTGCTAGTGGGAGGAAGTAATTTGTTATACGCCTCCGACTGTGTGTTGCAATAAAGCATATCGGAGTGCCACTCCGTAATCATTGGTAGGGAACCTCCCGCCCACCTGATTGCTACCCGGCGCTCTACTAGGAGAAGCCCAATGGCTACCAAGGGGTGAGCCGCTTTTTCAACACAGAGATCCAATGCCAGCAGCTCCATCTTAGGATCGGGCTCTAAGTCAGCACTTTTGTAATGACTCCCAGATCATGGAACACTGCAGACCAAAACGAGTAAACCCCTGCACATTGCCATGCAAGGTGCCAGAATCCTGTGCCCTCATTGTCACATCTATAGCATCTAGAGTTGTCTGATAGCCCATATCAAAACTGTTTTTAGGGTGTACAGTAGGCCCGGTGCAAGAACTTATAATGAATAAGCCTGTGTCTCCCATTTAGAGAGACAGCCTTGGTGCGGGCACAGCAGTATTGCCACTCCTTATTGCTCAGGGGGGCACCAAATTCCCGTTCCTGTCTGACTTTTAATACTTTGGATCAACGGGTTTCTTGCATACTGGAGTAAAATTTGGTGATCAATTTGGAGGGGTCACTCAATTTAATGAGATTGGTGAGGGTGTCCTTGCCTGGGGTTCGATCATGTCATCCCCTAAGAGGGCATGCCACGTGTAACGGGCCCTAAAAAAGTGAAACAGTGATGTGCCTGATGGTCGTATGTCCGGACCCTGAAGATCTTTCCAACGGCGTGCCGACCTATCTTTGAAGAAGTCTCCCAGTTTTCGAATACCTACAGTCTGAAGGGCGTGCCGTGCCCCATTATCTTGCCCAAAGGTGAACCACAAACGCAAATTTAAATGAATCTCCGGCAAATGCAGTAGGGATCCCGCCTCCATATGTAGCAACGCATGCCACGCCTGTGTTGTAATAGCCAGTGAATCAAATACTTGGTGTCACCTACTTGGTGGTTTAAATAAAGTCTGAGGCAGGGTGAGCAGATTTGCTGCATTTCTCTCCAAATGTAAGTATGGCAAATCATTAGGGCCATGTATTCAGTAATGTGCAAATGTTCTGTGTGCAGCTCTGTAGTACCTTTCGTGGTCTGGTGTTTCCAGACGTCCCATGTCGTACGGTAATCTGAGGGAATCCCACCGGATACGAGGTTGCTTCCCCACCAAGGCTAACCGGATAAGTGTTGAGCGCAATTGTTTAAAAAAAGTTTTCGGTAGAGAGATCGGTATATTCTGGAATAGAAAGAGAAACCTTGGTAAAACCACCATCTTCATAATAGCGACTCAGCCCATCAGAAACAGTCGGAGACTAATCCACCTATCCATATCCTCTGTCAATTTCTGTGTGGCTGTACCATAGTTGTCTCGAATGACCACTGCTGGAACTGTATGGACCCTGATGCCCAGATAACGTGCTGAGTTGGTGGTCCAACGCATGGGGAAGTCTGACACAGGAGCTGTAGTAGACGGGGTGAGGGGGAATATGATGGACTTGTCCCAATTAATCCGCAGCCCTGAGTGCCCACCGAACTGGACTAACTCGCGTAGCAATGGGGACAGATTCTCATCTGGATCTCAGATGTACAGCAAGGTGTCATCTGCATTCGCGGATATGTTGAGAGTGTAACCTGGGAATCCCAACCCTCTGTGTGCATGATATTCATGTATTGCACATGCTAGTGGCTCGGCTACTATCGTATAGGCTTTCTCAGCAGCGAGAAATGCCGCGGCAGCCTTGACCTCCGGCTTGAGCCTCTGCACAACTCCAAACAGTATCTTCAGGTTTTGAGTCAAATTTCGACCCGGAACGAATCCTGCTTGTTCCAGCCAAATGATGCCTGGCAGCAATGTGGCCAACCTGTTAGCTAGGATCTTGGCATAGATATTAGTGTCCACATTAAGCAGAGACAATGGTCTATACGATGAGCAGTTATTAGGCTGCTTGCCTATCTTCAGTGATGTGACTATCACTGTCTCCCGCAGAGATGGGGGCATCGTGCCAGCTTCTGCCATTTCTTCATAGTGAGTCTTGAGGTGGGGGATCAGGAGGTCCTGAAAATGTTTTTAGAATGCCACCGATAAGCCATCCACCCCCGGAGCCTTGCCAGATGCCATACCCCACAGTGCCTCCCTGATTTCATCTGATGCCAATGGAGCCATCAGATGCTCTCTATGCTCTGTCACCAATCATGGCATTTTAATATAGGACAAGTAGTCGTCCAGTGCATCATGGTTAGCTGGTATTTGCGACGTGTACAAAGTTTGATAATAGGAGCGGAAATGATTGACAATATCCTCTGGAGCATGTAATGACCGGCCATCGTCGTCCGCCATATCTGTCATTTTGCCTATGTCCCTCTTTGGTCTCAATGTGCTGTAGAATACTTGCCCATGTGTTTAAGTTTATCATTTGCCATGTATTGGAACTTAGCCAGTTTCTTGTTAAGTACTGCGGTGACATGGAGCCCTCCGCCCTTGGCAAGTTCACCCTCCATCTGTCCTATGTCCCTCTTAAGGGTCGTTAACCAACTAGGTATAGATCGCAGGTCGCATGCATGATTAGAGAGCACTACCCCTCTGATATACACCTTAAAGGTCTCCCAAATTGTGGCAAATAAAGGTACTGAGTCTAAGTTAGTCATGAAAAACTCTTTGATTGCATTAGTCACATCTGCCTTAAAGACAGCGTCTAACAGTGAGTACAGGGGGAATTGCCAGGTGAACGCCACAACCATTGGTAATCTGTATTCGAGTGTTAGTTGAACAGGGGAATGATCAGAATATGTTCTGGGGAGATGTGTACACTTCACCACCCTAGCACCCAGCCCCCCGACAGCAACCAAGAATCTATGCTCGTATGCGTGTCATAGACTAAGGAGTAATGGGTATAGCCTCGTCCCGCAGGCGATTTATGTCTTCATATGTCCAACAAACCACCCTTGCGCATGATATTCATTATAGCCAAAGCTGCCGCAGCATGGCGTCTATGTTGGCCCGTCGACCTGCCCATTGTTGGATCCAGGATACAGTTGAAATCACCCCGCAAATCTGCGGGATCCCTGTAAACTGTGACAATCTGGCTTCCAGAGAGTGACAAAACTGGCGGTCATCCTGATGCGGACCATGCACCCCAATTAGCAAGAACCTGAGTTCAGCCTTGGTGCATGGAGCAACTGCAATTCTACCTTTATGGTCCTTAAAGAGACCTTTCATATTGATCCCTGCCCTCTTGTCGACCCACAGTAGTACCCCCCTGGCATGTGAGGTAAAGTTGGATGTGTAGCACTGCCCTTGTAGCTTGCGTTGAATAATTTCACTCCTCTCGGCCGTGAGATGTGTCTCTTGCAGGACAGCTACCCCTATCAAATGCCTCTTCAAGTATGCAAGCACCCTAAGTACTTTCCTGTTATCATTCACCCCTCGAACGTTCCAAGTCAGTAGATGCAAGGACTGCACATTACAGGTCATTGATACTTCTACTGCCTGTCCCCAGGTTCCAAAGACACGGTCGGTACATTTGATCAATGCGCCACGAAGACTCATTGAAGAGCCATGATTATGTATATATTAGTAAACAATGTTCATTTAACAGAGGGGAAGATGTAGTGTCCTGTGAGTTAGCAAAGATGGAACCCTTGTGGCTCCTGATGGACTTGGTAGAAACATGAAGCAAGCGTTTGAGCGCAGTGAGGTGAATGCCGGTTTAGAATGTTGAATTTGCAATTCCACTCAGACAAATAAAGACGTGTTACTAAGCTCCGTGTGTTGCGTATTCATTGCCTAGTACCCAGGCTGGGGAGGACGCTACAATTTGCACTTTCTCAGCATTTTTTCTGTGTTGTTTCAAATGTCTGCTTTTTAAGGTTTATTCATTTATTCTGTATTATTGTATATCTGTCTTGTATAATTCTCTGCAGTTGATTTTATTTATGTCAAATACCACTGTTATACTTTGATTAATTCAAACACACGGGGGGACGGGGAGCCTTTTAGAAAAGACGGGTCTTGTACCAATACTCCCAAGAACAACCATGTATCACAAATGGTAACAGTTCCCAAAGTAATGAGGTCCGCAGCCATACTCTGGTTGCGAGTCAGGGCCAAGGTGGGCGCCTATTTATAAGAGAGGAGGAGAAGACAAAAAGAAGAAGAAAGGGGAAGGGGTGAAGGGGAATGGAGATGTCTCTAAGTGATCAGGTTGGGATGAGAAATTCCCCAGCTTCATCTCACTGTTACCATTTGTGATACATACATTGAATAATAACACTTTAACTCAGATTTGACATTTATCCTCTCTCCAGCCGCAGGACCAGTGGATATGAATACATTATCATCAATTTCTTCAGGGACCCTGGTTCAGCAAATGACATCAAGGGCTCCATCCACAAAGCAAGCCTCTGTGGCTTGAGAAGATGAATTGCCCTTAAATAGTAATTCCATGAATGACTCATCCCTTACCATTATATATTTGAGCACGCTTTCATGTGACTAAGTTAAAGTATGACTTCTTTCAGTTCAGAAATTGTGAAACAAGAGTGGGTACATATTGAGCACAAACTTTATTTTATGTGTTTCCACCTTTATCGTCTTACTCTTACAGGTGGCGGAGCAGAAGGAGGAGGAGGAGAACTTTGTTGGCGACACGCAGAAACTGTCCAGCAAGAGGCCGCCTCACAGCCGGTCCTTGGTCTTCTTCCAAGGTCTAGTTTGAGGATTACTAGTTCCTATCCACCAGCTAGGCAGCCATGGATGCTAACTCTGGCTACAGAGGGTTCACTTCAAGACGGCCCTCAACCTACAGGTATCTCGGTTGATTGCCCTACACACTGCTCCCATTCCACTGTATCTCCATGAACATTATAGTGCCAATAAAAAACAAGTGCCAACGTCATTGCAGAAGACCAAGATATGCACGGAATTCAACGGAGGCACCACCACCATCTATACAGTTCACATTAATATCAGACATTTGTATATTAGTACGTACAGAACGCTTCAGCCTTAATCCTGAAAAAAGGCATTCATATATGTACGTTGAATGTCCACATTCAATATATAAAGTATGCATCCCAAAATATAAATGTGCCCTAAAACGTTCTTATTTTTGCTGTTTGGGCAAATAACCCATAGAAATCACACTGTGAATATGTAAGTAGAATGTTCACACCTGCTAATAACATTGGTTCTAGGTGCCGCTGCTTCTTCAGTGACACCTTCACCCAGTCCTGGATTTTTACCCAACTGTATGTTAAATTTTGTGCATGCAGAATAAAAAAAGCATTGAAAAGTCTTAGGGTTTTCACGTGCAATGCAAACAATATTGCGCGTATTATTGTGTGCATGAAATACAATGCTGCCAATCTATTGTGAGACAAGCCCGATTATTTTGTGAAATATCAGAACAGTGCCATTAAAGCGGCGATAATAACCTGTCACTTGCATTACCCCATTCTGTAAACCAATCCAAGCAAAAAATACTCTCCCCCCATCAGAAATGTCACACTTCGGATGTGGGCGCAGTTGCAGCAGCACATTCTGTGAGGGACACACGTGGGGTTGTCAATGGCTGAAAAGGCAAGTCATAAGTATTCTGCCGCCACATTCATTTTCTGTAGCTCTGGTCAATTTCACAGCCTCTCCCAGTGGTGAATGGGGAAGTTAGGAAAAGTGCAGAATCGATTTGCGGAAGCGGACTTCTATTTTCTCCCACACCCTTTTCATCAGCCCCCATCATTCTTATGCTGTGCAGCATTATTACCCACAGCAGCGTGGGAACTGCTGACAATCGCTCGAAGACACCAAAGCCATTTCTCTGAAGTGGAGGCAGAACCAAATAAGCAGATCAGCCGATACCGCTGGGTAATAACCTCAATATCCAATTACGTTTCTTTAAGACTTCAATAATGTGTCTACCAGAGTTTCAATACTGCTAAGATTCTGAGATAAAGTCTGCACTCTGCTACATCTAATTCAAAACACACAATCACTCGTGTTCTTTCACTGGAGCCCCTTTATGCATCAGGAAGCATCCAGAAGGAACCTCCCTCCAGCAGTTCAACACAGACATCTGTAACGTCTGGAGAAGACAAGTAAAAAGACATGCTCAGCTTCCCCTTGCGCCCTCTGCAAATCAAAGGGAAAACTATTCTGTGGATCGCTTAAGCAGCCATGCAGTTAACAGCACACCAAGATAACTGCAGGTCTTCTCTGGGTACCTTCTATTAATTCCAGGTGAATCCTCTCTGAAACAAGCATTTGCAATGCAATCGGTCTCGCCTTTAGGACCTTAGATGTATTTAGCTATGCAGCACATTAGCCTGGGTGCTGAAACATCTACTGTTCTTTAACATGGAGGGAAAGTAAGCACCAAACTGCGTTACACGCCAGGTATGGAAACACATGGAGAGAAATATTGCCTTTCAGCAGGAAATGGTATAGTCCAAATCTCTGTTTTTAATTAAAAAAATCAGGGTCATCGGTGGTCGTATCACTGAAAATACAAGATTTGAAAAAAATATTATTGTGTACAGGTGCTCCTGGAAGACAATTCCTATAGACTGGAATCTAGAGAATGCCAAAGTGATTCTGGTATTTTACTGACCTCTGCTGGTCGTTTTCTATCAAGCAAGTTAAATAGAGGCAGTTGCCAGAAAAATAAAAAAAGAAAGTCTCTCAGCAGAAAGCAATTCAGGTATTTTACTGACCTCTGCTGGTCGTTTTCTATCAAGACAGTTAAATAGAGGCAGTTGAACAGAAAAAAAAGTCCCTAAGCGGATGCAGACAAGTCCTAGGGCTGTTCTCAAGAGCCCACAAAACATACACCTATAAGTATATAATAAGTGTATACTAAAGTATATAAAAGAGGTCTCGAATGCTCGACCTAAAAAAAAACAGTGACATATTTCTTAGCCTTCCAGCAATGGAGTATGCCTCACTGAAACTAAACAATGGTTTATGAAACAAGATTAAGCAGTTTTATGAAATATATTTACGAGTGCTGAGATTGTGCAATACTTTTTTCTCTTTCGTTTCCACTTACATGAAAACTGTTTTAAAGGTGTATGACTGTTTACCTTTGAAGCCATAGCGCCCAAAACAATGCTCTAGAAAAAAGAACAGCTTTCAGCACCTTATGGACCAATCGCTGTTTTCCAACAATATCATGTAAGATCTTTGTAAAAAAAAAAAAACAACCTCTATGCTATTGAAATGTAATGTTATGGTATGTGACCCCATATGTGTTACACACTGGACCACTTCTTGCTACAGCAACAGCATACACAAAAATATTTTACATCTGAAACTTTCATTAAATACAGCAGAGAGGTAAGGCAAAAATGGAAATATACTCGCCAATCTATGCTGTCGTTTTTGCTCTGGTTTGAACAGGAAGGAATCACTGGCTCAAGTTATATGCTGCTATCAAGGTTGTTTTTTAAACGAAAATACAACATTTTTACTTCCATCTTTTAGATGGTTAAATATCAGATCTTATTTCCAGGCACTAAAGGAATGCTTTAATCTGATGCATATGCAATTGGCCAATGGCGTCATAAAAAATGTCAATGCAGTTTTAGCTAAATTAGCAAAAATACGTTCTACACAGTAAGCCCCGGACCTTTGTGCAATCATAAACTGGGAAAACGAGCATTACCCCGCGGAAGGTATTTACCTGGTTCATTCATCTGAGAAATTGAGAATCACATGCAGAATTAATGCATGCCACACCGAAGTCCATATCATCAGAATTTACCTTGCGTTTTCTACCAGGTTCGACTTGCTGAACATTACCTGGGGAAAATTGCGGGGACTGCAGGTCCTGCATGCTGAATCTTCAACACGCAGCGGTCTGACATCCCTTGCGGGGTGTCATCCTCGAAGCAGAGACGGGGTCCTTTATTCTCTACCATCAGGTGAGGGGGATGGTTCTTGGCTACATATATACATATCTCTATATCTCTATATCTCTCTATATATATATATTCACTGAAAAAAACATAGGTTTCAGGGGCGTTATAGTTAGCTGGACATTTCCCTCGTACAAAACCCTATGTCATCCAGTGAGTGTGTGTTTCTGTAAATTTTAAATATGTTTAATATATATATAGGGAAAAACCTATGGAAGAATGAGTGGGTGTATAACTGTGTGAATGGATGATTTAGTAGGTGCGTGACTGACTCTATAAGTGAGTCATTTAACGTATCTTACTGCAGACTAGTGACTAAACTGTGTGAATGTCTGTATCTGTCTGTCTGTCGGTGTATAAGCGGCTGCATGGTTTTGTGAATAGCTATATGAGTTTCTCTATGGGTTATTGATTGGTTGTCTGAGTATCTGTTTGGGTGCCTGAGTGTTTGTGTGGGTGGGGTGTGTGTGCATACATGTGTGAGAGGGTGATTCTATGGGTGCATGGTTTTAATGAGTGGGTATGTAGTTATTGGTATTGGAGTATCTATGGTTTTGAGAATGGACGTCTGAAATTTTGATTGAGTATATCAAAGGGTGTGAGAAGATGCACTAATTTATCACATGGATGACGTCATCAGTGATGTCATCAGTGATGTCATTTCAGATGTCATCAGTGATGTCATCAGTGATGTCACTGACCATGTCATGAGTGATGTAATATGTGACGTCATCAGCAGTGCATTGTGGGGGCGCGAGTTATAGTTAGCTGAACTAACTATAACGGGGGAATTTCTAGGGTTTTATACGAGGGTTTTGTACGAGGGAAATGTCCAGCTAACTATAACGCCCCTGAAACCTATGGTTTTTTCAGTGAATTTCTAAGGTTTTTTAAATGCCAATTCCTAACTATAACGCCCCTGAAACCTATGGTTTTTTCAGTGAATTTCAAAGGTTTTTTAAATGCTAATTCCTAACTATATCAGGCCTGAAACCTATGGTTTTTTCAGTGACTTACAAAGGTTTTGTAAATGACAATTTTGAATGTATTAATTGTTATACTGTTTTTTTGATACTGATTTACTACATTTTTAAACTATTTATTTTTATATAATTTTTTTTAATTACATTATAATGACATTATACATTACAATACAAAATATACTTTCTCAGAATGAATTACTTTAGTTTAAATACTTGATACTTGGCAAATAGGCAACAGACTTTTAAGTGCAGTAGTTACAGTTGTTGCAATGGGCAACACAATTTCAAACACAAAGCAACATTGAGCTCAATGTGAATTTCTAGTTAAATGCAATTAGTTACTTTATGGATTACTTTTCTAACCACAGGACTGGATCCTAGATTCAGTCCTTGGACATCTCCTGTAAACAGTTAAGTAAAAGCGCTTTGGTTACAGTAGTGATTTTTAAGGAATACTATTGTATTTTAAAAGTTGACACTTGGAAACTTTTTCCCATAGAATCACCAATGTAATCCTATGGCAGAAAATTCACTTAGCAGGTAAGTAGTGTTATCGTTACTTTTTCTTACTCAGTGGTGGATCCTGGATCCAGCACTGGCCAACCTCCTGTAAACAGTTGAAAGAATGTGTTTAAGTCATACAGACGATTTTTTAGGAATATATTTACTTTGTGAAAATAGACACTTAGAAACTTTTCTGGTGAGAACCACACAATGGATTCCTATGGAAGGAAATACAAGTTACTGGTAAGTACGCTAAGAATTACTTTTCAGGGTCAGTGCTGGGCTAAAGATGCAGCCCTGGGTTCTCTCCTGATAACAGGTGAGTAAATCGGAATTCGTAGTTCGGCTGATTTTAGAAGAATATTTGTACGTTTCAAAAATGGACACTTTGAAAATTTTCTGGTGAGAACCACACAATGGATTCCTATGGAAGGAAATACAAGTTACTGGTAAGTACGCTTAGAATTACTGTTCAGGGTCAGTGCTGGGCTAAAAGATACAGCCCTGGGTTCTCTCCTGATAACAGGTGAGTAAATCGGAATTTGTAGTTCGGCTGATTTTAGAGGAATATTTGTACGTTTCAAAAATGGACACTTTGAAAATTTTCTGGTGAAAACCACACAATGGATTCCTATGGAAGGAAATACAAGTTACTGGTAAGTAGGCTTAGAATTACTTTTCAGGGTTAGGGCGGGGCTAAAAGATGCAGCCCTGGGTTCTCTCCTGATAACAGGTGAGTAAATCGGAATTCGTAATTCGGCTGATTTTAGAGGAATATTTGTACGTTTCAAAAATGGACAGAACATTTTCTGGTGAAAACCACACAATGGATTCCTATGGAAGGAAATACAAGTTACTGGTAAGCACGCTTAGAATTACTTTTCAGGGTCTGTGCTGGGCTAAAAGATGCAGCACTGGGTTCTCTCCTGATTACAGGTGAGTAAATCAGAATTCGTAGTTCGGCTCATTTTAGAGGCATATTTGTACGTTTCAAAAATGGACACTTAGAACATTTTCTGCTGAAAACCACACAATGGATTCCTATGGAAGGAAATACAAGTTACTGGTAAGTACGCTTAGAATTACTTCTCAGGGTCAGTGCTGGGCTAAAAGATGCAGCACTGGTTTCTCTCCTGATAACAGGTGAGTAAATCGGAATTCGTATTTTGGCTGATTTTAGAGGAATATTTGTAAGTTTCAAAAATGGACACTTTGAAACTTTTCTAGTGAAAACCAAACAATGGATTCCTATGGAAGGAAATACAAGTTACTGGTAAGTACGCTTAGAATTACTTTTCAGGGTCAGTGCTGGGCTAAAAGATGCAGCACTGGGTTCTCTCCTGTTAACAGGTGAGTAAATCGGAATTCGTAGTTCGGCTGATTTTAGAGGAATATTTGTACAATGGTGAAGGAAGGGGGCGGGGCCTGAGGTGACGTGTGCAAACACGCCCTGTGGCGCTTTTTAAATTGGGGAATTAATTCCTCTTCAATCCTGCGGTCCCCTGGGGGCCAACTAGCCCACCAGGTACCTCCAGTATGCGCCAGGGAGCTGCGTTGCAGAGGTGTTCAGAGGCCACGCCCCTTTTTACAACACTCTGCAACGCAGCTCGGTGGCGCTTACTGAAGGTACCTGGTGGGCTAGTTGGCCCCTAGGGGACCTCTGGATTGAAGAGGAATCAATTCCCCAACTTAAAACGCTCCACAGGGCGTGTTTGCACAGTATCACCTCAGACTCCGTCCCCTACCTTCACCACTGTGCAAACGTGCCCCGTGGCACGTTTTAAGTTGGGGGATTAAGTCCCCTTGAATCCTGAGGTCCCCTGGCGGCCATCTAGGCCACCAGAAAGTGCCACGGAGCTGCGTTGCAAAGAGGTGTAAAAAGGGGCATGGCCTCATTACACCTCTCTGCAACGCAGCCCCCTGGCGCATACTGGAGGTTCCTGGTGGGCTAGTTGGCCCCCAGGGACCCCCAGTATTCAAGGGGAATTAGTTCCCCCTCTGCAAACGCGCCAGGGGCGCGTTTGCAGAGTGGTGTAAAGAGGCGGCGTGGCCTCCGGCCCGATCCCGGTCTTTTTTTTCTTCTTCTTTGTTTTAGAAGGGGGGCTGTGTAGCTCCCCTTCTTTTTTTATTTTTTTGGCCCTGGGGACCCGATCCCCCAGGGCCTTCTCCCAATTTTTATTTATTAAAAAAAAAACGGGAAGGAGCCACGTGGCCCCCCTCCAGAGGCCTTAATTTGCCCCGGGGACCACATCCCCCGGGACATGGCCCTTTTTAAAAAAAATGTTTTATTTTTTAGGGAGGGGGGCTGCATAGCCCCCCCCCCCCCTCTGGCCACTTTAAGGCCCCGGGGACCCCATCCCCCGAGGCCGGCCATTGTTTTTTTGGAAATAAATTTTAATTGGGGAGGGGGGCCGCGTGGCCCCCTTCCAGGTCACTTATGGCCCCCCACGGTCCCAGCCGGCTCCCCAGATACTGCAGGAGCCAACATTGCTTTTCCACATATGGAGCAGCTAACATGCTGCTCCTCATGTGGAAAAGCAATCTGCTTTGCTTCATTGAAGCGAGAGCAGGTTTCCCTGCTCTCGCTTCAATGAAGCAAAGCAGTTTGCAATGACAGGGCGGGAGCCGGGAGGCTCCCGCCCTGTCATTGCAAACAGCAGTGTCCCGGGGGTGGCCACCCTGGGACACTGCAGGAGCTGGCCCTGGGGGGTGGCTGTCCCCAGGGCCTATTCAAGGCTCCAGGAGGGGGGCCGCGTGGCCCCCCTCCCACATTGAAAAGTTGCCCCGGGGGGGTGGCAGTCCCCGGGGCTGGGGGGGCTATGAGCCCCCCAACCCATTTTCAAGAAGCCCCGGGGGGTGGCGGTCCCCGGGGCTGTGGGGGGGCCGGTTGTCCTCCCGCTGATACTATCTTCGAGCCCCGGGGGTGGCGGTCCCCGGGGCAGTGTGGGGGGGATTGGGAACCCCCACACTTATTTTTTTAATTCTGCCCCGGGACTTGGCCCCCCCGGGGGGCCAATTACCAAAGAAGCGCGGGAGACCCGTGCTTCTTTTTTTTAAATTTTCGGCCGAAATTTGCGCTGGGTGCGCGAATCTCGCCGATTTTTTTTTTTAAATGCTTTTTTTGGCCCTGGGGGTCCTTGTTGGACCCCTGAGCAGGCCTACGGGGTCAGGGTGTTTCTACCCTGCCCCCTTTTTGCGTTTTTCGCGTAAGTTTTTTAGGTTTCTTGTGCCTCGGTTCTACCGAGACACAAGATGGCTGCCAACACTTCCTGATTCAGACTGTTGGCAGCCAATTACAATACAGCTCGTGCTCGGGAGGGTGCATGGAGGGGGCGCGGATCCTCCGAGGCCATAGATATATCTATACTTTTAACTCAAATTTTCTCAGAAACTACTGAACAGATTTACACCATTTAAGCAAAAGGCACGACTCTGTACTGAGGACTACCTTTTTGCCAAATTTGGTGTAATTCCGTTCAGCAGTTCGGGCTGTAGCTGCGTCAACAGGTCCTATCGGAAAATGCATGGGGAAAACGCATTTTGGGACCCCCCTTTTTTCTCGGTCCCCGCTTGACGAATCACCGTGAAATTTTCAGGATAGGAGCGGACCGGAGCTGGCCAAAAGTTTGGAAAATTTCACGAAGATTCGTCAATCGGCGCCAACGTTATTCCAAATAGAATGTTGTGGATTTCCAAGGGAAAATAGGTCCTAACTATATCTAACTACTGGCAACCGCCAGTAGGTAATATATATATATATATATATATATACATATATATTATCTGCTGGCGGTCGCCAGTAGATAGTTATAGTTAGGACCTATTTTCCCTAGGAAATCCGCAACATTCTATTCCCAATAAGTCTGGCGCCAATTGACGAATCTTCGCAAAATTTTCCAAACTCTTGGCCAGCTCCGCTCCGCTCCTACCTTGAAAGTTTTGTGGTGATTTGTCAAGCGGGGGCCGAGAAAAAAGGGGGGTCCCAAAACGCGTTTTCGCCATGCAATTTCCCATAGGATCTGTTGTCGCAGCTACAGCCTGAACCGCTGAACGGAATGACACCAAATTTGGCAAAGAGGTAGTCCTCACTTCAGACTCGTGCCTTTTGCATAAATGGTGTGAATCTGTTCAGTAGTTCCTGAGAAAATTAGGGTAAAAAAGTTAGTGATATCTATGGCCGGGGAGGATCCGCGGACCCTACCCGCACCGTAAGCGCACCCTCCCCGAACCAAGCGCGCACCCTACCGATCGCGCGCTGAATGCTAATTGGCTGTCGAGTGTCTCTCTACATTCGAAACCAGGAACTGTTGGTGGCCATTTTCTGCCTCGGTAGAAGCAAAGCTGAAGAAGCAAGGGGAATAAGTGTGTAAAACATATAAAGGGGGCAGAGTGGAAATACTCTGACCCTCTAGAGGTGCTTAGAGGGTCCCAGAAGGACACCCTGGGGCCCCCTTTTAAAAAAAAAAAAAAAACGACGAAATACGCGTTGGGTGCACGGATTCTCTCGCGTTGGGTGCGCGGATCCACGGCAATGTTTTTTGAAAAAAGACAAGAAATCATTGGTTGCATGACTACTTTCTACACTGAAAGGTAGGGTGTATATTTCTGTTTTTTAAAGGTATGATTCTTATTGGTTAACAAAACCAGATTGTAAGGAACATTATATATGATAAGCTGATATGTTGAAAAGTCAAGCACACTTCCTGTCTTGTTTAGTAATATTGTGTGCTGAACTTGTGACCTGTGAGCTCAGTGCAGTGTTCCATGACCTGTTTCTATGGTAACAGGCAGAAGGCAGATTGGGGGAAGGGTTGAAATGTATTTCAGTTGGAAAGGGTTGAAATGTTTAACCAATAGAAATGTGTGTTTGCTTTTGAGTTTATGTGTGAAGGATTGTGATTTGATGTTTACATGTATATGTGTGGAAAATGAAAGGGAAACTTTTCCATTCTTTGTTTTTGCTGAGAGGTGAACAGTGCAGAGATTCTGTAAAAGAAAATATGGTGAGTGATTGATATACTTCTTAATCTACAAAAGAACTTGAAAGACGAGTTATTTAATTGTGAGGGATGTATGTAGACTATTTTGATTTTAATCAGACTAATGTATTTCTCCTGCTAAAGTGTAGGGAGTACTTTTTTCTCTACAATGTGTGTGCATGTAGAAACCATTCTGTGATAAGCATTTGTGTTTTTCATGTGTTTGCAGACAGATAACTGTGCTGTTTTTATATTTTGGTAGAATTAGAAAGCAGTCATTGTTTATGAATTTGTGAAATGAGTTATGTTTCTATATTAAAATGTAGTACTCCTTCTAGAAGAAGAAATGTGTTTTGGTATAGTGCAAGGAATAGTGTTGTTTGTCTAGAATCACACAGTGAGTCTGTGTGCATTTGTGAACCACTGTGAGAGAAGCATTTGGTAACATTGTGTATTTGCTGACAGATAACTGTTTTAACTTGTCATGTTGTGAAGTTTTAGTAGCATTAGAAGACAGTTATGGCTTATGATTTGATTAAATGAGTCAGGCTTTGACAGAAAAGCGCAGTCCTGAAATATATAGATTGTGTGCAGCTCCCTTACCACTTGCACTGTAGTGAATGAGTTTTGGTAAACTCCTAGGAATAGTGGTGCTTGTCTAGAATCACACTGTGAGTCTGTGTGCATTTGGGAACCACTGTGAGAGAAGCGTTTGGTAACATCGTGTATTTGCTGACAGCTAACTTTTTTAAAACCTGTCATATTGTGAAGTTTTAGTAGCATTAGAATCCAGTCTTTGCTTATGTGTTGATTAAATGAGTCATGCTTTGACACTGATGTGCTGTACTTAAATATGTAGATTGTGTTCAGTACCATTAACTCTTCTCGACTAGTGAATGAGTTTTGGTAAACTCCTAGGATAGTGTTGATTGTCTAAAATCACACTGTGAGTCTGTGTGCATTTGGGTAAGGATTGTGAGAGAAGCATTTGGTAACATCGTGTATTTGCTGACAGATAACTGTTTTAAAACCGGTCATGTTGTCAAGTTTTAGTAGCATTAGAAGCCAGTCTTTGCTTATGCTTTGATTAAATGAGTCAGGCTTTGACACAAAAGTGCAGTCCTGAAATATGAAGATTGTGTGCAGTTCTCTTACCACTTCCACAGTAGTAAATGATTTTTGGTAAACTCCTGGGTATAGTGGTTGTTGTCTAGAATCACACTGTGAGTGTGTGTGCATTTGGGAACACTGTGAGAGAAGCATTTGGTAACATCGTGTATTTGCTGACAGATAGCTATTTTAAAACCTGTCATGTTGTCAAGTTTTAGTAGCATTAGAAGCCAGTCATTGCTTATGCGTTGATTAAATGAGTCAGGCATTGACAGTAAAGTGCAGTCGTGAAATATGTAGATTGTGTGCAGTTCCCTTACCACTTCCACTGTAGTGAATGAGTTTTGGTAATCTGCTTGGGATAGTGTTGTTTGTCGAGAATCACACTGTGAGTCTGTGTGCATTTGGGAACCACTGTGAGAGAAGAGTTTGGTAACATCGTGTATTTGCTGACAGATAACTGTTTTAAAACCGGTCATGTTGTCAAGTTTTAGTAGCATTAGAAGCCAGTCTTTGCTTATGCTTTGATTATATGAGTCAGGCTTTGACATAAAAGTGCAGTCCTGAAATATGAAGATTGTGTGCAGTTCCCTTACCACTTCCACAGTAGTGAATGATTTTTGGTAAACTCCTAGGTATAGTGGTTGTTGTCTAGAATCACACTGTGAGTCTGTGTGCATTTGGGAACCACTGTGAGAGAAGCATTTGGTTACATTGTGTATTTGCTGACATAACTAATTTAAAACCTCTCATGTTGTCAAGTTTTAGTAGCATTAGAAGCTAGTCTTTGCTTATGCATTGATAAAATGAGTCAGGGTTTGACACTAAGGTGCAGTACCATGTACTATTCTGTTCACTGTGGCAGAACTGAAAATGTAAACGTTTTACCTAAGCACTGCCCTAGAAGTAGTCTGATTATTTAGTCAGTTTCTAAGTACCAAATAGATTGCTTCAAATGTCTATGCAGTATGCACGTAGTGTTCTAATATACTTTACACTTGTCTTTTACACCTTCAATTCCCTAGTCAGTATCCATACACTTCCAGGAAACATCCTGTCACTTCCTTGGCAGTCCTCTAGAGACCCATTCAACAGCATGTACTAATCCATTCACTGTGCCAAAACCCAAACACTTATAAATTCACCAAGACACTCTCTTTCCAGTACTCTAATGATTCAGTCACTGTCTAAGTATTCATGCACTGAGCCAGGTCTTAGCACATGGACTTCTTCAAACCCCTATCCACTATGCATGCAGTCCTCTAACCACCTACACACTTGTCTTTCACACCTTCAATTCCCCAGTCAGTATCTGTTCACTTCCAGCAAACACCCTTTCACTGCCGTTGCACTCCTCTAGTGACCCATTCAGCATCATGTACTAATCCATTCACTGCACCAAACCCTAATAAATTCACCCAGGCACTCTCCTTGCAGTACTCTAATCATTCAGTCAGTACCCAAGTACTCATCCAGTGACCCAGGCCTTAGTAAATGGACTGCTTCAAACCCTTATCCACTATGCATGCAGTCCTCTAACCACGTACACAATTGTCTTTCACACCTTCAATTCCCTAGTCAGTATCCATACACTTTCAGGAAATACCCTGCCACTCCCTTTGCAATCCTCTAGTGACCCATTCAGCACCATGTACTAATCCATTCACTGTGCTAAAACCCAAACACTTATAAATTCACCAAGATAGTATCTTTGCAGTACTCTAATCATTCAGTCAGTGCCTAAGTATTCATACACTGAGCCAGGCCTTAGCACATAGACTGCTTCAAACCCCTATGCACTATGCATGCAGTCTTCTAACCACCTAGACACTTGTCTTTCACATTTTCAATTTCCTAGTCAGTATCCATACAGTCCAGCACTTGTCACTGCCTTTGCACTCCTCTAGTGACCCATTCAGTACCAAGTACTAATCCATTCCCTGTGCGAAAAGCCTAGCACTTATAAATTCACCTAGGCACTCTCCTTGCTGTACTCTAATCATTCAGTCAGTACCCAAGTAGTCATGCAGTGTGCCAGGCCTTAGCACATGGACTGCTTTAAATGCCTATGCAGTATGGATGCAGTCCTCTAATCACCTACACAGTTGTGTTTCACACCTTCTATTCCCTAGTTACCATTCATACTCTTCTAGCAAACACCGTCACTCACCCAGTGTGTCTCCTATAGTACTGTAATCATTTAGTCAGTTAGCATGTAGTCTTCTAGTGAAGTAGGCTTTAGGGCATGAACTGCTTCAAAGTAGTATGCACTATGCATGTAGTGTTTTAACGATCGTCACACTTGTGGTTCAGGGCTATAGTTTCTTAGTCAGTTTTTAAATAAAATGTGTTTGTACAGTAATGGAATAGTATACATTTGAAAGTTATTATTATACATTTATTTGTGATTCTTTTTTACAGATACAGAACAGGAGTGTTTCTCATCTGTTTGCACTCTTCTCGTGCAAGATTGTTTGGATGAAGGGTCCTCAGGTGTTTCATCATACTTGCTGTGCCGCACGAGTATTTTTTGTTAGGATCCCCTCGTAACAGAACTCTTTGGCAAATCTTGCGAGTGACGAAGGTGGCATTGGTCTTTGTTTGCCCATTGGGAAAAGTAAAAAATGTCCTCACCACTGAAGAAAAACGTTGTGGGCGTGGTGCCTTCAGCAAAAAAAATCCTCAGATTCGGTAAATATTTTAAAGCGGCAACATTTACAGTTTTTGTAAGTTAAACTTATAAAATTTTGCTAGCTGTATGCATTTTATATCTATGATTTGTTTCTTGTGGTATTTTGTTGAGAATACCATGTTGTTTTTTTTTTTAACAATCTTTCTGATTTTCCAGGTCTGTCGTCGACATCCATGGTCCCCACAGGAGTGTTTCGCCTTGTTGTTTTGTATTATTGTTGTCACATTTTGTTTATTAGTTTATTGTTCATACATATGTTAATAAAAAAATAAAGTTTGAAAATAGTTTATCGTTTATATCTTTATTATTATAAAAAATAAAGTTTGAAAAAAAAATTAATAACGTTTTTGGTTGTTCTCTTAACTGCTGTGTGACACTTTCTTGTTCTTATTACTGTTATTTGATGGAGTCCACCATGGTGTCAAAATTTGGGGCACTTATCGCTGGAATACTGGTGATATCTGCAGTTTGCACCAACTTCTGAATAGTGTGTTAGATTTATCTCAACGTTACTTCCGTTAAAGTGCTGATAATGAAATGGAGAGTAGCCGTTCCCGTGCAAAAAGACACGAGGTGCACCTTTCCGATTTATTCTAAATACTATAATCCTGTATTGAATTGCACTGAGGTATTGGCTGCACTTACAGTGTACACACACAATCTATTAAGAAATCTCATTGTATTTATATTGATTGGGAATAGTGCGTCAAGTGCTGGATCTTGACGAGATACACTGCTCAGTTCGTATATTGTCCTGCACACGAAAAAAATCACATCACAACTTTCACACCAATTGCAATGCGAAACAAATTCCGGTGATAAGACACGTTAGCACCAGGGATTTTACACCTGCTTTCTGCTGGTGTTAAGCAGGACAACTACCTGCAGCATGAAAGGGAACACAGCCAAGAGCCACACCAGAACACCCACAGGTGCCATAGAGTCAATGAGCATGATACAGGGATACCCATGAGGGCCAGAAGACTCATCTCAACAACTCCAGGACCGCCAATGCCCCCCAAACCCACATCTTAGTAAGTGTGTCCCTGTGGTCATTGTCTCAGCATGATAGGCACGAGCCCTGCAACATTACAGTGTACTGTCACCTCAGCGTTGGCAGTGAGCCTGCATGTGTAGCTACGTACGCATCCTCCTGCATGCACAACTGGCGTGTGCTGGTCTGGGGTTCACAGGTCAGTGCAGGGGTGTGCCTATCCAGCAAGGGGAAAGGAGTGTCTTGGACATGTCTGTGTACAGGAAGTGCAGTAAGTGTGTCTCTGTGTTCTGGTGTGGCCTGCTACTAGAGCCGCAGCAGTCGATGTTGTAAAGTGCCATGCACCACCTCCAAATGGCACTGTGATGTTGTAGTTGGAATGTAGCAGTACATGCGCAAATAGGCATTACAATGGTGTGCCGTACGAGTGCACGAGATCCAACAGCGCACCGTACAAAAGTGTGGGGGCTCGTGGGAGGGAGGAGCAGCCGTTTGGCAATATAACACACAGTGAACTCGACCATGTGCCACATGCTGGCCATCTCATCCATGATGACCACGGTCGCAGACATCCCACAACACCAACGACTGGCCTTTGTACACATCCTGTATGAATGCAGAGTGGTTTTCACTTCTATGCTCGTTCAGTGGTGTGATGTTGGCGGATTGTGTGACTTGTGCTCCTTGTTGGTGTGTTTCATTTTGGCCATTGTTAGTCTATATGTGTGTTGTACTTAATTGTGCATGTGTGCCATTCTGCCCATCTCCCCCCTCCCCCCACTCCCTGCTTCTTCCACTTCCTAGTGCTGTTATGTCTATAATTTTGTTGCTGCACACATAAATACATGTAAAGAATAAATTAGAATAGTTCCTTGATTCTTTTAGGTTTCAAAACTTCTCTATTGGTTTCTTTTTAATTTTCCATATGAACCGTTTTTTTAATATTCAACAACACATAGAAGTCAGAAGTGCAACGTATTCTATCAACACACTTTCTAGAACATTCTACAACACGTGCAGGTTAAAAGTTCATCAATTTTTTAAAACTTAACGATATTTTTTTGTAACATTTTCTTGATCATTTAATGACACGTGCAGGTTAAAAGTTCACGATTGTTTTAAGTTCGAACAGTGCCTTCCAAATGCAAGTAGCAGGTGTGGTTGAGCTGAGCAAATTTTATCCTATGATATGTACTCCACGTTGAAACTGCTTTTTCTTAACCAATCACAAAGATGCTTTTCCACAAAACTAATGTGCACCCTACTTTTAAAAAAGAATGCTTTTCATGATATCTTTAGAGATAAGTTATAGATAGGAATTAGCAATTAAAAAACCTTTGAAATTTACTGAAAAAACCATAGATTTCATGCACGTTATAGTTAGGAATTGCCATTTAAAAAACCTTTGAAATTCACTGAAAAAACCATTGGTTTCAGGGGCGTTATAGTTAGGAATTAGCATTTAAAAAACCTTAGAAATTCACTGAAAAAACCATAGGTTTCAGGGGCGTTATAGTTAGATGGACATTTCCCTCGTACAAAACCCTAGAAATTCCCCTGTTATAGTTAGGTCAGCTAACTATAACTCGCGCCCCCGCAATGCACTGCTGATGACGTCACATATTACATCACTCATGACATGGTCAGTAACATCACTGATGACATCACTGATGACATCTCAAATGACATCACTGATGACATCACTGATTACATCATCCATTGAGTATGTGTTTCTGAACAGTTTTATTATGTTTAATATATATAGGGAAAGGCCTGTTGAAAAATAAGTGGGTGTACAAGTGTGTGAGTGGATGATTTTCTAGGTGCGTAACTGACTCTATAAGTGAGTCATTAAATGTATCTTACTGCAGACTAGTGACTAAACTGTGTGAATGTCTGTATGTGTCTGTGTGTTGGTGTATAAGAGGCTGCATGGTTTTGTGAATAGCTATATGAGTGTCTATATGGGTTATTGATTGGTTGGCTGAGTATCTGTATGGGTGCCTGAGTGTTTGTGTGGGTAGGGTGTGTGTGACTCTGTGACTAGATGTGTGAGTGGGTGATTCAGTGGGTGCATGGTTTTAAGAGTGCATCTGTGATGGACTGTATGGTTGGGTGACTGTACGTATGGGTGTGTTACTGATTGAATGTATATCTCAGTTGTACATGTGTCTGTAACTACATATGTGAAATGCAGTGTATATGTGTGTAAGAGTATATAACTATCTATATGTGAAAGTGTGATTTTGGGAGTGGCTGTATGCGCCATAGTGCAATGATATCTGTGTCATGTGCTGTTTATTTTTCTGCAGGAAGACACAGAATTTGTTAGTATTTTTATGAGTAAGTGAACTTGAGTGTGTTTAACTGTATAGGTGAGTAAATTGGACTGTGATTAATTATTTGCATGACTGACTAGATGTGTCAGTACCTCAATGGATGATTGGCGGTGTTTGAGTGTCTATATAGGTATATAAATGCACAGAGTGACTGTAAGTATGAGTGACTGTACAGGTGAGTGAGTGGACATGTATGTAGACCTAAAAGTCAATGAGTGGGTGTGTAGTTATTGGTATTGGAGTATCTTTGGTTGTCAAAATGGCCTTTTGAAATTTTGAGTCGGTGTATCAAAGGTTATATCAGGGTGTGAGAAGATGTACTAATTTATCACATGGATGACGTCATCAGTGATGTCATTTGAGATGTCATCAGTGATGTCATCAGTGATGTCACTGACCATGTCATGAGTGATGTAATATGTGACGTCATCAGCAGTGCATTGCGGGGGCGCGAGTTATAGTTAGCTGAACTAACTATAACAGGGGAATTTCTAGGGTTTTGTACAAAGGAAATGTCCAGCTAACTATAACGCCCCTGAAACCTATGGTTTTTTCAGTGAATATATATATATATATATATATATATATATATATATATATATATATATATATATATATATATATCCCTTGATAAAAGTCCGAGTTTGCCAGCAAACGACCAGGACAACTTGATGGACGGGTCCCTGTATCGCGCTCCTGGCAGGCGCGAAAAACATCACGAAAACGACCTCCTTAGTGCAAAGAAATCCAGGGACACAGCGGGGATTCTGTGGAAGCTTTTATTCACCGGTATTCAGCATTAGCATAATGCATTTCGACTCGCGTCTTCCTCAGATGCTGCTGATTACTCGTTGTTACTTGCTCCCTCCTTTTATATATCCTCAGGCACTCCCATTGGTTGGAGAACAGCTGACCCTGCTGCCGTGACGGGACCGAGGTTTAATGCACAACTTCATGTCCCATAGTGCATTGTTCTAATAAGCACTGCAGTCGGGTTGAAATGAAAGTACTGTAATTGCTGCTTACTGCCTCGTTAAAAGGGGGGGCCATGTGGTAGCGGGTAAAATGAATTGTGCGTGTTGAAGGCTTCCTCAGATCCCCAGCGTCCAGCCCCAGTAATGAGAACAACACAGGGCCTGAGACAAGCTGTAATCATGCTCACCTCCCCGTAGAGTATCAGGCTGCCGGATAGCAGTGGCCACTAGTCTGGTCCATTCTTGAGGCGGTCCTGGTCATATCAATCCCTTGATAAAAGTCCGAGTTTGCCAGCAAACGACCAGGACAACTTGATGGACGGGTCCCTGTATCGCACTCCTGGCAGGCGCGAAAAACATCACGAAAACGACCTCCTTAGTGCAAAGAAATCCAGGGACACAGCGGGGATTCTGTGGAAGCTTTTATTCACCGGTATTCAGCATTAGCATAATGCATTTCGACTCGCGTCTTCCTCAGATGCTGCTGATTACTCGTTGTTACTTGCTCCCTCCTTTTATATATCCTCAGGCACTCCCATTGGTTGGAGAACAGCTGACCCTGCTGCCGTGACGGGACCGAGGTTTAATGCACAACTTCATGTCCCATAGTGCATTGTTCTAATAAGCACTGCAGTCGGGTTGAAATGAAAGTACTGTAATTGCTGCTTACTGCCTCGTGAAAAGGGGGGGCCATGTGGTGGCGGGTAAAACGAATTGTGCGTGTTGAAGGCTTCCTCAGATCCCCAGAGTCCAGCCCCAGTAATGAGAACAACACAGGGCCTGAGACAAGCTGTAATCATGCTCACCTCACCGTAGAGTATCAGGCTGCCGGATAGCAGTGGCAACTAGTCTGGTCCATTCTTGAGGCGGTCCTGGTCATATCAATCCCTTGATAAAAGTCTGAGTTTGCCAGCAAACGACCAGGACAACTTGATGGACGGGTCCCTGTATCGCGCTCCTGGCAGGCGCGAAAAACATCACGAAAACGACCTCTTTAGTGCAAAGAAATCCAGGGACACAGCGGGGATTCTGTGGAAGCTTTTATTCATCGGTATTCAGCATTAGCATAATGCATTTCGACTCGCGTCTTCCTCAGATGCTGCTGATTACTCGTTGTTACTTGCTCCCTCCTTTTATATATCCTCAGGCACTCCCATTGGTTGGAGAACAGCTGACCCTGCTGCCGTGACGGGACCGAGGTTTAATGCACAACCTTATGTCCCATAGTGCATTGTTCTAATAAGCACTGCAGTCGGGTTGAAATGAAAGTACTGTAATTGCTGCTTACTGCCTCGTGAAAAGGGGGGGCCATGTGGTGGCGGGTAAAACGAATTGTGCGTGTTGAAGGCTTCCTCAGATCCCCAGCGTCCAGCCCCAGTAATGAGAACAACACAGGGCCTGAGACAAGCTGTAATCATGCTCACCTCCCCGTAGAGTATCAGGCTGCCGGATAGCAGTGGCCACTAGTCTGGTCCATTCTTGAGGCGGTCCTGGTCATATCAATCCCTTGATAAATGTCCGAGTTTGCCAGCAAACGACCAGGACAACTTGATGGACGGGTCCCTGTATCGCGCTCCTGGCAGGCGCGAAAAACATCACGAAAACGACCTCCTTAGTGCAACGAAATCCAGGGACACAGCGGGGATTCTGTGGAAGCTTTTAGTCACCGGTATTCAGCATTAGCATAATGCATTTCGACTCGCGTCTTCCTCAGATGCTGCTGATTACTCGTTGTTACTTGCTCCCTCCTTTTATATATCCTCAGGCACTCCCATTGGTTGGAGAACAGCTGACCCTGCTGCCGTGACGGGACCGAGGTTTAATGCACAACTTCATGTCCCATAGTGCATTGTTCTAATAAGCACTGCAGTCGGGTTGAAATGAAAGTACTGTAATTGCTGCTTACTGCCTCGTGAAAAGGGGGGGCCATGTGGTGGCGGGTAAAACGAATTGTGCGTGTTGAAGGCTTCCTCAGATCCCCAGCGTCCAGCCCCAGTAATGAGAACAACACAAAGGAGGGAGCAAGTAACAACGAGTAATCAGCAGCATCTGAGGAAGACGCGAGTCGAAATGCATTATGCTAATGCTGAATACCGGTGAATAAAAGCTTCCACAGAATCCCCGCTGTGTCCCTGGATTTCTTTGGAGGTCGTTTTCGTGATATATATATATATATATATATATATATATATATATATATATATATATATATATATATATATATATATATTCATCATCTCATTTCCTTGTTTTAATTGGGTGTTTTGAACTAGGTACAAAGACCGTGATCAAGCTATCGGCTGATAGCGAAACGCGTTGGTTTGTCCCTTAATTTTTGAAGCTGCCAGCTGAACAAAAGCTATTTGGGATATTAACTTCAGAACCTGTGAGTGCGTGCCAATTATTTCCAAGGAAATGAGATGATGAATTTATGACGGCATGGCTCTGCTGAGGTCCCGCACCGGATAATAGAAGCGCCAGGGGTCCACAACACCCCAAATTACTTAGGGTGCGCATTTTTAGGAAAATGCACATGCTACTGTTTTATCTGAACTGTATATGTTCATCTTCCTAGCACTATAGTAGAAATGTACCTACTATTTACTATATTGGTACTTGCGATATGTTTTACAGAAGACTGATGCTAGACCAATAAATACTTATTGAAACGTCCTAATCGCCATCCTGTGCATTTTCTGAGAATAAGCAAGCACGAGTGACTGAGTGAAAAGTACTGTACTGTTTTCGACGATCCCTGAAGAATCAGGGTTGTCATGTTCAGTGGTTACCAGAAACTACCTACACCACCGTAAGATACAGGGCGGTGATAGTGGCACTTTAGAGCTAGCTGGTCTAACGGCTGACATATCCTGTGGGGGTGTCCGGAAGCGGTTTGGACACCAAGCCCTAAATTTAGGTCATACAAAACGTGCAGGTCCTGTGGATTCCCAGGAACTACACGACAGCATAATCAATTAGCCTTCAATTGTATACAGTTGTGTTAGACCTGGCATCTTTTGGTGTGTTTCCCTTATCTTTTTGCTTTCTTACCTCCCAGTTTTAATCCTGTGTTTGCTAGTTTAGTGTCTCTGCGCACTTTCAATGCTGTTCAGTGTTAAAGTGCAAGAGCTCCTATTGTAAATTCCATTATGGATTGGTGTTTCCATGATTGGCATATTCGATTAACTGGTAAGACCCTGGTAAAGTGCACTGAGAGTGCCAGGGCATGTAAATCAAATACTGCTAGTGGGCCTGCAACACTGTTTGTGCCACCCACACAAGCAGTCTTTCAAAGGGTTCTCAGACCTGCCACTGCAGTGTCTGCATGCAGTATTTACTGCCATGTCGACTTGGCAAGTACACCCACTTGCCAAGCCCTAACCTTCCCTTTTATTACGTGAGTCACCCCTAAAGCAGGCCCAAGGTACCCCAATGGGCAGGGTGCAGTGTATTTGAAAGGTAGGATATGTACCGGTGTGTGTCACATGTCCTAATAGTGATATCCACTATAGGAATTACTTAAGAGAAAGATTGGCCCCCCTCCTGTATTTTCTTTGATGAACACTTATAACGATTGTAACACCGTGGAAGATAATTATAAGACCCTTTGTACCCAAATACAAAGTCAACTCGACCAAATTGCCCCCGAAAAAATCTGTAGGAAAGTAGTTAGGCCTTCGGCCAGTTGGTATAACGACCATCTTAAATCTATGCTCTATTCTGCTAACACTCACCGGACCTTGCCAGTGTCTCCGTCTTACGGTCCCTGCAGCATTCTCCCTATCTTCTCGTGTTCGTTCCCGTCTCCCGCCGCCGCTCTACCACCTTTACGGTCACGGAGTGGAGACGGGGACCACAATCCCCAGCTGCCCCAGCGGCAGGAGAACTGCTGACGACGCTGTTTCCGCGCCAGGAGGCGCATAAAGGCCTGCACCAACCCCCGCTTCACGGGACCGCGCGCGGGCTAAGCCCGGGCAAAGGGCGGGCCGTCTGTGGCCGTCCGGGGCTGGACAAGGCTGGGCTGGGCCACCTCTCTGATATCTGCTATAGGAGGCGCATGGGTGGCAAGTAGCGTTGCTCACTGGACTGTTATCTGAAGGACTCCTTCTCTAGACGCAGTTAGTGGCTTCATTTTCTGTGTTGAGGTCTCCATGTCAATGTCTACGCGATCTGGTAGGGGCTTGAGGGGGGTAGGTGGGGCTGGTGCTGGTTGTGTTTCTGGGACTATGGATCAATTTATTACCCGGGTTGTCACGGTTATCGAAAAAGAAATTGCCATGACTGAACGGCGTCTTTCCCGGGAACCCCTGACCGGCAAACGCTCATCGTTGGGTTCTCTGGCATTAGTCCCCTCCTCAGTACGCCCAATTGATCCTCTAGTTAATGTTTCCCTTGCTCACGCATCTGATCCCCTAGTTAATGCTTTATTAGATCCTGACCACCCACGGGTTGTTGCGATTAGGGCCAGCCTGGATCGGTTAGAGAGTTTGTCTGCTGCGGCTTCGCAGGGAGGTGAGAGCGCCCTGCCAGAGCCACGGCCGATTGAGACCTCTGCGCCTTTGCTCCCTGCTGCCATTTCACCTCGTCAGGAGGATTCCACTGCCCCTTCTGTGCCCTTACCATTGGCAGCAAATGGCTTAGCTTCTAGCAAAAGGAAACGACCGGCTAGTCCATGCAAGGGCAGTTACTCAAAGACCTTTAGGAAACCTAGGAGAGTTGGAAGTAGGGTGGGTTGGTCCCATAAGGGTGCAGGGGTGGATATTGGTCATCCCCAGGGGCTAAAGGGGGGAGCTGCTACTGGTGCTACTGTAGAGGAAACATGTGTGGATTTGACGTCCTACCCTCGTGATAAAGCCGAAGGCCCCGCTGCCGAGACCCCATTCATCATCCAGCTCGAAAAAATCATGAAATCATTGTTGATCCCGGTTTTAGAGAGAGTAAAGGGGTTAACAGAGCGACTGGACAGATTCGAGCAAGTCACTCTTGATAATTTCTTTTCCCTAAAATCTCTCATCAAACTCCACTCTAAAAATAGGGAGGATTGTCTAGTAGGGAATTTTGCTCCTTGTGAGTCATCTACAGCCCCAATATGTCTATCTAACACATGTGGGGCAGTGCAGGGGGTGGTTGAGGAAAATAGCCCCGTTGTACAAACTGTGGCCATCCCAAACCCTGGGGCAGCCTTAGTGGGGGTCCCGGTGCAATCTAACGCAGCACCGGGTAGCATTATCCATCCAGTGATGCCTGCGAGATTTGTGGGCCCAAGTACAAGCGGTACCGCTGTGGTTAACAAATCTGGCGATAGTAATTGTACTGGCATATCTAATACCAAATCAGGCAAAATAACCTCATCTCCCATTTTCCAATCAAGAAATGTTCCAGGCAGTTTGCCTGTCCCTAATGTCAACCTACCCCCTGACTGTCAGCCTTTTGTGACAGTACTTACTGGGGTCCCCGTGCTAAAGCCAGGTAAACAGGAGTCATACATCGAACTCAAGAATAAAACCTTATTCTGGCTGAAGGAAAATAGACCTCTTCCTAGCTCATTAGGTGGCCGGGTTATCCATGTGAGGAGGGTTAGCTGGTTAGGCAACCGGCGCAAACACATAATGGGGGACTGTATAATAGTTAATTTTGAAGACCCTAGGGTAGCAAGCTATGTTTGTAGTTTTAATAGTAGTGAGGGCGGTATGGGCCCCAACACAGGAATTGGTACGCGTGACCTTAGTTTTTTTTAACCCCTATGCAATTCCCACCCGGCCTCCCAGAGCCGCAAGTTGGGAGGGATGGAATGGCAGCCAAACTTTTCATAACCTCCCCCAGTTCAGCCTGTTCCGTCAAAACCCATTCCCTTTTCCCACGTGGTCCTGGCAGGATTGTTGACAGAATAGTTACCAACCTCCCATGAAGTCATCTGCTGTTTTTGAGGAGGAGGAGAGCTGTGATCTAGATTGTAAAGGGGTAGCTTTGGGGCCACCCTGTTACAATTCACCTCCTTCTGAGGGCAGTGTTGTGTCCCATATCGTGGAGTCAACAGGTTATTTAAATTCCGATGAGCCCGCCCTTGACGCCCCAAAACAGCTGAAATCAGTGAGTGATGTACCAACTAACTCTGGATCTCAGGATAGTCTACCCGTACAGAGGGTTTTCTCTGCGCAGGTTGTAGTCGATGACGAGGTCCTGAAGATTGTCAGCTGGAATATAGCGGGCATTTCTCGTAACCTGGACATACCGGAATGGAACTCTTTTATTGAGTCATTCGGGATATGCTTATTCCAGGAAACCTGGTGTCTGGAACCCCGATATAAGGTTGGTTACATCACCTACTTTGTTCCTGCAATTCCCTCGTCCGTTGGGAGAGGTCAACCTTCAGGTGGTCTGTTAATCTGGGTCAGCATCTTATTGGGGTATCATATAAGGTGTATAGAAACCAAGTCCCCAGACTTGCAGAGACTAGCAGTTAGAGGGTCTCCTGGGGGGCGGACTTTAGAGCTCTTTAATATCTATGCTAGATCCCCGAAAGGAGGCGCGCCCTCACCGACCCTACTGGGCCTAGAGGATGCACTCAGATCCTGTAGGGTAGAATCGTTTATTATGTTAGCAGGGGACTTTAATTGCACTTATGAACCCCTAGCCGAGGATGATATATTAGGCACCCAAGAAGAAGATGCTAGGAGAGGCATCCCACCCCTGTTAATTCCACCTATTAAGAGCTGGACCCAAAGTGTTATCCACTTAAATGCCCTAACCATAGAATTTGGTGTGAGGGCAGTAAATGGACGGTCAAAATCGGACTCCTGTGGGGCCCATATTTTTAATAGGGTAGGCCATTCAGCTCGAATTGATTATATCTTGCTGAATTTCAAGCTTTGGGGGCATCTGTTGGATATGGCAGTCCTCCCTTCGTCTGGCAGCGACCATAACCCGCTGTCCTTATCACTGTCCCCAATGTGGACGGTTGGGGAGAAACTGCAAGCCCCCCAGGTGTGGAAGTCAACTAATGACGTTTGTCCCTCGAATTTACGGGAGGCGCCTAAAATGGAAGAATGTAGCTTTTGATGAGGGTAAGATTGTGGATATAAGATCAATCCTGGCCAATGCCTTGTCCAGACTAGATTCTCTTGTGTCAAATGTTCATGAGATTTCCACTCTGTTTAGCCATACTACCAAAGCACTAGGTGACCTCTTCACTGTGCGAAACCCAGGTTATAGGGTCAACAAGATGGGGCGCCCTAAGGGTAACCCTGGGTGGTATTCTGTCCCCTGCAGAAGTGCGAAAAGGGACTTAATTAATGCAGTCAAACTCAAGGATACCGAATTGATTAATACAGCCAGGAAGTTGTACAGGGGTGCTATTGGTAAGGCGAAGAAAGAGTTGGAGAATCAGTTCTGGCGCGATCTAAAACTGGCAAGTGCTGGGAGGGATTCGAAGGGTTTTTGGGATCTAATTAGAACCAGGGACAAACCCATAGATTCCCTTATAACATGCAATATCCCGGAGGCATCATGGTTTGACCACTTCTCCAACCTTTATACTGTGGCAACGTAGGTTGGGGTAGATCCAGCTGAAAGTTTTTCGGTTGACTTTTTTGGGCTGAGTGAGGACCTCCTGTTTACAGGGAAGGAAGTAGAGGATGCAATTTCGTGTCTCATCCCAAATAAAGCTGCGGGCCCGGATTTGATCTGCATTAATACATTAGAATGGGGAAAGCTCATTGCATCACTACTTAATGCAAGTTTTTATGACGCACCTCTTCCAGACTCATGGATGGGCGCTGAGGTCGTCCCGATTTTCAAAAAAGGGAGCCGGGATGACCCAGCCAATTATCGCCCTATAAGCCTACTGGATTCTTCGCAAAAGGTGGCAGGAAAGGTAGTTTTAGGGAGGATGCTCCAGTGGGTAGAGGAGAATAGGGTACTTTCTGATTTTCAGGCGGGCTTTAGGTTAGGTACCGGGACCATTGAGCAATCATTTCGCCTGCTACTGTTATACTAGAAGGTGGTCGTGCTGTGCAAAGGCAGTCTGTATCTTGCCTTTATAGATCTGCGGACTGCCTTTGACCTAGTGCCCCGCAGTCGTCTATGGAGGGTGTTGTCAGACTTAGGTATGCCACCGTACCTATTATCTCTGATAATTAAGTTTCATGCTGAAAACTTTGCACAGGTTCGGTGGGGTAATCAGGGCCAAAAGACCGCCCGAATAACTGTAAATAGAGGTGTCCGCCAGGGCTGTGTCCTAGCCCCCACTCTGTTTTCATTATATGTCAATGGAGTGGTGGAGCATCTCTTACAAAATCCTTCAGATGCTCCATCCCTGGCGGGCAGGAAAATACCCACCCTATAATTTGCCGACGACACCCTCTTGATCTCCAAGACCCCAGTTGGGTTGCAGAGCCTCCTTGATAGGTTCCAAATTTTCTGTAATTTGAGGGGATTAGAAATTAACACGGGAAAGACCAAATATTTGGTCCTGAACCCCCCGAAGAAAAGGGGTAGGCCCCCTACACTGAACTCAGTGTCCCTAGAAAGGGTCAAGGAGTTTGATTATTTAGGGATCCGCCTCTCTGACACCATGAGGTGGAATTGCCATCTCCATAAAATGCTGCTAAGCCATAAAAGGGTGGTGGGGGCACTTCTTAAACAACAACGGTCCTCCACCCTCAAACCGATTGCCCCAGTACTTGGCATCTACAAGGCAAGAGGGGTGAGTGCGGCGCTTTATGGAGCAGAGCTTTGGGGGGCACAGAATGTGGAGCAGTTGACCCGTTCAGAAAACAAGTTTTTGAAGGATTTAATGGGTCTCCCTTACAGTACCCCCACCCTTCCCCTATTCCTTTACATGGGCTGCTGCCCTATTAAAGACCATGCAAGGTTGCGCCCTTTACTTCTTTGGGGTCCCATATGGAGAGTTCCGGAGCTTGCAAGCTATGCTCAGGGGCTAATCGAGGTTTTATCAATGCCTGGCTGGCACAAAATAGGATGGCTGAGGGATGTCAAGTGGTTGCTGGGCGAGTTGGGTCTTGGAGAGGCTTGGCACTCCAGGCCGCACCGCCCAAGTCTGTCTTGAAAAAATTGTATTGGAAATGGGTAATGGATTCTAGAAACTCTAATCCCAATCTAGGTAGTTGTACTGCTGAATTCCTATCAGTAAAGGAGGTGGCATCACTTGAGCCTTATCTCGATATTATTTCAAAATCTAGGGATAGGGCCTTATATTTTAGATTCAGGATAGGTGTACTGCCCGTGCGCGAGTTGACTGCTGGATGGAAGATACCAGCACAGACTACTCCTTTTTGCCCTTTCTGTGAGACCAGGGTTGAGTCGGTTCCCCACTTTGTATTTGAATGTCCTGCGTATAAAGCTCCTCGCCTCAGGTGGCTGAAACCCCTATGTAAAGAGCTTGGCACAAGACAATGTAGTGAGGCCCTCCGTATTTTAAAATCCGACACACGCCCTTTATTCGTCTGTGGTATGGCGAAGTTTTTAAACTGGGCATGGTTAATCAGATCAAAAAGGCTCTCGTATGTTGTTTAATCATGGTTTTAAAAATGGATTTTTATGTAATTTATTTATGCCATTCGTATTTTGTTCTTGTATAATTGTTTCTTTATGAATTGGCTTTTTATTTTTATAAAAAGATGAATTGTATTGCTTTTAAAGATATGTTTTATATCGAAATAAAGCCAACTTTGACTGACTGAAATCTATGAAACTGGCCTGTCGACAAGCTGAGAGGAAATGGAGGAAAACCTACTCAGATAAGGACAGGACTGATTGGAAGGTACTACTGGGGAAATATAGGAAGGAAATCAATGTGGTCAAGTCGGAATATTTTGCCAATATTATTTTAAATTCTAAAAACAATTCACGGACAATCTTCAAAATAGTGAAGGATATGACTGCTCCTGAATGTCTGCAATCTAAAGTTGTGCCGACCCAAGCCTTATGTGATAGCTTAGCTATTTATTTTTTGGAAAAAATAAGCAACATAATTGATGGATTAAGACGCACTGATCTACCCAGTTGTAATGACTTTGTGGATAACCACATTGAGGTACTGGAATCGGGCAGGGCCAAAGTAACAAAGATGGGCTTATCACCCACCTTGGACCACTTTGAGCTTTTTTCAGAGGATACTTTTTACAGAATTGCAGGGAGTGTATCGTCGGGATCCCCTTTAGATCCCCTCCCTTACAAAATCTGGAAGGAGCTGGGTTCTGAGCTCTTCCCCCTTCTCCGCCAGATCTGTAATAGCTCCCTGACCTCTGGGTCTGTGCCAGCTTGTTGGAAGAAAGCAATGGTCACTCCACTTCTGAAAAAACCGACTCTAGACCCGACTAGTGCGGCTAACTACAGACCCATCTCTGTCCTTCCTTTTCCGATAAAAATAGTTGAACGTCTGGTCAGCAAAAGTCTATCTGAGTTCCTTGAATCCAACTTTAGGTTGGATGATGTCCAATTTGGTTTTCGACCTGGTCACGGAACCGAGACTGCACTGGTGACCGCATTGGATGATCTTCGGATGCGGGCAGACAGAGGGCAATCAGGTATTTTAATTTTGCTCGATCTGTCTGCCGCTTTCGATACGGTCAACCATGAAATCTTGTTGACCAGACTGGAAGAAATTGGGGTGTCTGGGACTGCCCTTAATTGGTTTCGATCCTATTTATTAGATAGGTGCCAAGCGGTTTCCCTTCCACCGTATCGGTCTAAGTTTTCTGAAGTCCACCATGGTGTCCCACAAGGGTCGGCAATAAGTCCCATTCTTTTCAATATTTATATGCGACCCCTGGTTGGACTCATAAAAACGCATGGTGTGAGACTCGTAAATTATGCCGATGACACTCAAATCTTTTTTTCCCTCAAGGGGAATCACTCTATTCCATTGACAGCCTTTCAGGACTGTATGCGAGATACCGCCCAATGGCTAAGAGCAAACTCTCTTCAGTTTAATTCAGGTAAAACTGAGGTTCTCTACTGCACCACCGGGAGGATTCCCCCCCTTTTCCTGAGAATCTCTGGTCATCTTTGTCTATGCCTACCTTGGCGCCGGCTAAAGCTGTACGTAATCTGGATGTCATGCTTGATGCTACCCTAACTCTGGAAACGCACGTCAATAAGGTGGTTGGGACCTGTTTTTCTCTGATTAGAGCTCTGAGGAAAATGTTTCCACTATTACCAGAAGCGGCGAGAGCACTGGTCACTGGTGGTATTATCCTCAGTAGACTAGATTACTGTAATGCTCTACTGTTGGACGCCCCTGAATTTTTGACTGAACGTCTCCAGAGAATACAGACTATGGCGGCCCAAATTGGCACTGATGAAACCACGTCGGTCATCAGGTTCGTTGGCTCTTGCTGAGCTTCACTGGCTACCGCTAAAGCAGAGGATCCAGTTTAAATCCCTTTGCCTGGTTTTTAAGGCCCTGCATGGACAAGGACCCAGACCCCTTCAGAACATTTTTACGTGGTATGTACCCACCAGATGCCTCCGTCCTGCTACTGCCTACTTGGTAAAAATTCCAAAGGTCCGGAAAGTCAAGTCAGTGGGTAGAGCTTTTAGCTTTGCTGCAGCTAAGCTCTGGAATGGCCTTCCCCTGGAACTCAGACAGTCGCAAGACCTTCTGCAGTTCAGGAGGAAACTTAAGACATGGTTGTTCCCTAGAGCTCAATAATTCCTTTTGGCACTATTTGCTCTTTCTGTTCCCCCCTAGCCGCATATCTTTGTATCATGTACTGTAGCGCCGAGATGCCCGTTGGGTGATTGCTGCGCTTTATAAATACTCTATACAATACAATACAATACAATATTGTTTTTCACTATTGAAAGGCTATCTGTCCAGTAGGATAGAATGGATAGTACGGATAGTACTGGGTAACATTTTCTGAGTATAGCTTCCCATTGGGACAAGCTAGATGAATGGAATTTAGTATGCCTGAACTCAGAATGTAGAAATGCATCTTTTAGTAAACATGATTTTTATGTTCTGTGTCTGAAAATGGCACTTTTAGAAAGTAGGTATTTTCTTGCCTAGCCATCCTGTGTGCCTCTGTTGTATTGTGGCTTGACTGTCGGGCTTTGGAATGACGGGTGCTGGCGATGTGCATTCTCTTCAGATAGACACTGGGGGGGGTGAGGTGTGTCCTGCCTTTCCTGGATGAGTCAGGGCTGAGCTGAATAGACCTGGGCTGCATTTAGAGTAGTAGTAGGAGATTTCCTTGCACCTGAAGGGGCCTGGTAAGCCTTGGACAATGCTGTCTCCACCTTTTGCCAGGAAACTGGCCCAGAGAGGACAAAACTGGCTTGGAATGCGCCCAGACACTCTCTGCCCAAGAGAGCAAAAAAAAAACTTGGTATAAATATTGGGATCTAGACCCCAGAACTTTAGAACTCACTTGGATCAAGGAACCTGCCAAGAAGAAGCACTAGAATAACTGCCAGGAGGAGTACTGCCCCTTTGCTGTGTTATGCTTTGCTGGGTTGTCCTGCAGTTGCCGCCGCCACCACCGAGCCACTGCTTGCACCGCAAACTGTGGGCACCGCACTTTGCACCGCCTTGCTTCACTCCACTGCCATGTTCTCACTGATGACGTCACTGCACGCTGACTTCAACACCCATGACTGCACCGTGGTTTGGGGGCACCGCCCCAACCGACATGGCAACCTGGGCCCACCGACACCTGCTCCCATCAACTGACACTGCAGCTTGCACTTTGACCTGTCAGCACCGCAACGAGCACGCCCCACTTCGCACCGCAACCCTGGTCTCACCCACGTTGCTAGACAACCGTCCCTGAGCTTCTGCCTGTACCGCGACTTGAGGGCACCGCAGGCTGCACCACTACGTTTAACATCGCAACTGCAATGGTTTGCCATGACCGGCCCGCACCAACGCGATCAGCCGCAACCTAAGGACTGTTTACGAGTCTGCTGACACGGATGCAGGTACGCACCAATGCGGTCAGCCGGAACTGTTAGATTCTATTGTTTTCATCACCGCGGTAGCCCCGGACGGAGCTACCGGTTTTAAGGAACCACAATTTAAAGTCATTCTTACAAAGTGCATATTTTTGATTACTGTATGTTGGTCTTTTATTGTTTTGGTCTTGTTTGCACAGATAAATATTGGTTATTTTTCTAAAACTGGTGTGGTGTCCGTTTGTAGTGTTTTCACTGCATTACTATATGTTATATACTTCACACACTGCCTCTGAGATAGATTAGCCTCATGCCAAGCTATCAAGGGGGTGAGCAGCGGTTAAATTACAAGTGTATCCCCCTTATCCTGACTAGAAGGAAGGGTCCCTATTTGGACAAAGGTGCAAACCATTGCCAACTAGAGACGCCCATTTCTAACAAGTTGTAAATCCTTCCTCTCCAGGAACATAAAAAACTGAAAATAATATATTTTGAAAATGTTACAGTACAAACAAGACCGTAAAGAAAACTGAATTGCATAAAGTTAATTGAGTAATGAACATCCAGGCTTCTAAAAATCTAATCGTCCACTAACTATGGTGAGTCAGATTTTATCGGGTTGCGCTATATTTAGAACCTACTTGCCCTTAAATCTTGTTTTCATCTTGTCACATTTGCTCTGTGTTCAGAGACAGAAGTCAGAAGTCAGTTTACAAATACTTTCCCTTCTCTGAGTGCAGAGTTCTAGAATGTTGTAAAGGGAACTGGCTAACATGCTGTATGAAGTGGGAAGTGAAAGGCTGTAGGGTATCAGGGTTTTCCTAACACACATTTAAATAGCTAATAAGTCAACTGTAGAAATATTTTGAAATATATTTCAATAGTTGTGAAAGCCCATTTTTTGTTCTTCTGTGTGATGAAAACAATATTTTAATTAGATGAAAGACAAATCAAAACAATTTACTTGGTGATGCGCAAATGATAAATATGTTTTCTGAAACCCAATTTTCACAAATTATCGTTAATACACCATATAGTTTTATCAGTTAATCTGCGAGGTAGTGGGAAGGTTTTTAGACATTTTTTTTAAATATACTGTTTATAAATGACAATGCGCTACCACATCATGCTTTAGTAATATATTTATTAAAAGAGAGTGTTTAAACAAGCACTGAGAAACACACCTGCCCCTGTCCAAATGACAATGCTATTAGTTAACTGAGAGGCAAGTCAGAGATCATGTGTACCCTATACATTTGTGCTAGATTCTTATTACACATGGAGCAAACGTTGAATCTATTTAATCAAACAAAATAATTTTGTTTTGTACAGCAGAAATGCTGAACTCACATATTCGAAGGTGCACTCATATGTGTGAATAAAGAAAAAGGCGACTGTAAAATTAAATATTTGCCATTGATCACACAATTTGAGACCAGTTTATCGGTCAAGTACATTACAGTTAGGTTGATTAGATTATTCAAGTTACTCGACCTGCAGGTCTAGTAACATTTTTATGATTTTACGAGGCCTGAGATCACATTTGAGGCTTCTCAATGGACAGGCAAGAAGAAGAAAATAAGTTAGTGTTAGGAACTGTGCCTCACGTATATTTGAAATGTGCTATTTGAAATCACAAGTAGGTCAAGGCCTGCCACTGTCAATCTTTTACATTACATTAAACAAAGTGTAAACATTGCATTTGCGACTCGCTAGTTTTAATTAAAAGCACAGATTTATTGATTTTGGAATCTGCGTCCACAATCCTTCCCTTTCTGGTCAGGGCCCCAAGAATCCTAGAACCTTCCTAGCCCTGCCAAGTTTCCCAGGTCTAAGCATGATGTGCCGCACCAGTCCACTTTTTTTATTTGAATTCTGGGACTTGTAGTCTTGAATATTCCATTATAAAACAGGACTACAACATCCAGAATTCTAAGGGAAAAAAATCTGGACTGTAGCAGAACATCATGCATGGAACTGTTAACTTTTCAGCTAAGTTGACCCTGCCGGGGTGGCAAGGGCAGTAGTGGTTGCAAAGGACAAGTCTGGGGTCACCGGTGTGAGGTGACCCCTCCAATTAATGTCGAGACATGTCACTGCGGTGACTGTGGAGCTTCAACTGTCCTTTGACAGTTGGACATGTTCATCAGCCAGTGTAGTATCCTATCGTGGGTGTTGTATCCTAGTAACCCTGCTACTGTGTTCTGTATCCTAGTGATAGTTGCCAGTCTCCAGGTTTGGTAAAAAAATTAGTATAGTAGTTGAAAGGCACAAATTCTTCTCTAGAGCGCAACAACCAGGTGAGTCAGTAGAACAGTACATTTCTGTTCTTAGGACATTTGCATCAACATGTAGATTTAAAGAGTTACAAGAAGAAATAACAAGGGGCCAATTTATTAACAGAACTAGCAATGTCAAAATACAAAAGAAACTACTAGATTTAAAGGGCCCTTCATTACAAAAGACAATAGAAGTAGCGAGATGCATAGAGAATACCTCAAGATATGTTAAAGAACTGAATTTGGACCAAGTTAAGGATAAAGGGGAGTCCTCTAAGATTTGAGCTGTTGAAAAAAATAGCATTAAGAAAAGTGACAAGAACATTAAGAGTTTTCAACCTAAACACAATCGTGTATGTTTTCGATGTGACAGCATAAGGCATACTGCTGATTCCAAAAAATGTATAGCAACCAAAGAAAAATGTTACAAATGCAAAAAAACTGGGCTCTTTGCACGCATGTGCAAAGCAGGTTCATCTAATAATTGGAAACGCACAGTACATGCAATAGGGGAGTATAGCGAAGAGGGCTCAACTGATGAAAGAGATGCGATTGAAGTGTGTGTTGTATATGACAACACCATCAATGAGATTCATGAAGGTTACAACCCTCCAAATTGCATGCTAGGCATTAATGGTACTAAAATTTTGGTTTGGGCAGAGTCATGCTATCCTTACACTATCATAGATAAAGACGCTTGGGAGAAAATTGGCAAATGTGAGTTGGATTCACCTGACATTGAACTCGTGGGTTATTGCGGGGCTAAAATTCCTTTATTAGGATTCTTTAAATGCAAACTTTCACACAAAGCAAGGTAATAACCAGCAATGTGTATGTGGTAGAAAAGGGTGGAGCCCTAGGGTAGTGTGAACAAAAAATGATAGGTATTAAGCAAGACCCCAACCACCCCCAACAGGTACTTGCAATGAAAGATACTGAGAGAACCAAATGGAGTGTAAAGTACCCCAAGTTGTTTGAAAATGAGCTGGGAAGTGTAACCAAATTTGAACTCCGGATTGTTCTTAAAAGCAACAATGTTCCCTGTGTTCACAAGGGAGGGAATCTTCAATTTGCACTCAGAGAGCAATTAAGGAAAGAACTGCAGAGGTTATGCGACGCACAAGTCATTGAGCCAATTGAATCTTCTGAATGGCTTAGACCCATTGTTTTGGCGGGCAAATCTGATGGAAATTTGCGCATGTGTATTGACATGAGAGACCTTAATCGTAACCTGACCGTTACCCACTGCCACATATTAATGAGATGGTATCGTCTGTTACTAATGCAGCATACTTTTCCTTAATCGATCTCTCAAGTGCGCATCACCAAGTACGGTTACACCCAGCATCAAGACATCTCACTTCGTTTATAAAACCAGAGGGAGCTATCCGAATTGTGCGGATGCCATTTGGTTTTGCCTCCGCTTCTGCTGTATTCCAAAGGGTGATGTGCAAAATTTTGCGAAACATGCCCAAGGTCTTAGTGCTTCAAGACGATGTTTTGGTGTGGAGTTCAGAAAAGGAAGAGCATGATCTTATTTTGGATAAAACATTGAACAAGTTGCAACACGCAGGCTTAACTGTGGGAGTTGACAAGTGCAAATTTGGTGTGGAACAGATAGACTATCTGGGGCACACGTTGTAAAAAATGGGAGTTAAACCAAAAGAAAAACTGTTGGACGCCATTGCTGATGCACCATCACCCAAAGACAAGGAATAATTGCGATCATTCCTTGGGTTGGCGGAATTTATTTGAAGTTCGTCCAACACCTTGCTGACAAAGTGCACGTTTTCAGAGTGGTCAGGAATGGACAAGGAAGTGGAGGTGTGTGTACAAGGTTGTTTAGATTGCATGTGCAGCGACAAGTCACATTGGATTGAAGAATCTCCCATTGCCCCAACCTAGTTTCCCAGTGAGCCATGGGAAAAGGTGGCCATGGATATCTGTGGGCCTTTCACCACCAAAGGGATAATGAACAAGTTTGCCCTTGTAATGATCATTCTAAGTGGCCTGAGGTTGCGTTTCCCAGTGAAATTAAAACTTCCAATGTTATTGAATTTTGTGACCAAATTTTCCACAGGGAGGGATGCCCAGGCACTTTGGTTACAGATAATGGGCCTCAGTTCATGGCGGAAGGGTTTAAAACGTACTTATCCATAATGGGTATTGTACACTATGCTACAGCAGTTTATAACCCCAGGGAAAATGGTCTTGTTAAGAGATTCAACCGAGTGTTGAAGGAATGTGTTCAGTTGAGGTGGCGACTGCAAGGAGGCAGTGAAAGAAATGTGGAGCTACCGATCTACACCTCATTCTGTCACTAAGGAGACTCCTTTCATGCTCTTAAAGGGAAGACAGCTGGGGTCAAGGGTGTCTCCAGCATGGATGTTCAATGGACGTACATATCATCTGGACAGAAAGAATTTGATGGACAGGATTCAAGAACACCAGACCAAGTAAGTAAAGAGGCATAATGACAAATTGAAAAGGGGAAGGTGAGTGTTTGCAGTGAGTGATTTGGTGAGAACTAATAATCCAAGCACCCAGAAGACAGCTTTGTCGAGATGGTCGGTAGCAATGCGTGTTACAAAAGTAGTGGGCAACAACATGTGGTTATCTGATGGCAAAAGGTGGAATGTCCGTCGAGTTACAATGTGCAATGCACTTGAGCGGACCATGTGGATGAATAAATCGGGCGGTGGTTTGTTGGATGAGGTGACTGATGTAAAGGCCACTGTGAAGGATAAGGAATCACAGGTTAGGAGACGTCCCAAGTGGCAAAGTGACTATGTGTGCAATTAACTATGTACCTTTTGTTCTACTATGTTCTCCATGTTTGTGCAATTAACAATGTAGAGTTCAATTCTTCTGTTCAGATGTTATGTTTCATATTTGCATTCTTATAGGTTTCATTATTGTATTGTTATTGGGAGAGGGAGATGTGTTGTATCCTAGTAACCCTGCTACAGTGTTCTGTAGCCTAGTGATGGTTGCCAGTCTCCAGGTTCTGGAAGACTGGACTTGACTTGGTGAGACAGTTGATGCTGAGGAGGACATGTCCACGGGTTGCTCTTTGTAACTTAATTAACGACTTCCTAACCTGATCTCTTCTGTTCTTCCCACGTCTACTTTCGCTGATAGTTTTTTTCATACCCAGATCTTTGGCTTTGTATTCTGGGGACTGTATTAGGGTTGACACCGTTCCAAGATAAACAAGCATTTGCAATGCAATCGGTCTCGCCTTAGGGACCTTATATGTATTTAGCTAGCCAGCACATTAGCCTGGGTGCTGAAACATCTACTGTTCTTAAACATGGAGGGAAAGTAAGCACCAAAGTGCGTGACATACCAGGTATAGGAACACATGGAGAGAAACAGGGCCGGACTGGGAACAGAAACCGGCCCTGGCAAACTGCTCAGCCAGACCCCTGGGGTGAGGGGGAGTGCAGCTGAGCAGTTTGCGAGGGCTGTTTTCAGCCGGTTTTGTTAGTGGGCCGATATTGCCAACCCCCGGTAACAAAAACGGCCCCCAGGGGGCCAAAACCGACCACCACCCTAGCCGCCTACCTGGGATACGCCCGGTGCCCGCTATGGCCAGTCCGGCCCTGGAGAGAAATATTGCCTATAAAGCTCTGCTTTTAATATTAAATCAGGGCCTTCGGTGGTCGTATCACTGAAAATACAAGATTTGAAAAAAATATTGTTTATGGGTTGTAATATGTCGTAATGTATTATATATTTTGTATTGTGTTTCCTTAATGTTTAGTGTATTACTTTAACCATTAGATCATTAGCAGAATGTTGTTTGCATTAGGTCACTAGTGGAATGTATATTACTTTAATATTCTGTTGCACTGGAATCTCTAGCCCATTGAAGGCTCTGCTGTTGTAACTGGAGGTCATGGGTCTTTCTATGGAATAAACAAGACTTCACTTCAACATTGCTTCGTCTGGATGTTGTTATTTATGCCATACTACATTATATGGCGACGATTTACTGGATTATTTGGACCCACCAACGCATTTTTTATCTGGATTGTATTTTTTCTTGCTGCCACTTTAAAGTAACAACCGAGGATCTACACGGGGAAATTCAAAAGAAATTCAACATTCTGCAACACGTTGGATCAATGTGGAGTTTCCTATGGTGCGTCCTGTTGTGCAAGCTGGCGGTAATGTACATTTAATGATTTCTATCATTACTAGTTGTGACCAACTGACTAGGTGTTATTGTTCGAAACGGTAACAAGCTTTCTCTCCCACTACTGCATCCTTCAAACAAGATTCTCACGCTTACCTAATCAGCGTTTGAAAAGTTAATTGTTTGCTGACTGCTGGATTCTCTTTGCTGGTTCCTTTATCCGAATGCGAGTGGAGCGTGCACGTCATCACAACATCTAATGTTACCAAAACAAGTTCTACTTCCTCTCAAAAGCACGTCGAGCACTTTTGGCGGCCATTTTTTCTAGTTGGGAAAGATTTCATTGGCATTCCTAACTTTCACGTTGTTTTTCTTCAGATTAATTTTGGAACAGTTCAATTCAACCATTTTCAACCAAGAATTGCTTATTTTGGACATATTTTCATTGGTTTTCTTCTTTTCACTTCAAGGTTCACAATTTATATTGTATTTATTTTCATTGTGTTTCATTTCACATTGTGCTTATATTCTATTCTGTGATAAGCACACATTGATACTGTGACATGGCTTCTGCTAACACAGTCTTGCAACCACCTCCATTTCTTGAGATTGCTGGCAAACCATTAACACCGTGGCATAAATGGTTCAGGGTATTTGAAAATTATCTTGAAGCCATTGATACCAGCAAATTCTCAGCCTCAAGGAAAAAAGCTTTGTTATTTAACCATATAGGCAGTGCTGGTCAAGAACTTTTTGATAATTTACCAGTTTTTCCTGCACCTTCTGGAGACGAAACTTGGGATGTTTTCAAAGAAGCTTTAGCACGTATTGGTAAACAGTATGTTGATGAACCATCAGTTATGGTTTAGAGACACACATTTTTTAAACGCAAACTGACGTCCGAAGAATCTATTGAAGAATATTTAGCGGTATTGCGTGTTTTAGCCTCAAAATGTGTTTTGGGTAATTATTTAGATACTGCGTTGGGTGATCAATTAGTATTTAATTGTTTCAATAAGAAGATACAAGAACGTATTTTAACATGCAAAAATCCATTGCTTGATGAAGTTATGGATATAGCCAGAAGTATTGAACGTTCTGTGGTATCATCTAAAATTTTAACTGAATCTTCAACTACAATTTCTTCAGAAAATGTGAAAGTTGCACAAGTCAATGCTGTGCATAATGCTAATGATCCTGATGTTAATTTGATTTCACATAAGAACATACCTAGAAAAACAACTGAAAAGAGGGTTGGAGGGGCATGCTACAGGTGTGGTTCAAGGTTTCATATGGGCAATTATCCGAATTGTCCAGCTCAAGGAAAAAGATGCAACAATTGCAAAAAAATTGGACATTTTTACACTGTATGTAATTCTAACAAAACAAAATTCAAAGTTAGTCAACTTGATGTTGAGAATGACATTTTTGCCAAAGCTATTATTAATGTTTCATTATCTTTCGAAGTTAATGCTTTAGGGGATTCTGAAAAAAAGTGTAAAGGTCCCATCTATGAAGTACAAATTGGTGTGACTGACCTTGGTATTATGGCAGATTCAGGATCTCCCATTACCATCCTAGCTGAAAACACGTTCAATAAGTTTTGGTCTGGAAAACTATTTAAGTCTACCAATATAAATCCCAAAGCATTTGGTGAGTATGATATAATCATGAAGGGTTACTTTGATGACAGCATTATATTTAAAGGAAGGAACATTTTTACTAAAATTTACGTTGCAGTCAATGGACGTGATATACTGGGTTGGCAAGATCAGGTTAAACTAGGTATTATACTCAGACCTAGTCATGATGAACCTGTCATTCTTCGTGATATGCCAGTGCCTGCTGTACAAGAAACCAATGTACCTGAAGGGTTTATACAGAACCTGTGTTCTAAATTTCTGGAAGTCTTTTAAAAAAAGATTGGAATGGTTAAAGAATTTCAACATACTGTTAAATTGAAAAGTAATGCCATTCTTGTAATACAAAAAGTAAGACCTGTTCCACTTTCTGCTAGGGAAGATGTAAAACAAGCATTTGCAATGCAATAGGTCTCGCATTAATAAGAGTTAAAGCTATTGGCATTGCAAATGATAATACTTTTTATTTATCTTTTGTTATAAGTAACAAATAAATGAAAGCCATTATTGATTGATGGCTGGTGACCCACAGGTAAGAAGTATCCCACAAACACTGCAATGTTGCTTTGAACCTTAGATCCCGTTTGTGGTGATTGCTACAGTTGTAGGCGCTGTTCTGTTTTATAGGAGCAGTGAAAGGGAATCCCATTATGATAGAAGGAAGACGGAAACTTTATAATAAGAAAAGAGCAAACTGTTTGTAAGTGTGCTAGGAGAGGAATACTAACATATATGAAGTTGAGGGAAAAAAGGCAAACAAATACTAATTTTGAAAAAAGTATTTAACAAACCTGAAGTCCTATTGGTAATTAGTATTCCGTGTTAAATTATAATGCATTCTGGGATATATACTTTGTCCTCCTTGTTTAAAAAGTAGACTCCCGTAATCAAAGGTAATATAGTTTGAGAAATTTAAATAAGCAAATCCCAGAGCAAGGCACACCGGAGTGCGATGAGGGAGAGAACAGGGAGTCTGTGGGGCAGGAGAATAAAGGGACCCTAATATTACGAATGGCTGTTCTTCTTTAAGTCACTTGTAGCATAAGATACATGCCGAGCAGACTCACGGCGCTAGCTGGGGCTTTGCCTGGCTTTGCTCCGTTTTGCTATGATGTACCTGTTTGCCGGGCATACTGTTTGTTTATTTAGACATTATTAAATCACGCGAGTTGTTTATTAGTTTATGTGTGAAGTTTTATATAGCGCCGGACATTATCCAAAGATTCTAAAGCGCTTTACAAGCGACCAGTCACAGCTGCAAAGAACAGGGAGTTTAAAAAAAGAAATGCATCTGTTTCACCACCCTTTTGAGACGTCTATTGCTAAGGTACTGGAAAGGAGGGCAGGGACTAAGCATCGTGGTCGTGTACGCTTGGGGTGAGAGGAGCTGCACCCCGACCCTGGTCCAAACTGCGAATGCAAACACAGAAAGCAAGGGGGCTGGCTGCGTCCTTGATAATTCCAGTGAGGTGCGGGGAAGGGAACCTGGCGACTCCCCCTCCAGATGCGCCGACCTGAAACACACAATAAGGGAAGTGGAGACAGCAGCCTGTAAGGGTGTGCAGGTCTCCCAGCCAGTGATAGAGGGGGTGGGCAGCGAGAGCAGCCTGTCCTCCCCGTGACCCTGTGCGTTCTGTGCCTGCTTTAATGTGAAAGCCGATCTCTTGTCTTTATGGTGCCATGTGTTTGAAACACATGGTCCCATAATGATAACACCCCACCAGCGCTAAAGCCGGCCCTACCCTCCCGGGTGACAGTGCGCGCTACAAATCTGCCTGGCAGGGCTGCAATACATTTAATGGGGCAAGACCAGCGTTTGTTAATATGACTGATACAGTTTTAATCAAATGGGTCCAGTGTTTCTCAGCGGGCCATGTTTCAGAAGAGGGAATTTACTTTTACTGTGAAGTGGCACTACCCTGTGAGGGCATCTGTCAACAGAGGAGTACCAGCAGACATGTTGAGAAGTTTTAGCAGGAACCAGGCCGTAACATATTTTTCCAGCCAAAAGTATTTAACAAACCTGAAGTCCTATTGGTAATTAGTATTCCGTGTTAAATTATAATGCATTCTGGTATATATACTTTGTCCTCCTTGTTTAAAAAGTAGACTCCCGTAATCAAAGGGAATATAGTTCAAAAAATTTAAATAAGCAAATCCCAGAGCAAGGCACACCGGAGTGCGATGAGGGAGAGAACAGGGAGTCTGTGGGGCAGGAGAATAAAGGGACCCTAATATTACGAATGGCTGTTCTTCTTTAAGTCACTTGTAGCATAAGATACACGCCGAGCGGTGTCACGGCGCTAGCTGGGACTTTGCCTGGCTTTGCTCCATTTTGCTGTGATGTACCTGTTTGCCGGGCATACTGTTTGTTTGTTTAGACATTATTGAATCACGCGAGTTGTTTATTAGTGTATGTGTGAAGTTTTATATAGCGCCGGACATTATCCAAAGATTCTGAAGCGCTTTAGAAGCGACCAGTCACAGCTTGTTCACAAACTCTACGCGATTTTCTTGGCTGCCTATTTCCCCTGAGAGTTCCCCTATGCAGTCATACCGTTAATGTTTCCTAGTCCTACATTGTTATTTAAAATCATATATAGTTTTACAATGTCAGAAAGATGGACTGTGTGTTCATCTTTTTTCCCCATCATTTATGAATACGCAAAAGAGCAATGAGCCGATACTAGCTCTGCTAGATACCAGTCATGTGGCATACGAGGACCTCCATGGAGAATAAAAGCTGAGAGACTTTTGAACACAGCCTGACTACGGGGGACAGTAAAATCTGGAACACATTGTGGAAGGAGAGAAGCAGACGCAGCTCCGTGGGTTGCAAACAGAAAATTGCTTCACAACATAGCTGTGGCACGATCATTCTGCCAGAGTATGTTAGAGGATTTACAACAGATTATCAGAGGGCCTGAAAATGCTTGTGGCTGGCTACAGAAACGTAAAACAGAGGGTGTCAGACTGGCACTAGAATGTGGCTGCCTGTGGAATGGTCAACGTAAACCCGAATAGACGTTTGTAGAGGGTAAAGAATGGACACAGGAGTGGGAAAGGGTCCAAAAAGGACAAGCATTGGCCACACGCGCGCCTCGCGCTTAAAGTAAAAAAAAAAATCTCGCTGAGCACGGTGGCTGGCAAAGCCAAACAGTGGCTGAATCATTCCTGGCTGACTTGAAATTCATTCAATGGAGTTGAAAGGTTGTGGAAGTGTCGAACGTTATGGAAAGTGAGGGAAAGCTGTTTAGGAGCTATGACGTTTCAGTTCTTCAAGGATCTATTATGGAATATCGAAAGTAACAACATCCCGGTAGACGAATATTGAATACAGGATATAACAAGAGGCACTGAAGCTGACGAGGAGGGAGTGGGAGGCGGGAGTGGGGGCGGGCGAAGTGGTGCGGGCCGCAGTTGTAAAAGGCAGGGAGAGGGTGAGATTGAGGAAGGGAAAGATAGGGATCAAAGGAAAAAACAAGGGGGTGGCAAATGGTGTGCACTTTGATGTCCTCAGTGGCCGCGCGGCTCACTGAGGACATCAAAGCAAGTGATCAGGCAGTGCTTTTCAGGCTGCCAAATGGTGCGCGCGCACAGGGCACATGCACTGTATTTGGAGGCCTGAAAAGCCACTGTTTGCACTTCCAAAACTCGCTTACTATAAGTCTCGCCAGAGCAGCGCTAAAGCGCTGTCTCAGACGAGACCTAAAAATTATTAGATGATATGTGTTCCCAAGGTATTGTTAACCAATTAGAATCTTCAGAATGGGTTTCGGCAGCTGTCGTTGCACGCAAAAGTATGGGTGATATATGCCTATGTGCGGATTTGAGAGTTCTCAATAGAAACATTCTTGTAGACTGCCTTCCCCTTCCCCGAATTCATGAAATGTTGGCCAAATTAGGAGGAAGCAAATATTTTTCTACCATCGATCTACGTTCTGCGTACCATCAAATTCCCTTATCTGAAGATTCGCAACCTCTTACAACATTTGTGACACCTTTTGGCGTGTATATGTACAAGCGTAAGCCATTTGGCCTGGCATCCGCTGTCAGTGTTTTTCAAAGGTTAATGGATCAACTGTTTGGGGGTGAGAAAGGTATACAGGCTTTCCAAGACGATATATTAATCTACACTGAAAATTATGATCAACACATAATCTTGTAAGAAAAGGTTTTGACTAAACTGGGTTCTCAAGGAATGACCATCAATTTTGATAAATGCAAACTTATTTCTCAAGAAGTCAATTATTTGGTGCATAATATTTCTAAAGATGGTATTAAACCTAAAGTTTCGTTGTTGAAAAGTATTAATGATGCACCAATTCCAACAGACAAGGATTCACTTAGAGCCTTTCTTTATTTAAGTGAATATTATGCACGTTTTGTTCAGGGCTATGCAGTCATTGTTCAACCTTTGAGAAATCTTCTGAAGAAAAACGCTAAGCATGTATGGTCTGATGAATGTCAAAGCACTTTTGTTTTAGTCAAAATGTTAATTACTACTGCTTCAGCTATTAAACCTTTTACTCATGGTGAGGAATGTATCATTACAGTAGATGCTAGTGCTAAAGGTCTTGGCACAGTATTAAGCCAAATGGTAAATGGTCAGGAGTGCACTGTTGCGTTTGCATCACGCACTCTTAATGATGCTGAAAATAATTATAGTACAATTGAGCGCGAAGCACTTGCATGTTCATGGGCTTCTGAGAAATTCAAAATGTATATTTGGGGTACAAAATTTCAATTGCATACAGATCATAAGCCTTTAATTTATTTGTTAGGGGATAGTTCTTCTAATAAGGCTTCCTCTAGACTCATTAGATTATTAGCAAGACTACAAGAGTTTAATTTTGAGATAAAGTATATTCCAGGAGGCAAAAATGTCAGAGCGGGTTGTCTATCACGGTTACCTCTAGACGGTGACTGTGTTGATAGTGATGAGGGAATGGATTTGGAATATGTTTTTACAGTTAGTGATATAAATGAACAATTTAAAATTTCAGAAAAAGAATGGTTTGATAGTTGTGATAAGGATGATTGTATTATTCAGGTTAAGAAATTTCTGATTCAAGGTTGGCCATGTAAAAGGAGTATGTCTACAGATGTCAAAATAATTTTTTCCCAGGGTGCTTCAGAGTTATCTGTAGTTAATAACATTCTAGTTAGGCAGGATTTGTTTGTTCCACCGACTAATCTTAAGGCTAAAATTATTTCGTTGGTTCACAATCGTCATTTCGGTATTACTGCAACTGCAAAGAAAATTAAACAAATGTATTGGTGGCCTGGAATTGATGGCCAAGTTAAAAGATTTGTGGAAACATGTTCTGAATGTTTATGTTCTGACAAACATTGGGGAACAACTACAGTCCCTTTATGTCCTGTGAATTGGCCGAATAATGCTTGGGAAAAAATAGGTCTTGATTTCACTGGACCGTTTAATGTTTTAAAGGTGACAAAAGATTTCTTATTGTTGCTATTGACTACTTTTCTAAGTAGTTGTATTTTCTTTTGTCAAAAGTGCAGACTCAGCTTCTGTTGTTTCATTTTTGAAGCACTTATTTTGTATTGAAGGTAGAGTAAAGGAAATTGTTACGGACAATGGGTCTCATTTTGTATCTGAAGATTTCTCTAAATTTTGGGATAAACATGATGTTAAACATATTCTTGCACCATTGTATAGTCCATCTTCCAATGGTCTAGTAGAAAGAGCTAATCGCTTAATAAAAGATGGAGTTCAGACACTAATTGCCAATAACTTAGATGTGGCTGAATATTTACATTTTAAAGTATGGAATTATAATATCACTCCACAAAGCACTACTAATGTTGCTCCTTTTGTGTTATTGAGAGGGAGAAAACCTATTTCAGCTCTTAGTCCAACATGGTTATTGGATAAAGTTGAACAAGCTCACAATATCGATTTACAAGATGTTCGGGAACATGTCAAAAGGAAACAAGATTTGCATAAACACTATTATGACAAAAGAATGCATGTGAAAGAAGGTGTTCTCAGTATTGGTGATTGGGTTTTAATTAAAAAACCTATTAGAGTAGGGAAAGGTTGTTCGAAGTTTTCAGAACCAGTGAAAGTATTGAAAATAACTAGAATGGCAGTCTTATTACAGAATAAGGGATGGTGGAATAGAAAAGCTTTAGTTAAGGTGACAGGTGAACAAGCTAAAATAATCCTACAAAAAATCAGTTCTACAAGAGAGAATGAAAGAAGTGATTGGTATGACCTTGATACTTTGACTCATGCAGCTTGACATGAAAGGCTGCAAATTGGTGGAGCAACCTCTTCTAGTGTTAACTTGGATAGAGGCGATATTCCCACGATAAATTCTGCAACACAGTCAAATGTTACTTCTGGAGGTGACGGAGACAACTTGACTAGATGTAGTTCTAGAGTAAGATCAGCTCCCATTCACTCCAGAGATGATGTATATTATTAGTCTATTTTTGTTTATTAAAAAAAGGGGGGGGGTAATATGTGGTGTTGTATTATATATTTTGTATTGTGTTTCCTTAATGTTTACTGTATTACTTTAATCATTTGATCATTAGTAGAATGTTCTTTGCGTTAGGTCACTAGTGGAAAGTATATTACTTTAATGTTCTGTTGCATTGGAATCTCTAGCCCATTGAAGGCTCTGCTGTTGTAACTGGAGGTCGTGGGTCTTTCTATGGAATAAACAAGACTTCACTTCAACATTGCTTTGTCTGGATCTTGTTATTCATTCCATTCTACATGGGTGCTCGTGGATACAATTTTTATGGACTGGAATCTAGAGAATGCTAAAGTGATTCTGGTATTTTACTGATCTCTGCTGTTTGTTTTCTATCAAGAAAGTTAAATAGAGGCGGTTACCAGAAAAATTAAAAAAGAAAGCCCCACAACACAAAGAAACTCTGGTATTTTACTGACCTCTACTGGTCGTTTTCTATCAAGACAGTTAAATAGAGGCAGTTGAACAGAAAAAAATTCCTAGGGCTGATCTCCAGAGCCCACAAAATATAAGTATATACTAAAGTATATACAAGCGGTCTTGAATGCTCGACCTAAAAATATACTGACAGATGAACATATCTATTAGTGCTGTCCGTTTATATTTACTGTTTGTAGTACGCACAGATAAAGGCTAACAATAACAGCTTTCGGTGCTATTGTTTATTTTTGTACCAAAATAGCGGTGGTGCCGGTAAAAAAATGAACAGGTGGCAACTCTAGCTAGTAGTCTTCTCAAATCACTTTAAAATAACACGACTACCACTTGATATCACTGAAATATTCACGCATCTGCAAGATGATAACAAAATACTCCTGTAGTTTAAAAAAAATAAAGTGCTCTAAAAAACACGCTAACAGATGCAGAAAGCAGATCCAGAGCTGAAGAGCCTATGTGAAACAGCTCCGTCTAGAAAAGGGTCCCGCAAACTGACTGACGCGCAGCCTCACTCGCTCTCTTTGACTTGGCTGTTAAGTGCCACATGCTGAGCACGAATATGTCAACAAGAGCCCGGAAGTACACTGTTCTTAAACCTGTCGTATAGCAGTATTGAAAACTACAATCCCCGGGAGCCCATGCGAGCTTTCACCAGTAGAAACGCCTAACGTCATGGGACTGCCAGTTTCCGTGAATTGTATTGGCTGTGGTTAAATATCCGGCCTCTGTGAGCAAGGCGGATGACGTCTGCTTGTAGTCTGCCGAAGGAGAATGGCCGCATTAGGAGGTCGGTGCCGGGCCGAGGGTTCAGACAGGGGCTGAGGCGCTGCTTCCGAGGCCCTGACAGCTTGTTTCCGCGGATTTGTTTACTATGCGCTTTAAAGCGTTGTCTATAAGCGCGTCGTAGGCGATCATGGTTTATGAAAGAACCTTGTTTGTGGTCACTATTTGTGTGTTGTATGAATAGTTTATGTAGCAGGGAGGTGGAGCAGAGCGCTGAGTGCATCGATGCGGTGGGTGATGGCAATTCAGTACAGTGACAGGTGTGTAATTTCTCTTACAGGGGCATGTGGGTGTATCTTTAACACCAGGTAATGGGTCTTAAAGTAGTAGTTGTATTAGATTCGGCGAGGAAACCTTTGTGCTTTTGTGTTTAAATGGATAATTGTATGACGGTCTGGATGTACCATGAAGACGGCCATATGTCTATCAGTAAAGGCGAGTTTAGGCCTGTTGGGTGCTGCGGCACGCTGTTATTAAGAGAATATGACAAAGGCACTTTAAATGCCAGGTGAGTAGAGAGCTGGCACTGAGGTACAGCAGTCAGAAGTTACTCTGTACCAGTACATGTAGAGGAGGGGACTGTGTGTTAAAGCCTAGAGGCTAAATACCAGATCCTGCAGGGGTCTGCATTATGACCCTGATTGGCCTCGTGTGTGCAAGATGTATAGGGCAAGCTACAGTGTCCCTGAGCCGTGGTGTTGGAGCATAGTATGTTTCATTGCATGTGTTGGCTTGGGCATACAGTGTGTATAAGGATAAATAGATGAGGATCGGGTCAGTGAAGCGCTTTTTGGACAAGTGCTATTTGTGTCAGGGTAGTTGACTTTTGGGAATGTGTGTTTATGGCAGTGCGTTCTAGTACTAAAAGCAAAATAGTAGGTCGGTGGCATTACCTTTACCACAAACGGTGGGAGAACGATGTACTGGTTATGATGTGTGTGAGGCATGGTGTACCATTCAGGTCGGTGATGGCACTGAGTCTTGGGGGGAGGCCGAAGAGGATAATTGCACCGTATTTACAAGTGTAGTGGTCATAATAACACAGCGTGTTTCAGAGCTGTAGGTTATGTTTTATACAGGAGAGGTAGATAAGGGTACAGTTTACCAGACCGATTAGATAAACCACTGTGTGTACTGTGACAGGAGGATGAAGGTGCTGTGTGAGGCAGGTGACGGCTCTGTATGAACAATGGGAGGTGAATGGGCAAGGGATTGTTGGTCATAATATGTCGCTTTCCTAGATATATATTGTGTCACATTATTATCACCAAGCAGAGTTTCATGTGCTATCCGTTTCTCCTTCGTACACCAACACCCTTACTCCATTCCCAAATTGCTTCCTTATGCAAATTTGTATATCGTGCACACCTTCCGGTTGTGTATGTGTAGTCACAGATGACTACAAAAGTATGTATTCTTTTTAATGCTCTGATGTTACACTGATGCCAACCACAAATGTACAAAACTCCCACTTGTCTCACTAACGTGGTTATGATGTTGCTCTTGCCCTTGGGAATGTTGTGCAAGTTCTTGTCCTATTACACTTTGTTTGAAAGCAGGCTTTTATATTTAGTGCTCAGGCAGCTCTATATCAACAAATCTACAATAAGTTAAATGCGGTTAACTGTGTGTTCCAGGAAAGGAAAGTGGGGTGTGCCACTAGACCTAGGACGTGGCCATGGTGTGTATCTGGGTAGTTGGTTGGGACCTTTATGTATGCCAAGATGGATGGACAAGAGAACTGTATGGCCGAGGGATTTGTTTTAGAGCGTGAGCATTATACATATTTATGGTGTCACTATCCAAACACTTAAGTATGGGAAAGGTGCGGTCAAATAATTGTTACACTGATTCCACCGTTATAAATGTAAGGATTCATCCCATAATTCATTTGGGTTTTTATAGCCTAGTGCCTACAGCAGAAATAGTGTACTCGAGAATGGTTTGCATGTGTACCATATTGTAAAGTGGCCTTCAGGTTGTGATTCATCATTTTTAAATTTCGCTTACTGTAAAAGCCTTAAACTTTCAATGCATAGTAGAATATATCCGTAGGAAGAATGAAAAGTCATTTCCATCTCCCTTTTTCCCTCCCCTTCATCCCCTAAAGTGTAATTTGCATTTTATTACTTTTAATCAACTTGCGCATGCTTACTATGCGTATGTACCATGATCCTCCGCAGATTTCAGCTCCCACATTACTGCAGTGTCATTATAATGAACATGGAGCTCTGTTTTTCTCTGCTTTTAAACTTGGTAAGGATACTAGTGCACAACTCTGTGATCATAGATTGCAAAAATATTTACAAATTTGTGAAACTAATTTTCTCGAAGCTCCTATTGGGGTTGGCATTATGAAAGTGGCAATTTGATCATACTGTTTGTGAAGCCATATAATCCTTTGAGATTGTTCTCCCTTGGTAATTAATCACAGGGGGAAAAAAAGTAACTTCTTAGGAAAGATATCACAGAATATGACTGTGCACGCTTAAAATAGCATTTGGAAAATGGGTCACTAAGTGGTTGGTGGTATTTTTCCCTCGATATTTGTATCTCTTATTTTTATGGCTGATGACCTTGTATGTTCACGAAGGAGCTGTTTATTTCACTATCCACCCCTCCCTGTCCTATGGACAGTGTTGACAGTTTGCCAGGCACATGCCTGTTGCATAACTCTCACTTCCAAAATGTTAGTATATGCTCAGGAAGGGCTGTCACGCTATTGAACTCATCTGTGAGGACCTCTATTGGTAGTAGAGTACAACAAGCCTTCCGTATCTATTGTGCCCTCAAGTGAGTACTTCTGTGGTAATGTAGTGCAACTGCAGCTTTCCATCTCAGCTGTGCTTTCCTGCGAGGACCTCCTTTTGGTAGTATAATCCAGCTTTCATTCACCCTTGTATTTTCCTCAGAAGGCAACTGTTTGCAGTCCAGTACCACAAGTCTTCCATCTCCATTTTACTTGTGAGGACATCTGCATAGGTACACTTCAGCTTTCCAACACTTGTCTGAGGTTGTGGAAAACACCTATATGCAGTTCAGTGCTGTATGTATCTCTCAAGATGCCATCTTTGTCAGTGCACACTCATGTCTTTGTTTAATATTTGTTTACACAGAATAGATACGAGAGATTACATAACTTATGCTTCAAGTGCCTATGACTGAAGAGTGCAAGAATCACACATTTATTTTCTTATTGGCCACGTACTTCTCTTCCTGTGCATACGTTTTAATAAAAAAACAAGCATTTGCAATACAGTCTCTCGCCTTTCAATCAATCAGGTGTTTTTTAAGTGTGACTACTCACCCATAAGGGTCTCAAGCTGCCGGCGGGGGGTAGGGGGGGGGGTCGCAGGTTCCAATCCATCGAGGAGGGGGTCTGTCGAAGAGCCGGGTTTGAGGTTTCTTGCGAAGATGGGGAGCGATGTCATCTGTCTGAGGTGGAGCGGAAGGTCGTTCCTGGCTCTGGTCGTGCGGAAGGAGAAGGAGTGGCCTCCCGATCTGGTCTTTCTAGTGCGGGGGACCACGGCGTAGGAGAGCTGGGCAGCTTATATGTATTTAGCTATGCAGCACATTAGCCTGGGTGCTGAAACCTCTACTGTTCTTTAACATGGGGGGAAAGTAAGCACCAAACTACATGACACACCAGGTATGGGAACACATGGAGAGAAATATTTCCTTTCAGCAGGAAATGGTATAGTCCAAACCTCTGTTTTTAATAAAAAAAATCAGGGCTTTCGGTGGTCATATCACTGAAAATACAAGATTTGAAATAAATATTCTTGTCTACATGCGCTCGTGGAAGACTATTTCTATAGACTGGAATCTAGAGAATGCTAAAGTGATTCTGGTATTTTACTGATCTCGGCTAGTTGTTTTCTATCAAGAAAGTTAAATAGAGGCAATTGTCAGAAAAATGTAAAAGAAAGTCCCTCAGCAGAAAGCAATTCTGGTATTTTACTGACCTCTACTGGTCTTTTTCTATCAAGACAGTTAAATAGAGGCTGTTGAAATGCAAAAAAGTCCCTAAGCGGAAGCAGACAAGTCCTAGGGCTGATCTCCAGAGCCCACAAAGTACATACACATATAAGTATATACAAGAGGTCTTCATTGCTCAACCTAAAAATTGCCAATAACAGCTTTCAGGGTGAAAGTTGAACTGGATAAACCATTAAGTATTCAACCAGGACGAGCTGTGACACTTAAATACTGCCATCCTCTGAATTTTTTGCCCCACCTGCATCAGCACTAATGTTTTATAAGATACCGTTTAGCATAGCGCAAGCTCTCTCCCCCTATTATATTTTTATGTGAGCATACCTATCTTTCTTTTAATACAACTGCAGTCCCCCATCTTCTCTTAGGAGATCTGTCAGGAGAATAGTGTAAATGTTGCTTTCAATCTGCATTCTATTCTTCTGTGCGGACATCTTATGGCTATATAGTGCAGCTTCTGCATTCACACAGTTGTACCCTCCTTTGAGGACATCTATTGGCTTTTTAATAAAACTACAGCTTTCCTGTTCCCAGCTTGGTTGTCAGCAGCAACCACATGGCACTCGGAGTAAAAGGTGGACTGGCCTCTTACATCTTTGGGTTATGCAGAGACTTATGTATCCTAACTTGACAATGACAAAAAACAGGTACAAAATTTCTGCTGGTGTGCAAACATAAAATTGCTTTTTATATACAATAGACAAATTAGATAATGAATTAAAAGTGTTATAATGGTCTGTTTTTCGGATATAAAATAGTACCTCATGTATTCCCCAAAAGGAAAAAGGACACATCTAACCTGATGGAAAGACGTGAGAATAAAATGCTACAGTAGGATGATCCAACAATGTCTTTTGACAAAAGGCAGTGAAAGCTGACCTGAAGCCCCTTTTTAGGTCTTGGCCTGCGTAGGCTGCGCTTGCGCAGTCTCGCCGGCGAGATCTTCTGTTTCTTAGTGTGGGGCTTGAACCCGCACCTCTTCTCCATTGGCTGGCTTCCTAAATGGAGGCCAGGCGTTGGAGGAGAGGGGCCTATGTCGATTTAAGCCCTGTCTTTTTTGGATTCGGGGGTGTGTTTTTTAGTTTCTTTATCTCCTCTGTAATGTAAACATTCCAGCCAATGGGAAGAGGAGAGAAAGAAAAACACGCCCGAATCCGAAAATGACGCTGCGTTTCTCCGAGGCATTTCTGCTTGACCTCAGAGAAAGATGGTGGTGTTCATGGCGTCATCCCCGTTCACCATGGTACCCCGTACACGGCCCGGCTGGTGCTCGTCCCCTCTGAAGTTCTGCAGTACCGGGGGATTAGTAGGGGTTAAGTAGTGCAACGAGGAAACAAATGCAACTATAGAAATGTACGCTCTAAACTGGTGCTCATGTGAAGCGCTGCAATACCTTCGTGTCGAGTATGCGCTATATAAATCTGAAAAGAAAAAAAACAGAGGGCGCTGTGCTAGAGGAGTGCAGAGCTGCACCCCCTGAACAGAGGGCAAGGCAGGGTGACGGGAAGGACGGCCTTGGTCCCCGTTTCCCTCCCCATGCCCCGCTGTACCTTGTCAAATAACGAGGAGCATACGTGAGCCCCCCCGCGTCACCTTTTTTTTTTTTTTTCGAGTTCAGCAGTCTCCGGACACACCCACTTCCTGAGCCGGTCCCGCCCACTGCAGTCACAGCCAATGGGTGATGAGGAGGGCCCCAAGCACCACCCCTGCCCCAGACTTCCCGGGGACTGTGAGAGGCTTGGGGGAGGCGAGTGGGACATTGTGAAGTTATTTGTTTGGTTGGGGGGAGTGTGGGGAGAGGGAGGGCACCGAGATAAAGAGGCAATCTTCTCCTGCTGGGCCCAGCTACGACCCTCTGTCCATATGTATGGACAGCCTGGGGTTTGGAGGGGTGGCAGATGAGTGAGGGTCGTGGTGCGTAGGTGTGGGCTTAGGGTTGTCCATGTAGGGGGGCACTGATCTCCCACTCGGGCTGCTCTGGAGTAGACCACACCATGCGTGGAATAAGAGGCGAGGTAGGGGGTGCTTGCATAATAGCACAAAGCCGCCCCCACCCCTTTGGCATTTGTTAGGAAAACATTAATGTGGTGTTCTACTTGCATGAAGATAATTTAACTGCTTTCGCTGTCAGAGCTCTCTAATTGACCCATGTGGGAGTAGATGTGGGATAACGGCTAGAGCTATCGACTTTGGAATCAGCTTCAGAGTCCTGGCGTCGGCTCAGCATCCTGTGATTCTGGACAAATCACCTAATCTCACCTTAAACACGTTAATAGTGAATCTGACCTTGTGTAAAGTCATCTGGTGCGTATGTAAAGTGCTCCAATGCCATTGGGCCTAGTTCGCCTGTTTAAAACTGCAAATAAAAATAAAGCGTTTCACCGTGTTCTGTGAAAATTAATGAATGAGCGAGTTCAAAGCTGGTCGATGAACCAGAGAGTGCAAAAACTGATGCATTGGAGAGGGGGGGGGGGGGGCTGTTAAGACTCCCCCTTGCTTCTGCTGCCCACAATGTGAAATCCACGGGATGCCAACTCGTAGGAGGAGTCCTTGTCTATCCATGACTGCCAACCATCACCTACTCTTAGCTGATGCCTCCTCGTCACCATGGACACAATGCTCCAGTCTAGTACTTTTCTATTTCGATTGTTTTTTAAGACTTTTAGTTCAAATGGATGCAATTAAGTGAACTAAAATTACAAATCCTTGTCTGCGTTAATTTTTTTAAAGATCTGGGACTGCCATTTAATTATGCGTTTTTACACAGCGCTGACATTACCCAAAGGTGTCCCAACGCTTTACAATAGAGCAAAGAGCGTTACATTTGAAATTCTGAGTAATAGGTGACAATACGTATAGGTACTACGGTACTCATGACAAGAGTTACATATTTTTAAGTTACATATTCATTACAGATTACATATTAGAAAAGTTAAAGAGATTAAGGTTACACAAATACATATTAAATATTTACAGAGTCAATGTGTGTGTGTGTGTATGTATGTGTGGCTCTTCGTGTGTGGGAGGCTCTGTGTGTGTGTGGGTGGCTCTGTGTGTGGCTTTTTGTTTGTTTGTAGGTGGCTCTATGCGTGGTGGCTCTGTGTGGGTAACTGTGTGTGTAGGTGGCTCTGTGTGTGGCTCTGTGTGCGGGTGCAAATGCAATAGGTCTCGCATTTGAGTGATTAAGCTATTGACATTGTAAATAACAATGCCGTTTCTTTAACCCCTTCAGCGCGGCGCGGATTACCGCGCCGTGCTGAAGGTTCGTTGCGCGGCGGGGCCGTGACGGAGCGGTTCCGTCATACGCACAGCGCGACCGATGCGCATGACGGAACCGTTCCGTCATGCGCATCGAAAGGGTTAAATGTTTTAAAAACAAAAACCTAAACAAAAATAATGTCCTGAGCAATGCCAATAGCTCTAACTTTAACAATGCCGAGACCATTGCATTGTAAATGCTTGTTAAATGTATGTTTTAAATGTATTTGCGAAAATGGAGCTGTCGCCATTCAACAACAAACTTAATATGGTACAAGCACCATTACACGTGAAACCTAAAACGTACACACATTCCTATTCTTTTTATTTTTTATAAATTACATTATAATTCAATCAGTATCGCCATATAAAATACACACTAGAGACCACACCTATTGGCTTCGCCAATGCTTTTGTAATTATGTTACTTTCAGGCACACAACAATTAATGACATGCTACCAAGATTGGTCTTTGGTATCCTGGAACGCTCTCTAGAATTTCCAAGCTATTAAACATAGGGAATTGACCTTGCATCGTTTTAGCAGCATAATCCTCCTCCTCGGAAGTCAGATAGTCCGCCTTCGTATTTTATTTGTACGTTTATTTTAGGTTTGTTTTTAACTTGGTTTAGATGGTGACACATTACTTCTACTAGGGAAGGAGGAGAAGATGGCTTAATGTACCAGGGAAAGTTAGCAATGCTGCATGGTCTTGCATGTACCACGGCACGCAGCTGTGGATGCTGGCACCATACAAATGGAGGTATGGTTGAAGACTCGTTGCATGGGAATGGGGGGTGTGCATTATGTGTACCAGTGTGGCTGAAGGCACTCTGTGTAATAGGGAAAGTAGGTCTAACTGGGAAACCAAGGTTGTATCTGTGTGTTGCAGTGTATATTGGTGAGGGACTTATGCACACTAGTGTGGTTATTTCCTCAGTTAAGGAAGGCTCCAAGATAGATGGATGAAGGAAGGCACCAGAAGTGCACCAACTGGAATATTTATGGACATCTGTTATGTGCTGTTTAAGCAAAGCAAATTCTGTTCAACAGTTCCAATTTTTTTAGGAAAACATTTTATGCATTCACAATTATAATGGTTAATACATATTCTTTGTAAAAGTTTTTTTGCATTTTCCTTTTTTTAAATAAATTATGCAGTTCACAAAATTATATATGCCAGCCGTTTTCCAAAGAGTTAGTAGACTTCTTAAGACTATACTGATTAGAAGTAGGAACGAATCTGAAATGTGCTATATACTTGCCTTATTGTAATATTGGGTTTTAGAAGTTATTTTCAAATAGTAGTTGGCACCTCAAAACAAGTACTGTGTTTCTCTCCGCTTTGGAAAGAGGTACTCCTCATAAAGGCAATGTCTTCCTTTTTGATGAGACACATGGCACATTCCATAGCTTTTGTCCTAGAGGCACGTAATACTTTCTAAAAGATTATGAAACCAGTAAGATTTGCGAGCTTGCCTTGTGTTTAGAGATGGTTTTAAACCTACCATAAGGTTTTATAAAGGTGAAGTTTGGGAGTCCCCAGCAGGAGTGTAGCTATTGATAGCGGAGAAGGTACTGTGGCCCTGGTACTCGGTATAGCAGGGCCCCACTTCTCTCCAATTGCTGAATCTTTTTTTTTGCTACAAAGCTACGGGACTCTGTGCCCTTACTTGCACTGGGGACGAGAGCATCCTTGGTTCCGAGAAAGTTAGTAATCAGAAAAGTGAGGATCGACGCAGTGGGACTACAAGTTGTTGAGTTCTCTAGTCTTTAGGTTTGTGCACCTTTTCTCTTTTCCTGTCATTTTATCTCTGGATGTATAATGGGCATCCTCATGATTTAATAGTGGAAAGGTGCTCCGTAGGTGGTCCCACTGTCACCATTATTTAGTGAGTCATATTAAGCACTTCAAAAATGTGGATAACACGGATTTCTCCCTATTTTTTAATGTAAAAAAACTAATAACAAACAAGCTGCTTGGTTATAGTTATGTTTGTCGTGCTATTTTCAAAAGATCATAACATTTGTTGCTCATATTTACACCATGTATGTGTTGGATCCTGAAATTGTGTGAGAATCCGGTTTTATCTTATCGCAGGTTTATAAAATATATAATTCAAGGTGCTTTGTTTCGTTACTTGGAAATCATACAAAACATTCTTTGTCTGACTTGCTACAGCCCTACTTGATTGACAAACCTTACGCCGTTTATACACAGAGAGGCAGTAGGACAGCCCTCCCCAGTAATTAATTGTTGTTTTTTAAGTGTAATTCACATGTTCATCAACCCACATTAGTCATATTTGTTGTATTTGATACATATGAGGAATTTCCTCTTTTTCACACTCATGCAGATATTTCATTAGAACATCACTTGTGTAAGTCTGCATAGCAGCGGGTGCCCTATGTGTTCTTTTTTTTTTTTTTTGTTTTACATTTTTTTTTAATTTTTTTTAGTCATTGCTTTACAGGGCCACTATTTTGACGCTTTTTTCACTATCCTTTTTATAAAATAAATATATAGTGGTTTTAAAAGGAGTAGTAACTATTTCTTATGTCATGCTATTGGCTGTTAGATGTAGTCTGCCTCCTAGTAAGTCCTTCTGTGGGAACGAAGGAGGTGCCTTACTTTCGGCATATGGTATTAACCAATTTGAGATCACAGAACATTCTTGAAAAGAAGCTTCCCATCTCTAAAACGTGTTGTGCATTATGAGCAAATGATCTATTTGAAGACCTGAAAGTATTTAATTATAGGTCAAATGTTTACAAATCAAAATGTTTTTGGTGTTGGGAAAACACTACATAAAAAATGAATGGTTTCCTTTAAAAAATAATGCCAGACCTATATTCACCAGCATTTACGTTCTTTCCTTGATGAGCTGTGTCATTACTTGATTTGGGCTCCCACGTCATTGCTGAGGTCAAGTTGGGCAGTTTCTTTTTATTGCATGTACCTCAATATTGTGTGTGCGGCTGTGGTCCTTATTCTGTGTTTTCGGTTGTACGTGCCATTTTGGTCCCAATTAAATATAGTAGTTGTTTTTATTGAACCAATCAAGTCTCGCTGATGAACAGTACGGCCTCAACTATCCAGATGTACTTGTTTAGGGCAATCCATGTGCCATGCCCATTGCTCCTGGATCTTTTGTGTGCTTGTGTCTGAAATTGCTGTTTGCACTGTGACTGTTTGATATCCAGTGACAAATGTATATTAGTAGCTGTGCTCCAAATGTGGCCAAGTCTTATAGGATTTAGACTCAACAACAGCTTTTAAAGTACCACCTGTGCTTGCGCTATGCTCTGCATTTGTTCCCAGGCCCCAGTTTCTGTGTAGCTGCTTCTCTACCAAAGAGATTCCACCAAATCTGCATTCTCTGCATCTCCCATGCTCTCCTCCATGTGGCTGACATGCAGACTCAGACAAATTAACAAGAGGATAACGGCGTGCTTTTTGCAAGGCTTCGCACAAGCCAGTATCTGGACCGCTATTGGAGAATTAGACAAAGGCAAAAACATTTTAATTGTTGAGGTTCTTATGTGCATGCGCAAATGTTTCTCATTGCATGGGTGCATGCTCTTGTCTGGGTGTTGGTGTCCCTAGCACCCGTCATACTGATTCCCTTGCACTAGTGTCGTGCCTGGTACAACACTGGCTCTATGGTGCCACCAACCCTACAATCATGGTGACCCTGACATTATGGTAATTCTTAAAAAATATTTTGGGCTTCCATTGCACAATGGTTTTTACCCCTTGTGTACTGTGAGTACTGGAATAATGGTAGTGATTCTTGACATATATTTATGACGTTCTTGGCACAGTAGTGGACGACCATGGTTTTATGCTTGCCTTGGCATAATGGCAGTAATTCCTACCATATTGTGTGCTTCATTGGCATGATCTTGACCCCATTCTTGGTGTAATGGGTGGATTGGATTTGTGATATTAATTTTAAACATGATGGTGCGCACTCTTGAAATAATGCCGGCTCTGACATATTGGTGTCTATTCTTGATAGTCTGTGGCCATTCTTAGCATAGCTGTGGGAACCCTTGGAAGGTGATAGTGAACTATGGCATTGTAAAGCAAGATCTGCCCATGTGTGCAAGTATTTTATGAAAGTAATTCATCAAAATGACATCCTGATGTTTGGGGGGCTGGATGTACTTTAAATGAAAAACTGGTATTCATTAAAAAAAAAAAAAAATGTTGATGTTCCAAATCAATATCTTTTATATTTAGGAATGTTGTTTATTTAGCCAATATGAAAATGTATATTTGATCAAAATGTCTGTTTTAAGACTTGCACACAATTAATTTTAATCTGATAGTCGAGTGCTAATTTATGTAGGCTTGAGAGACCTAGCGGCTGGTTACAATGATGGTCAAACGATCGTCCGACCGCCATCGTTGTAGGAACGGAATCGACTGACAGGTAGTCGGCGGCCCCGCCCGCCAAATTACAATCCGACCATTGTGGAGGTGGTCGGAAACATGCCCCTTTGTATTGTGCTGTGGCCCAGAAAAGGGCCGCAGCACAAGCCCCATTGCCAAAAGGCATGTTTGTAAACATTCCTGCACCCTGAGGCAGGCAGGATGCAATGCCTGCCACATATTCCCCCCCAGGGCCCATAGCAGAGGGCCATAGGGGACAGGGGCTTTGCTAGGTGCCCCAAAATCCTTTCCGCCAGCCTTTTCATGTCGGAAAAACTGACATGAAATGGCTGAAGGAAAGGTGGATCGTAATCACCCATGGCGGTGCCAGAGAACGCACCGGCTCCATTGTGGGGAATGCGATCCTCCCGATGCGCTCCTTGAGCCTGTCTGAAGCTGTTGGTCAGTCCCTGGAGCAATGTGGTCCTACCGATCGCATCGTATTGCGGCGGTCAGACCGCAGTTATAGATTTCGGCCCCACTGACCTCATAATTGGCCCCATAGTGCTGATGTTAGCTTTGTACCAATAAGCACATGCTTCTATGTCCTCACTCCAGTAAAGACGTTTTATCTGTAACTAACCCTTTATATGGTTATCATTTTTTGCTGTCTGAGTTTGCAGCCTATTCGCCGGGAGTTACTAGTGTACATTCATCAAGACCTTTATATATCTATTCCATCATCTATCAAATCATTGAGCCATTCTCCTCTTCAGTCCAATAAACCCCTATAGACACCCACATATGTTCACCAGTCTATAGAAATTCACTTTTGTTTATAAACCAGCCAGTCCTACTGGTTTTGTCAGTGTTTTTTAAACTGTATGGGTTATTCAGTGACTGGCACATACCTGCTCAGTTTATGTTAAAATTCACTTCTTTCAGTCTGTGTTGATTTAGTAAATTGCTCCTAAATGTTTCTCATTGATTGAAGTTTACTGATTTGGACTCCAAGTCTTAATTTATGACAGATTTTAAACCTTTGCTATGCTTCAAACAATGTTCATTGCAAGATAGGGCATTTTTCTTAGGTGCTGTCTTTCAGCCTAAGTGGTTGGCATCATTTCTGCTGCCTTGAAATAACAACTCGTTTGCAAGGCTCTCAGAGGTGTTGGCCAGAGGACTAGAGAGCCCAAACTATACCCTTTTAAAAGTGCATTGCATTTTATTCTAGTTACACTTGTATAGTATTTAATAATCCTGACGAGGCACTGAAGCGCCCTATGGCAGCTAGCACGCTACTCTGAAATTCAAGGTTAGTGCTCATGCTATGGTTATTTGTTTAATATTTGTTTATTATTGGTTATTTCGATTACTATTGTGCTCACAAGAAACCACTGGATAAAGAAACAACAAAGAACACTTGCTAAGTTGAAGTCAAGGTTCGTTTTCATGTAAGGTTCAGAAACCTAGTGGCAGGAGAGTTTTTGGCATAGCTTATAATTTTGAGTATGTATAACTGCAGAAAGTTTTGTAAGTGGGATAGTATATAGTAAGGCAGCACTTGTAGAGCGTTTAATAACCCCCATGTGAGGGGACTCGAGTGCCTTTTCGCACAAATGTCAAGCTACACCAAGATATGTAAAATGATGTTGGCAAATGCCTACTAAACAACAAACGCAGAAATGTTAGCTTGCACGAAGCACTTATTAGACACGTACAGGAAAGAATGATAACATAATATACTAGTTATGTCACCAATTCCGATCTTACTCTTTTGATTTAGTGATTTAGATTTACTCGTTCAACCATGTCTCTGCCTGGTGCATGTCACCTTCTGGATTTCTTGTTTTTCTCCGATTACCACTCTTTTTGGTTCACTAGTGTTCTGAGGAGTGTACTGGGGATACCACATTTATGCCGGTCACCAGCTTATGGGTTACACCTGGCCCATCCTCAACCAATATGTTAAATGTTCCTAGGGGAGTACCATACCCACTTTCACAGCATTTCTACTCCGACTTAGAGAAAACAAGCATTTGCAATGCAATAGGTCTCGCATTTTATGCGAGTTGAAGCTATTGGTATTGTAAATGACAATGCCTTTTTTATCTCTTAAAAACGAAAACGCGAAGGCATTTTTATTTGCAATGTCAATAGCTCAAACTCGCGTAAATGCGAGACCTATTGCATTGTAAATGCTTGTTATGGGAAATAGCCAGTTCAGTTGCGTGTGCCCTATGATGTCAGTTAGTGGCATGCTTTTATGTGACTGTGTTCATAGCATGCTTTTCATCATGTTAAGTGGTGTGGTTGTTAAATTATGCTTGGTACTGTTTTGTTGTGGTAGGAGGGCTGGATGTGGAAGACAATGCGCAGATTAGGCCTGAACTGAATAGCTGTAAGCCTCAGTGTAGACACTATTTGTTAATGTGGCTAGTTTGGTGGCAGCATGCTGTTGGAATGTAGGTAATGTTGCCTTTGTCTGATGAGAAGTATTGCAGTTTGAGTGATGCACACTTCCTGGGTGTTAGGAAGGAGCATGGGTTGAGTTGTTCCTTGTGTGCTGGGTCTGAAATGGACGCCTCGGATATTATTTGAAATACTTTTTTTCTTTTTCCTGTGTTTGGTCTTTGTTTGGTAGGTGTGGATGAGTGTGGCGTGTGTTTCTCTTTAAGAAAAGAGGTGTGAGTGTTCTGTAATGTGCACTGTTCTGTTTTGTGTGGGTGTTGCATCAGTGGAGTGCCCTGCACAGGGTAGCATAGTGTACTGTGCAGATTATCCACACGGTGGGCCCTGCGGAGGGTGAATGCCTGTGCTCCTAGGGTGGGGGCAAGAGTCTTTATACGCAAGCATGTGAAGAGTGTAAAGATTTAATATATTCTTGCTGGTGAGCCATCACTACACGTTGCGTCTTCAGAGACCACAGCGGTTTTCATTTTCTTTACCACAGAAGGAAGAAAGACAGGGTGAGCCAACTGAACAAATGAATGCAGAGCCATGCTTGCTCCTATTCAGAGCTGTGACATGACAGTTGTACACGTTTCCGCAGTGGGTGCTCAGCCACGCTGCAGCATGTACCTCAGTCCCAGCTGGAAAGGCACCCAGACAACCCTGGGATTAGAGGACGGGCCTTCATGGGACCAGCTAAGCTGAAACAGAACAGCCTCCTATTGTTTTTTTTGGGGGGGAGGGGTGACCTCATGCCCTCACATATTTCAGCCAGTCACTTTGACCTAGAAGTGAATACAAAACTGAGTTTGCGGTGGTCTATTTATAGATCTTATGCGAGCTTAAAAGAAGTCTAAACAAACAGACCTCAAGACAAAAAAACCACTATTTGAACCGCATCCGTGCACATTCAAGCCTCGGTTTGATGACTAGGCCTGCTGTCCGGGAAGTGCTTGTTGCTAGGCAATGCCAGGCCCGGAGTACAAAATGGGACTCTGTGTACCCTGCAGACCAAAATCCGCCCTATTACTTGCTTACAGCTTGCGTTCCTGGCTTTATCCTGCTGCTGTCTAGGTGAAAACAAGGGGTTGGTTTAACGCTGACCGCGAGCCTTCTGAGAACTGCTGTTAGTTACAGAGCGGCCCATTCACTGCCAAGCACGGCCGCTAAAGTCCGTGGACTGCGCTCCAAATTAATTAATTAATTAAATAAACCAGCGCGGTGAAAGCGGCCCGCGCGGCAATTCAATTAAATAAACAAGCGCGGTCCCTAAAGTGAAAGACCGTGTTTCAAATACCAAAAAAAAAAAAAACGTGCTCACCGATTTATGGAGACCGTGGGTGTAACGCCACAAGCAAACAATCCAGTCTGGATGGTCGTCCCAAAATGAGACAGGGCGGTAACCAGGAGGGACTAACAAGCCTCCTTTTCAATCGGAAGCCGTCATTTAGGATGGTGGATGACGCCAGCTAATCAAAAAGATGGGCGGGGCTTAACTCCACTTCTGAAATATCCTGCTTACAAGAAGCCTCACAGAGCGAGCAGCACATGCGCGCTGCAACGCAGGTCTGCGAGACCTAAACAATCTTGCAGTGCCTCTTTCTGCCTAATTCCAGGATGATGAAACCCTGTATGCCCACTCTGGAAGAACACCACATCCCTCTACCACATGCTAAGCTGTTCATCCTTCTTATAATTTGTATATTTGTCTCTGACATGGCCTCACCCATTACACCGCCAGGCGCTGCACCCTTTAACACAATCACCGCAGCTCATGTGGTCATCCGACATTGCATAAAAACACTTCCTCTTCGACTCAAAACAAAAGCACCCATTCTAGCATCACACCCTACACCTGTAGCTTGTAGTCACTATGGGTAAACATTTCAGCTCCCCCGATAGGGGTAGCTTGTACTGTTTAAATATCTCTGAAAGAAACCCCACACTCAATTAGAGGGCAGGAAACGTGCCACACCAGCCGAAAAACGACAGCAAACTTTTTATTGTGGTGTAATCCACATAATGCGTTTCAGCCCTGTTAAAGTACCCTTTCATCCCAGTCGAACGATAAATTAAACCTATCAAATACAAAGGAAGTGAGCAGTTTTGAAATGGAAGTTGAAGTCAGCTACTTGGTAACATTAGATATCTCCTCTTCCTCTTTATGCCTTGATCTGCCTGATCCCTCCTTGACTAACTACGACCTTGTGCTCTCGTTTATAAAATGAACGTGGGCCAACAAAAAAGTGAGGCTTCCTCAGAGCAAGGTAAAAAGTCGCCTGTTGACTGTTCAGAAAGGGAGAATATGGAGGTGGACTCAGAGGCTGTAATAAGGATTTTAGTGCCATGCAGGATATTACTGGGCCTGCCCGTAGGGAATGGGGTACAGCTTTTCCTCTGGTAACAACCTTAACACCTGAGCTTTCTCAGCAAAAGCAAACTATGGCAGGCGCTGAAAAGGTTTTTCCGGGTTTTAGTAAACCAGGCAAAGCTTCCACAATCCCCCACTTCAGTAAGCTGCTCTGGCTAAAGAGGGCAACAGCTCAGTGGCTGGGACCCAACAGGCTAATCAGTTAAGTGATATAGGCTCATCTCAAACTCCCTTAATTCCAGAGAATGCAGCAGTCCACTTTGAATTGGAAACAGTTGTAGAGGGTTGCCTCCCCCTCTCAAAGTTTCTCTTCGCTGACGTGTGAAAGAGGGTGTTGAGAATGGTCTGGCTGACACGAAGAGTGAAACTTTATTAATGACTATGTTGGCCGAAGTACAGGCGGTTGAAGCTTGTCGGAATTCTTTCATGCATACTTGGGTGCCCGGAAGGTAGAAATTGAAAGAACAATTGGACCAGCCCTTTGGGGTCCAGAGTAAGGTGCAAGCAACTCGCCGTTTGCAGGGAAGGGGCGAGATCCTGACAGGGCGACATGGTCCCAGCAAAAGGGTTGAGGGCACTGGGGAGTGGTTACGTGAGGCTTTGGATGTATTAATCAGTGATTGGCACAGGTTTGAGGAATTGTGGGCTTCCTCTAGATACAGGAGGGTCAGTGGCAGTGATCCTCCTGGACTTGAGTGCTGCCTTTGACACTGTGAGTCATCAAGTGCTCCTCCAACGTCTGTCAGAGGTAGGTGTCTCAGGGTCGGCCCTGAAATGGTTGGGATCTTTTTTATCTGACCGTTTCTACCAAGTCTGGGAGGGGTCAGAGCAATCTGCCCTAATCCCTCTTCAATGTGGAGTCCCGCAGGGCTCATCGCTGAGCCCTACTTTATTTAATATATATATGACTCCACTTGAAAGAGTGGTCGCCCCCTCGGGGGTGAAGATCATCAGCTATGCTGATGATACTCAGCTGGTGGTCGGCCTCACTCAGCTGGCGGAACAACCTGAGGTTTTACACGACTGCCTCGCCAATGTTTATCGTTGGATGTCCATCTCTGCCTTAAAGCTCAATGGAGGTAAAACCGAGCTGATGCTCCTGGGCAATACCAGTCCCTCCATTATTGCGACCTGTTGGCCCCGGTCTCTTGGTGACCCACCATCCCCCAAGAAGGAGATCAAGTCCTTGGGAGTATGGTTGGAAGAAGATCTGTCCTTCCGGACTCATGCCAGGAAGACCGCAGGGGTTTGCTTTGGCTTACTGAAATCAGCCCGAAAGGTGCTACCTTTGCTTCCTGATCCAGCAAGGAAGCTGTTGATACGTGGCCTAATTCTATCGAGGCTCGATTATGGGAATGCGCTGTTTCTCGGTGCCCCCGAAGCGACCTTTAAAACTCTCCAACAGGTGCAAAACGCAGCTGCGAGAATCCTTATGGATGTTTCCAGAAGGCAGTCTGCTGCTCCTGCTCTCAGAGCGCTTCACTGGCTCCCCGTGAAGGAGCGGGTGAAATTTAAGGCGCTATGTACTGCCCACAAAATTCTACATGGCAAAGGCCCCCCTATCCTTGCGCATATGGCCCGTCCCTATAAACCTCCACGTCTGCTGCGCTCGGATCAAAAACACCTTCTGCAGTCAGCCAGAGTAAGAAAAGCTCGTTCTGGGGGTAGGCGTTTCTCGGTGCAGGTGGCTTCTCTTTGGAACTCTCTGCCCATCAGGATTCGCTCAGAGCCCAAGATCCTACCATTTAGGAAACTTCTTAAGACCTACCTGTTTCCTCAGTAGTGACTAGCTGAGTCTCCCCTTCTGGTCTGTTGCGCCGGGACGCCCCTGGGTAAGCTGAGCGCATTACAAATTTCATATTATTATTATTATTATTATTATTATTAACCCCAAAGTGGGACTGGGGTAGATGTTTGCAGAGCAAAAAATGGATTCTTGCAGGGATGGGTTAGTCCAAGTGAGTTAAGTAGGGAGCGTGGACGGTGTGCATGGCTGATGTTCGCTGGTGCTTTTCAGAAATGCATATATAAAGTGGACCGTATGTGGGGAATTGTAGGTTAGAGTGTTAATGTCTTTGGCATAAATAATTCTCGAAAGAACCAGGCATTGATGGATTGGCCTTTTGAGAAGATGGCATCTCAAGTCTTACTTTAGGAGACGCATATTAGAAAATCCAGAATGTCTTCACGTAATTGGTTGCCTTTCCAATTATTATGTCGTTCCTCGGCTTAAGCGCCTCATAGAGGGGGAACGGCTACTCTCAGCAATAGGTTCGAGGGTTGGGTGTGACAGGTGGTGGCGCATAGATTTAGTAGATGGGTGGTGGTGCTGGAATTTCATATTAACAGGGAGAGATTCTTTAGTTTCTTTTTATGGCTCCACTTTAGACGATCCCCAGCCATTATATTAATTGTTTCTCCAGCTGGCTAATGATTCTAAAAACACAATAAGTACAGCAGTGTGTGATAGTCTATTGTTAAAGTATGTACTGATGACCATTAATTTTAGGCCATTTGTTTTATTTCATTTTTTTGTAAAGCTCTTTTGTTCCAGATGGCTACATCTCAGTGGTGAGGAATGGGAAGTGAGAATCCTGAAGTAGTTATTTATATTCTGCAAGCGGAAGCAGATCCTCTTGTAATCATCTGAACAACAGACCATTGCCAGATTAAAAGAGTAAGAATGGCAGCTAGAATCTTCAGATTGAGGTGTTTTTGTAGTAACTCAAAATATTAACTGAGGCGATTGAAAATTCCATGCCCTCCCCCAACAATAATCCAAACTCTTGTCAGCTAAACCCTTAAAGTCACTAACTTAACATGATCTTAATCCCCTGGTAGCTCTGGCTAAGGGTGGTTTTTACCTGTCCAAATAATTATTTTGATATGTCCCACTGCAGTTTTTCCACTGCAGCAGTAAAATTACTTTGAGCAGTCCTATATCCTAAATCCATGTTTGCACTGCCAATGTAGTCGGTGGCACAATATCTGCTGCAGCCCACCAGTTATATTTAACTTCCAGGTCCTGGGTGCAACTTCTACACCATATACTAGGGACTTACAGGCAAGTGTGCCAATCGGGAATTAACCAATTTAACCATGTTTAAAGAGAAAGTGCAGTCACTTTATTCTGTTTTATCCGGGATAAAGTGCACAGAGTTCTAAAATAATATAAAATTGGGTCCAATCTGGAGTGACCACACAAGAAAGGCAGCTTTTCTACAGAGATCCAACAACTCCCTTGCAGACTGGTTTGTAAATCCTTCCAATATTTTTCAAGTCTTTATTCAGGAAAAAAGTAACAAACGCAAAAACAAATGCACGTCTTCCAATCAATCCTATTTCAAGCCGATTGCCATCAAGATCATTGTGGGGTTCCTTCAATCCCTATTTGCAAATACAGTGACACGTATAACTCTTGACTTAGTAAGATCATTGCCAAGAGACAAAAATAAGTCCTTCCAGTATTAACCCATTTTTCTGGCCAAACGCCTTGTAGAATTCACAATTTGATATTATTTTTAAAACCACTCTTCGGGAAGAACCTACACCAACTGCACCATAGTCCTTAAATTTGCCCACATTTTGGCTGCAGCCACTAACCTGTACGGAAATAGGAAATGTGCATTTTGTTTTTACTCTAAATGGTCCCGCAAATGCTGTTAATTACTGCTAATTTATGTGTTAATTTTGTAAATTTTTATTTAGTACACTGGTTCAGGTTTCAGTTGTTTTACCATCACATCTATGCTCATATGTTCCATGATAGTTTGAATGTCGCTTATCATTTCTGTTGGCGCACAAACGTTGTGCATTGCTTACAAAAGGTTGGGACCTCTCGTTTAGTATAATCCTGTGTACTGAAAGTATGAAGTACTGTATGGTAGTGTTTAATCAAATCGCATTAAGGTTACATGTGCGCTATTTAAAAAAAATACTTATTAAGAAAAACACGAGCTATGTTGCGTTTGTTTATATTTTGTATGATTGCATAGTTTGTTTGAAATGGTCTTGACATTTTTTCATTATTTTATATGTAGGTGTTCAGTTGTTGTATTTAATGTATAAGCACTAGAGTCCTTCTAAAACCTTACATTTCACACATTACTTTTAGTCCCGTAGTGTCCATAGGGTAAGAAAAGCCACTTCAGCACATTTCACATACACTCTTATTATCCTTTTCCTGTAACTTGCAAGTAGTTTTCAGATTGGGGAAATTAAAGTGTGTACTTGAGTGCATATCTTCTATTTATTGCACTTTCTTTTCCTCTCTTATTGAAATGGCTCTTGAAGATACATTTTTTTTAAAGTTATAATTTATAAGAAATTGGAGCATTAGTTGAGGAGGGTAGGTATCCACCTCAAGCAATTACAATCATGTCAGGGTGAATCACTAAATAAACCAGAGCTCGACCCTCAGTAACTGACAGAGCATACTGGCTTCATAATCTCTCATTGCCTCTTTCTGGCTAAATCCAGGATGATGAAACCCTTTCCCCTTGTGCAGAGCCTGTGTGCCCACTCTGGAAGTGTGGCTATTGAAATAAGCAACTTCCTATATGGTCACTTCAAACTAGTTCTGGGAGCAGCTCCCTCCCCACTGTGATTGGTGCCAGGCTGAACAAAAAAGGAGCCTGTCCAGGTGCCATCTGACATCTGTCCTTCGACAGCGCAGGCCCCTTTGAAATTAAGTTCCTGGGCAAGGCCCAAATGGCCATCCTGCCATAGGAATAGAAGCTTCTCCCCGCAGCCAAGCTTTTGCCTCCTGCTCTTGAGCAGTTTTCAAACCTCATTCAGGTTTAATTACTCAGAGGGCTGATGCTTGAGGCCAATGCAAATTGGTTTCCAGAGGCTTCGGCAGGGAAAAGAGAACTTTTCTAAAAGTACCTTTTCCATAATATTTATTTAAAATGTGACCACCAGTGAATTTAGTTTCTAGTAAAAAATTCGAAGAGTCAAAGTATGAAGTTTCTAGGTATTTTCTAGCCAGAGGGAACTATATTAAATGTAATATTGCATCCCAGTGTTTTCCTATGGAACATCCAGCCTTGCTACAATGAAAATAGCTTTGGCACCTTTTCACTGGAAGAACATATCCTACTTTTAAAATCCATGCACCCTGTCGTATGGACAGTAAGGCATACTTGCGGGTTAACTTATTATTATTTAAATGCAAACTTAATGCCTTTAAAAACAGCTAAGTTTAAGAGGTCGAATTGCAGTTTAAAAGCTGTTTTAGTCAGGCGACTATGGTAGGCATAAAGCCATGTTTTAGACTACCACTGTAGTGGATGACGCAATCAGTGCTGCAGTCCACTAGTTACATTTAACTTTCGAACCCTATATTTACTTTGTACCATATGCTAGAGATTCGTAGGTAAGTTAAATATGGCAATTAGGAGTATCCAATTGTATCCTGTTAAAAGGGGGAGCACAGACCCTGATCAGCAGGAGTAAAGTGCACAAAGATCTACAACCAGCCGAAACAGTCAAAGCGAAAAAACAGGGGTTCACTGTGCAAAAGATGGCCATTCATGCATGATGTATTTTGGAGTTTTATAAAGCACTGATCATAGGAACTATGCAAATGGGCACTTAATTGTGAGTTGTTTTATGGCCTCATATCTGTAAGCCTGGAGCTTTGTAAAGCTTTGGTGATGTTTTCCAAAGATATCTTAAATGGATTCTATAACATGTTGTTTATATTTTTCTCCTTGCAGAGTTAGGCAGTCATTTACAAATCCAAAATGGAATTCCTCCTTCGAATGCAGCCAGCAGCACCATGGACCCTTTGCATGCATGCAGTATTCTCCAACAGCTCAAAATCATGTATGATGAGGGGCAGCTGACTGATATAATCGTAGAAGTGGATCACGGTAAACAGTTTCCCTGTCACAGAAATGTTCTCGCTGCAATCAGTCCTTACTTCAGGTACCATGTGAATAACAATTTTTCATCACCACTGTCTTTTTTTTTTTGTTTTTTTTTTTTTTTCCGTTGTTTTTCTTACTAAAAACAAAATTTGCATGCAGCAATTGAGATAGCGATGCTGTGAGCATTTTGATTGGTTTGTGGGGGTTATTAACCTGTAATTTAGTTTGTATTACTTCCCTTGTGCAACCAATGGTTTGGGTATTATGTAACATGCCTTGTGAATAGTGTTCTCTTGATATGCCTTTTCAGTACCTTATGTGTTTGGGTCTCACCTAGGAGATAGCTTTTAGTCGTCAGACAGGCAAATATACTTTGGTCCAACACACTGCTTACCATTGGTTACCTTTGTTACCTTTGTTGTCAGTCTTGCTTGCTTTTCATTCAATTAATTTACCTGTCCATCGTCTGTTTGCCCCTCCCCTGGAGCATATCCTCTCTACCATCCTTTTGATTGGATGACTTGTAGCCTTCCAATAATGACATTGGCATGCCTAGATATGGCAGTTCAAAGTTTTCAGTTTTATTTTTATTTCAGACCTAGAGATAAGTCAATGGAACTTCTCCTATTTGACTGTCTGCATCCAGCAGTTGACCACACTGCTATTTTGCTTTAGAGTCCTACCGGAGATCGCCTGGGGAAGATTGTAGCAGTCATGAAACCACCTTATACCGGTTTGAAGGTTATAAGAGACTTCCTATCATAAGCCAGCCCTCTCCCCCTATCTTCACCATACAACAGTTTTAATCTTCTGGTAAAAGAACGTAAAAAAAGACAAGCGCTTTGAGAATCATGCGAGGGTGTAGCACATTCCCCAACTCTCAGATATTTGGAATGGATAATTTAATTGGAGTGCGTTCCTGAACCTTGTGTTCAGCCTCCGTATATTCATATATACTTGTTTAAAGCAGAAAAGCAGAGCACCCTTCCTAGTCATGGGTTACCTTAACATTATTCATGCTGCTTTTTATTTATTTATTTTTCCATTTGAATTCGTTTTGTTCAGACGATTTGGTTTCAAACAATGATTTTCATATTTTTCAACGTGCATGGTTTGAGAAGAAACTATGAATGAGGTAGCAGACATGTGTTTCGCCATGCCTAGGACTTGGTCAACGATAGAATTGGAACAGAAAAGCACTATATATTTATCGGATAAAGTACCCCTGGGTGTACAGCATAATGATATTGCAAGTCCCCAAAAAGTTTGACCATCTGGAGGAACAAGGCTGAAGGTCATGGAACTCCTACACAAACTAAATTGTGATAAGATATAATTTTTTATAAACCTTTTGTATCCTCAAATATATAAATTAATATACACAGCAAATGTCCTTTATTAGTTGGAGTACATGTTAGTGCTTCACAACAACAATGCTAGGATTTGTACCTTCCCTACTATAATAATCTATCATACCTACTATATCTGTATACTGACCATACCTATCCTACTTTACGTAATCAAACATACTATAGTATCTTACTATACCTAACCTACCAACGTATCTCCTGGGCCACTAGATGTGGTGATGTGGCAATGTATGCATAATTGTGAATTTATGGCCATTGCTGCATATTCTGAATAATTCGCAAATTTTAAAATGTTTCTAGCTCGAAAGGACCTGAAGTTATTAAATATACAGCCATGCATATTGGCATGCTGTGACAGGTCCTTGTGCAGTGATGGCTTCCTTTTGAGTTGCTGATTGTTATTGCTGTTTTTAAGTATTAAACTAAGGAGGTGAAAACTTTGCCTAGATAGTGTTAAAATTACAACGTAGTGGCGTATTATTGAGAGAGTTCTGTAGCACACTGCATAATTTGACTTTTCTTGCTGCATAATTAACTCTGCCACATAATTTGGTCCTTCCTGCTGCATAATTCCATTGGCCATGACTACCTTGCACACATAGTCTACCTCCCATATTTTACCTACCATACTGTTCACCTCAGCAGTGTCTATATTTTACACCTTCATTAAGGAGGCAGCTTTGTCAACAAGCATTGTCAAAGCAAATGGATCTCGCCATTAGGACCTAATGGTTTTGGCATGCTGTGCAGCGCAGCTAAAGAATACGAACATTTTTAAAAAGCCTTTGACGCAGCTACCAACGTCCTTTGCAGGTGTGCACACAATGCATGCACGCAGTGGCAAAATGATGCTGGTGCTTCTGTTGGTTATTGATCCAGGTTTGAGTAGTTACTTAAAGGATAAACGTGGAAAGTAGGTTATTTTTCTCTTTAAAACTGGGAAGAAACTTTTGGATAGAAGTAGAAAAGCGGAGCAGAAGCAACATGGGAGTTCGTGGGTGTGGAGGAAGAGCAGCAACGGATAACAGAGCAACATGGAGCGGGTGGGGAGAAGCGCACTGAAGGGCAATAGTGGAGTACTTGGATGAGGGGGAGAAGCAACGGGTGAAAGAGGAGGGTGGGGTAAGCAACACAGAGGGATACAATGAGGAGGGGAAGCTACTGGTGAGAGAGCAAGCACACGATTAAAAAAGCAACAGAGGGAGTAGACCGGGGCGATTGCAACATGGGGCGGGGAAGAAGCACACGGATAACAGAGCAGTATGGAGTGCAGGGTAAGCGAAGTACACAAGGGGAACAGCTGGGGAAAACATGGATTCTCATGGAGTAGTTGACCAAAAAGAAAAATATAGTGCTTGAAAAAAAGCAAGTAGTGGAAGCATATGAGCCATCCAATCAGTAGTGATGTAGAGAGGCAATGCTCCATGGGAGGAACAAACACAAGATTGACCTGATTGGGTGTGAATTAGGAGCAGGCAAATGAGTGATGGGAAAGCCAACCTATGATAAGCAATGGGATGTCCCAAGCCCCTGTATACTCTTGGTATGTGTTGAAAAAGACAACCTATCTGTTGCCAAGTATGGAAAACTTTAAAATGGAAAGGGCCAACTGTAGCTTTTTAAGTGCATGAAAATGCGAATTTCATTACTACTTAAAAAATAGGACCTGTTAAATTGACCACTGCTTGTGAGATTTGGTGTGATAGTGCGGCTCTAAACACACATTTTGCTTACAAAGTTGGTAGAGTGATCTTTGGATCTTTCTTCTCCAATTATTGACTTTTATTTTTCTGCCTACCCCTTTTAGCCATTAATCTTAGACTTTGTCATTTGGTCAGCCAAGATCATCATTACAGTTCTACCTGATGAGGTGTAATGTTAGGGTGTTGGTGTTTCCTTTCCACTTTCAATGCAGCGGGTGCATTGAACTGCATGCAAGACTGCTTTACAATTCCAAGCCTCTCGTTAAGCTATCTTTTGGCTCCCTCCAGTGTCTAACTTGATATTTTGCCAATCTGTCACCCCCTCTAGTTTCCCTCCACCCTTCTGTCCCTATATGTTCCTTGTCCCCCCCCTACCAACATCTCTCATTCTTCCCACCTATTTTCCCATGTGCTCCTAGGCTACTCCACATTGTACCTTTTGTCTGCAAAATTGGGACTTCATTTTGCACAAAACTCAGCCATCCCCAAACACTATCTTACATATTCTCAATGGCTGTCACAAAAGTGGGTTTAGGTTTGACTCCCTGCTCACCTATGGCCTGCCATTGATAGGTAATACTTTGACTTGCGAACGTACATTTAGAATACTCTACAGTAAGACCCCCTTTGATCCCAAATCCTCTCAACTTTCAATAATCTAGTATCCTGTTACTCTTTACTAGAGCCAAATACCAAGATGTCATGCTGGAAGTAGTTCACCCCTTGTTCTTTACAAAAAAGTTGGAACATTAAGTGCTGAAATATGGCCACAGTCGATGCCTGATCAGAAGGTACGCACGTAAATTGATAGCAACCAAAAGATGTGATGAACAAGGTTAATTTCATTGATTCTGGAGACAAAGAAACCTGGTGTTTGGCGAAGACAGGTCAATTGTAGAGACCCATTTTGCACCTTTCAAACAAGTGATCATTTCAATTATTTTAAGGAAAGAAAAGTTTTCGGACCATATTATTCCAGTGGCACAAGTCCACACAACCTCATTTTGCCACTGTTATGTCTAGAGATCACTCAGGGAGAAATCTGATCAGAGGCCTCTATGGGCTCCACTTGTCCAATTCTTTAGACACTTTGTCTCTCACCAAAACCGGTATATTACGACTCTTGTGCACTTTAGAAATTGCATACACCTTTAGAACCGTCTTGTGCTCAAATCCCTGCAAGTTACCTATCTGTTTGCTAAACACCAAGGGAAGTTGTTTTAACGTTCTGTTACTTATGATAATGCCTTCGTCCACCACTAGAACCTGCTCCTTACTATCCGGATCCAATATAAAATGCAGCATTTTCTGATCAAACCATCCCTATACAGTCGGACCTTTAATGGCAACATATGACTTTCCTCTGGTCAGCCTACTTTTTAACTTGAAGGTAACCCATCTATACCCCAACATGTCAATTTGTTCCCCACTGTAACCCTCAGGATGTATGTGAGACTTTAACAATTCCACGCCCACTTTCTGTACAAATGACGTATTCCATAGTTCTCCATTGAAGATGGTATACTACAAACCAGAATCTGCAAAAAATGTGATTGTTGCACCACCTATCTCCATCACTCTGTTTTGTTTTTACATAAATCATCATTTGTTTAACAAGATTATTTCTCACATTTATGACCAGATTACTAACAGAAGCATTACCATATGCCTACTCATCACCGATATCGCTACCCACTCCCAGATCACTCACCTGTTTAACTTGTGGTTTCCTTTTCCTGCAAACTTTAACGTAGTGACCCAGAATGCCACAATTAATGTATTTTTGATTGACCGCTGGACAATTTTTACTGTAGGCTAAATGATTTAAATTTCCACATCTGTAACCTCTTGCCTGGTCTTTGAATTTAACTTTGTCCCGACTAAAGTTTGAATCCATTTTCTTATCTACTCTTGAATTAACCTTCCTCATAGCCTCAGATACTCGTGCATCTTGCTTGACAGTGACAGCACATGTACTAGAAATCTCCGCCTTGTGTACTATGGCAAGGATTTCCTCCAAAGATATGTCACCAGTAATCCAGAGGCCTTCTTGAATTGCTGGATTGCATGCATGCATGCATGACAACCTGATCTCTTATCAAGTCATCATGCAAGTTACCAAATTTACAATCCAATGCAATTCTTGTTAAACTCAAACATAATTGTTTACTGATTCTGCCTTACTCTGTTTCTTTTGTAAAAATATGAACCTTATTATGCCTATGCAGACCTTGGGAGCAAAATAATTGTCTAAATTCAACAGTGCTACGTCGTAAACATTAATCTCCCCTGAAACCAGTATTCTAGTCATTCAAGGAATGTTCCAGCCCAGCTGACCAAAATGCTTGAGGTGGAGAAATGCGGTAATTTTGTGTGCTCATACTGAATGGATTTGTCCTGTGTCTACTCTTCACAGAAGGACTAGTTCACTGTCCAAACTTCACCACCCAGGGAGCACAAAGGTTACGTTGAACGTGAGACTAAAGTAATTTGCCTTAAGAATCAGCAAAATGTTGAAATAAGCAAAATGTGCTCTTGAATTTATCTTAAAATCAAAATGTCGTAAAATACCTTAGTACCAGCCAAACTCTGTGAAATAGAAACTGTGCAGATCGAATGCACTTTAAGTCGAAAGGGCTAAAAATGCCCTTATTCCCGCCAAAACTCTGTAAAAAGGAAACTGGGCGGATGAAAATGCTTCAGTTACAGCTGTGACAATCGCAATTGCCGAATTCATACCTAAAATGGTCTCTGCCATGCGAGGTCATGCGGGGTAACTCCTACTTCCTGTAAAAGCCAGCGCGATCAATAAAGAATCCAGGCAGCTTGCCTGTACAGGGATTACGGCGGTAAGCCCTTGCGCAGTAAGCACTGGCAATGGGTGTGGCCCACTTGCGCCGACAATGGCCGTGGTTCACGCACTAGCCTAGCCCTGGCTGTAGCTTTAAGCACACGTGCTGAGGGAACTGCCACAGTTAGTGCACCCAGCCAAATTTACCCAATTCAGCAAATGGCCCAAATACATCCGACATCAGCATTGATCGCACATCCGGTGTAGGTCCGTGAACAGTACAAATAGAGGGATGAAGTCTGTAGCAGTCAGGCAAATTACATTTGAACAAGTTCCTGAATAAAAGAAACTCCCAAAACACGTAGGTCTGAAGGGCTCCTCAGAACTCGCCACCAGTGTTAGAAAGAATCATGCGTAGTGCAGGCTCCAGTAATGAGTCTATTGAAGCTGAGGAGCATGGAGGGACACAGCTCGCAGTAGACTGTCCTTCCTCCAACTGACTCCTAACAATCACCATGAATCAAATGTACTCGTTCCATGGAAGCTAGGTAGCCTAGGCTTACGTGTAATCAAGCAACATAACTGTTGGCACGCCTTGGGTTATTTGTGGAAATGATGCTCTTTGAGAAGAGTTTTTGTTCTGGCCTGCGAGCTGCTGGATTTTACACATGCATTTCATTTTTTTCCTGGTGTAATCGTGGATGTAATCCAGCAAGGCAGGAAACCGTAGACTGCTTTTTCTACAATTTCTTTCATTATTAGATGCTTCAGTACGATGGCCTATTTGATGATTTTATTTAGATAAACTGTATGTGAAACGCTTTGGAATTTTTTTAAATTGGGGTTGACTGAAAATCTGTCTAAAATGTCTCTCTCCCAAATCAATCTAAGGATGGCTTTTTATGATGGTATATCTAGAGCATGCCTATACTGTGGAGGACCTATTGGTTAGTTTGAGGGAGATACTTGGGTTTCACACTTTCCTTTAGTTAAATGTAAGAATGGGATTATGAGCAGTAGTTGATAATGGACACCAAGGCAATTGTTTTTGCCGCAAGTACCTTGGTTTGAGTCCTTGTCCAAGGTGAAAATACACTACTGACAGAGTGCTTTTGATAAGTGTGGGTGGCTACTTGAGCTCAAGTGCAGACCTCCCAAATATTACCTTGATATTATTATGTATCCTGTTTCCTTAAGTGGGAAAGTAACAACAAGAGTATTCACAGGGTTGTTTTGATAATGTAGCAGTTGTGGTAAGGGTCTTGGTTCCTAGAAAATTCCCCAGTATTTTAAAAATGTTATGTTTGGGTTGTAGCTTCAGGAATTTTGTGAAGCCTTTTGGTTTGATTGATGGACATTACCTTTGTTATCACTGAAAGCCAGTAGGCTGGCTCAGTTAGTTGAATGGTGTCCGCTACCTTAAGTGGTGATCTCAAAGACACTGACTTAAATCCAGGCAAGGCAAATTCCTCAATACATCTTTCCATGGAAGGTAAATTGATTTAACGGTGGTTAAAATCTTCTCAGTCTAACGTTTTTCATAACATATATGACGCACTAGTTAAAGTGAACAAATTTCTGTCTGCTGTTCATGGTAATATGCGTGTTCTGCTTCCCATAAATTGGGACAATATTGAAATGTGTTTTTATAATGATTTATAGAATTGATCTATGAAGTGATGAGTAAAAACTAATTATAATTGTTACTTTTTGTTGCTTGAGAGTTTCTGCATTTTAGGGCTCTAGTGCTATTTAATTTAGTAAACAAAATCAAGCTAATTACATTGCCGGCTGAATATAGCCAGGATCTGAAGAAAGCTATTTCATTTAAAGAAATGACGTCCAACATAAACCTTGATGGGCTGGATTTTCAGGATATCCACACACAATTTGTTTACCCACAATTCTAATTAATGCTACTTAATTATATAGTCAATGATTGTCCTGAACATCTGGCACAGCCCCTGCTCTCATGGACCAATATAAGATTCCCTGAATGTGTGTTATCCAACACATTTTGACAATGGGGAATCCCGGTATGCCTATAGATCTGGGTAATCAAGACAGTTATAAATGCAAATTAATTCTGTTGGGTGAGCCTTTTCAAGGGATATTTAAAGTGGAAAAAGAGGTCATGGAAAGATACTCTTTGTATGCAATAAGGGGTGTAGAATTGTAGAAAAATTCTACTGGTCCGAGGGACAAAATGTTACTGAAATCCACTTGTCCTGTAAGAATATCCACTTGACCCACCTAATTCATAAATCATGAAGACTGACTGCCACAGAATTTGCCTGTATTGTGAACAATGCACCATGCTTCACATGTAAGTCTCAGTGTGCAGTGCATGGTGATGTAACAATTGTAAGCAGTTTTGTCGCACTTAATAATTTTACTGCAGGTGTACAAAAGTTGACACTGTGCTGCACACACGTGTCAGCCAAATTGACAAATGGCGTCTTGAGGCAGAGTATTGACTGGGAATTAGAACGATAAGACCTGCAAACGTGCGCTGCCTGAGGTGATTTGTTTACAAACCTCAGCAGTAGCCAGGCATCCATGTGCATACTAGAAGAGACACAAATAGATACTTTAGGTCTTCCTCGCATGGCAGAAAACCCAGAATGTAGTGGCTGAACTGAAGAATGTGGCAAGTGTGAAACTCGCACAGTGGCCATTAGGCTAATATCTAAAAATGTAAATACCTGTGTAAAAAGCACTGTGTGTCTACTTTATAAGTATGAGGAAACACAAAAAAAATTAACTAGAGAATTCTGCTGAATCACTAGGAAAAAAAAGGGGATTACATATGTAAAGAAACAGTACTGTGTGGCTACTTTTGTAGCTATCAATAAAAACCGATCAAAAAGTAATGAATGCAAATTTTTGCAAAAGAAAAGGATTTCTTATTTCAATACTCGCTAGTTTGTTAATTGCAAAAACGTTGCATATTTTTTAAAAAAAGGGTTTGGTAGACCTGGGCACTATAGAGATAACTATAATTAATCAGTTGTAAGCTGTCCACTCATTCTGACTTATATTCATTTAATCCTTTGTTTGTTCGTTTTTTTTTTTTTTTTTTTTTTAAATGTTCCACAAGTGGTACTCCTAGTGTCACAGTGGTGCTGTAGGATGGGCTGCTTTTATTCTTTGTGTAGTTTGACTTCCATTGGAGAAATGGCATGGGAGTATAATGGCATAGATTGCATTCATACTGTTCCAATGAGTGAAACTTTTTATTTTGAGAGTCAAACGCCTTGGTTTCTAGGCACAATTTGCAAGCCTTAAATTCAGTGTAATGGAAATTACTTGTATTCGGTGGTAGGTTCCTTAAGGTTTGTATAGTTGACTGCTTTGCACTGGATAGTAATTACCTTACAACAGAGTCGTTCACCTTGTTTCCTTTTTTGAAAGCATATACAGGTTTGCCTCGGTGTCTAATTCATCTGAGACCAAATTCCAGTGTTTGTGTACCACTTTTCTGACCCATTGCTGCTTGTGCAGTAGATGGTGACATATACCAGACGTTTCTAATGATCAGTTTTAGTTTTATGGCTCCTTAATTTTCTAGGGAAATATCTCATCCTAGATCTTTGAGTGGACCCTTGAGAAAACCTTCCTAACACGTTGTGTATTGGGGTCCCTGATTCTTTGAAAACATTTATGTTCAAACGCAATTCCTTCAGTTCCTTAGAAATGTTCTGTATGGAAGGTTATCCCCAAGGCTGGGGGTGTTGTTAATTGAATACCTTAGCAAAGTGTTGTGCTCTGTCAGCTTCTACACAGAGTGGTGTACAACTTTTCAGAGTGCCTGATAATGATGTCCAAAATCTTAATCTCTGAAGTACTCTGGGTCACTATACATTTTATATCTGGCTTGCGATCAATTACCCATTTCACCCCAGTGCAGAGATCTGGGCCTAAATCATCGTTTTTTTTGCTCGCATGCCATTCCAGTTTGAACCCAGCCATATGCAAATCAGTCTTGACCCTGTGCCTCATGGGAACAGTCCAGGGCTGTTTGCCCGAAACCTGTCCCAGGATACTTGTTTCCGGTCCAGGGAAGACATGACTTGGCAGTTCGGGCTGGACTGTTCCCATGAGGCACAGGGTCAAGACTGATTTGCATATAGCTGTGTCTGAACTGGGGTGACAAAGTGAGCTTAAGAATGATGATGGATTCAACCCAGATCTGTGACTGGGGGGGGAGGGGAGTGTTTGAAAAGTTTCAGCACTCCGTCCATCTCCTTGTGGTTGCTTAGATATGGGTTATTGTCAGGAAAGATGTATAGATGTTCATAGTTATCCATGTATATATTCGCAACATCAGTGCCTAGGCGCCCTCGTAGCTATGTCTTTAACTTGGAATTAATAAGTCTTTGGGAACACAAATTAGTTTTTTTAAGTGTTACTTCTAAGAGTGCAAGTATTAAACTGGTTGGACTTTTCTCCAACAGTTTTATCCAATGCACAGGAATCAGCCGACTGCTAGATTCTTTGTTGCATTCAATGAAGTAAATTTGTATTTTTTGGTTTGCTTTCAGTGAAGTAAAAAATAGAAAATGTCAAATTCAAAACGAAATCTAGTCCTACAGTTAGTGTATGTAGTCCCTATAAAGACCTGAGAGGGGGTTCAAGTGCTGGGCTCAAATCACCTGAGAATGACCACTTCTGCTATCGAGCCACCAGTCAACTTGCACCTCAAGACCTTGGATAAGACCTTGATGTCATGTAGAAGATACTTCAGTTGAAAGATGTGATTGGGCCCTACCCCTGTAGTCCACTAAAACAAGTAAGCAAGCTCATGCTCTAGTCTACTTATCACCACTGACTTAAAGGTGGAGATTCCTTCAGTTGAAAGGATTGGGGAAATCGCCAGCTCGACTATTCCTGAAGCTCTTAAAAGTAAGAACACTGGTTACTTGAAAAATAAAGCATTTCTTAAAGTAAATAACCAAAGAGCGATCCTTCTGTTTTTGGAATGCATTTGAAATTTGTGAATGCAAATGTCTTTGGACGAACAATTGGTAACTTCTCATTAAGTATAGTGTTTTTATTAGTTGCCTAAAGCCCTGGTAGTGTAACTCCTTTGATCACTGATCAAGATGATGATAATAACAGTGAACTTTGTAGCACGCTATGAGGGGGTTGTAGTCCAGAAAAGATGACATTGTGGAAGGAGACCATATATCAAAAGAGTGACTGTGAGAAGTTTCTGTTTAGCACACACACTCGACATATATACAGTTAAACAATTCAGTGTGCAGCTCCTTGATGGCGGTCCAGGTTCCTACATTCGTTACCTTGGCGTAAGGAGGTCATATGAAGCGTCATCTTTATGAAGCATGAGACCTCACCCACACAAAGGTGCCTTGCTTCAGCATTGGGCTGTGCTCCTTGTTTGGCAGGCAATTTCCAACAGGACCCCAAAGGGGCTTTTTGACATCTTTTTTTTCTTTTGGCCTCTAGGTCTAAAATGATAAAAACCTACTGTTCTCGTATGTGTACAGGAAGTGAGAAAGGAAATGGCGCCTTTCTCTTATAATAGGAACAGGTAGATTGGTCTAATGGGTGATGGGTAAAATTAACAAGAGGTTCCCCACCTGATGAGTTTATTTTAGGGGCCTCTGCTATGAGTTAAAACACAGGGTAATATATGGGTACACAACTTTCCTAATATTCAGAAATTTGGTCTACGTGTTTCATGCCCGTAAAAGTCTAAACAGGATCCATAACAATTCATCAAGACCTAAATGTAGACCTAATCTGCTTATGGCGGGTCTAGGATTCATAACATTTCTGTGCGCCCACTTAATAGTGATCAGTACTCTGATTTGAGACAAAATCTGTTTCTGACTTGCAACTCCATTTCACCTGTATAGGCTAGAACACGCCTATGGTACTCGGATCCCCTGGGACACATGGAATTGTTACTACCAAGTGGTCATTTTCTCCTTCCATAGCCTCTGCAGTTAACCTACCGGTCTCCTCGGTCCTGGTCTAAATGTTTTATAATAATACAGCTTTGGTTTCTCCACCCACACGTTTCATCTGCAGTGAAGAACACACTCCTGACAAAATCTTCAACAAGAATCCTTGTGTTGGTGTCTAATCTATAAATCCATATCTTTGTTTTGACTGCAGTGCGTATGCTTTCTCCTTGGACCATACTGTACAAAAAAGCTAACAGTGCTAATATCAAGGTCCTTAATTTGGCACATACTCCGGTAATGGAAAATAATTAAGTAGTCTTTTAAACTGGTCTGACAAACGGAAGAAGCAAAATCTTAATTGTGAAGATGTTGTTGGCCTGTTCTCAAATACCTTGAAGTGTTTTTGGACCAACATATTACTGTTAAAAAAACTAGAACTAAAACTAGAAAAACATTCCATTAAGCATACTGGTTCACTCTATCTTAAACATCTGAAATTGCAAAAGAGACATCTAGCTAATTGTCAAAAAAATATCTGAGTGTTATTGTAACCAGGCTTCTGGGATCACCAGATTACTAAAGCCTTCGAACAGCCTCCCATCTATTTCAAACTGGTGCATCTGCTTTAGACCGCTACCACCAGCCTATGTTTATACCCACTAAGGAGTTTTGTGATAATTAAATATCATTGGGGAAACTGCTGATGACCCATCCCTTACTAGTTGTGATTGATAAATGGCTAGAGTTGGGTCTTGAGCATTTCCATATCTAGAGACCTTGTACTTAACCATGTGAATCTCTTTCTTGATGACATTGTACCACTTTAACTTGGTTTAAAACCTCTTTGGGACACCATGCAAGCCTCAAGATGTTCATCGGTGTTATCGTCTGACCGTTATACTCTAAAGGCATCTGTTTGACGAGATCATTGTAATATGTTTTAAAGCCAATCTTTTCATCGTGACGTTGTGTAATTACTGACCGAGCACCACTTTTTGGTACTTCCTCAGCAATTTGTGAAACCAATTGACTACAAACCGCAAAGCTTTCTCAAACTACATGGAACTCAATGCTTTATGATGCTTGATTTTGTCTCCTTTTATAGGTCTCGCCTAGCGATGCAGTGCAGGCGCTGCTCGCCTTAGCGAGATCTATTGTCGTCGCTTTCTCTGCTAAAGGGGGACAGGAGATGTGCATGTGTTCGGACAGGATATGTGCACTCCGTACGCGTGCACAGCTCCTGTCCCCGCGTAGGGCTGGACACATATCTACCCACCAATGCGCCTAATCACTTCCAAATTAAATCCATTTAAAATACCAAACGATTGTTTGTGGTCCAGCACTGATCATAAGTACTCGCGTTTTGTATTTATTTGCACTGATGCGTACAGTCCTTCCTTAAACACGACAAATGCCCTGCTTTGCGAAGTGGCAAAAGGGTTAATGCGCTCTGTTTATTTCCGTGCATGCAATTTTGGTTTTTATGTTTTTTGCACTCAAAACCTGAACTCCCAGCGTGTTTCTTTATTTCGGAAGGAATGACTAGAATTGTCACCGGAAGATGAAAAGCAGGGTTCCTATTATTAAACAGAGGCTTGCTGTTGCCTGACTGACATGTCTGCTTTTCGTTGCACGTGTTTGGAAAGTCACGGTGAAGGGTGCCAAAATCCCTCAATCCCTGCCTTTCGCGAGGAACTCGTACCTCCTTCCCATAAGAAGGCTTGTGAGTGGAAACAAAAATAAATAGGTATTCGGCCAGGATGCCCTTTCGGGATGCAGTGCAGACCGTGCAGTGCGAGGAGATGGTTCTGCGTAGTGGAGACCGAAAAGCTGGTGGACGCTGGAGCTGTTCATGCACTCACGATGTCGTTTTTTTTTATAGTTTTGAGTCGGATGTAGTTTATCTGTCAAATATATATATATATATATATATTCACAGATATGTGTACAAGTAAAGGCATAAACTGCTATATATATTGTGCATGTGGATAAATTAATATGGTTCACGTGTATAAATTCCCGTATATACATTTCCATATATCATGAGCATTTTCTGTAGAGGCATGCATGCCTGCATTTCCGTGTTCTCTCCCTTTCATTCTATGTACAGGAGTACACATTTTATAACTGGGAGACTAACTTTGCCCAATAGATGTACACTCTTGAAATACTGAGCCTTTCTGGCTACCCACGAGTAGTAGGAACTCCAAGGAATATTTTGCAATTTAAGGACATCAGCCGGTCTATCTCTTTGCCTGTCTGATTGTCGGTTTCCTGTGAATTCTCATGCTATTATCTGCACCCACATCTTCAAGGTGTCATTTGTGTCAATTAGGAATGTTACAGTAAGAGTCTTGAACACTGGGGGTGCAGGTGTTTCAGTGCACCTGATCTCCTAGTTATTTTCAAGAACTTTGCCTCCTGTAAAATTAATTGGATGAGCTGTTGGAGGTGGCTGGCAGTCTCAGAATTGCCACTTCATTTCCTGATTTTCATTGTAAATCAAGGCAGCTATTCCATGCAGCAGGTTTTGCTAGGGATATTGATATGTTGCCTTGCATATTCACCCGTTCATGCCTGCAAGAGGAGCCCCGTTTGCCCACTGCTGCTTCCCAGTTGAACCATAGAGCGACATGTTACGTTGATTTGGGCAGGGTTATAAGACGACTTAAATAGATGTTTTACAATTTTAAAGACTGATTTTTTTTATTTCACTTCAGTGTTCAGATTTGTATTTCACAGACCTGCTTGTGTTTATGTAGATATAAGCATGGCTGTTTATATGTATGCCTATATACGTATTTGTATACCGATACTATCTATCTTTCTATCTGTCTATCTTTCTCTTTACTTTTATTTTCACTTCAAAGGTGAGGCAAGTACAATGACAGAGGCCTCTGGGACATGGATACGGCATTATTGTATAGCATACCCCCGACACAAGAGAAGCAAACATCCAAGCCTTTGCATTTCCCTACTCGATGAATGCAAAAATCAAACATTCTTATTAGAAAAGAAAACCAACATAACACCTTTAAAAGGAAAGAAGCTAAGAGTTGCTGTTGTACGAGCCCCACCCCCCACATATCCAATCTCCCTCTATAAAAAGCACTTGCAATGCATTTACGCGAGTTTGAGCTATTGACATTGCAAATGACAATGCCTTTTTATTTTTGTTTTTTAAAACCTAAATATAAGGCTTTGTTATTTACAATGCCAATAGCTTAAACTTGAATAAATGCGAGACCTATTGCATTGCAAATGCTTGTTCCTTTATGGTCTGTTTGGTAAGGCAATACTTGAAGTCCAGCACCAGGAGTCTTGAATCAGATTTTATGTACTATGTAATTGCAATCAATCCGCACAAGATGTGTCTTTTGTACGGTATTCGTAGAACAGTGCGCTGACCTCACTTAGTAAAGGGCGTCCCCCGCCAGCACTTTTGCTGTAGTTACTTCTAGTGTTCATTTATTTTGTATATATTCATGTGACGTACTTCTTGATAAAGTCCTGTGTTATTCCATCATAACAGTTTTAGAGTTCACTCAACTTGAATATTTATGGTGTGTACCAATATGCAATGCAGTTCGGGCAATGGACCTTCATCAGGGGCTTTGTCTGTAGAGATCAAAAGAAACTGGTATCAGTACCGTCAATGATGATGTCATTGAGTCGTTAGTCTGTGGCAGAGATGATTCACTATAGTAGTGATAACCAAAGTAAAAAGCGTGATAAGGTTCATGCTGAGGATTAAGAGTGTGATAATACTCCTCTGTAGCAGTGATAATTTACTGAAGTAGTGTTGGCCGAAGTGAAACGAGAATTGAAAACTCATGCTGAAGAGTAAAAGCGTGTTCATGCTGAACGTAAATCAAATTAGTGATTCAATGTGATGACTTCAAACGCTATGTTAATTCCAATGCGATGGAACAACAAATCGATAAGTGACTATTAAACACACCTGGTGATTGTGCAGCGTGAACAACAGTGAGTGACCTGCTGTATTGGAAACCAAAATTAAAGCGAAAGACGAAAGCCGGTGCCTGTTAGTAAACGATCTATAATTACGAATGATATGGTAAATGGTGTGGCGAACAACGTTCCAAAAGGCTGTCAAATGTGATACGGGCTACATAAACTTGCGTAGCGAAATATACTCTGGATACAGAAACGCGTAGTGAAGATCTGTGGATTTCACTATGAAAATGAATAAACCAAGGCAAGTATAAATTAGCTGCACAACCCGTTGGTAAGCTCCCCTAACAAAGTACAGTGGAATAAAAACACTCACCCACATGCCGTGTATGCGACGTGTAAGTAACCGGATTTCAGTCCGGGAGAAAGTGGATCTAATGCACGTACAGTGTTTATGGCGTGCCCGGAAGTTGTATAAAGGTCATGAAAAAAATGAATGATGTGAAAGAAAGACTACTCCCTGACCTTTTTTCAACTTCCGGAGCCAGATGTAGCAAGTCATTTAGTATTTAACGGGCCAATTCGCAAATTCGGCCCGTTAAATGCTAAATGGTCTTTTCAAATGTACAAAGGCCTGAAGTCGGTCGCAATTTGCGATTTCTACTTGGTAGAAGTTGCAAATTGCGACCTCGATTTGGGAATCACAAATGGGGATTACCTATTTGCGATTCCTAAAGTACATGTACAAAGCATTACCTAAATCCAAATTGAGTCTGGCAATAGCATTTCCTAACTGCCCAAAGTCGATGGTAACCAGGTGCAAAATCGATGCAATCCAAATCTTTTGAGATTTGTCATTTGGTCAGGTCAGAAGTATCACAGGTCATGTCCAGTCCAAACCAAGATTGCACATGCTTTTCTGCCACAGCCAGGTGTCTTTGGCAGCAGAGATGCACCTTGTAGTACAAATACATAATGTCCGCTGTGGTTCATGGAGCCACAGTGTCAGTTTGCTCCTTCCTAGTTTTTAAAAATGTATTATCATAGTGTTTGTCTAAAGAGTGGAATCCTAGTTGTGTTCTGCGAACCACCACTTACTGCAGTGGTGAAACACAGTTGGGGCCATGTGTCCAGATTATGCTAGTAGTTAATGACAAGTTAGTGATATGCCTTAGCATGATTGTGCCTACCCTGGCATAAAGATGGCATGTTGTTGACGGCCAACACATGTATGTAAAAAAATTGAATTACTAGTGTTTCTCTCCCTCCCTCAAAATGCCTTAATTTTTTGAGAGTGGGTCAAGCAAGATGAAACCTATTGTATTTTGTATATGCTCAGTGTGTGTTTGTTAAAGTCCGATGACTAATCATTTTAGCTGACAACGTATGTTGCTTCCACTCGAGTTACTACCCTCCATTATATTGATAAATCTATACAGTCTTATTTTAATATAGTCCTCTCGCTATGGGATTGGGTCCATTTGGTGTCAATGTTGTATTTCACAGAACACAAGGTAAACAGTCCTCAATTCCACCTTTGCATACAGAGCAAGATAATCCGGGCCGTAGGCTCCTATTTTTGTTTTCAAACTTAAAATCTGACTTTTCTAAGCCCGATAAAGTGGCCTAATGTCCCAGGTTACTAGCATTATTTGTGCTGTGTGTAGGAAGAGAGGTTGGCATTTAAACACTGTTCATCTGTGGTTTCTGAGAATGAGGCAGGACTCTTTTGGGTTGTCTTTGTAAGTTTAGTATCTTTAGAGATTCAAACCACGGGTTCAACAACACATTAATTTGCAGATTTTTTTTTTTTTATCAATCGCTCCCTTCTTGGACCTCAACAAAAAACTATAATTGCCAAGTACTTTTATAGTTGAGAAATGTATATATGAAGCCCCTTATTACACTCCTAAAGGAGCATGGCTTGAAGTTGGTCAACTAATGTGTCAGACACACAACTTGATTCTGTCCCTTACTAACAACCAGGAGGAGACACTCCCTGCCTTTCAGAGAGGCAAGACCAAAATTGGTGAGTGGATAAATACTAACTCCTTGAAACTGAATGGGGATAAAACTGAGTTCTTATGTTGCTTGAGAGGCAAAATCCCTATGACGCTCCCCCATAATTTCTGGGCTCTTTCAGCTGGGGAGGATCCCCAGCCATCAGACACAGTCTTGGGGTTGTGTTATGACAATAAACTATCTCTGGGGAGCCACATGATTAAATTGGCAGGTACGTGCTTCGCTTTACTCCATGGACTGAGGAAGGTGCTTCCATTGCTGCCTTCCAACTCCAAATCCCTGGTGGTGCGAAGTGTTCTACTCAGCAGACTGGACTATTGCAATGCCTTACTACCTGGAGCAACTGATTATTTGGTAAAGCGAAACTGGTGCTAAATAGACTTCGTAGGTCCTTGGCATGTGACGCCCTGAAGCAATTACACTGGCTACCTCTGAAGCAAAAGATTACTTTTAAAGCCTTTTGTATTGTTTTTAAAGCTCTACAGGAAAAGGCCCTGTGCCACTACAACACTGATTCAAAAGATGCATCACTGTGATCTCTGCGCTCAAGTATGGCAAACCTTGTCTGTACCCCTACGTACTGAAGGCCTAGGCAAGGGGGCTGGACTTTTTCAGTCAAGGCGGCTCAGATGTTGAATGAACTTCTATCACTAAGGGCTTCAACGGAATTGTTACAATTTAGAAAGGACTTGAAGACTTGGCTCTTCCTGAAGTAAGCGGTTATGGCCGGATGTTGTGCATGTGCATTCTCAAAGTTCGTTTCCGACAGTCGCGCTTTATAAATGCTATTAATAAATAAATCGGTCTTAACCATTTGTGACTATAATTCAGTGTTTAAAGTCTATTATTGATGCTTAATATGTGTTTTTAACTTTACTGTTTTTTTTTTTTTTTGTTTGTTTTTTATTTGTATTTTAGATCTATGTTCACTAGTGGCCTTACAGAGAGTACTCAAAAAGAAGTTCGAATAGTTGGCGTTGAAGCAGAATCCATGCATTTGGTACTGGACTATGCCTATACCTCCAGAGTTGCACTGACTGAGGCTAATGTCCAAGCTTTGTTCACAGCAGCTAGTATCTTCCAAATTCCTTCCCTGCAGGACCAGTGTGCTCAATATATGATAAGTCGTTTAGACCCCCAAAATTGCACTGGAGTCTTCATCTTTGCTGATCATTACGGCCATCAGGAGCTTAAAGATCGCGCCCAAGATTACATCCGTAAGAAGTTTCTATGTGTCACCAAAGAGCAAGAATTTTTTCACCTAAGAAAAGACCAACTCATTAGTATACTGGATAGTGATGACTTGAACATTGAGAAAGAGGAGCATGTTTATGATGGAATAGTTAGGTGGTTTGAACATGAACGAAATAAAAGAGAAATCCACCTTCCAGAAATTTTTGCCAAATGCATTCGGATGCCTTTGATGGAAGATGCATTTGTGGAAAATATCCCTCCACTATTTGCACAGGCTATGCCAACAATCTGTGTTCAAAGAGGGAAAAATAGTGCCAATGGCTGCACTCAGCGACTTGGTATGACTGCTATTGAAATGATAATGTGTTTTGAAGCAGCAAACAAACACTCAGGAAAGAAGCAAACTGTGCCTTGTTTGGATACTGTCACAGGGAAAGTGTACAAACTATGCAAACCACCAAATGACATGCGGGAAGTTGGAATAGTGGTGACTCCAGACAATGATATTTATATTGCGGGAGGTTACAGGCCAAGCAGCAGCGATGTCTGCATCGATCATAAAGCAGAGAGTGATTTTTGGTTGTATGATCATTGCAGCAATAGGTGGCTACAGAAAGCCCCTTTACTAAGAGCCCGCATAGGCTGCAAGTTGGTTCATTGCTGTGGTAAACTGTACGCAATAGGTGGACGTGTTTATGAAGGAGATGGACGTAATCCACTTAAATCCGTGGAATGTTATGACAGCAGAGACAACTGCTGGAGTGCTGTAAGCATGATGCCTTCTGCAATGGAGTTTCATAGTGCTGTGGAGCATAAAGAACTAATCTATGTTTTACAAGGTAAGACTTCAGACGTGTATGGGTACATTTGTTGCTCTGTTTTTAATATGCAAGTCAAGTAATACTCACTGTAACGAATGTAAGGATTATGCTTTAGTTCGGTTTGTGTTGTTGTCCTTCACCGATCAATAGCAGTGTAAAACGCCACAAAGTCCGGAAGAGCATCATGCCGTGTTGTGGTTCCAGCTGGACCTCGCCTTTTATGGTTTCAACCTATCAGGGAATTACTGATTTTGTGCTGCTTTCTTGGTGATGTTGATAGAATTTTTTTTGTTTCCACTATTCTTTTTGTTGAGTAGACCTCAGTGTGTTTTATACTACCCTATATTTGGGACACCTCCTGTTTACTTTCATTGGGACTGTTTAACCCATGTTTCTCCCCTTTTTTGTTGATTAGTTTTCCTCTGCATTTATATGGTTAGCTACTAATATATTTTTTTATTTATATTAAGTCTGGTCGAGCCATACTTTATTTGTTCCTTAAATGCATTGTGGTGCGAGGTGTTGTACTCTAGCACTCCTTTAATGCATCCCAGTAGTAACAGTCGAACTTAACTTGCTCTACTAAGGGGCAGTAAAAAGATGTTTTATGACTTCACATTTGATTTTGTCTTTGGGGAATGCCTGTAGTCCAGTTGTTAAAGGTATGGCCCACATCACATATAAGCTCCTTTGATTCACGCCATTTCATCCTTCCAGTTGGTTAATTTACTGGCACTTATTGAACAGATTTGCTGTTACATTGGAGTCTGCCAATTTGTGGCAGTCCTTAAAGTATTAGATTATTTCATGAGCCTCCTTTCAATTTGTCTCCATATTCAGATCTGCCTCCAAAGTGTATTGCCTGTTAGCCAAGCTATCAAAAGAAACTTCTTGCAATGCACCCTTTGACCCAGTGAAAAAGAAATATGTCTGTAAAAGTGCTGGGCAGAAAATCTATAAATCTCTCACCTTGCTTGTGTGGTATTTCTAGGACTGATATTACTGCTATAGCCTAAACCTTCTGGGGTTGCTACTTTCTGAAGATGGTTGTGCCAGTGTTCGATCTGGAACTAGTCACTTTCTGTTTGTCCCTTCTTTTTAAGAGCCAGAGATGTCATAGTTTGTTGAGTGCTCTTTGAGCAAGGGATGAGCTCGTGTCACCCACCACTTCCGAGTAGCCATCCACTTAATCTGGGTTCCACCTTCTGTGCTTCCTTGCTGGTGAACGGTGACCAGTTTCTTGAGCCAGCTCGGCAAATGTTTATCTCATCCCACATAGTGAGTAAGAACAGGCAAATGTTAAGTCTACTACAAATAAGACATTGGAGTCTTCTATCACTTTCTATTTCCCTTCCCTCCCCTGTCCCCCATCCTGGTCCCTATCCTACGAGCTTACTGTGGTCACAAAGGATCAATTGGTACAACAAAGCAAACCAGCTTTTGCAATGCAATTTGTTTCGCCTATGGGACCTTATATGTATTTAGCTATGCAGCACATTAGCCTGGGTGCTGAAACATCTACTGCTCTTTAACCTGGAGGAACAGTAAGCACCAAACTGCGTGACATGCCAGGTATGGAAACACATGGAGAGAAATATTGCCTTTTAGTGGGAAATGGTATAGTCCAAAGCTCTGTTTTTAATTTAAAATCAGGGCCTTCGGTGGTCATATCACTGAAAATACAAGATTCGAAAAAAAATATTGTCTACGGGTGCTCGTAGAAGACTATTTCTATGAACTGGATTCTAGAGAATGCTAAAGTGATTCTGGTATTTTACTGACCTCTGCTGGTCGTTTTCTATCAACAAAGTTAAATAGCGGCAGATGCCAGAGAGAGGAAAAAAAGTCTCAGCAGAAAGCAATTCTGGTATTTTACTGACTTCTACCGGTAATTTTCTATCAAGACAGTTAAATAGAGGCAGTTGAACAGAAAAAAAGTCCCTAAGCGAAAGCAGACCAGTCCTAGGACTGATCTCCAGAGCCCACTAAGTACATACACATAAGAGGTCTTGCATGCTCGACCTAAAAAGCGGGACCTGCCTGCTCTATTTCGTTCGTGGAATATCTCACCTTACCTTAAGGATGCAGAAAAAACAGTATAGATATATCTAGGAGTCCTAGTATATGTATATATCTATATATGTGTATTACTTTCCAAGTGAGCATAATGCAAGAGTAAGGATTATATCACCCAAGTATTGTGGATCCCAAAAATAAAAATATAACTTTCTGGTCCCTCATAACTCCAGCACTCCTACCCTCCCAGTCCTTTCCTCTGCTTCAAAAGCGAAACCTTGTGCATTTGCTGCAAATTAAGCAAAAGTTGTAATTCAGATATTTAAAATCTTGTGAAACAAGCGGTTAGCCGTGCATCTTATCTTGGGCGTGATTTGAGATGTACTTCTTGATTATGGTATCACCCCCTACATGAACTGTTATATTTTTTTTTTTCAACGCCGTCCCCAGTTTCTTTTACCAAAGCACACTCCCATAGTCATCGACCATCTGTATCTCCAAGAGGTGCATTTAACTGGCTGTTAAGAATGCAGTCCCATCACTATTCCACTTAAAATTTGTATGACTACTGATTCTGTGCTCAAGCAAAAGTGTTTTCTTTGCAATTTTTGGTGTTGATAGTTGTGCTGAAATCTGATATTCTTCCTTTTGCTTAGTTTTTTGTACTCGTCTAGTTCCACCAATTCGATATCATGTAAATGGAATGAAATTACAGCTTTTCAGCAAGTCTCCGCTGAAAGGTGATTGTTATTGATCGTTTCGAGAATTGATTCTTTTGCAATAGTTCTCCTTCCTAGCCAAGTATTATCTGACCTCATTAGAGCAAGCTCTGCATGAGTGTGTATACTTGAGGGCAACAAAGTGCAGTCCAAAATTTTTCAGAAGTTTAATTTCAGTATGATAAACAAATCCTGGTCAATCAGTGTACTTGACCTCAAAATCTGTATTTATGGCTTTGAAGTCCCAGTGCTTCCATTGCTAATTCTTATTTCTTTGCACAGATATATTTTATTGACACATTCTGCCTGAAACAAAGCATTCCACGAAGGTCTGATGGATAAACTTGCTATACATACTCAGAAGAATGGCTCTTATCGCAGTGAATTATTAGTATTTGTCTTGTTTTCCTCCAGACAATCATGGATTTTGCCTTCGATGGCCAAGAGTCCAGACATCTAGGGACTGCCTTACAAATGGAGGTTCTGTAGAATTTAATTTTGTTAAGTGTCTGCGTTGTAGCTTTTAGCGGTTGGAGATTTTTCAACGCTCATGTTGATGGATCTGGCTAATAACTTTTTGACTTTCTATAGTAGCATTCTGGAAATAAAAGCAGAGAAGGATTTCTATATGCCTTATTTTCTTTCTGTATTCGCCATCAGACCTTTCTAAGAATCCTATGCTTGATTTATTCTCTGCTGTTAGTTCACAAATCTTTGGTTCTACTATTAAACAACAGTTAAAGGTAACACTTAGGTTAACATGGTGTGCAGCATTGTACAAATCCACCTTGTCATGTGACCCTAACCCTGGATACCAAGGCGAGGCTATTTTTTGGTTATTAATATTATTAATAGTGATATTCCTACTCTGTGAACAGCTAAGTCTTAAACAATTTCCTGAAATTGACTTAAATCGTAGACTCTAAGAGGTGAAGACAAGCTATTCCATATGTGAGAAGCTTGCATGGTAAATGTCCTGCCACCAATATGAGAGAGTCTAAATTTCGGCTGCACCAAATGGGTAGCTTTTGAGGAGCACAGATGATGACCAGAACAAGATCACTTAAACTTGTCACAAAGATATACAGGGCTAACCTGATAGAAGGCATTTGTGAACAATGCACAAAGACTCAAAAAGAATTCTCTTTTGCAAGGTATTCCGATGCAGTTTATTAAGAGCAGCAGAGGATGACCAAGGAAGGGTGAGATCCAAACAGACAGCTACTGTTTTGAATTAGAAACAAGGCCTTAATTAAATAATCATGGCAGCCTAGGGAAAAAAAACTTTAAATAGTGGCCTATCAGTGCTCGGTGAAAAGCAGGAAGAAGGGGTAATATCTTATGGCACATTTTGAGAACGGAGAAAAATTGAGGCCAACTGGATTAGTGGAGCTGGCAAAGATAAATTGCTGTCCAAGTGGAACTCTAGGTTCCTGGCTGCAGATGAAGTCACTGAAGGAACGTTGGACTGAGAAGGCCAAAAGTCATCGAGGATGAGTAAGAGGAATCTTGTTCAAAGCCTAGCATACAACCTTTGTTTTACCCTCTATAAATTTGAGGGAGTTGGAGGTGAACTAGCTGGTAATTTCATGCATAAATCGTTGTAAATTCTCATAAGGAGCAGATGAGTGTAGTCCACAGAGGTAATAAGCTGTGTGTCATCCACGTAATGCATGAAGATGGCACCCTGATTGTGATTTAGCTGAGCAATTGGCCTCCAGTAGATATTAAACCGAGTAGGACTCCGAGCAGAGCCCTGAGGATCACCCTGTTCAATACAACAGAACTCTGAGTGCAAAACAGCGGGGAATGGACCGTTTGAGCTCTGGTATTAAGATGCAATGTATGCCACTTCGCAGGGCTTCCATAATTTCAGCTATTTTAATATATCAGAGTAATATTTAAGGTGTTCTGAGAAACATTTACGAGAGAGCTGTCACCACTAGAAATTAACATGTCTCTTGTGCAGAACCTTGAAAAATAGTTTTGAAGATATGGAGGCAAGGAAGAGGATTTCTATATAAACAGACAATTTTCAGCTCATGAGTAATTGTGGGAGCAGGTGATCCAAACAACCTCAACATCCACTTTTTATTTTTCTGTGAAGAAAAGACATGAATAGATTCACATAGAAAAAACATAGACTATCCCTTCTGGGGAATCCCATTCAAGCCTCCACAACCAAGTTACCGGGGACAGCTTTTAATGGTGGTGGTTCCAGATGATTTTCTGGATATATTTAAAAGCAAATAATGAAAGTTTCTACTCCGGACATTAACAAGTCCCATTGCTTTATCTCCTACAGCGGCAACCATTGCTGAAAGGGAAGTTATATGAAGAAACAGATTAATTTGTCTGCGACCATGACTATGAAGTAACTGCTCGCTGGAAGAGCAGCAGTGTCAACTGCAAGGCAATTGAGAGATCTGTGTAGCTCTGAACGTCTTATTTTTAAACACTCCCTAGTAGATATTAAAACAATTTGAAAGACTGCATGAAAGAGTTTTGAATACATTTGAGCTATCTGTACTGTCTACAAGAAAACCTATTACATTTTAAAAATTTGGAGTCCAGTTCTGTAATGTTAAAAAGAAATGGCCATATTGTGCCATGTCAAGGTGGAAGAAAGTTAACTGACTGAGAACGGTGAAACTCATTCCTCCAGTGCGATAATTCTCAAAACCACAGGTGGTATCTTATTTCCCCTTTTCTCAAAACCTCTTATGATTAGGAAAAAACTGACTTTGCCTTCCTAGGTGAAGGCAAACTAACATTCACTTCAATCATAAACATTTTTATGGATGCCGTTCACTTGAATTTTAGGGAAAAGTCGATCACAGCTGTATTTTGAGTGGTTAAGGCTTCCTCAAATGTTCTCTTTTTAGAACGGAGGTTCAAATGAAAAAATTTGATGGAATTACCTTATTTAGAAAACATGTTGTTGGCTCTCTCCGTTATCTAACGAGTCTGTTCCCTACTCTCTAAAGTTGTCCATATTAATTTTAATACAGAGGAAATTCTGAAAGGAATGGGAAATCCCAATGTAACACTTTCTTTTCAAATCATGTTTTAGTTGTGGATCGAATCAAACAAGCGAGTCCTTCTCATAAACAACAGAACATCAACTCTACGCTAAGGAATAGAAGTGCCTCAAGCAACAAAGGTGCTGACAAGGAATGAGGAATGTGATTTACACACACCATCATACTCCTTCCTTGACCAAGCAAGAAGGGGGACAAAAATCAAACACATAATGTGAATACGTTACTATTGACAAGGATTCCGGAGATCATCCATTATAGCTACTTATAAGACTTTATCAACAGACCTCCATCCATATCTGAGAGATAAAACCTTACCAACTTATAGCAAAACTACAGGACATATTAAAAATGCTAAAAGAAGCATTCCAGAAGGTTTCTGAATCCTAGAACAGAAAGATATGCAACATAGGACAATCTTGGCACGATGCAAGGTATTCTACAAGGATGTTTTGGGTAGAGATGTCTGAATTTGTATAGCACTCTCAGACACCTGCTTCCTCGTCCACTGCAAGTATTTGCAGTACCTTTGGGCCATGGGTAACAAACCGCACCATGAATTAGCAAGGTATTTATGTTTAGATACAGTGAGTGTAATATTGTTTGCCATTGTTTGGGATGAGGTGGTGCTTTGGGACCCAGTTGCGGATTCTCCTCTTGTCAGTCATGGCACTTCTGAGTGCACCCAACAGTATAACCGCCAGGGGCATGTTTCATTTCCTGAAAGCTAATTCGGTGTTTTGAACTTCTCTTTCAGAAATGTGTTTAACCCACATGCCCATGGTACAAACAGCAGTAAGTTTTGAGGTTGAAGTGGGTCTTCCTGTTTAGCGCTTGCCTACAGATAACATTAACGGCCTATATTCAAAGACTTTTTGTCTTCAATATATTAAAAGGGATACCTGGGACCGTTTTATGATTACGCCACACTTTCCTTGTTTTTTCCATGATACACTTTTGAAAATGTGTTGTGGAAGTGAAACGCAAACACTGGTCAAAATGGTTGCCAGATTAGAATGGGAGAGGCTACATAATGAAGTATAGATTAAAGCACTGTATTATTTTCATCCCGGCACTGCAGGTAATATGAAAAGATATTTGGAAAAAAGACTATTACCGTACTAGAACAGAGATTATGACCGCCTCATACGTATGCACCATTGTTTATGAAAATATATTTGTATAGAACAATATAGCATGTTAGAGTGAGAGAAAACGTGTCTTGTTTAACAGGTGCTCCGTCTTGGATTTTTAAAACACTATGTGCGAGGCAAAGCAATTAATGTGTAAAATTCATAAAGGGAAGATTGGGTTGCCTTTTTGTGCATTACATGTATACATCAGCACTTTTTTTTACTGATGCTGTTCAGCACTGGCAATAACCTTTTGCTTTTGGTCTGCCACTGCACAACATCAGCAAAAAACATTTCTAAAGCCAATGGATAGGAGACACAGATTGGCTTTGCCTGTGGTAATTTTTACTGTTCTTTTTCAGGCTTACTAATGTTTAGCAGCACGATGTTTATGCAAATATTAAAAAAATTAAACCAGTGTAATTCATTTAATGGGTTTTATTCCCATCATTCACGAAACAGAATGCTTAATATAGTAACTAACCTCCACACAACCTGAAACTTTGGAGTATGTGTTTGGTTGTAATAGTTTATTTAAAACGTAATGTCCCTTGCTGGTAGTGTGGCAAGTATGCACTTGTAGATTCATCATAATAGTATTGGCTACAACAATTGCCTATGCAGACTCCTGGTTACGGCTTCATTTTGTACATGCCTACAATTATGCTTATTGTAGTTATGCAATAATATGTATTTTTATTGTCTTGTCTTTAGGAGAGGTTTTTCTCTGTTATGATCCTCATAAAGATTATTGGGGTTATCTGACTCCAATGACGGTGCCTAGATCCCAAGGCATGGCAACTGTATACAAGGATTCAATCTACTATGTGGCTGGAACCAGAGGAAATCATCAACGTGTCCTTACAGTAGAAGCATATGACATTGAACAGAACAAGTGGATTCGAAAAAAAGATCTACCCTGTGACCAGTCCTCTAATCCATATATTAAACTCTTGCTCCTCAAGAATAAACTCCATTTATTTGTTCGAGCTACTCAAGTCAGTGTTGAAGAACTAGTTTTTCGAACCAGCAGAAAGAATTCGCTCTATCAGTACGATGAGGTTGTTGACCAATGGAGGAAAGTCTATGAAACTCCTGACAGACTCTGGGACCTTGGCCGCCATTTTGAATGTGCTGTTGCTAAATTATATCCACAGTGTCTACAGAAAGCTCTCTAATTCAGAGTAACTTGCCGTCCCTTTCAGTGATCCTTCTTAGAAGATTGAAACTTGGTTGTATAAGAACATTTCTGTCAGTATTTAATACAAGCTGAAACTGGACAGTTTTTGTAAAAGTGGATAGGTGCTTTTAAACGTTGCTGTTAGGGGAGGGAGTTACAGGCTCCATTTCTTAAATTTTTTCCAAGTTATAGTTAACAAAGTGCAATTATCAGCATTTTTCATAGACCTACATTGAATCATGCCATTTGTGTTTTAAGAATTGAAAATTGTAAATGTATAGCTAAGACAACTATGCACTAGGAAGAATCTTGCATTACTAGTTTTTGATGTGTAAACTTTTAATACGGGTGAAAACAGAGGCAATATTGCTAAGTCTTATTTTAGTGCATAAATATTTTACTAATACACTAGGACCAGAATTGCTCAATATATTTCTGGTACATGGTTGAAATTTTTCTTGGAGCTTTACTTCACTCCATACTCTCTAAATTGATTACCCACTCCAAGTTGGAGTGAAGCAAAATACAGTTTTTATTTTCCCCCCTTTCGTTCTCATAAAAAGCTAATCTGTGGACCGGTGTTTGAAAATGAGTTGTAACATATTTATTTCACTTTTTTGTATTTTAATAACGTCAGTGGTGCTAGTAAATAGTATTAAGTGAAGTAATCTCTAACTGCTTTGTTTCTTACATTTGCAGGTATAAACTCCAACAGTGAAAAAAACAGCACCAAATGCACCACTCAACTTGTACAATGTAATTTAAATAAGTCCATATTCTTGGAGTTTTTTTCTTTTCAAAAAAATTTCTTCTTTATTGTTCAGTTTGTCATGTGAATATTAAAACAGCCAAAGCAGCCGACGCGTTTCGTCCACCTCTGGACTTCTTCAGGGCAAAAAAGGATATCACCGTCTTTGTGTTCTTTCTTACTTTCTTCTCCCTCACTACTTCAATTTGTAGTATTGCAGAAAATGATGACACACTGTCATTTTAAAAATTACAATCCAATGAAGAAAGGTTGTCTGCTGAGTAGCTAAAATGAATCATGTCAATATAAGGGTGGTCCTGTAGAGAAAGTCATCCAGTGATGAGAGCAGCTATATCACTCTCCAAGATACCCGATTCCGTATCATTGTCCTGATGAAAAAAGACACCGACCCTGACCACCCTTATATTGACATGATTCATTTTAGCTACTCAGCAGACAACCTTTCTTCATTGGATTGTAATTTTTAAAATGACAGTGTGTCATCATTTTCTGCAATACTACAAATTGAAGTAGTGAGGGAGAAGAAAGTAAGAAAGAACACAAAGACGGTGTTATCCTTTTTTGCCCTGAAGATGTCCAGAGGTGGACGAAACGCGTCGGCTGCTTTGGCTGTTTTGGATGTTTTAATATTCACATGACAAACTGAACAATAAAGAAGACATTTTTTTGAAAAGAAAAAAACTCGAAGAATATGGACTTATTTAAGGACTTATTTAAATTACATTGTACAAGTTGAGTGGTGCATTTGTTGCTGTTTTTTTCATGTACACTCCAGTTACTGGAACGGCATTGTGCTGGCGGGTGCTAAACAAGATTGCACACTTGTGGTGAATGGAATATATCACCAATAGATACGTTGGGTTACTGTTAAATCCAGTGCTGCCCTAGAGGGATACCGCTAGCTTTGTGTGTTTTTATTATAAACTCCAACAGTTCCCATGTGATGAGGAAATATTTGATCTCATGTTAATGTGACTTTTGACTTAACCTTAGTTTGTGTCATCGTTTATTGTCCGAGCCAAAAACAAGCTACACTAATGCTTCCCGAAAGTCTGGTTCAGACAGTTCTAGTTCCTTATGTAAATAAGGTTCTTGTGCTCTATTTTATTGTTAAAACGTGTTGCCTCTATTTAATAGTAAGTGTACCTGTGGCAGCCCGTTTTTGTTGTACAGCAGATAAGGTAAGTAAGCAAAGTTAGTGCACCTGTTTGTGTATGAAAAAATGGCCTGCGTTCCCCATTGAATTTCTAATTCACTACAAAACTTTTACAACTTGTGATTTCCTAAAGCCACACAGTTTTTTCAGCTCTTTACCGCACCTTTCAGTTTTGAATGGGAATCTTTTTTGCAGGTTTTGGGTAGTAATTAAACAACAATCTCCTCTATCCATTGAAATTAAAGCATACAAGCATTGTGTGTATACCTACAAATAGGTGAGTATGTGTGGCCTTGGGAGTGTGCTTTGCCAGATTAGGAATACACGTAGGAGTTGTTTTCTCCTACTCTGCATTAAGTAAGATTTCCTATGAAAGGCGAAACAGTACTATATCCTTTTTGCATTTGGTTTGGAGAGCAATAAGCCATTTGCAAAGTAGTAGCATTATGTAATTATTATCCCATGGAGAGTGCAGGTGATTTAGCCGTTGTAAAAAAATGTTCAATTGTTTTTATTACATTTTTCGTGTTATTGATTGATTGGGTCCTGTCTTTTGAACCGTTCTTTGATCTTTGTGCTACCCTACACTCCAGCCTAAAAAAAATAAATAAAAATAGTACCAGATGTATAGGAAAACTGCATTGAAATATGCAGGTGGATATCGCTTGTGTTTCACTCTTGTACGATATAAATTAATACTGTGAAATCTCAAAATATTGCTTCATTACATACCTCATCCTTCAAAAGTTCACTTTATGTTTGAGTGTGGCAATTGAAAGTCCCTAGAAGGAAAAACAAACATTGCCTTGCTATTTTTTTGTAATTTTTTATTTTTATTTACAAGTTTGATGAAAAAGTCTAGTTGCTTATTTCTTGTGAATTATAAATTATCTGTATGCCATTTGGTGCGAGTGGATTTAAAGGAAATGCATTACTTGACTGTGTAGGACATTTTACTTTCAATTCTAATAGTGCTGTTGACAAATGCAGGCTTTTATAAATCACCATTGAGTTTTTTTAAGTGTAGCGTTTTTGTATATCTGTCTTTGCTGTTTTGTTAAGCTTATTTAGAGACTTCAGTTTCTTGCTTTTTGACAATCTTTATATTTATTACAGTGTCCTACGACATTACTTGAAAACCGAATTTTGTAAACTTGGCAATGAATTGGTGATAGGATATACTGTGCTAAGGAAACAGTAGATCAAATTTATCTCAACTGTCCCAATTTGTCCATTTTGTGAAACCGTTCACCCAGGGGGATTTCGATACATGAAAGCTGTGTGTTCTGTTTTATTACAGTTTAACAACTTCAAGTCATTTTATTTCAGTCTTCATCTGGTTACTGATGCACAATAATTACCAGTCCCATTCAGTAGTGAATTTGCACAATGAGGACAAGTGAAATGATATGTCCACTTTAGCACAAACTTCTACTTCCTATGGGTTAGACATTTGGTGGATCTTATGAGAAAAAAATCTATGAAAGCAGAAGATATTTCTACTACGGCTAGTTGTGAAGATTGTTGCCAAATCTACACATTTGCTGATTGGCCCATATATATCCAGAATTAACAGATTCTAGGCTTAGTAGTCAAAGGCTGATACTGCCTGCTACATTTCAGAAGAGGAAATTCAATCTCAGTACCTTATTGCTCTAATTAAGAACAGAATAATCTTAGGGTGCGCACCAAGGTGCCGTTGTAAATGCATGTTGGCAATCCAATGATCTGTTCCCATGTGACCCTGAAGAATAAAAGAGAAGCAGGCAGAGGTAAAACTTCCCCCAGTCTCTTTAGTACATCTTAAAGTGATGTTTCTCTGTCTTAACCAGCAGCCTACATTTAAACATTTGGAAAGCCTGTTTTGAAATAACTATTTTGTGCTCAGGTCTGAAGTACTGTAGTACCTAATGTGTGTGTTTTATTTTTTCAGTTTTGGCATAATTGCACAAATTTGCATTTTTCAATTCTAGTCATGATTTGTTTCAATAAAGTGCATCTTAAAATCTGCCTGTTTAAATATGTTTCTTCAGTAAGAGGTATATGTGCAATTAAGTAATGTTTTAGTCCTCTAAATCAAATGTGTGTCAAATTGTAATCTAGAAAAGATGAAAACATTGTCTTGGCTGCCTTCTTAGCCCTTTTAGTCTAGGCTGTTTTCTCGAATATTCTGGCCTCCATGCATTAGACAAATGTGTTATACTGAAGTTTTTAACATTTTGAGCTCCATTCACCATGTTAGTTACAAATGGCCACACTTCAACCCCACTTAAGCAGGGCTTTTCTTTATAACAACTGGTAAACCTCCAAGTGTCAGACATGCTAAAGTAGGAAGGGGGAGGGATAAGAAGCCTCGGTCTTGATGGGAGCTGTGACTGAACACTCACATATCTTGGGCGAAGAACGGATATGGGTTAACCAAAGGTTTTACTCGTCTCATGTTTTAAATGCTAGCCAGGCACATCGACCGCTTCTCAGACCTATTCAAGATGGTCTGTTACATTAGTGTTAATAGAGCAAAAACGTTAGGATTCATTCCATTACCTGACTAAATTCTATAGACTTGGAAAAATGATGTTCTCCTTGAAACCTAAAAAGAATTCAGCATTCCTGTTGGTATATATTGTTTCAATGTGGTTTAAGTACAAAACTTTAAAATAAACAAGCAGGCAAGGAAAGTCCATTGAATTTACAAAGCGCTTGGGATGGGTCAAATACACCCTACTCTATTGACCTCTGACATGGATACCTGCCTCGCTCATATTCTAGAACTGAAAGCTGCAGTGAAAGTGTTAAAACAGATGCTAGATCTTCTCAGGGGTAACATTTATCAGATTTTGATTTTATGGGAGATACTTTCACAACAAAGGGGGGGGCTGTTGAGGCCTAGCATTGGAAACTCAAGAGCAACTGCCACACTAGCACTAGCCTCTATTAACTCTAGGGAGAGCTTGTTGAGGCCAGTGTATTTGACCCAAGTAGCAACTAGACAACTATAGACCCATAGTCCGATGCTTAACCCTGATGTCCCAAGACCCGGCAGTAGAAACAGAAACACTGCCCTAACCTTTGGTGGTGAAAGAGAAGGGGTCTGTTTAAGGAGGAGGAATCATTTAAATAACCATTTCAAGACTAGGTTTTGATTGGCAATGATTAACGTCTCCAAATTGTCAGATCCTGTGAACTTTGAAGACGAAGAGTCCATAAAAAACAAAGTAGTCCACTGGATAAGACCTACCAGGGGTTGTTATTCAGTCATCAGGGATGACATTATGGCGGCTAGAAGATGTTCCAATGCTGCAATACCCTCTGATACAATTGAACTAAGGTTTAGGGACAAGCATATCATTGATGGCCTTGTCACGTTAAACATCCGGCCTTGCCCCCACTACAAAATTAAGTATACAGTTTAAATATAAAGATGCAGGAGGAAGGGGAATGATGCAATCTGGCTAAACTGTCTACTTGCCAGATACTAGGTCTGGGCTTGATAACTATGATTGACTTGGATGTTTTAGGTACTTTCTCTCAGCATCAACTACAAATAAAAGGGGCCTGTGTAGGCACGTGTGTGTAACTATCCGGTGTTACTGGGAGTGGAGGGCAAAGAGCAAGTAGATTAACAGGGCAGTTGGAGGTCGCAATTAGTACAGAAGGTGGAAGAATCCATAAAGAATTCTTACATATTAAGATCTACAGATACGCTTGTATCTCAGAAAAATAGTCATTTAATTGTTTTTAAAAAGGGAACAAGATGCGGGGGAATTATTCCTGCTAATACTCAGATAGGACTTATCCCTTTGAGTTTTCAAGCGGACTCTGTTGAGGGTGCTGATTATCTACCATTTTGTCCCCTTAATGGTGCCTACATTAACTGCGTTCCATCAATAACTTAAATAATTTCTTGGAATGTTGCAGGATTGAAGGCTAAGCTGATACTTCTGTGGTGGTGTAATTGTATTGTCAATTATGATATATGCTTTTTCAAGAAACTTGGTGTATAAGTCCTGTTCATAGATTGGGTTTTTTGACATAGTTTATTCCAGCAGAGAATAGTAAAGGGGGAGGCTAGCGGGTTGTTTGATTACATTAGTTAAGTCCTCCCTGAAGTGCAAAATTCGACAATTGAAAATCGACAGTGAGGATATATGAGGTATTGAAGTAATTTGCGGTAGAAGTCTACCATCTCACTTTTTAATATCTATGCGAGAGGGGAGATGGGTGGGACTGACTTGCCAATGATTCAATCCTTGGAAGTCTTCTTGGCTAGACAACAGCCAGGGGTATACCAGATTCTTGCTGGTGATTTCAACACCACTTCTGAGCCCCTTGATAGGAATTGGGTTGAAATCGCAGCAGAGGAGGATTAAAGATGGGCTATTACCCGCCCCCCTCACACCCCTCCCCGCCGGAGATTGCCCCATTTAAGAGTTGGACATGGGCTGACCTCCAGCTGAAGGCGATTCCTATTGAATTTGTTAAGCAAGCAGCAAATGGGAGGACTAAATCTGATCGTAAAGGGGCATATACATTTGACAATTCTAGGTCAAAAAGCTGCATTGATTATGTTATGGTTGATCTGAATCTGTGGCATCTTGTTGATGATATGACTGTACTACGAAGGGAAGAGAGTGATCATAACCCTCTAAGTCTTAAGATGGGGGATTTAGTCAATGGGTTTTGGGTTGACTGCTCAATCTTTACTAGAACTAAGAATATCAAATATTGAAGGCCTTAAATGGCTGGTAATTAGTGAGAAACCTGAGATACTGTATTGTAAAGATGTGACCAAGAATAAATGTGAGGTTGTTAAAATGCACTCTGAGCTCTTTGAGGAGATTGGCGCTCATTTTGGAGCCCCATGTGTAGGTAAAAAGTTGGTGTATGGTGGTGGGGGTAGCTGGTTTATTAGAGAGTGAAGAAAGCCAAGACGGGTACTAGCTGAGTCCATAAAAAGGAAAAACTCTCCTCTGATAGCTTCCACCAGGAAATTGTGTAAGTTGTCATTGGGTGGGGCCACAAAGAGTGGGATGACAAGAGATGGTGAGATCTAGTGGAGTCTTGTGTGTCCAAGGATGCCCTTCGGTTTTTGAAGTGAGTGGCCAGAAGAGAACCTACAGCAGGGCTTGAGCCCCAGAATAATGTTACTTCAACAGATTGGTTCAATCACTTCTCAGCCCTATAATATGATGTCTCAAACTTGGGTGGAATATCTTTGAACACCTCACTGATTAATTTCAATTTGCCATCCTTCTCTAGGGATGATGTTCTAATTCACTGGCCACCTTTTATAGAGGAAAGCTGCTGGCTCAGATAGTATCCCATTAAATGTCTACCTCCATGATATAGATGAGTGGCCAAATTATATACTGGTCATTGCCAATCCTATTCCGTCAACTTGGCAGGGTGCGGAAGTGGTCCCAGTGTATGAAAAGGGGGACAAGATCTTTCCAGCTATTATATGCCTATTAATTTAATTGAATACCTGCAGAAAGTTTTTTTTTTGCCAAATGGTACTAGTAAAGATCCAACATTGGGTAAAAAGTAACGACCGTATTAGCCCATTACAAACAGGTTTTAGACCGAAGACATGGACAATAGATTTGCTATAATATATTGGTAGAAGAACTTGATTTGTAAGTGTGATTTATATGTCACCTTTGTCTACCTCAAATCTGTGTTTGATTTGGTACCATGTTCAAGGCTTTGGGCAGTTTTGGAAGATATGGGGATGCCTCTTGACATATCTCTGTCAGACTGCATAAGAGTAACTTCGCTCCAGTTCGGTTGGGCTCACAGGGACAACAGACTGAAAAGATTCCTGTGTTAAAGGGCGTCTAGCAGGGATGTGTACTGGCCTCTACTTTATTTTCTTCATTTTGTAGATAGCCTGGTACACTATATTTTAACAATCAAGGCTGATGCTCCTTGCCTGGCAAAGGGTAAGTTACCTTTATTGCTATTAACCTCTGAAGCTCCTAGCGGTTTTAAAACTTCTGGCAAGCTTTAGTGTTTTGGTGTTTTTACAGTGTGGTTTAGAGATGAATGTCAAAAATGAAATGTTTGGCATTTATTCACTGTAAGAAATTCAAGGGCTAGTTACCTCTGGTGATCGACCTAGTAGAACAGATGGACTCATTTATATTTGGGTACTAAACTTTCTCCCAATTTATCTTGGGGACAGCATATTTACAATGCAACTATAAAGCATAGGCAGAGAACTGGAGTTATTTTAAAATAATATTGTGCCTTTCATAATAGGCCTGTTGAAAATCTACAAAGCAAAAGCTTTAGGAGCTGCTATGTATGGCACTGAGCTCTAGGGGCTTGCTAACATTACAGGCCTTGTGAAGTCAGAGAATACATTTATAAGAGAGCTGGTTTCGCTCCCCATTAGAACCTGCCTGCATCCTCTATTTATGGACTTTGGTATGTAAAAACTGGGACACTATGCAGCGGCCCTAGAAGAGATAATCAAGCTGGACAAAGGTAAAAAATGTCCTTGGTACTCCTCAGTAGGGCCGCTTTTGAAAGCGATTGACCTTGGTGATTTAGGTCTCTATCCTGAGGTCGAGAAAATATCTCCAAAAGGCGTGCTGAAAAAATACTATTGGACCTATTCCCTACTATGGCAGGAAGAGTGTATGGTTGGGGACACAATGTTTACTGATGAATTTTTAAATTTTAAGGCTCCCAATGTGCTTGAGCAACATTAGGATTTGGTTACTGTCCCTTTAGATAGGTAACTTTGCCATCAGTTTAGAGTGGGCACACTCCCCGTTAAGGCATTTACTACAAAATGCGATGGTGTATCTAGTGAGAAGTGTCAGTTTTGTGTAAGCCAAAAAGAAACCATCAGGAGCGTGTTATTTGTGTGCCCAGTGTATACTAGATTTAGTTCTTTTTTGGATTGCACCAGTGTGTAGACTTCTGGGCGCCTCAAGCCATATGATTGTTTTAAAAATACTACGTACTGATCCATCTCCTTTGCATGTCTGTGCAGTTGCAAAATTCTTGGGCTTGATGTGGGCAAAATGGATGGTTATTATTGCTGCTAAGTGATTTTTAAGACGGTGCACAGTTTTTAAATGATTTTTACTGCATTTTGTAGTGTGACATCAGTTGTAGTTAATTTATTGGGATGAGTTATTGACTCTAATTAAGGACATGGATAGGTTGTGTATGATCAATTTGATAACTTTATTGTGCCCATGTATCATCTCTATTTATTTGCTTACTGTTATGGCATAAGCCAAAATAAAGTTATTTGAAATTGAAAGCACCGTTGAAACATTACTATATTATCAGAAATTATTTGCAGACTTTTGTTTTAGACCCCGGTAGTGGTTTCTAGCCGATTTAATCTGTTAGTACTCTTACATGTCTAACTGGAAACTGATTGGGTGATTATCACTCAAAAACCATTGATTGACTCGGTTATGGTTTACTCCATTATACAAACTCCTTTATGTTGAGATTAATCTGTAGCTCATGCAATGTTTTCACAGGTAGGCTAGAGTAGTAAAGACCCGCGTCAAGCCAACTGCAGTTTTCAGTTAGCAGGATATTACTGAAGACTTTTGTGCAGCTTCAGCATACTGTAACACTTGCATGGGGACTTATAAAACACTAATAGGTATAGCTTTACCCCAAGAGATTTTGTCTCTCTGAATATTGTTGAGCAGGAACCCTTGCCTTTAGATGGTTAATGCGGAACCTGAGGACCACAAATGCTGTTGGATCCTTCAATTGACATTTTCTCTCTTTGCAGAGACGCTGGAAACGGTGCTGGCTCGGTGGATGCAGTTGAAAATCTTTACCCAGAAAGAATACATGGTAACTTTTCAGTGGGTTTTGATCTACTTCAAGCAGCACAAGACACTTCCCAATCCTGAGTAGACGATGTCTTCTTTAAGTGGGTGTCACTACAAGTGGAGCAGCTTGTCAAGAAAAATGCTTACTAGCCCTGGCAAAATCCGTGCAATGAGGCATTTATTTCTAAACTGCACAACGTTTTTTCTGCAAGCACTTTTAGACCGCGTAGTTCACATACACCACAGCAGGCCACAGGTGTAACCGGGTCTGGGTAAGCAGGCTAGGTTTGCTGACTCTGATAACAAGCACATGTCCTGTAAATAGTGACAAACGTCAGGACAGTCTCTATTAAAAAAAAAATCTGCTTTTCTCAAGACTTGTTTGAAAGGCTAGTTGCTCCAGCGTGGCCTTGGGGGATTGATTACCCATGATAGTGGTTTATTTAGGGATTTACTAACAGCCCTTCATACTTTTCATCACAGTATATTGCAAGCAAACCCCTAGTTATTTTCTGTCCCAACAAAGATATTGCAGCCAGGTCTCGCTTGGAGAGGCGAGATCCTTTCAGTGAGCCAGTCTTTCTGCTCACAACCCTGAATCAAAACGTGGAGGAATACTTCCTGCAAATCTGGGATTTACTATAGTCTACTGTTTCTGTCATCTGTTAATTATTGTTAATTTTAAGACCTTATTTTGTATTTCCTGCGTGCAATTCTCAGACCCCTTCTCCTTCTGATCATATCCACATTTGAATCCAGACAGTTTAACTCTCACTGCGGAGAATGCATCACCTAATTCCTATATATTGACTTTCTTGTATGTTCTCTCTACACGTTCTAGTTCATTTTTTTCCAATTCTTTTCTAATAACTCGGTTATAATTTATTGATGCTTTCAACAGTATATCTTCATTTTTTTTATATGTAAACGTGATCATGCCAATGCATATTCAGAACAATTATTATAATTATTTATGATCATTGCCTTTCTAGAAAAAGATGAAATATATGTAACTAAAATTCGAGCAGGCGTCTGGACAGGGCAGGTTTCCAGTGCCGTCACCTGAGCAACCCCCCCTAGATGGTGTGGGCCTCCTACGCCGCTTTTTAACTCAAGGAGCAATTCCAGCTCTTATCTTAGGTCTAACATAAAGGGGGCACAACAGACTCCTCTTTGCACACACTACCTGTTTAGGAGACACTTTACCTCCACACCCCCCCTTTATCTACCAAGTGAGAGGGTAATATTTTTACCCCCCCACTACACATAGTCTGGGGATCTCTCCCCACACTCTTCACCTCTACTGGTCCTGATGAAGCGCCATGGATCACTCTGACCACTAATAGGCGCGAAACATGTCGACCATTTGACCTGTACTTTCAGTTACTACTAAACACATCACGTTTTGATTAGTAACAATTTTTTTCACGTATTTTAGTGTACCAAGGGTGCCTTCTTATTAAATTAGTTTCCCAGGTAACCCTTAGGTATTTTTATTCCTGCACACACCACAGCCACTACCGACCCTTGTACTCCCCCTCCACATACCCGCATGCACCAATCGGCAGCTCTCTTAAAAGATCTCCGCTAAAGAGACCCTTCGGGGGACCCGTAGGGCATTGCACCGCCGGCCCGACGAGGAGCACCGCCCGATGATGAAGCATGACATCCCTCGGGGTGTGTGAGGGCAACAAGAGACACTTATGCTGTCTCCCCCCCATCCTGAGTACCCCATCCTAGACCTCTAACACATAGACCCTTCTCTTTACTTTCCCCTTGTTGAGGTACGGTCTTGGTTGACTTTCAACCATACCGACCCTGGAACAGTGCCTTCTAGTAATTACCCCACTAAAATATAATAACCCCTTCTACACATCAATAAACATAACTTTTTATGGGTGCCCCAAGTAACCCTTATCTATCCAAAGTCATGAGTGTGTACCTCTCTGCGCTAGGCTGGGAAATTCATGCTATCATAGGCCAAATATCTGCTAGGTTTCCACTCACTTGGGCCAGTTTGAATAAAGAAACCAATGTAATGTAGTATACATTTTGACATGATGTTTACCAGGTTATGGTATTCCATCTAAAGTAAAGTGATCAGACAATACTACTGAAATGCTCGACTTTTTGGCTTTAAAAAGCTAACAAACTCATGCCCTTTCCAACAATACAGTTGAAAACCAAAGTGAGTCTGTGATGAAATTGTTCTGAACTGAAAAGGTCCTAGAGAATTTGTAGACTAAACAATATTTCACAGCTGCCTGACAGTTGTAGAGAATATAAATCCTGTTAGTTACCCCATTCACAGTGAAATTGAGAGAACGGTTTTAATTGATTCTGATGTAATGTGAGTGTAGTTTCTGAAAAAAGTGCCCATATGATGGTTCTCGTGATAAAGTTGTCCGTAAATGCACAAGAAAGTCTGTTTAATCCTTGCAGGATCATTACTCCTCCCCCCACCCCATAAATTGGCTCATGAACATCTGCTAGAAATGTTTCAGAGGTCCCCTGGTGTGATTCACGCACTGGAATGTGCCCTCTCCTTCTAGGTGTGTTGAACCATAGTCTGAGAATTGGCTAGTTTCTAATGAGAGCACTCTTCCTATTGTGCTTGTGTAAACCTTTCCCTTTGGAAAAAAAAATTTATTCAATACTTTTAATCATAAATTATATCAGTATTTATATACACAGCAGACATTCCAATATGTAATACATAATTTGCCTACTACATAATCTAGACAACACATCGTAAATGCTATATCGACATATTCAAATTCATGATCTGTCCGACAAACAATATACAGCAGACACAAATGGTACCAAAATGTCAATTTAAGTTATTAATATATAAATCAGCAGCAGAAAATCAAAAAATCTTTTGTTCCATTGTTGGCATTAAGAATAGCTCCAACAATTAATTAAAATTAATCATCATAATACCCCACAGGCTAACACTTGTTCTTAAACCCGATCAAAAATGGTGCATATAGTGAAAGTCTAAATATCAAGTTGAGAGTGGATCACTGGTCCTGAAAGAACCAAGGTTAGCATCAACAGTTCGTAGACTGTTAAGAAACCCTCAATCACGTTTATCGCAGGTGGTATTGCAGCGGTATGTTCGATTATCCGCTTGTGCTTAACAACGTGACAGCATCATCATTGGGTTACTTTGTGCTTCCTCCACCCGGAGGTTCTTGCCTCTGGTTTTTTCAGTAGTGATCGTAGTAGTGAGAATGTACAACCGTGTGTGGTGAAGTGATCCTAGTGAGTGTAAGTTAAAAAGCTCGTAGAACCAGTCAATAATTTTAATAGAACTGGGTTCGAGTTTGTTAAAAACGCTTTGCGTGACCCTTAGGGGCACAAGATAGGGCTGAAACATGTCAACCTCTTTTCTGGACATTTTCACATAGTGCACCAGACCCTAAAGCGTCTGCCTTTGCACGTAAAGCGTTTTTAACAAACTCGAACCCAGTTCTATTAAAATTATTGACTGGTTCTACGAGTTTTTTAACTTGCACTCACTAGGATCACTTCACCACACACGGTTGTACATTCTCACTACTACGATCACTACTGAAAAAACCAGAGGCAAGAACCTCCGGGTGGAGGAAGCACACAGTAACCCAATGATGATGCTGTCACGTTGTTAAGCACAAGTGGATAATCGAACATACCGCTGCAATACCACCTGCGATAAACGTGATTGAGGGTTTCTTAACAGTCTACGAACTGTTGATGCTAACCTTGGTTCTTTCAGGACCAGTGATCCACTCACAACTTGATATTTAGACATTTGTTAAAGAAGCTGAGTGAGTCGCAACCCCTTCTTTCTCCCTCCCTTTGATTCATGCATATAGTGAAAGATCATAAAGGCACAAATGCCTTAACATAAAAGCAGCATTCCCATCACCCCTTAAGATATCCACCAATCATTAAAGTTAAATGCATAATAGATAAATATGTTCATGGTGCCATGAGATCTTATATCTACAGTGATGGCCAAGGATTTGAACAAGCCAGCAGATGAAATCTCACAACCACCCAAAGGCCCTCGATTCCGTTACCTCCCCCCCTCCCCCCTCCCCCCTCCCCTGCTGCCCCCCTCCATACAAGTATTAACTGGGACCTATATCCTGGACCCCCATTAAGGTTTCTTATGCCCTTTGTATTTATACAGAGATATTTTCATATGGTAGATTGCTCATAGCCTTGCTCTCCTCATTGAAAAAGTTGGGGGGGGGGTGGGGTCCGGCGTAACCATTTTGACGCAATATATAGGCGGGCAATTGCCATAGCCAAAAATAATCGATATACTTCTTGCCTCGAAACATTGTTGTCCTCTGTGCTATCAATCACATGTAAAATAATCAACGCTGGAGTAAGTCGACCTTGCCTGCCAATAATTAACCCCATAAACCTCCCAATCTCCTGCAGAAATGCATCCAATTTGTGCCATGAAAAAAAATATGAATAATTTCAGCGACCTTGAAACCACACTTATTACATGTGCCACCAACCCTACCACCCCACTTTGCTACCTTTGCCGGGGTGTGATATTGTTAGAATCCGGGTTCTCTGGTTGGCACAGGTAGGTACTTGTGACAAGCAGGGAACCTTTCCTCTAGTCAGGGTAAGGGGTTACACTACTAAAATAACCCCTGCTCACCCTCTAGGTAGCTTGGCGCGAGCAGACAAGGCTTATCGCAGAGCGTTATAGGCTAAGCATTTGTGAACACATACAGTAACCAAGTGACAACACTACAAATGGACACCACACAGGTATTTATATTAAAAATAAGGATTCTTTATATAGGATTATCACAAGACCATTAAACGATTAAAAATACACAATACGGTTGCTTAGTTGGTAGAAGATTGCTTAGTTTCTCTTAAGTTCTTAAATGCGACACTTAAAGTCAATGTACCTTAGATGCGACACGCAGGGCAACAAAAGTGTTGCAGCGATGCAGATGCGTTGAAGTTCTTGGTGCAAAAGAAATAAAGACGGGATTTTCCAGATGCGTTGTGCTTCTCCGATGTTGCGAGAAGGCTCGACTCGATGCGTCAGCTACAGCGGCGTCACCCTTGACGAGATGCGACGACAGCGGCTTTGGCAGCGGCACTCTTCTCCGACGTTGCGAGACGCTTCCGCTCGATGTGATGCTGCAGCGGCGACACCCCTTCTGCGAGATGCTCAGACGGCGGCACGCTTCTCTGTGGATGCGAGGCACTTTTCTGGTTGCGGTGCAATGCGACAACTGCGATGGCGACACGCTTCCTCCTCGATGCGGTGCAATGCGATAGCTACGATGGCTGCAATGGTGACACGCTTCTTCGGCGTTGCGAGACTTCCGGAATGATGCGAGACGCTTCCACTTGATGCGATGATGCAGCGGCGACACTCGCTGCGAGATGCGACTACAGCGGCTCCGACGGCGGCACGCTTCTCTTCCTTGCGTCGCGCTTCCAGCTCCTTGCGACACGCAGTCCCTCAGAAGGCCCAACAACAGCAGCAGGCACTTCCTAAAGACTCTGGGGAGCTGAGGGGGGAAGTCCACTGGTCCTGGGACTTCGTTCAGGGGGCAAGCTCAGTTCAAGCCCTTGGGGATCTTTTTAAAGCACAAGTTGAAGCAAAGTCTTTAGTAGTCTTTCTCCTCTCCTTCAGCAGCAAGGCAACCACTGCAGGCCAATGCCCCTGGTCAGGGACAGTACTCCTCCTACAGCTTTCCCAGTTCCTTCTCCTCTGGCAGAGGTTCTTCTTGTTTCAGCAGGATCTAATTTATTGGGAGCAGGGTCCCAATACTTATACCCCTAATTCCTTTGTTCCTCTGGGGTTGAGGGGCCTTTGCCCAGTCCAAACCAGTTCTTAAGCACTCTGTTGACATGACTCTGCCTTTCTATTCAGGGTGCAGGGCAGAGACATCAGCCGCTCTGCAGGAGGTGGAGCCAGCATTGTGGTAGCAAAGCACAACCCTATTCAGAGCCCAGGTATACTCCTCCCACCCATCTGACTGCCAATCTTCCTATTCACCACCAGGCTACCTAGCCCTGCCCCTCTGGGTTTTCCCAGCCCTGTCACTCGCACAACCAGACAGGCAGATACACATCCTAGCAGAGGCGGGCTGAAATGGTCAGGTAAGCAAGTACCGACTTTCTAAAAGTGGTATTTGCAAACACAGAATATTAAAATAAACTTTACTAAAAGATGTATTTAATCATTATGAGTTCAGGCATACTAAACTCGAATTTCTACCATGTTCCCTGGGTCTGTTAGGATCATAGGATGTAACAATTCTAACAGCCCATTCTGGCCTATGGAGAACAGGTAGCCTTACAATAGTGGAAAAAGGAAAATGGCTGTAATTCACTATTAGGACATGCCACACACATCAGGGCTTGTCCTACCTTATGCTTACAATGCACCCTGCCCTTGGGCCTACCATAGGGGTGACTAATATGAAGTTAAGGGAAGGTTTAGGGACTGGCAAGTGTGTGCACTTGCCCAGTCAGCATGACAGTACCAGACTGCACGCAGGTTCTGCAATGGCAGACCTTAGATACATGTTACCAGGCCGCTTCTGTGGGTGGCACAACCAGTGCTGCAAGCCCACCAGCAGCATTTGTATTTACAAGCTCTGGGCACTCCTGGTGCACTTTACTGGGGTCTGACAGTAAACCAAATAAGCCAATAATGGAATCCAACCAACATGTACATTTTAAATAGGGAGCACTTGCACTGTGGCACTGGTTGGCAGTGGCACAGTGCTCTGATCAGCTAACACCAGCAAAACACATGAGGCCCAGCGACAAAGAGTGGAAGGGAGACTCACGCCAAGGTGCCAGGTCTAACAGATATAAATTAAAAATCATCTGAAAATGTTGACTTTTTAAACTAGCCCTTAGAAGTACCCCATTACCCAGATATAATGAATATCTGGAATTCAGCCCCTTCACACCTAGTCTAAACTCCCATTTAGAGTTTTGCAGCTCTGCATCATCTGGTAAGCCTTGTATAAAAAAATTGCACCATTCCTATTGCATCATTGCTTCAGCTACAGGGATCCTTGCGACTGCCTTTGCATCCTTCATTTTATTTTTTAAAGAAAGTCCAGAATGACTATTGCAGGTCAGCAAAGGAGCAGAGTTGTCCATCTATGTACATATCCCCCAAGGATGTAAGACCCCTCTGTGCCCATCTAGATGTTATTCCACCTGTAACACAGATGGAAGAATTGGCGAGGCCATCATACCTGTGTATAGATTGATCTTGGTGATACCCAGTTTTCGTTTGACTTGTGCGTAGACCTTGTATGCTGCTTTTAAGATCTTAAACCTAGTTTTCTTACAGTAACTAGGTTCCAGGTTTTTAACAAGGCAGCAATTAGTTTCATTCCCTGGGATCAGCTCATACATTGTTGGAGTTTCTGCCATATTAACTCTACCTGAGCTAGCTGAAACCAATATGCCCATGTGTTTTAACATACATGTCCAATAGTAAAATGTGAAATCTGGAACTGAGCAAGGGCCACACTGCCTATGCAGCATCATATATTTGGCTGCCCTCCTTGGTCTCCGATAACCCCACAGCAATCAAAAACAAGCATGTTCTAGACTAGACAACCAAAGTTTATTAATTTCCAGTGGCATAGTCCTGAAAACATATAGTACCTTTTGCAAGAGGGTCCTTATCCGCACATTGCCCCTCCCAAAAAGCGATAGGTGTAGATGATCCATTCTATCAAGATCTCGCTCAATATTAACTAATATTGGTGCCAGATTCATTTCCACCAGCTTATCCAGGGCTACTGTGAGTTTAACACCGAGATGCACTGCATCAGTTACTACCAATTTGAACACTAAAATCTGTTCCCTCAGTGCATAAAATCTGGGTCATGCTATTGTTTCATTTATATCTGGAGTGCAACCCAAAATGCTTAGCTAGAGCTTCAAATTCGGGAAGTGTGGCAGATGGATCGATGGTTACCACCCCTATGTCATCTGCGAGTACCTTCTATGCCACCCGGTTGGCAGTAACCAGTTTAATACGATGACTCCTCTACAACTTTCCTATAATTGATCAATATATAATCAGATTAGCAATGGCGAGCAGGGGCACCCTTGCCTCGTACCCCTTGAAATTCTTATGCTCTCAGATTCTTGCCCCATTATTTGCACAAATGCCCTTGGTGCCTTCTATAAGGCCTTAATGGCGTGAATAAAATTACCAAAAACCTTCCATTCTAGAACCGCCCACAGAAACTCCCCTGACACATGGTTAAATGCCTTCTCAGCATCTAATAAAGCTAAGCTAAGTGGTGACCCTGAGGCTTCAGCCATATTGAATAAGGTGATGGCCCTCCGAACATGGTCTACTCTGCTTCGCCCTGGAATAAAATCCTGTTCACAGAGTGAAACTAATGGAACAAGAGCTTTCCCCCAACCTATTTTCCTTTACTTTGGCATATGTCTTTTCATCACAATTTATTAAGGAAATTGGTCTTTATGACTCTGGCAGCGTATCTGGTTTACCTTTCTTTTTAAACACAATTATACTGGTAGTCTCCCAAGATTATTTGATTATCACAGCTTGCGCCTACAAAAAGTCTGTAATCTTGTTGAATTTCTTCTAAAAAAGTGTCTAAAAAAAAATTCCACCTGTAGATTATCGGGACCTGCGTCCTTCCCAGTTGCTAGAGACTATATTGCCTCATACACCTCCTCCAACGTTATTGGGGCTTGCAGAATTGCTTCTTCCTCCTCATTTAACTTAGCCTTATCTAAAAATGTGACAAAATGTCTGTATCCATCTTCTGGGGGTTCTACCTCTTCAGTGTATAGTGCTTCCTGAAAATCCCTAAAGATCCTCAGAATATTGGTCTGCGACTCAAACATCTGCCCTGCCTGATCTCTATAGCTGTAATCCTATTTTCGACCTCCTTCTGTCTGATCTATTTGGCTAAAAGCTGTCCAGTACTTTCACTGAATTTGTAGAATTCAGACCTATATTGAATTTTATTTAGCTGCCACCTCAATGCAAAAGTGCCAACTAATTTTGTATTTTAAAATCGCTATCTCTTCCTGAGCAAGTTATTCTTCTGCTAAGGACAGCTGATCATATAGCCTCTGAATTTCACCCGGCTTCAACTTTAGTTGATGCAGGCAAAAACCAAGGGACTCCCCCCCCTAACCCTTGCCTTTAGAGCATCCAACACCATATCTACCGAGGCTGTTAGTCCCTAGAAACTCATTAATCCATTTAAACATGTGGTTTCTATATGGTCTATCCAGCAGGAGATTCCTGTCACAGTCCAAGTCCTTCTGCATGTAGTGATGCCCACAATTGGAATTTCCGGTGCAAGAGGATTATGATCCGATCTTTCCCTGGGAAAAAACGTTATCCCAACCTGGCCAGCGAGAGCGGTGGATACAAAAAAGTCATTCAACTGAACTAATTTATTGTGCCTCGTTGAATGGATTGTAGAACCTGGGCCTTTACCTTTAGCCCATACATCTGCGATGTCATGATCTTTCACCAAATGCTGCAAAGCCCTATACACCCCAGGTTTTTCCTTGTATATGGTTGGTTCCCATTTAAATCCTCCTGTACAGCCAAGTAAATATTTAAATCCCTACAGATGATCAGGGGATGTGGCCACAAAGCCAGCTCTATATTAAAGAAATCAAGCACCCCTGCCCCAACAGTATTAGAGCCATATATTGAGCAGACCATAAAACGAGCACCCCCAACCCCATGCTCGACAATAGTCCGACTACCAAATTTGTCCTCCTTTAACCAATTACAGGAGCAAATAGATTTTTTTTTTTTTTTTACTAGCACCGCCCCCCCCCCCCAAATGTGAACCCTGTGTGTGTACATGCAAACAGTGACAGACCCAGATCATTCAGCCATCTCCTGTTATCCCACGAAATGTGTTTCGTGGTAGCAGACCGAATCTGACTTCATAACCCTCAAATCCAAGGCAACCCTGCCTCTCTTGTCCCTATAGTTGAGACCACAAATATTAATAGTACTAATATGTAACATGCAACCTGACATTTCAGCCCCATGGGGATCATTTTCTACTGCTATTACTCAATAAAATTATAGCCATTGTATAACCCACCTTGCTTTCAGCTGATCTTGTCTGCTGTAACATTTTACCAAATTATCCCTCTTCCCCCCCCCCCCCCCTACTACCAACTTATCTCTACCTCCCCCCCTCCCATGAACTCCTCACCCCCCCCCTTTCCCCACCACCTCTTGAAAGCAGTTCGACTGCCCAGGTCTGGTGTTGGTGCCCTTCCTACCCCCTCGATAACAAGCCCCATATGCACTTCTTAACCAAAATTCAATTTGCTCTCCCTCACAGATATACTCAACACACCGCAAACTCTATGCCCTTGAATCAAAACTTCAGCAAAAAATAACAATAACAAAAAAACATAACCTATATAAATATAAATAACCACCGTTGGAACCAGCAGAGTGAGAGTCCCAGCACTTTATCCTCTGAGCTAAAATAGTTTAACCTGAGATAAGGCTTTGCTGAAACTCTTTCGCCTTAATCTCAGATGTGAAAAAATGAAATTTATCTTGCCAGACCACCTTAAGCTTAGCCTGGTTCATTAAGTAGACCTGCGCTCCTTTAACATGTAAGGGTTGTATTAACTGATGCAGTCACCAACAACCTTCTACAGTGAAGGGATGAAAGACAGATCTGATTCTGCCTGGAGCAACAGGAAATTTCCAAGATATATCAATTTTGCTCTAGGTTTTTCCCCTTCCTGGATAGTCCTCATATTCTCCTATGGGCCTGGTGTACCACCTCATCCCAGTCAGATAACTCTGGGAAGGCTTCCCTTAAGAGCCCCAATATGTATGTGGGTACATCCTCTTCCCTCAGACCCTCTGGAATGCCCAGAATTCTGAGAATATTTCACCTGAGTCGGTTCTCAAAATCTGCCAATTTCCATTGGGTATCAGCCATTTTGGGCTTCTAGAGTCTTGGTTGCTTTCTTGTTTCAGTGCCTCGCTCGCCAGTGTCACAATCATATTCTCTGCTTCCCCCAATCTTTCCAAAAATTCAGTACAGTTCTTGACAACCCTTCGAATGGCCCCTTGCAGCTTGCAATAGGCAGACTGGGTTCTGTGGCTCACTGTGCATGTTTTGTTTCGATGCCATTATACTTGGATATTTTGACTCCAGTAATGCTGCCTTAAGTTACCACCTCCCAGGGCACCCCCCTCTAGGCGAGGCATAATAGAATAGTCCCAGAGAAGCCCATTAGTCTCCATTTTAGACCTTTCCTTTTGAGGTACCTTTTTCTTCCTGTCTGTTCCAATACCATCGCTAGATGCCTTGAGATGCGTGGCCCCCGCCTCTCATTCTGACTGCTTATATTGCTCAGTGCACTGTCTCTGTCCTGGCTCTCCTCATCCGACCAGTCAGTGGTCCAAAAACAAGAAAGATTTATTCCCTGAGTCCATGTCTAAACATGCTTTAGTAAGAGAACCAGAGGACAATTGCTGAAGCTGCCATTGCAGCATAGTGTCCTCTGCCAATTTGCCATCCACCATCAGTTCATTTGTTGGGTTCCGGGGTATAGTCCACCCCCCCCCCCCCTCCCCTCCAAATCATGCATATTTCCCCCAGTAACCCTCTCTGGGCCGTTTAGCGTCTCCGGACTCTGAGCTAGTACGGGCTGGTTTTCCAGCGGGGAGGGCTCCATGCCCCCTTCCAAAGGATTTTGATGCACCGCACCACATTCCCTGCTCAAGGGGATGTGTGATCAGAGCCTCTGTTGTATCGTAGACATGGACTGGGCTGTCTGACAAGCTTGTATTAACTCCTGTGCTTAAGGCTGTAGTTTGTTTAGGCTTTTTGAAGAAATCCGCCTAGGAACCTACAGTGACTGTGGCAGCTGCCGCCCTTGTCTACGGTCTCCTCTTCTCCCCCAGTTTTTTAGGAGAGGATTGATCCGAATACCGCAAGCCTGACACCACTCTTGCAGCAGCTGCTCTGCCGCCATGGGTTTTCGAGCTCCTCTTTGCCTTAAGAGGAAGCCTCGCCAGCCCCTGCTCTGTCTGATCCCTTGCAGCGGCAGCCACTCAGCAGGCTGCATGATACATTAGCTGCCTCAGCACATGACCCAACGGGAGAGTGCCTTTCGTTGTGAGCAACCAAAACGCTAGCTGAACGCCAAAAATGCTGATCCCTGCTCTCATCCCCAGAGGGCCTTGCTGAGGAGCGTTTATCCGAACAGTAGGCCCGGTATGAGGCGGGGTAAAAGCAGCCGTCCTCACAAGGCCGCCATCTAATTAAGTTCACTATTAGAACCATAAGCAACGGTTGATGAAATAGTGGAAATACTGACGTGGGAGTTTTAAGGTTGCGTCTGAGTAAGATATGCCCGCCGCGAATGCCAAAAAGTGCCTGTGCTTGGTTTGAGCTTACAATTTGGACTTCATGGTTTCCTTTCTGTGCCCTATCCTGGTTTTGCTGCTTCTTCTGACTGTGTCCTGGACTCCTCAGTTGCCAATTCTCTTCTAAAATGTTTCCCAGTGAGGAAAAAGAGCTGTGATTTGACTTGTGAACTCCGCTGTGAGGGCTGGAGTGGTAGCAAAACCTGGAGTTGCTGGTTTGAGTCATCAAGGAGGGAATTCCCCTCTGTCCATGTAGATTTGACTTGAAGAAAATTGTTATTGTACCTGTCCCTGTCCTATCCGTTATCAAGTTACTTGTTTCATAATTTATTTCTCAAATAGTCCAGTTAGTTTTTCTGGAAGAAGAGTAAAGGTCTGTAAAGCTAATAATGTATATTTTGATTTAGAAAGGAAAATGAATTGCCAATTCCAATTGGGTATGATGGTATTCCTGTTTTTGGATTGGCGTGAGTGAAGTCAGGGGCCCGAGCTGTACGCAAAAAAGCAATTCAAATCGGAGGGCTCACTAAGTGATATATAACAACCAATTGTTTGACAGGTTTTTTTTATCTGTCGCCAAAGTTATTCTATAACTATATATGCCACATTTATATATGCCACATTCTAATCTGGCTTGTTGAAGCTCTTTTGGCTCATCCCTTCTCCGCGTGGTTGACTGTACTTAACTCTGACAATGACCATAAACCTCTGCACTTTACCACATCAGATTGGTTCAATTTTCTACCTTCACCTTCTGTCCTTTCCTGATGCTGTTGTGCTACCTCTCTCACTTTGTAGAAATGAGAGTCTGAATTGTCCCATTTGTTGTGGTGACCAAACTCTATCAAGAGATTATCCACAATTCAGTTGATGTTCTGATAGTAGGGGACTAAAAGAGCATGAGAAAGCATTGGTCTTTGTTTTGAGGGGCGTGAAGGAGATGCCCCACCAACTCTGTTATTTTTCACCAAATATTAATTACACTTGTGGAGTCAACGTGTTTTTATGAGCACTTTCATTTGGTATATTTTAAGTATTCCAGCAAAGACATTGTATAGAGCCTTTGTCAGGAAAAAATAGAATTTTAGCATGCGTGTGGGTACGTAATGAAGATTATGTTGTAATAGATCCCAACTAACTAGATACATATTCAGAGGCAGAGTGCCCCCCGAAGTGGAAGCGGTGCATGTGGTGTTTGTACTCCTTCAAGCGGACATGGAAATGGAGGTTTTATTTTTAAAACATTGTAGTATGTGTGTATATATATATATATATATACACACACACATTTAGATAGCTCGGTAGAGCAGTAGCATAACTCTCCATCATCATAAAAGAAGTAAAGCAGCAATGTGTCATAATGCACATCAACAAAGCTAATGTGGTAGTGGTCCGATAAAATCTAAATTAAAAAACAAACACAATTATGTAGAGCAAATAGCAAATGGGAAAATCCGCTTTTAAAAGAACTTTTATGTGGGTGAAGAGAAAGAAGAAAAGACAAATAAAAATGGAAAGAAGATAAACCAGGTGCTAGAAAAGGGAGGAGCAGGGTAGAAAAGTTAAGTGAGAAGCTATTAATAAAGCGTAGTACAACTTATATTTGTAGGTTCTTATGTAAGCATCACAATGACAGAAAGTAGATGTCTAAATAACTAACCATATAAACAGAAGTTTACAGAAAATGGCAATCCTATAAATGGGAAGCTATTTATAGAGATGGCAAACAGGGCGGCTTGTAATTTTCTTTCTCAATACAGCAAGACTAACTTTTTTTTGGCCAAATAACATGTGAATGGACCATATATCTCTGCCCCTTTATGAGACCCATCTGGTGGAGGAGATCTTGCAACTACCAGTCTGACTGTAACTAATGCCATTCCACCAACTAATGAAGGACATTTTCGTAGTATTTTCAAGTAATTTGTTTAAATTCTAGTGCCAGTAACAAATCCACCAATTCATCTCTGCCTCGCAGTTCCTAGCCAGCTGGAATCTTGCTTCTCAGAAAAATGCTACAAAATCCAAGGGTACTTTAGTTTTCATAATGCAGTTAGGCAATTCTGGTCTCGAGTGTGGGAATTCATTAAATTACATTCATATAAAATGTATAAGGTATCAGCAGCTATCTGTAATAAGAGGATTCATCTTATGTAATAGTTCTGGAGTCAACAACAGTCTGGTATAGATGTTAAAAAGTTCTGAGGGCTTCAGTTTTTGCTGGACCTCAATGTGATTTATTTGTAAAAAAATGAAAAATCAGTAAAAACTCTTTCAATATTTACACAAACAGGTTGATTATTGTTAGGACAATCATAGTACTGAAACCATGCTTGATTATATAAAATAGCTAAATGATCTGTGTAGAAGTCTGAAACTTTAACTCCACCCTCTTGTTTACATTTCTTTAATTTAGACCATGAAATCCTCACTTTCTGATCGTTCCTTAAGAATTTATGCAGGTTTATTTTAACAAAATTGAATCATTCGCATGTGGAAATGAATCGGCATGTCAATCTTTTCTTTATGTTACCATTGAACATGTTAGGCAGAAGCTGGTATACAAACTGTAGTATATAAAAGGAAAAAAGTACAGCTGGTATGACACCTGTATGGTAAAAAAAGCCTCCTTTCTCTAACTTATTGGTATGGTCGTAGAGTGCCATGGCTCACCTTTATAGGAGGTATGTTGGAGCGAAATTTAGTATAATACGGGATAGTGATCAGAAGGAACTTCTCAGTAAGAGCATTCACTTACAATCAAATACTTATTTGTTGCACCGTGAAAAACGATATATAGCAGAATAAAAAAACACGCTACTCGTTAGACTTTGAGATGACGCATAACAAGGTTACAGTACATGAAATAAAGTTGGGTGCAGATGTGAAAATGCGGTGCAAAACTAGCATAGTCTAAATTGTAAAGCAGTATTTTAGCTATTGGAGAATAGTAGTTCTATTTAAGGTGCAAAAGAAGGGTCATTTGGAAGATACATTAGGATTTCTAGCCTTCCACTCCGCATCCAAAATCTGATCTTCAGCCTTGCCAGATGAGGACCTGCCTGACTAAATGGGCACTGATCTGTTGACTGCTAATAGCCGGGTACTTATATCCTGGACAACAAAAGGTGCTGTACTTTAAGATATGCAGATTCCATGAAATTTCAACGGCAGTGTTGAACTTTGGAAAATCAGGGGAAGGGCACAACATATCCCTCTTGCTGAAGGAAACAGAGTATGGGAGTAGTTTGAGGACTTTTTTTTAACAAATCTCCCAAGGGGGTGTTGACCAATTCATCTTGCGTCTTTGTAAATTGTACCAAGGCATGAGAGATATTCACCTTTTGCTGTTTCATGCACTGAGTTTCTCCTTTCAGGATTTCTCATCCGTGATGACATTTCCATCCTCAGTCAGCTGTCTGGGACTTTTCATTTTCTCTCATGCTGCCACCCCTGCTTTTCATTTTCTCGTAGCATGATAAAGCAGTCATGGGCTGTTATCAGAAATTACCATCTCCTATTCTTCTTTCTAAACTATCCAACATTTGTTTGCCCCTTTACATCTCTCTTCTGTTCTCGTTTAGGGTTCTCAAGTGGCCTTAAGTTGTTGAAATCGTTATACCAGCAAGCAGTAGAGCAGCATTGTGCTCCACATCTCCCACCCCTAAACCTTCCTTTTTTCGAGCTTTCGACCCCTTCCCTATTTTCCTGTGCCCCCCTTTCTTTTTTACATGTAACTGCCTTCATGACAGTCCATGCAATAGGAGCACAATCAATATGACCTAGTCAGCTAAATGTGGTTGAATATCTATAAATGTGGAGAAATGAACCAACATGGTTCTTCTGTAGTAATGTCTTAAGTGTACCCCTATTAAACATCAAACGAAATGGGCTATACAGAAAAACGTCAGTGGTTCCCTTTGAGTCTATAAGCAGCAGTCCTTACGATAAACATCAATGGAATTTTTTTCTGCATATGAAGATGGATAGTTGGTGGTGGCATGACCAAAAGGAAAATGCTGATGTATTCCTCTAATAGTAAATTTGTCACATTAAGACTTCTCCCAGGCACCAGACTAGACCTGTAGATTTTTAAGCAATGGTTCTTGCACACCGCCAGGTGATGCTAAAGGGCTATGTGGTGGTCCTGCACCAACCCAGAAGTGATGAAGTGAAGCTTTATATAGTCTCCTCACCTACACACTTCATCTTCTCTTTTTTTTCCATGCCTTTTGATGGGGATCTAGAGCTCCACTCCTAAAAGTTTGGTATTTCAACTTCTTCAAAATTTCTCAGTGTGCCAGAAAAAATGTCTTGCATGACAAGATTAAAACTGTGCTGTGGCTGCAAGAATTAGATGTTGGTAATTGACCCCCACAACATGTGTCTATGGTGCCTGGCCTGTGGTCATGACTCTGCTTTGTGTTACAAGTGAGCCTTGAAGGTGATCAGTGAGCAGGAAATGAAAGTGTATTTCGTGAAGCATAAAAAGAGGTCATGTTCAAAACGACGGACCGGCTCCCTCTCCAGGCTGCTCCATCTTCAGATCACGAGGCCAATCCCACTCGAAGTCCTCCAGTAATTCAATATTCAAGGCTTGCCACAAGTGCAAGAAGCCCAAGCAGGAGTCAACTCCTTCTCACCGCTCAGTCATATGAGAAGCTGTCCAGCCAGTACTCAATGGGCCCTTTGTCTCCAGTATCTACTGACTGCGGTCCCATTCCACAGTTGGTCCCAAGATGCCCTGAATTACCATGGTCTGTCCATGACCCTGCAGCAGTTGGAGGACTTCACATAGGCCATGTTGCAGACTTTGAAGTAATTAACAGCACTTTCTGGAGCTCATTCGGGCCATATTGGGGTTCCAGAGGCCTCCAGTTGTGCTTGACCCAGCAGACCCTTTGCCAGCTTCTCCATGAGACCAGTCAACACCACTTGCCACTTTGGTACGAGCATCCAAGTCAATACTTTCATACTGGTGCCAATGCTGATTCTGCCAGTATCTGTTATGGACCTGATGCCAACGCTGGTTTCTGACCCGAACCACTATTGGCCTGTGGAAGATCTATGACTCTCCAAAAATACTAACACAGCCAGTCATGAATGAACTCTCCCAAGCTCTCCGTATGACCAGAGAATAGAAGTTCTGTTCAGCTCTGTTTCAGATGAGGGTGACAACGAATCTCACAGACTGCCCCCCCACTACAATAATGAAGGGGTCTACTGAATGAAAGTGGGTTGGACACCTCTTCAGTGATTGAGCTTGACTTCCCACCTGGTCTACCAATGGAGAAAAATGTTTCATTCTTATTTGTGGTGCACAGATGAGCAAATGTTCCTTGACCTACCACTGCCTACTGTTGAGACTTAATCACATTTACTGATGCAAATACTCCAGCCAAGGCTGGCATTCAGTGAGTCCCTATTCCCTTTTAATGAGTCACTCTCAGACACACTTGCAACCACTTGGATGAACTCCTGCTCGGCCCCTCCAGTTAATTTGGCCTGTCAACAGAGACATCAACTGGCCTCTGGTGATCCAACATTTCTTGTGGAACATCTTGACACTTGGAAGCCTTGTGGTACAAGCACTGTATGTTCAACCTCCATATACTTCCTTTCCAGACAAATTGTTGCTAAGAATTCTTTCTACTTAAGGAGGCAATGTCCATTCACATAGAACTATTGATCATTCTACCTGTTGTTTTCTCTGTCATATCTCTCAAAAGAGGAGGAGAAGGAGAGACTTGAGGCCCAAGTGAGCCTTATGGATTTACTTTGAATACATGAGGGAGTATTATGGGGATTATTAGGCAGTTTGGGGGCTTTGGTGGTACATAAAGAGAAAGGCAGTACAGAAGAAGGCTCTGTCAAGCTGGATTGTTCTGTGTACAAAACTATATTGCATCCTGGCCAACAAGAAGTACCCCCCCCCAACCACTCTCCCCCCCTCCCACCCCCACCAGCACCAAGTGGCATACCAGCTCATATCACCACAGCTAAGACCATCCTAATGTTGGTAGTTAGGGTTGTTCCTATATTAGACATCTGCCAGGTTGCAGCATGAATGTCCATTCACACATTTACCAGGCACTACTGCCTTGACAGCTACGTCCACAGAGTTTGGTTCTATGCTATAGCAGTACAGGGTTTCTGCAGAGACATGTGGCACCACCTGGTGGTGTGCAGAAGCTATTGCTTGAAAATATCCAGATTCAGTCTTGCACCTGGGAATCTGCATCTTGATTGAGTATCCACCAAATGTTACATGTTTAATGCAAATTGCCCTTATAGATGGTGTATTCATTTTGATAACTTGATCAATTCTTCATACATCATGATAGTCCGTTCTCCCTTGTTGCTCATGGTTCAATAGAGTACTTTACAAATTACATCATTGAAAAGCGTTCTTCTCTTCCTGTGGCATCCATCAATGTCTGATGGGCTTCTGTATTTAGTAATCAGTTTGGTTTGAGGGCCAATGCATGCTCATTCTTTTGGGTGCAAATGTATGAGACTTCAGAGGCATAAATCTTAAATTTTCTCACTATGTCACCATAGGCGTGAACTCTTTGTTGGCCTGAAAGCTTTCTCAAGCACAAGGACAGTTTAATTGTCTAAGTAATCTGCCCACCATGTCTGTGTGTTTTTTTTTTTTACAGGCACTTCTGCAGTCCTTATTTGTTGATATTATGTAAGCAGGTTCATGTGTTATGTTAATAGACTATGTGCCATTTCAATGAATCAAAGCCACTGGGACTCGTTTATATTTGCAAAGGCTCCACACATGAAACAACATATGCATGACCTGTGGTAGTGACACACATTTCTCTGATTCCTGGACGAGTTGTCACCTGCTCCAGGAGTTGGGATACATAGTAGGTATGCCATGCGATTGGTACTTCACAGCCCATCTGTTAGCTTATTCCTGTTCAATGTCTACACTGGCTTAGTATGCCACCAATGAGCCTTGAGTCTTTATACTTCCATTATTTCAGAATTGAAATAAATGAATTCTGTTAGACTTGGGGGTCTCTAGTTGGCACAGGTATGCACTTGTGACAAATAGGGACCCTCGTCTCTAGTCAGGGTAAGGGGGTACACTCCTAAAATAACCCCTGTTCACTCCCTTGGTAGCTTGGCACGAGCAGACCCGCTTATCTCAAAGGCAGTGTGTAAAGCATTTGTGAACACATACAGTAATCAAGTGACACACTACAGATGGACACCACACAGGTTTTATATCAAAAATAAGTATTCTTTATGTAGATTTATCACAAGACCATAAACGACAAGAATCCACAATACTGTTACTTTAAGATGGTAGAATTTTAAGTCAATGTACCTTTAGATGCGACACGCAGGGCAACGAAAGTGTTGCAACGATGTTGATACGATGAAGATTTTGGTGCAGAGAAATAAAGACGTGAAGATCTTCCCGATGTGGCACGCTTCTCCGATGTTGCGAGAAGACTCGATTCGATGCGTCAGCTGCAGCGGCGACACCCCTTTACGCGATGCGACGACAGCGGCTTTGGCGGCGACACTCTTCTCCGACGTTGCGAGAAGCTTCCGCTCGATGTGACCACTTGCAGCGGCGACACATTTCACGCCATGCGACGACAACAGCGCCGACGGTGGCACGCTTCTCTGTGGATGCGAGGCGCTTTTCTTGATGCGGTGCAATGCCTCAGCTACGATGGCGACACACTTCTTCCTCGATGCAAGACTCTTCTCTTGGTGCGGTGCAATGTGTCAGCTACGATGGCTGTGATGACGACACACTTCTTCGGCGTTGCAAGACACTTCTTCAATGATGCGAGATGCTTCCGCTCGATGCGACTGCTGCTGCGGTGACACACTTTACGCTATGCGACGACAACAGCTCTGACGGCGGCACGCTTCCCCTTCTTGAGTCGGGCTTCCAGCTCCTTGCGACATGCAGTCCCTCAGAAGGCCCAAAACAGCAGCAGGCCCTTCCAAAGAACTCTGGGGAGCTGGGGGTTGAAGTCTGTTGTTCCTGAGACTTCAGCAGGAGGCAAGCTCTTTTCCAAGCCCTTGGAGATCCTTCACAAGTTGAGCAAAAGTACACACAAAGTTCCTTTCTCCTCTCTTTGGCAGTAGGCACCCCCTGCAGGCCAATCCCCCAGTTTCAGGGATAGTCTCTCCTCAGTTTCTTCTTGGTTCCTCTCCCCAGCAGAGGTTTCTTCTTGTTTTCCCAAAGTGATCTACATTCTTGGGATCAGGGTCCCAATACTTATACCCCCAAATCCTTTGTCCTCTGAAGGCAGAGTGGCCTTTGCCTTGTTCAAACCGGTTATGGTCAGTCCTGGAGCACATTGTTTACCTAACTCCTCCTTTCCTTTCAGAGTGCAGGGCAGAGACATCAGACGCACCACAGGAGGTGGAGCCAGCATTGTGGAAGGAAGGCACAACCCTATTCATGTCCCAGGTGCTACTCCTCCCACCCATCTAGATGCCGATCTCTCTATTCACCACTGGGCCACCTCACCCTGTCTCCTGGAATTCCCCAGCCCTGTCACTCAAACTCCAGACAAGGAATACACAACCTAGCAGAGGCAGATTTGAATGGTTAGACAAGAAAATACCTACTTTCTAAAAGATGTATTTTATCATTCTGAGTTCAGGCATACTAAATTCGAATTTCTACCATGTTCCCTGAGTCAGTTAGGATTATAAGATGTAATAATCAAACTGCCCATTCTGGCCTATGGAGAACAGATAGCGTTGCAATAGTGAAAAACGAAAATGGCTGTAATTCTGTCAAGAATTCCTGTCATACGAGGGGAGGAAAACGGTAACCAGCGAAAACGGACTACATCTCCCAGGATGCTTAGCGGTTGAGAGGTTATGTAAACAGGAGAGCTGTTACATAACTCAAGGAAAACACGCCCTTATGTAAACAGGAGAGCTGTTACATAACTCAAGGGAAACACGCCCTTATGTAAACAGGAGAGCTGTTACATAACTCAAGGAAAACACGCCCTATAAAGGGAGGAACCGGGAGGTACAAAGCTGTCGGATATTGTGTTCACACCGACGTACCTGCTTCGTGAAGAGCAGTGTTCCGGAGTGGTGCTCCAGTAAGGCAAGAACGGAGGTAGGTCGAGTCGTTACTCCCTGGGCCGTGTCTTGCCCCATCGTCACCTGTGAAGGACCCGGAAGCTCTACCGGTCAACCATTGAGCTTCGCTTTTTGACTCGGCTGAGTCCAAGCGCAGTGGCGCTTTTGCTGGTTGGAGTCGTAACTCCCAGCCCGACCAGAGACACAGGGACTGCCAGCTGTAACGCACACCAGGAGGTGTTTGCCGCGTTACAGACTCGGAAGTCCACAGGATCGATCGAGCGGCTGCTCTCGGTTCAGTCTTCTTGCTTGTGATTGGGGTATCGGTGACACATCACCAGGAGGTGACTCCGCGTCCCGGTGCAGTCTGAGGAAGAGGTTGAGCGGCTGCTCCCTTCAGGTAGAGACCCCGGCTGGGTGTTTCCCTGACTCCTCGATTCTCCCCAACACTCTTCGTGCCCCTCACAGCCTACCGATTGGCATTGTCGGCCATTTAATTTCTGCCATCTGTTGGCATACGCCGGGACCGGCGTATATGCAGAGGACGGTTAGGACCATCCGTGCTGTGGGCTGGTAACGTACTTAGCCTGGAGGATTCCAGTGACTATAACTTTTGTTTATTCTTTGTATTATATTTGCCTTCATTAAAACAACTAACCCTTCACTAGTGGTTGCGTCCTCATTGTCGTGTCTGTTAAACGATCCTGAGACGTTCAGGGCGTTACAAAATATCCGACCTTAATAACACTAACTGTCTCCCGGTCGATAACAGACATGGCAACACTTGATGATGTGCTGGCTGCTTTAGCGGCCATGCAAGTTGAAGTGGCTGCCTCTAGGCAAGAAACAGCCGATGTAAAAGCCAGACTGGATGCTATCCAATTGGACCCGCTCACGCCCAGCACCTCCCTCACGAATCAGACCCCTGCGGTAGTAGTGGAAATGCCGGTAGCCATCCCCTTGGCGACACCAGAGAGGTACAGTGGGGATCCTAACACAGTGCAGGTATTCCTCACACAAGTGGCGCTACATTTATCGTGCAAACCAAAGGCGTTCCCCACGAGTCAGGCTCGTGTGGCTTTCCTTATATCCTATTTGGCTGGAAACGCGGCACAATGGGCCGTACCTCTGGTGAGTAGGGACGACCCCCTCTTATGTGATTGGGGTGCTTTTCGCGAGGAATTCCTGAAGGTATTCGACAGAAGGGCTGACTCGTACACGGCGGACCGTGAAATGCTTGAGTTGAGACAGGGATCCAACGACCTGGTGCAGTATCTCAACGCGTTCCGAAGGCTGGTTGCGGAAACCAAGTGGCCTGTTGCTAAACAGACGGCGCTCTTCCATCAAGGGCTGTGCGATGAGCTCAAGGACGCCGTGGCTCATATTGACCCTCAACCCAAGACATGTGAGGGCCTTATCAACCAGGTATTACGGCTGGAACATAGGCTAAGTGAAAGAAAGAGGGATCATGGGAGAAAAGGAAAATCCCTTCCATCCGATGTGACGGTGGGAAGTCCTGAAACTTCCACCGCATCCAAGGGAGAACCCATGGACATCGGCGCAATACGAGCGAGCCTCACAGCCACGGAGAAAGAGTCACGCCGTAAACAAGGATTGTGCCTATATTGTGGCAAAAAAGGCCACTACGTACGTGAATGCCCTGCCAAACCGAAGACGTCACGTTATCGGGCCAACCGGTCGGTAACAGCCGTGGTGGACATACCGGCGGAAAACTAGAGGACTCCAAGACCAGAGAAGGGGCATCTCGGAGTCACTCATCCATCCCTTCACTTTCCAACTCGGTCACTAAGGGACAACGACACCTGTTTATCACGGTGCACGTGGGAGTGCATGACCAGTGGATACCCGTTGTGGCCATGGTGGATTCAGGGGCCACTGGCATGTTTATGGACCACAACGAGGCATGCAGGCTAGGGCTAGTGCTTCTTCCCAAAGCTGTACCCGAAGACGTCTATGCTGTAGACGGAAGGCGATTGGTGACGGGGCCCATCGGGCAGCACACGGGGGTCCTTCCGATGAGATATGGGTGGAACCATTTGGAACAAATCGATTTTAACATCATCCGAGCGCCCCAATATGGCGTCATATTGGGATTGCCGTGGCTACAGAAACACAACCCCTTTGTGGATTGGCCAACACATCGCATCGAAATGACGTCACCGTATTGCATCCTGCATTGTGGAATAAGAACGGAATCCCTTGACGCAGATGAGAGTGGGAGTCAGACTGTGGCTACAGCGGCAGAAAAAGATGTGGCTCTCCCCCAGGCTTATCACAGTTTTGAGGATGTATTTGATGAGGTGAAGGCGGAAGTGCTACCACCACATAGACAGTTTGACTGCCAGATCGACCTGGTGCCAGGGGCCAGCGTTCCCAGCGGCAGGCTGTATGCCCTGACGGAGCCTGAAAACGTGCATCTCCGGGGGTACCTGGATAAACTCCTCAAGCTAGGATTCATCCGCCCGTCCAAGTCTCCGGCCGCCTCGCCACTCTTCTTCATCCCGAAGGCTAATGGGGAGCTGAGAGCCTGTGTGGACTTTAGGGCATTGAATGCGATAACCATAAAAAATCGGTACCCCTTGCCTCTCATCAGTGTACTTCTGGAACAGGTCAAGAAAGCTCGTATCTACACCAAGTTGGATTTGAAAGGGGCATACCATCTGGTGCGCATGAGGGACGGAGACGAGTGGAAGACCGCCTTTAAGACCAGGTTCGGCCTTTTTGAGTACCTCGTCATGCCGTTCGGTCTGTGCAACGCCCCGGCAGCCTTTCAGTACTTTTTGAATGAGGTATTCAGAGAGGAGTTGGATATCTACGTGGTCGTATATATCGACGACATCCTCATCTATTCGTCCAGTGTGGAGGAGCACGTACACCACGTCAAAGCTGTGCTCCAAAAGCTGAGGGAAAACATGCTGTTTTGTAAACTCAGCAAGTGTGACTTCCACGTCACATCCGTGGAATTCCTCGGAGTGATGCTGAGTCCAGAGGGACAGGAGATGGCAGAACGAAAGATCAAGGCGGTGAAAGAATGGCCGGTGCCCCAAAGCGTGAAGGACGTCCAAAGTTTCATTGGCTTCGCCAACTTTTACAGGCGGTTCATAGATGGATTTTCAGGAGTGGTGGCCCCAATCACACAGCTACTGAGGAAGTCCAAGGAGTTTGTCTGGTCCCCTGAAGCGAACAAAGCCTTTGAGGCCCTGAAAAGCGCCTTTGGTAAGGCGCCGGTGTTGGCTCACCCCGATCCGGATCTCCCCTACGTGGTGGAAGCGGACGCGTCGGATGTGGCGCTGGGGGCTATCTTGTCCCAACGCAACCACGACACAGGGGTGCTTCATCCCGTTGCGTACATGTCCCGCAAACTCAACGACGCCGAACGCAACTACCATATTGCGGAGAAGGAGCTTCTCGCAATCAAGGACGCCTTCACCGAATGGAGGCATTGGTTGATGGGGGCAAGACATGTGGTATCGGTGTACACGGACCATCGGAACCTACAGTTCACGACGGCCACTAGACACCTTTCTCCCAGGCAGCTGCGGTGGATGATCTTCTTTGCGGGGTTCAACTTCCGCATCACATATCGGCCGGGGACGGAAAACCGAAAGGCGGACGCCCTGTCCCGTCAATCTGCAGTTAAGGAACCATTGCCTGCGACCGAGCGTTCCATCATTTCCCCGAGGATGGTATTGGGGGTTATCCAACCGGATACTTTCCTGAGGGGAATAAAGAGAGGCATCAGGTCATTCGCATGGCGGAGGTGGCTCCTCAGTCACAGAGAATGGCAGCTGAAGGACGGGATACCCCTGAAGGGCAGGTGCCTATTGATACCCACGCCTAGGCTAAGGAAACAAGCATTCATCTGGTGCCATGACTCTCCATGCGCAGGTCATTTGGGCTTTGAAAAAACGGTGGCTAGCATGGGACGGCATTTCTGGTGGCCAACCATGAGAGTGGATGTCAGGAGGTGGGGACAGGAGTGTCCTACGTGTGCTACCATGAAGGCCGACCATGGCCGAACCCAAGGGCTCTTACATCCACTTCCAACCCCGGATAGACCATGGGATAGCATATCACTGGACTTCGTGGTGGGCCTACCGGTAGACCAGGGGATGACGGCAATACTGGTGGTGGTGGATTACTTGACGAAAATGGGGCACTTCATCCCCTGCAAGAGAGTCCCTACGGCCGGGGAATTGGCGTCACTACTCCTAAAGAATGTGGTACGACTGCATGGATTACCTGGGGTGATCGTGTCGGACCGGGGGTCGCAGTTTACTGCGCAATTCTGGAAGACTTGGTGCACTGCGCTGCATGTTAAGACCGCCCTGTCCACCAGCTACCACCCTCAAACGGACGGCCAAACCGAGCGCCTGAACCAAACGCTCAAACAGTATCTGCGATGTTTTGTGGACCAGGGCAGGGAAGAATGGGTCGACTTGCTATGGGTTGCAGAGATAGCCTATAACAACGCCACTCACAGCTCCACACAGTCATCTCCGTTCTATAGCAACTATGGCCAACATCCCAGGTTCTTGCCATTTCTACATCCGTTCAGAGAGGACAGGATTCCCGCCACAGCGGACAGGGTGGCACACATAAAAGACACATTGATGCGCTCAAGGGCTGTCCTAATAGAGGCCAAGAGAAGATACAAGGCTGCGGCAGATAGGAAGAGAAGGCCCGGGCCACTGTACCGCACTGGAGACTACGTCTGGATATCCACAAGAAACATGAGGTTTCGAAAGAACAGTGTGTTCCATCCCAAGTACATGGGCCCCTATCGAATTACCAAGTGTATGGGTCCCGTGAACGTGAAGGTGTGCTTGCCCCAGTCATTGCGGATACACCCTGTCTTTCATGTATCATTGCTCAAACCAGCACCCTCCAAGCCGTCTGGGACACCTCGGCCGGTATGCGTGGAGTCGGAGGTGGAGTATGAAGTGTCGGGCATACGGGCGTCCAAATGGCGCAGGGGGAAGCTGTGGTACCTGGTTGCGTGGAAAGGCTATGGCCCGGAGGAGCATTCATGGGAACCGGCTGAAGGGGTTCATGCTCCGCGCTTGGTCTCCTTGTTCCATCGGCGTTTTCCTGCCAGCGCTGGACCCGTGGGGAGCCGCTGAGAGGGAGGATGTACTGTCAAGAATTCCTGTCATACGAGGGGAGGAAAACGGTAACCAGCGAAAACGGACTACATCTCCCAGGATGCTTAGCGGTTGAGAGGTTATGTAAACAGGAGAGCTGTTACATAACTCAAGGAAAACACGCCCTTATGTAAACAGGAGAGCTGTTACATAACTCAAGGGAAACACGCCCTTATGTAAACAGGAGAGCTGTTACATAACTCAAGGAAAACACGCCCTATAAAGGGAGGAACCGGGAGGTACAAAGCTGTCGGATATTGTGTTCACACCGACGTACCTGCTTCGTGAAGAGCAGTGTTCCGGAGTGGTGCTCCAGTAAGGCAAGAACGGAGGTAGGTCGAGTCGTTACTCCCTGGGCCGTGTCTTGCCCCATCGTCACCTGTGAAGGACCCGGAAGCTCTACCGGTCAACCATTGAGCTTCGCTTTTTGACTCGGCTGAGTCCAAGCGCAGTGGCGCTTTTGCTGGTTGGAGTCGTAACTCCCAGCCCGACCAGAGACACAGGGACTGCCAGCTGTAACGCACACCAGGAGGTGTTTGCCGCGTTACAGACTCGGAAGTCCACAGGATCGATCGATCGAGCGGCTGCTCTCGGTTCAGTCTTCTTGCTTGTGATTGGGGTATCGGTGACACATCACCAGGAGGTGACTCCGCGTCCCGGTGCAGTCTGAGGAAGAGGTTGAGCGGCTGCTCCCTTCAGGTAGAGACCCCGGCTGGGTGTTTCCCTGACTCCTCGATTCTCCCCAACACTCTTCGTGCCCCTCACAGCCTACCGATTGGCATTGTCGGCCATTTCATTTCTGCCCTCTGTTGGCATACGCCGGGACCGGCGTATATGCAGAGGACGGTTAGGACCATCCGTGCTGTGGGCTGGTAACGTACTTAGCCTGGAGGATTCCAGTGACTATAACTTTTGTTTATTCTTTGTATTATATTTGCCTTCATTAAAACAACTAACCCTTCACTAGTGGTTGCGTCCTCATTGTCGTGTCTGTTAAACGATCCTGAGACGTTCAGGGCGTTACAAATTCACTATTAGAACATGCCACACACACCAGGGCATGCCCTACCTTATCCTTACAATGCACCCTGCCCTTGGGCCTACCATAGGGGTGTCTGATATGAAGAAAAGGGAAGGTTTAGGGACTGGCAAGTGGGTGCACTTGCCCAGTCAGTATGGCAGTACCAGACTGCACAAAGGCTCTGCAATGGCAAGCCTTAGACACACTTTAACAGGCTGCATCTGTGGGTGGCACAACAAGTGCTGCAAGCCCACTAGCAGCATTTGGTTTACAAGCCCTGGGCACACTCAGTGCACTGTACTAGGGTCTGACAAGTAAACCAAACCAGCCAATCATGGAATCACTAATCCATACATCAATTTACAATAGGGAGAGCATATGCACTTTAGCTCTGATCAGCAGTGGTAAAGTGCCCAGAGTCATCAAACAGCCAACATCAGGTCAGAAAAAAAATGGAAGGCAAAAAGTTCAGGGATGACCCTGCAAAAAAGGGCCAAGTCCAACAAATTCCATGATCTGCAATGTTTTTATATGTGTTAGCCTACTGTCCTTAAGTGCATTTTCAAACTGCAGGGCATCGGTGTGGGTCATCCATCTGCTGGACTGTGGCGAACAGCGGCCACAGTCATGATGTAGGTTGTGCCTGTACTCTGATACTATTAAAACTGTGAAGCCTAGTAGACATAAAGGGGCGTATTATCAAGAACGTGTTATAATCTTCACAAAAGTAACTTAACGCAACCTACAATGTCGCAGTCCATCGCTGGAAATGTACGCCGTGTTAACCAAGTATTCACAACACGGCGGTCCCATGCGATAGTCACCAGATAACGCGTCAAATGGCCGCGTTAAAAATGCCACGTCGCAAAAATGTGAAACACGAACGGAAAAAAAGCTGCGATGAGGCCAAGCGTGGTACAAAAAGCTGCGAAAACCAGCGGCAGGTCTGCAAATCCCACGCGTCTGGTGGGAAAATGCACTATAAAAGCTACAAAAACACACCAGAAACAATCCAAAGTGCGTAGCAACATGGATGCACCATAACCGAGCACAGGGGCCAACTCAAAGCCCCGAAGCCCCACAGACCACCAGCAAGTAACAGGCTCGGGGAAGGCCAAGGAGAAGACGGAGAGGAAGACGGGGTGCAGTCCGCAGGAAAACAAGACCAGCGTCACGTAGGTGACAGAACACAACCAGCAACTGACCCACAATCAGACTACCTGGAATGCAGCCGGGGTGTTGAGGAGGCCAAGAGGCACTGGCATGATGTGAAAATCTAAACCAGGCAGAAAGCCGCTGCCAACAGGAAGGCAGCGACAGAAGGTGGGAGTCCTGCACCACAGGAGGAGCTGGAGGAAACGGAGGCCACAGTCAACAGTGTGGAGACAGTGCAAGGAGTCGGGAGTGCGGACACAGCTCGGGAGGACCGGACACCACATCAACAGGGTGAGTAAAGACCGGGGACGGGGGAGATGGGCACAATGGCACACATGCACAACCATGTGAAGCACACTGCACACCCATAATTACCCAGGGTCATGTCCCCCATCCCCGCGGCACACTGCAGCACACACACAGCAATCACAGCACATCCCATGACAATGTGGCACAAAGTGCAACACCGACATTGCAGAACAGGGGACACAATTGTGTCCGCCCATGTGCAGAAACAGGCCAATCACATGTGACAGAGCAGGGAACTGTGGGATGTATATGTACGGTTACAACCTCACATCAGTCATGTAGGCCAATTGTCCACTGTCCCCCCTCAAATTCCCGTGCACAAACATAAATGTCAACACAATGTCAACATGCATCTCCCCTTCACATTGCAGAGGGGCAAACAACACCTCCAGCAGGTGAGACCAGACAGCCCATCAGTGATGCCAGAGACGACCACCACATCTTCGACACCGACGCCCTACAACAACCTATGGACATCCCACGCTACCCACCACCAGAACCAGGGCAGACAAGATACTTAGAGGAAAACCCAGCCCCTGCAACAGACCACACAGCATGAAGCACCCGCAAGCACGGCAGGCTCACAACACTTCACTGACACACACATGGCACCCCAATGCCAGGTGTTAGAACGCCAAAAGGAGGTGGCCAAACAGGAGCGGGTGTGGTCCGAACCCATGGAAGGTGAGCGAGATCACATACGTGGGTGTCTATTACCCTTCAGGGACCACCTACACTTCACAAAGGAGACCCACAATGCCATAGAGACACATGCAGATGCACATTCCCAGTACAGAACCATGCCCAGGGACACGCACATATCAGTCACACACCCACGTTGGCTCTGTGTACGATGGCCCATGTCCACTCCCCTTATGAATTGAGTGGGTGACAACAAAGCTACATGTCCAAGCTCTAACACGCTGCCTGCGGTGACCTGTCTGCGTCCGCTGCACACAGCACAATGTAATGTCCTAGGGCCCAGGGCCCTCATGCATACAACAAGACCACAGGGACACACGCAGAGATCATGTTGAACTGGCTATGAGCACGTGAGCCCGGCCCCTTTATTGGCAGGACCACATGTACAGTGACTCCTGTGCTGGATGGGTGTGAGGTGAGTATAAGCCAGCCCGCACGGAGTGCTTGGTGCTGGCAACAACTTGAACAGTGGACACCACTGCATTGGAAACAGAAAACACCTGCATAACAGACAACTGCTGAGCAACATGGAGGGAGCCGGAGCAAGTACAGAGGTCACCCAACATACAAACAGAAGTGTCCCTGAGTTGCAATGTGCTGAGGTTGGGGCCCCGGAGCGGAGCGCGCTCATGTGAAGAAAATGTCTAGGATTGTGTCACTTCTGGACATTCCAGATGCAGCTGCAGTGGGGGGGGGTGTCACACCTGCATCATCATCATCCTCCTCATCGTCGTCACAGGTCCCCCCACTGCCTGAGGTGACATTGATGCGTGAGCTCTCCATAGCACATAACCAAAACCGTAATGGACGATGATTCATGGTGTACAGAGCTAGTAGCACCTTGAGTGCTGAGCAGGGGATCAGGCAGAAGATGGAATCCACGACACGTGTGAGCAACTACGTCAGACTGCCAGTACGACCGTTTCGACCCTGGCAGTTGGCGGTTGGACTTGGCCCTTGCGATGGTGGCGTGTGCCTCCTGCGGTGATGAGACGTCCGGGCCGGTCAGGACTCGATTTGATGTGTGAGCCCTGGTGTGCCGCAGTTGAGGCCGGAGGCAGCGGACAGCGCAGGGCCACAGACACATGGTATTGATGACCCCAAGGCCATCACCTCAGAGGCCATCCAATAGCTCAGAAGAAGGGGTCCCGGACCTGACCAGCACAGAGTTAGTGGCCCTGGATGCAGTGCGGCCGGCACAGGCACCCTGCCACGGGACGGTGACTTGCGGTGCAGTCAGATGGGCCATGCGAGCTGAGCGGGTCCTCATCAATGTCCGAGGTGCATGTTGCGGGGGACAGTGGAAGGTGTCCTCCAGGGCATCATGCAGAGGGTGGAAGCTGTCCGGGAGCAGCAAATGAAGGAGTGGAATGCCACGGCATCGTTTTAGCCACGAGGTCAGTCTCACTGACATGATGGCGACGACCACCCCAAGTCCATGGACTCAGTCGCCACCAAAGCTCAACCAGAAAGTGTCCATGGGTCTCGGAACAGACTTAGTGGAACCGGGGCTGAAAGGGGATGCAGTCTGTGTTGAGGCCTGTACTATGACATCAAGTCAGCCATTAATAAACCAAGACTGAATTCGAATCGTGTGACCTACTCGCCTGCAGCGTAGGCCGAGAGCAGTAGTCTGCGTGGGCCCACAGAATCTTGCGGATGTGATGTACCACTAAGTCCTTGTGGCACCACATCGAAGGGTGTATAGTGACATACACTTAGCCATACTTAATGTGCTCTGACATGGTGTAATCAAGACTCAGTTCCAAATGTGTGACCTAGTTGGCCGCAGTGCCGGCCGGAGGCAGCGTTCAGCGCGGCCTCGGCACGGTTCAGCGAACTCATCCTGGATCTCTCACACACAACGTTGGAATGTCATTTGTATTACATTTGTGGATGACAGGTAGTGGCACCAGAGCTGTGCGGGTGTTCAGTCGGCGACCATGACGTGTCCTGCCTGTTACTGACTGGAATGGATTGGTGTGAGACCTGCTGTGCCGCAGTGTAGGCCAACGGCGTAGTCATCAAGGACCCACAGACACGTTTGGTTGGGATGCCAGGCACATACTTGGTGTCACCACATCGAAGGGAGTACAGTGAAGTAAACTCTGCAGTAATGTGCATACTCGGACAATGTATGATCAAAACTCCGTTCCAAATGTGTGTCCTACTTGTCCACTGTGTATGCTGGTGGAGTATGATAAAGGAGTTCTGCGGGCCTGTGTCGCAGAGGCTGTGATGGTTCGAGGACTCTGCCAAGGTCGGGGGCCTCAGGCTTGGAGCTTGCACCGGCACGTGGTGGGCCCTCTTCGACACACGCCGGTGTTGGCAGGTGAGCATTGAGGACTGGGTGCGCAGGGCTTGGCAGGACTGATACGGGGACCTGTGGTCCGGGGTGCAGCAGGCACACAGGATCGCTGGCAACACCGCTGATGGGGTCGGCCTCGTGGTGAGGTGAGAGGAGCCGCCCTGGCGGAGACGTTGGGCATTCCGTAAGAGGACCACGGCCAGAGTTACGTGCCTTTTATTCACACTCCTACACTGGCCTGGCGTACGCCGGGCCAGCCCACTCCGCTTACGGGGGGACGTAATGAGCTACATTTCCGCGATCGTCCCCACTGGCTGGAGTGACATGGTTGCGTTCACTGTCCACTACACTCCAAACACCAGCTGTGTGTGTCGGCATGGATATGTGCATGGTCTACATACTGCATTCTGGCCTGCACATCCACGCCACACTTGGCGTAGTGTACAGTCTCATTCATCGGTCACTTGCCTCCTTCGCACATGCCTGGTCCCCACCTCTTCTGACATTCTGCTATTGTGTGGCAGAGGTGACATGCCGTTGATGGCTAATGTACATGGCTGGCCCAGGTTCCCACAGTGAGTTGTGCTGTCGTGTCTGATGGGTGTGCATGTTGTATGTGAGCTTGTGACGTGTGCATTTCCTGTGTCGTGTCTTGCATAATTGTGGAGTTGAGGAGTGTGGTGTATGCATTTGTTATTGGGCAACGAACAGTGCAATTCCATAGGTGCCATCCTGGTGGCGCAGGTTGATGATGGACTGTCGGAAGGTGTGGGAATCATGCACACTGCCTGGGTGGTTTGCGGCTGCGTTAGCGGGGATTCCCCGGTGGTCCACTATTGCCTGCACCTTGGTGGGATACGTGCGCTTTCTGTTGCACTTATTGTGTGCAGTGTTGCCAAGGGCCAGTAGTGGGACATGTGTGCAGTCAATTGCCCCCCGACAAGTGCGGGCAACCAGCTGTGGCATGCACGCCTTGCTTGGTCTCAGGCTGTTCCTGCGCAGTGTGTGCAAAGTGTAGATGGTGGGATACCAAGCTGATGGTCTCATCCATGGCCATTGTGAGGGACTTGGATTGGCCTGGCTGTGTGACTCCTCTGTCTTAGGTGGATGTTGGTTGGAGGGTACCAGAGGTCAACAGGTGCAGCATGGCCATCATTTTTGTCTGAGGTGGGATCTTGGTTGTCCACTGTGTTGGTACCATCAGACTGTGGGCAATGGTGGTCAGGATGAGGAGGGTTGTCCCTTTGAGCATGTAGTGGGCAATGACATTCTTTGGTATTGGGTCTGTGAGGTTGGTGCATTTTTGAAGGGTAGCTGTCTTTGTCTGCGCTGCCCCAGTGTTGGTCGCAGGGGCGGAGGGTGTCTGGGGGGTGGGGGTGGTCATGGGGGTGTTGGCGGTGGGTATTGTGGCCCTCTTGGGTGTCCGGCCCACATGTTCAGTGGCTCCATGGCATCTGTTGTTCTTCAGGTGTGGCTGTGGGCTGGTCTCCCTTTTGTGGTGTAGGCTGCCGTCCGACTTTGCACCAGGTCAGAGCAGGTGTTAATTTCCTGCAGCTAACGCGCCTTATCGCATGCTTCGTGGTCTTTTCGCTGATCTGGCTGGTCGTTGAGAATGTTGTGGAGTGGTGTTGTCGTGGCTTTTTGCTCGGGAACGCCTACTCTGCAGCTCAATAGCGTTAGTTGCCAGGGTCATCTGTGGCGATGTTTTGGTGACTGCTATCGTGGGTAAACTGGTGTTATGAACTGTTAGCACCAGCTTGTGAATGGGGTGATAAGTTTATCGCGACTTTGGCTGTAATAAGGTGCCATTAACTCAGCGATAGCTCCTTGAGAATATGGCCCAAAGAGTTTCAACGAAGGTTAACCTGGCTCGCCTTCGCTAGTTTGGTCTGAGCAGTACTGAACACCTCAGCCATAATGAATCTGTTAAGTTTAACTAACCAAACAAAACTAGTATGGAAATTGCACATCACCTAATTCCTACTGTATTAAGTACAATATAAAAAATTAATATCATACAAATAAGGAAAATATGGAAAAACTGTTCTGTAATGATACACATCCTTTAACAACTTTGACTATAGACAGGTTGAATATAAAAACAAAATGGTCCATAGCAACGATAAAAAATACTTTTTAGATACCAATCATCTATGTACAGATCAAGCGAACTGAAATGAGAGAACACATAGCATTGAGTAACTTTTCTGTTTTTAAAAACATCCCATTGAAGGCTGCAGTGCCCCAAGAATATTCACCACAGAGTTCCTGACTGATGGCATCCACAGAGGCCAATTGGCAAGGGGATAATTCTGTTACCTAGGGGCCATGGGCCTCATCTCTTTGGTGATATTACAGGTTTTCAAGTCTATGTGCTTCTAGGGTGTTCAGATATCTCAAGACGGGTCCCCATTGACTGGTTCATCTTGGGTGAGGTTGATGTGGTGGTGTAAACAGAGTTCAAACTTCAAATGAGTTACTTGTGATCCTTCCTTATGAACACAGATGGACTCCTGTGTTTAAGGGTATGTAAGGCAATGATTCGCAAAAGGTGTCCTCATTCTTACCATTGACCAAAGGTTCATGAATTTTTCTGCATTTATTGCAATCTCCTGTGGGTTCTCCCTTTCAAATGACAACTGTCTTCATCCATTAAGAGATGTCAAAATCTGTTCTATTCTTGATGAAACCTTTTTAAGTCTTTCCAAAGGTTAAAACCTCGTCGGCAATACAACACTCAGATTGGTCTTTGATTAGCATTTGTTGGTCTTGACTGTTACATCCTGTTTCATCCAACCTCGTTATTCCGACCATGGTTGTTTTTTTTTGTTTACAGTATATATGCTGTTGAAACATAAAAGTCCTCTGCATGGTAACAGATGTGTAACCCTGCCTTGAGTACCCAACTGTACTATTTTCTGGATTCCTAACGCTGATTGTTTTTTTGTCATAAGTGAACATGGATCATACTTGTGTACCATGACAGGAGCATGTCTCACGGATTGTGGTCTTGTTGGACCAGGCGGGGTGCCCTAAGCTGTACCCTCATAGTGGTGGAAGGCTACTGCCTTCACCAGGAGTTAAGCAGCATGAGTGCGGTTGTGGCAGCATACTGTTTAGTGATGAGTAGTAGCGAATAGAACCTTTTTTTACTGTGTCACTGGAGTGAGGCTTATATGCTCACTAACCTTCTTAAAGTTCTGCTGCTGTGTGCCTAACTCGCCCTTGGCATATATCAGATAGATGTGGAGTGCTGCATAGCCCAGGAGTAGTGACTGTGTCAGTTTTATGGGTGCCTGGAAAGGCTACAGTACAAGGATGGAGCAGTACATGTGGGGTTACTATGTGTACTGGGTGTACGTATGCCTGAGAGGAATACATTATATGAGAGAAGTAGTGCTGTGCAGTGCATGCGAAGAGACAGCATGTTCTGGATTTGTGTGTGCTTGCGTGAAGTACAATACCTGAAGGGTGATGAGTTGTGCAGCACACATTGTGAGTGTGTGTGCTGGCAGTGCGTGTGTTTTGAAATGACACACTGTCTGTGGGTACTCAGCACTAAAGCTTTTCTATCTTTAACCAGAGTGCGTGTGCTTCAATGCATGTGCACATATGAGGGTCCAATGCATAGAGGTATCAGTGCTGAACAGAAAGTGTGCTATGAATGCCCATTTAGTGCAGTGAACTACGTAAATACCTTGGAGTGAGGTGTGTGACATCGGTACCTTCTCCAGGCTTTTGGTGGAGGCGAACCTGGTTGACTCTACCCCATTACGCCACCCACCTGTGGCTTGCATTTGTCTCTCACCATAACAGCATGGCTGCTGCTAAGGGATCCCGGCAGACCCCTCAGTTAAAACTAGCAACATTTGCTCACACTAAAGCAGATGCCACGGGAGAACGACATGAGGACCCAAAATCCAAGCAGCATAGTGAGGAGGGGGCTCCGACTTTGGTGAATGTCATGGAAGCAATCCAGGGAGTCCGAACAGCGCTGGAGCAGAACATCGATGCAGTTACTTCTGAAGTCACTCTCATCCAAGCTGACCTCTGCAACATGGGGGACAGAGTCAAGGCAGCTGAAGACTGTTACCGCACTTCATGCCCCCATGAAGTTACTTGAAACGTCGGTGAAGCGGCTCTTGGCTCAAACGTCGGACCTTGAAGTGAAGTTGGAGGACTATGAAGGGCGTGCACGCAGAAATAACATGCACATTTTGGGGGTACCCGAAAGGGCAGAGGGGCAATCCACTGATCTTTTTGTGGAGGATCTAATTCAAAATCATATGCAGCCCCGATCCCTCTCGCAATTCTTCTTGGTGGATCGCACTCATTGGATGCCTGGGGGCCACCCGAAGTCGGGCACCCCTCCACGTCCCATCCTAGCAAGAATTTTCAATTTTCATGATAGGGACATCATCCTGCAAATGGCAAGGACGGCCTCACCACTCAAGTTTGAAAATTCCACCATTACTTTCTATCCTGACTTTACCTATAAGGTGCAGCAAAAAAGGAGATCCTTTCGGGAAGTAAAACGTGCCCTCAGGAATCAGAATCTGAAGTACGCAATGCTCTTTCCAGCTAAACTGCAAGGGGAAATCCTGTTTTTTTCAGACCCCGGAGGAGTCCTGGGACTGGCTGGAGGGCTGGTGCACCGCTGGTGGCAGTGAAGTACTGGGTATTTTAGACCCAGCGGTGCAGGGGCACACACCCTATGACTTCTGGGTTCACCCTGTTCCGGACCTACAGAAACACAGAGTCTTCTGGGTGAAGTCAAAGAATCGTTTATTGGCTGCAGACCAATGACAGGTATCCTAGAAGTACAACAGCGTGTATGTTCTCAGGAGACTGCTGAAAATCATAGAAACGGACTTCATCTTAAATACCCTTTTCCTTGCCTCAAGCATACATTCCTAGCTTTTATGATATGGCAATATACAAGTGTACATTACAAATAAAAGGCAGAGTCATGATGACCATCCCACATTCCAGTTCGGCCAGCCCACAATGATTTACACAGTAAGGTTCAGATCCCACATTTGATGTATATAGACCCCCCCAATAAACATGAGCATCTCCTGTTTTGGGAAACAAGTCATAAAGCAGGAACAAGCAGGTGTGGAAGAGATTAGCCAGGGGATTGTGTAGAATGAAAGGGTTTTATGACGGGTCAAACCCTGATGCTAATCACAGGTGGACGGAGGAAGGGGAGCTCGTGAGACCGGTTTGACCTGGGGCAGCAGAGCCAGCTGCCCAGGTCACAGAGAAGTCAGAGGGAAAGCCCATGTACTGTGAGGCCCGTATTTACTCCATTATAGCCTATGTGAGGGCAATGACAAGATGGCCACTGCTTCCAAAATGGAACCCGCGTAGTGAAGCTGAATAACGTGTACACAGTGCATTCATAGCTAGAACGATATATAAAGCACTCGTACATGCCGCATTTACCATTTGCGGTTTGCTAATACCAAGATAGACAGGGGTAGGGCCCTGTCCCCTACGCGGTCCCGAATATTAAAGTACGACAGACCCTCCTTTTGCCCTTACATAGGCAATCACTATACTCATCTTAATCCGAGTCTAGGTCAATGTTCACAAAGTCATGGAGATGTTGCTGTAGCATCATCCTACTACTTAGTTCGTCCCTCGATACAGGTTTCTTTACACATAAGGTAGCACAGAGGCCACATATCGCAGGAGCACACTGTATGCACAGACAGAACAGGAAAAGAATGGCTAAGATCATTCCAATGACCATCAGAACTTTCCAACCCCAGGCAGATATCAATTCCCAGAACCACCCCACCAGTGACCAATCTCCCTTATCCACGTGTATGGATTCAGATATTTTATGGAGTTTGGAGATGGCTTGATACACTGTTGGAGCATTATCTGGTATGAAAATGCAGCAACTGGATTGGATGACCTTGCATACCCCACCGCGGTCTGCAAGAATAACGTCTAGAACCATGCGGTTCTGCAAAGTCATAAGGCGATCCGCTTGGAGCTCAGCTGTCAGATTACTAAGGGCACCAGCCGTTACATTGACAGTGGATTCAACCACACGAGTCAGCTGTCTCAGGTTCCTACTATTGACCATAGGTCCCCAAAACGGCAGGAAACCCAAGAAGAAGTCTCCTGCTTCCTGACCGGCAGTATCCTCCTTACTAATCACACCTCTCACAACTCTGGTCTTGTGATAGTCAGAGGCAGTAGTAAATGTCGGCGGTAGCAAGTTCGCAATATAACATGTGCCCGAGAAATCAGGGGGCAGCCATGTATATGCTCGGTCATTACAGATGAAATATGTGCCCTTGGCAGCCAAAAACGCAGGGGAAAACTGTGATGGGAAGGTGTACGTTTCAGTACAGTCACTTCTTCCCAGTTGAGCTCTAGGATTCTGACCATTACCCTGTAAGCAGAACCGACCCATGTGGGGTACGACCCAGATTGGAGATGAGATTTTTCGCTGTCTTTCACCCAGACTAATACTATACCCCGTCGCGTTCCATCCTACATAAGGTCTCAACTCTTCTTTGGGAATGGATGAGTATGCATCGATATCCCTACTCATATCGGCCACTCCTTTCATCAAAGCCTTATTATTGGTGATAGGTCTGATGGAACGCGGTTGGCGAGGGGAGTATGTATCTAGAGCATAGAGAAACATGGTTTGGAATGCCCATGACGATCCATTGTAACTATACGGCAGCACCAGGTAGGGAATACCCTTGTTAATGGTATGGGGCATTAACCCACACACCCAGCAATTGGTCGTATTCATTACCAGTTGGTGCTGGTGCAAGAGCTGGATAAACAAGTTATTTACGAACTCTGATCGTCTGGTCTGTTCGTGCTCAGGCAAAGGGTGAAAAGAGTGAGAGGAGGCAGTAGAAAGAGGTATAAGCTGTTCAGTGGGTTCAATGGGCTTTTGAGCGGAGAAAAACACAAATGCTACAATAAACATTATTATGCTACACAGTGTAAAAAGGCACAAAAAGACAAAACATTTACTTTTTACAATTCTACACATCCTTGCGTTAGAGTTCATTTCCTCAATCGGTCTCTCCATCTTAAAAAACTCCATCCTCTACTCGGGCCGCTCGCGGCGGATGAGTGTCTTCTGCTAAGGAGTACGCCTGTCAGTCCAGGGAAACGCCCTAGACCAACCAGAACCGTTGACCTAGCGTCTTCGGCCTGTACCCCAAAGTCTTGGCACCGCGACCCTGCGGCAGAACCCGGATGGTGGTTCGAAAAACAAAAATCAAGAAAGTCCTTCAGATGGGAGAGCAAAAAATGTTAAAAAGGAAATAGTGAGGAAATCTTTATTTGTCCATGGGCCTAGGTCTCAAATTATAGCGGAGACGGCCAGGTGCTGTTTGGTCTTGAAACAAAAGTTCAGGCTCAGTGGTGTCCAGCCGATTTGATGGTGGCACAGCTTCCTGCAGAATATTGTCACTCTCTTGGTCTGAAACTGTGCCTCTTAAGCGTGCATCACTGAATGGTACAAAACGAGGTACAGTGTCTGTCTCTGAGTCGGCGATACCCTCCTTGACCCACTGGTCATATGGCAGAGGCAAAGGGACTACTTTACAGTGGGTACCATGAATCCAGTGTTTCTTCCCTTTCACTCGCACTGCTGATCTTGTCGAAAGAAGAACAAGATGAGGGCCGATCCAGCGAGGCTCGTCGTTGCTCTTGCGCTGGAAATTTCGGACTAGCACCCACGTACCAGGGTTGATAGGGTGTCCAGGAGGTTCAGAGGCTTGGGGAAGAGTATCATGTACCTGTTGGTGCAAAACACGCAGTTTAACAGTCAAATCATACAGGTAATCGAGCAGTACTGGATGCTCTATCTCACTGAACTTCATGGGCCTCGGTACACCCCATACATTGGCCGGACGGCCAAAAACAACCTCGTAAGGACTAAGTCCCACTCGTGAGTGTATGGTCATTCTGGTGGACAGGAGTGCTAGAGGCAGAGCGTCAGGCCATTTAAGACCGGTGCTCGCCTGGATTTTGGCCAGCTTGAGCTTTAAGGCTCCATTGTAGCGTTCTACTAATCCAGCTGATTGGGGGTGATTTGCAGCGTGGAACTTCTGCTTTATCCCTAGCCCTTCACATACATTCTTCATCACTTTACCCACAAACTCACTTCTGTTATCACACCACACCATTCTTGGCATCCCAAACCTAGGGAAAAACTCTTTCACAAGGGCTTTGGCTGTGGATAGGGCAGTGTTATCTTTCAGAGGATAAGCCTCTATCCATTTTGAGAAAGCACAAACAACCACCAGTACATATTTCAGGTTGTTGCATCTTTCCATGTGAATAAAGTCCAGCTGCAAAACTTCAAATGGACATGATGGGGGTGCAAAGTGACCAGCTGGAGTTGGGGTTCCCCTGCCAGGGTTGTACTTCAAGCATACTATGCAATTCTTGACCACATTCTCTGCACACTTGGGAATCCCAGCATTCTGCCATACTGGAGCCAACAACTTACATATACCTTTCGTACTGATATGTGCCATTCCATGTGCCATAGTAACCACTGGAAGCACATATGCATCAGGCAACAACCATCGCCTATGTTCTGTCAGATCAATCCAACAACCATTCTCATCCAACTTACCCATACTTTCTCTCCACTTGCTTAACTCTTCCTCTGTGGCTTCAGCTTGAAGCGACTTCACACTCTCTATTGTGTTCTCACACATTCCCACATCATTAACCCATCTTGCGGGGCCTGCAACATACATTCTAGTCTTCACATTCTGTGCTGTTTCTCTCGCGGTCTCATCAGCAAACGCATTCCCACGTCCAACATCATCTGTGACTTTCCTGTGCGCACTGCATTTCATGATCGCAACTTGCAACGGTAGGGTCAGTGACTCAAGGAGATCATTCACCAACTTGCCATTCTGAATTTTAGCTCCATGCGACGTCAGGAACCCACGCTCCTTCCACAGTCGCCCAAAATTATGAGCCACGCCGAAGGCGTACTGGCTATCTGTGTATATATTCACTCTCATTCCTTCAGACAACACACATGCTCTCGTGAGGGCGATTAATTCTGCTGCTTGGGCCGAATTATGTGGCACCCGTGCAGTTTCCACGACCGTGTGCAAAGTCGTGATAGCATATGCAGCAGTCGTGTCACCATTAGGGAGCTTGAAACATGACCCATCTACCCATAAAGTGCCATCACACTCAGTCAGGGGAGTATCTTTTAGATCTACTCTCCCTTTCGTCTCTTCTTCTGTTCTGAACAGACAGTCATGTTGCTCAATCTCATCTGAGTCTGCTGGAATTGGCAACAATGTAGCTGGATTCAGCGTATTGCATCTCTTTATGTGTATGTGATTTGCTAACAGTGTAAGTTCATAACCTGATAATCGCGCACTAGTCAAGTGTTGTGTCTTGGTCCTATTTAATAATGTGTCTACAGCGTGTGGAACCATAACAATCAATGTGTTGTCCATTACCAAACCAGCAGATTGTCGGATAGACATCGCTGCAGCAGCTGTCGCTCTCAGACAGCTTGGCAATGCCCTCGCTACAGGGTCCAAGGTTGATGAAAAATATGCGCATGGGCGCGGTCTGTCACCAAAAGGCTGTGTTAACACTGACAACACACATCCATCTTTCTCGTGAACATACAATGTAAAAGGCTTACTGTAGTCAGGGGTACCCAACACAGGTGCTGAACATAATGCATTACGCAATTCCACAAAACTTTTCTGGCACTCTTCAGACCATGGGATAGGATTCGGTGTGTCTTTGCATGTTAAGGCTAACAAAGGTTTTGCCAACAAAGAAAAACTAGGAATCCAATGCCTACAGTATGAGGTAATGCCCAAGAAAGCACGTACTTCTCTCTGTGTTTTTGGCACACTCAACTGTGCAATGGCTTGAATTCTTTCTGGGGTCAGTTTCCTTCCCTCCTTCGATAAGAGATGACCTAAGTAGGTCACCTCTTGTCGACAATATTGCAGCTTAGAGAGAGACACTTTGTGATGGAAAGCGGATAAATGGCGCAACAGTGACAATGTGGCTTCTTTACAAATCTTCTCAGTATCCGCGGCGATCAGTAAATCGTCCACGTACTGAATCAGGATAGCGCCACTAGGTAAAACAAGTGCATCAAGCTGCGCTTTCAAAGCCTGACTGTATATGGATGGACTCTCACAGTAGCCCTGGGGAGCGCGTTTGAAGCGGAAGCTTCGGCCTCCCAGACTAAAACCAAAAATGTCCCTGCTCTCTTCTGCAATTGGGATACTAAAGAAAGCATTCTTTAAATCGATCACTGAAAACCATGCCGCAGAGGCTGGAATCATTGTTAACAAGGCAGTTATATCGGGGACAACCGGAAACTGTGGCACAACAATCTTATTAACCTCTCTAAGATCAATCACAAATCTGTAAACAGGTGGCTGTGAAGGATCCGTTCGTTTTAAGACAGGTAAAATCGGACTATTGCAAACGTTGCCTCTTGTCTCTTCAATCACACCCTTATTAATCAAGTCGCTGACAATGTCTAACAATGCTTTCTGCCCTTCATTAGAGATCTTGTACTGGGGAATACGTGGCAGTCTGACATTAGCCTTTAGAGTCACCACATATGGCGGTATCTCCAAGAGGCCCACATCATTGGGACCAGTAGCCCAAAGGGCATCCGGAAGGGATGACAATTCAGGTGGCATTGTGTTTTTAGACAAATACATTGGGGAAATTACTTTCTTGCCTAATGTAAGTTGTACTCCTGAAGGAGAACAATACAGTGTAGCGTGCAATCTTTTCAACAAATCTAATCCCAGCAAATTCTCACCACAACCTGTTGTCAGAATCAGGGGTGCTTTCAGCTCGCAAGGTCCAACAGAAAGTGACATGGGACTGGAAATCGGGTTCCTAACCGGGGCGCCAGAAAAACCTACTGAAACATTTATATCGCCAGACAAAGGTGCGCCAGGGAGTTTTGAATGCATGATTGAACTCTTTGCAGCACCAGTGTCTAGCAGAAAAGGCTCCGTTACATTTGCTGTAGTCACCTCAACATACGGTCCACTCTGATCCACTGGCACTGAAACAACTCCCTCTCTCTGTCTACGGCTGTCCTAGTAGTCATTACTTTCTGCATCACCGTCCTCTGCATAATAATCATTATTATAATACTGAGCCGTATTACTAATCGCGTTAGCTTGCTGATCAAAGCTATTGATGGTACTTTGAGGCGGCAGAGGACGCGCGTTCTGGGGAACACTTCCACGCCCTCTGCCTCTAGGAGCTTGCTGACCACCTCTACCTCTGGCGCCATACACATTACCGTTCCGCTGCATCAATTTAGGGCAACTGTATTTAAAATGACCTTCCTCTTTGCAGTATGAACATTGGTTGGGACCTACAGGGACACGTGGTTGGTAATACCCATTCATTTGCTGGTTGCTCTGAAACTGTTGGGGTTGGTGATAGACACCTTGGGGTTGCCTATAATTATTCTGGCCTCCACGTGGCGGATAAGCCTGCTGTAAAAGGACCTTTGTCTTTAGTTCCTTCGTTTTCTTTTCTGTTCTATCTTTCTCGTCTTTATCTCTATTTTCATAATACTGTGCAGTAGCCAGTATTTGCGCTGAAGAAGAAACAGCCCAAGAACTTTCTGAATCTTTTAACTTTTTACACAGGTCAGGAAGTAAATTCTGCACAAACTTATCCACAAACAACCGTTGGCCACCCTCAGTACTCATATCCTGCCCACTGTGATCAATAAACGTTTCTTCAAACCTAGTAAAGAAGTCTGACACTGTCTCATCTTTCTTCTGCTTGCATGCAGATAACTTGTCCCAATTTACGCGCATCGCAGGCATTATTGTCTTCATATACGTGATGATTCTACCAGGCAGTTCAGCTACTAAAGGTTCTGGTTTCGCACCACCCGTTTGTCTAGCATCAGCAGCAACAATGTTAGCCCATGTATCCCCTAGTTCTGCATTGTGATCTTCATTACGAATTGACCCCCATAGAGGCTGTGGAACAACATTACCAAACAACATGTCTATGTCGGCCAGATTCATAATGCATGACCCTGCCGTCTGTGACAACTCTTTATAATAACCTGCTGGGTTTTTACGGGGATCAGGCAAGGACTGCTTAAGCGCTAACACCTCAGAGCGCTTCCATGGAACATGCACCCAAACACGCTGGAAATGCGCTGCCACAGCGGGGTTACCACCGGCAGCTGCAACCGCTTCCTTCCATACCGGGGGAACTTCTCTCATAGGGTATTGTCGCGCTTTTACCTTTTTCCCCATAAGGACATCTTGTTCAAACAATGATTGTTGGCAATCATCATTCCTGAAGGACAATACAACCGCAACTGCTTTATCTACTCCACGGTCCACAAATATACCAGTTCCAAAATCGAACCTCACTCTACACAACTCCTGCGGGTTCGGATTTTTACCACTATCCTCCAATTCTTCACAGAGAATTTCGCACATTTTCTCAAACACATATCTCTGTTTTGGGGCATCCCATTGATGGAAAACGTTGACAACTGATTCCACATCATACAGTGAAGGGAAAACAATCCATCTACGCGCCATGTTATCTATTACCTTTTTCTCATCGGGGTTAGGCAATTGGCTACGCAATTGCTTACGCTGTAAACCAGGAGTCGCACCAGATGACTCAAAGAGAGGAGACATTAATGTAGTAACCACATTAGCTAAGCGCTGTCGCGCTGAAGGAGAAGCTGAGGCGAGAACAGGGGGAAAAACAGAGGGAAGAAAAGAGGATGTAGAGACAGGTACTGGAGTGGTGGAAGGAAGAGTGTTAGGGGAGGCAGTTGCTGAATTAGGCAAAGTCGCAGGAAGTGCGGGGGCAGTTGGAAGCACAACTGGCGGCGCTTGAGAGGGCTGCGCTACAGGGATAGGAACCGGCTGCAAAGCAGCTGGCGGTTGCGGCAAGGCTTGCAGTATATGCACTGGAGGTGGCATATTTACAAGCTGGGGAGGCGCCGTGGCAGTTTGAGCATACGGGGGTGGCGAACTCAACAAATGTGACATCAGGGAATCTTTCTCCTTTTCTTCGGACTCATTCTGCTTAGAATGTGGTAAAGCTGGGTAACATTTGTCAATCCCTAACTTGCGCTGCCTATGCAATTGCTCACTCATCTGCTCCTCTTCATTGTCTTTAAATTGTACAGCTGCTTGCATTACTGTCATACCTTTCTCTCTCTTATTCTTTTTCGCTAACTTAATTTCCTTTTGTTTGGCTTCCTTTCGCCATAAGCGGAAAGAGTCAAACATCGCCGGCCGGGCTTTCTTCTTAAACAATTTAATTTCTAAAATATCGGTATCAAAACTACCATTTTGGGGCCATTTTAAAACACCATCTTTCCTGGTGTAGTGGATCCACACTTCGTTATATGCAATGGGGCCTACGCCATGTTTTACATAGAGCTCATAAGTTGGAGTTCCAACCGGAGGAACCGGACATGATTCCTCTAGCTGGAAATCTTTTCCACAACCCAAACAGAATAATCTACCAAATAGTCCAGAACCAGGCATCTTTGCTCACTAGTCTAGATCCAAACGTCAAAGGATTATCGATTACGATATTCTCGTGAATACACGAGTCCTCTGGTTTTGGCGTTTGCAAACTCCAAAGTACCAAATTACCAAATCAAACGATCCCGAAGGATACCAAAAACAAATGGGAGACGCTCCACTTATACTTAACTGAATATTGCTGATCGATGGCGTCACCAGAAGACTCTCTCGATTGTTTCGCTCTCTCAGATTCGTCAAGGGTCCAAAACAGGTCGATTAATCAGGGCAGCAGTCCTTCGTAGCCGTCGGGACGCGGAGAACCTCGCAGAAAAGACTTTCGGACCACGTCGACATGCAGGGGTCGATGAAGTGGCGGCCTTCCTCCGGAATTTCCACACGAAGCTCCTCACGAACCTCTGGCTTGGACTGGTACCGCTGAAATCGCCCCACGTTGGGCGCCAAACTGAAGTACTGGGTATTTTAGACCCAGCGGTGCAGGGGCACACACCCTATGACTTCTGGGTTCACCCTGTTCCGGACCTACAGAAACACAGAGTCTTCTGGGTGAAGTCAAAGAATCGTTTATTGGCTGCAGACCAATGACAGGTATCCTATAAGTACAACAGCGTGTGTGTTCTCAGGAGACTGCTGAAAATCATAGAAACGGACTTCATCTTAAATACCCTTTTCCTTGCCTCAAGCATACATTCCTAGGTTTTATGATACGGCAATATACAAGTGTACATTACAAAGAAAAGGCAGAGTCATGATGACCATCCCACATTCCAGTTCGGCCAGCCCACAATGATTTACACAGTAAGGTTCAGATCCCACATTTGATGTATATAGACCCCCCCAATAAACATGAGCATCTCCTGTTTTGGGAAACAAGTCATAAAGCAGGAACAAGCAGGTGTGGAAGAGATTAGCCGGGGGATTGTGTAGAATGAAAGGGTTTTATGACGGGTCAAACCCTGATGCTAATTACAGGTGGACGGAGGAAGGGGAGCTCGTGAGACCGGTTTGACCTGGGGCAGCAGAGCCAGCTGCCCAGGTCACAGAGAAGTCAGAGGGAAAGCCCATGTACTGTGAGGCCCGTATTTACTCCATTATAGCCTATGTGAGGGCAATGACAAGATGGCCACTGCTTCCAAAATGGAACCCGCGTAGTGAAGCTGAATAACGTGTACACAGTGCATTCATAGCTAGAACGATATATAAAGCACTCGTACATGCCGCATTTACCATTTGCGGTTTGCTAATACCAAGATAGACAGGGGTAGGGCCCTGTCCCCTACGCGGTCCCGAATATTAAAGTACGACAGCAGGAGTCGCCTCCCCCAACCGACAGCAACTACAAAACGCCTGTCCTGAGAAAGGTGATGGAGTTGACGATTGATGTCCGAGGGATGGAGCTTTGTGACTGTCTTAATTCTTGTCTGGAGTAAAGCCAAGTCGCTCACCACGCGGTGCTGACCGCCACTTTTTTCGTCGTTCCTTGAAAGACACCGTGACTATACTATGTACTGTATTGTCTGGGATCTGTATCCTTTCTTTATCCTGCTACACTTTATATGCCCCTGCAGGTTCCAGCACATTGCTTTTTGGTCCTGGAGTTCGATCGAAATGGGCCTCATCTGGGGCCGAATTGGCTTCTTGTTTCTTGAGGCATAACATTCTCAATATGGGGCTCACGTATTAGTTTTCATGGGGAAATGTACTCATGCTCTTGGGTGGTTGAGCTTGGTAGCGTTCTCCCTTATTTAGTCGGTTTGTTTTGGGTTCACAGCCACTCTGCAAAATTGGGGGCTGGACATTTTCAAGTCCACGTTGCAGGGAGGGGTTGGGTTCCAGGGTGTTTCATGGGGGGTTGTTTTTGTCAGTATATGTCTGTTCAGTGCAATCACATGGATGATTCTTTCATTATTGCATTCAGGGTCACCAACAGCACAATTGTCAGTTTCCTACTATCTGTCTATGCATTGTCTCAAGTGTTTGCCCCTTGTGCGGAGGGGTTCCCAGCCTCCAGCGTGAATGGGTATTGATAGTGTTGCGGCTCCTCTGTTGAGCCGCCTTAAATTAATCTCTTGGAATGTGAACGGTTTGGGTGATCGCATTAAGCGGGGGATAGTATTGCAATGTTTGAAGCGCCACTCCCCAGACCTTGTACTATTGCAAGAGACGCACATCCAGGGAACTTCTTATTGTGCTCTTAACAGTTGGGGTTATAAGTTGGTGGTACATGCCGGTTTCACAAGAGGGTCCCGGGGAGTTGATACCTTGGGCCGTGACTCCTTCCCGTTCCAAATACAAAAAGTTAAGAGGGATCCCTTGGGGAGGTTTGTAATGGCCTCGGGGCACTGGGAGGGTCGGTCCTTGAATGTGACCTCCTTATATGTGCCCCCCCGACTGCAGTTACCTACACTACAAGATCTGGGGCCGCATGTACTGAGTTTACCTGAGGGAGATGTATTGATTGGGGCCGATTGTAATGTAGCCATAAACGGCAAACTTGATCGTATGCCTCCTAAACGAGGAGAACCAACTAGCAAATCCTTAGTGGACTTCCTGGGGGCGCTGGGTTAGGTAGATATTTGGAGGACTTGTAACCTCACGGCCAAACACTACTCATTTCACTCGGGGGTACATGGAAGTTTATCCCGCGTAGATTACCTTTTTGGCAAGGCCTCTCATTTAGCCATGTTTGGGGATATCTCCTTTCTTTCCGGGGGCATATCGGACCACTCCCCGATTCTGGCGTACTACGGGGAAATGTCATCTCGATCTCATCACGAGATGAGACTTAATCCCTGGTACCTTAAAATCCCTGAAATACGACACACATTAGCGGAGGCTACCAAGAATTATTTTGACGATGACGATGGAACTGTGACTTCAGATGTAATACTATGGGAGGCATACAAGACGGTGATCCGGGGCTGCGGGGTCGCGGCGATAGCAGGCCATAAAAAGGAAAAATATAAGCAGATGGAGGAGTTTGAGAGGGAGCTTGCCCTTCTAGAGGGCGGCCTGATTACCTCGGGCACAACAGACACTGCTCACAGACTGGCTTCTAAACAACAAGAATATAGGGATATTGCAGAGGGGGCAACAAGGGCCCAATACCGGGCTACGCAGCATCGGGTATATGAGCTGATCGACAAAGCTAGCAAACTGTTAGCGTGGCTCAATAGGAGGGACATGGCCAATAGGTGGGTGGCTTCTCTCATGGATCATCAGGGTGCAGCCGTATATGACAGAGCTGGGATTGCTCAAACATTCGCTGACCCTTATGAATGAGTTTACACCTCCTCCCACACCTCCACTCAGGCGGAGGCGGTGGAACTGTTGTCTACGCTGCCCTTGCCTATCCTGGAATCTCCGGATGTTGAGGATCTGGACACCAACTTGACAAGCGAAGAGGTGTTGAAGGCAATTTGTTCCTTGCAATCCGGTAAAGCTATGGGCCCTAGTGGCCTTCCCATCGAACTTTACAAATCTAACGCTTCCACGATTGCCCCATTTCTCATTCGAATGTATGAAGAGAAGTGTAAGGCAGGCATATTACCAGAGACTCTATGTTTGGCGACTATCGTGGTGCTTCTCAAGAGTGGTAAACCCCCAGACCAGTGCAGCTCCTACAGACCCATCTCCCTTCTGGACCCAGAGGTCAAAATTCTGGCCAAACTTCTGGCCTGGAGTCTCTCGCCCCATCTTCACAAACTGATACTTCTGGACCAATCCGGCTTTATGCCAGCTTGCAATACAACGTTGAATCTCCGTAGTCTGCACAGAGTTCTGGGGCGGGCCTCCACTATACATTAGGATGCGGTCATCATGTCGCTAGATGCCAAAATGGCGTTTGACATGATCGAGTGGCCCTTCTTGTTTGCCTCACTCGAGAGATACAGTTTTGGTCCTCGTTTTCTGTCCCGAATATGTCTTCTGTACTCACAGCCCCTGTCCCAGGTTGCAGTGACCGGCGCACGCTCTGCTGCTTTTGTGTTGGGAAAAGGCATGTGACAGGGTTGCCCCCTGTCGCCGCTGCTTTTCGCTTTAGCTCTTGAGCCACTGGCTGTTTGGATTAGGGAGGATCCCCTTATTCGAGGCCTCAATTGGGCAATGGACTGGGAGGACACTATCTCCCTCTACGCTAATGACATCTTGCTCTATTTGGCTAGACCCTACTTCTCAATCCACAAAGTAATACACATTTTCACTCTTTTAAAAAAATATTACGTTTACACGATCAACTGGGATAAATCCTTGATTTGTGTATTAGGTGGACATCCTCCACGTCTTCCCACTGGTTGTGAGGCAAAGATAGTTAATGATGGTTTCCAGTATTTGGTTATCTATAATCAAGCCCGATCCCTCTGTCTTTTATGACCAGAACATTTTGCCTCCCTTGCACTGCCTTCAGGCAGATGTGTAACATTGGAAAGCACTACCTCTCACTCTGCTAGGTAAATCGGCGCTTTATAAAATGATGGCTGGGGCGTGCCAAGATGGCGGCGAGATAAGACGTGTCTCGCCGTCTCTCCTCCGACTGCCGTTTCTCAGCACCGACATCTAGCCCTGCGCAGCACGGAAGTTCACCGAATGCTGCTACTACAGGTCAGGCACAACAGCCATCACCAGAAAAGTGACTCCAGAGATCCGCCGTGGTGATCTGCGCTCCCGATCCCCTACCGGGACTGAGCGGTTGAGCGAGGCGGCAAGTGGCCGCACTGCGGTCGCTGTGAATGCACCCTGCACTTTCGGCTGCCGAGCTGTGTCGGCTCACCAAGGGCTCCGGCCGGTGCCTGTGGACCTTCTCGTCGCGCTGGACTGGTGATCGGGGCATCCACAGCAGAGCTCGATCGCCGAACCGGCGCTGGGGTGCCATTTTGTATTGGGCGGCTAACCCTCCAGTGGGAGAGCCGGACGGATAGCGGCTGCTTGCTTGTGCCCCAGGACCTGCGGTGAGCGGATTGAGACTGCAGGAGGCAGCTTCCCCCCGGAGTGAGGAAATGGGACACAAGAGAAATCACAGTGAGTCCCATCACCCCTTTTAATAAGCTTCGCCAGGAACGGGGCCTCTCTGGGGTTTACAGAGGCCTCCCTCACCAACATGGCATCCTTGTCCTGATCCTTGGACAGTAGTGGCACGCCTTGCCCTGGGCCATCCGGGAGAGACATTCTGTACTGGCACACCTCCATGGGGCCTCGTTAGGCTGGACCATCCCCGTTGCTGGGACTGAAGCACAGACGGGAGACTGACGGCGGCAGCTCCGTCCCGCCAATTTGCCACGCTGAGCCGGGAGCGCTCACATTGGGTTGCTGAGCGGTTCTGGGGGCCGGCAGGGCGCTGCATGGGTCTTTGCCATTCTGCTGACCTGCCATATCTGGACATAAGTTGCAGCCTGAATGCGCCGATGTTCTGGACAACGAGGGCCCTCGGATGAGCTGTCAAGGGACCTACCTGGCGTTGGCCGGCGCGAGGACCTATCACACACTAAGAGTGACCGCAGTGCCCAGAGTCCACTCTTGTACGGGGTCTTGAGCGTGGCTACCGTTAGAGGTGGTCGCAGTGAGGTGGGCCCGGTGCCCCGCAGAGGCGGCCCAGCCAGACTTGGGTGCAGCTTGTGGGTGTACCGCGGGCCCCCCGCTCAGGCCCTGCTCGGTCATCAGTGAAGTTGCTTGGGGACCTCAAGTCAGGAGACGCGGCAAAGTTTAAGGTCACCATTGTACCAGGTTTCTAGGGGCTGACGACGGCTGGACCTCCACCCGAGGCAAGAAAGAAAAATCGCTCAAAGAACTGGGCACAGAGCTGAGAGGTGGTGAATCCTGAACAACTGGGCATCGTTACACAGATGGACGCCCCTAAAGAGGAACCAGTGGCGCGGGCGTTCCTGGAGTCCCTGTTCTCAGCTTTACGAGATGACCTCCAAACGGTGAAATGCGAACACACCACAGAAATTTAGGATATCCGCAGGGATGTGGACAGCATAGGGGAACGAGTGGTAGCACTGAAGGACAAGAGCGACGCCCGGGACACCGAGATGGCGACCCTGCAGCAGGAGGTACTGTGCATACATGACCAACAGGTGGACGTTCAATCTCACCTGGAGGATCTTAAGAACTGCTCCCGCCGCCATAACATCAGGATCCGAGGGGTATGCACCAACGAAGAGGCTGGCGACATCTTCACATACGTGAGAGAGCTCTTCAATCACATACTGGGTAACCCGCTGGACACTGATCTTAAGCTGGACCGAGCTCAGAGTGGGCCGACCCCGAAGAATGACTGCGCCCCCGGCAGACATTCTAGTCTATGTTCAAGACTTCCGCACTAAAAAAGAGATTCTGCGCAAGGCCAGATCGCTCTACCTGATCACCTTCCGGAGCCAGTCTCCTGTCCTCTTCCAAGATTTGGCCGCTATCACACTTCAGAAACGCAAGACATTCCGGCCCATCACGGAGGCCCTATGCCCACGCAATATCCCCTACTCCTGGGGGCACCCGTTACGCCTCATCTTCCAGCACGACGGCAAGCTGTACCAACTCAGCTCCCTGTCGGAAGCGAGAAAACTATTGGGGATTGCTATTCCGGACTCTACTGATGATGGTGCGCACTCTGACCATGGATCAAATGACAGCTGACCCCTATGGAGGCTGCAAAGGAGGAGACGTCGCCCTAATAGACCAGACCCCATGGCAGTCAAGAGAGAGCAGCAGGCTGGCCTGGAGGCCTTGCCAGAAGCTTTAGCTAAAACGACAACCACATGACCGAGCCTGGCTCCAGCGGCGTGTTCTTCCTTTATTGCTTAAGGTGGTTGGGGGGGAATTTCAACTGGTCACACGACGGCCCAGTGGATTTTAATTCTGCTCATCTATGGATGACGGACTGATAGTCGAACTTCAGACCTTCTTAGGCATCTGTTGTGCCTTTTCCTTCCCTTTACTATACGTGGGCTTTCTACTCTCCCTTTCTCTTTGCTTATCTTCTTTCTTCTCTTTCTTCGAGTGGGTCCGTCGGTTCACAATGTTTCGCTACTCACATGTTTGCAGCGCTACCGTCGAGGGTGCTTCCTCGCAGGCCTTGCCTGGTCTTCATGCCTCTCAAGCACTCACGATCTGCGGCACCTCCACTCTTAGGAATTAGATGTCACCACCCTCAATTAAAATTCTCACATTAAATGTGAGAGGGCTTAATAACCCCATTGAACGTAGGACAATCCTCTCTTACCCAGAAAGCACAAGGGTGGACATCTGCCTTCTACAAGAGACACACCTACTCCCCAAAAACTGCCACCGGCTCCGATCCCGATCCTTTCTGATGCAATTGTTTTCTTCCAGGACCTCCAAGACCGCAGGGGTAACTATATTGATCTCCAGGGCTTTTCGAGGTAAAGTAGTGCAGAAAGAGGCCTAGATGAAAGGCATATTGCTCACATGCCAATTCTCCATAGGGGAATACACACTGATTGTGGGGTCTGTCAATGCTCCCAATGAGGGCCAGGAACACTTTTTACACAAGGCCCTCACAGAGCGATGGCGACCCAGGAACGCCACATACTGATAGCGGGGGGATCTCAACCTGGTGTTCAATAATGACCTAGCTACACAGCGCAAAGGCCAAGTTGGCGCCCTCTCAAGCTTGGGGCTTTCTAGACTAAATGATCTTGGTCTAGTGGACTTGTGGAGACAACACCACCCTCAGTCACGAGAGTTCTCATTTTATTCTAACGCTCATAAAACATATCCTCGGTTGGATTATCTTTTAGGCTCGAAGGCCCTTCGGGACATTACACTCTCCGTGGACATTCTGGCTGCGGCCCTGTCTGACCACGCTCCAGTGGTGGTTACCCTGGCCCTCCCACTGACTCAAATACTGACTGGACATTGGCGGCTATGTGACACCATCCTCCACCAACCGGACACAGTCGCTCAGATACAGCGCACACTGGACGATTACCTGTTACATAACGATAATCCTGATACTGCTCTGTCCGCCAGATGGGAAGCCCTAAAAGCAGTTGTTCGAGGCAAAATCATTGCTATTTTATCCGCAGATAATGCAGAGCGTAAACGGAAGTGTGAGGACCTGACATAAAAAGTGCGTGAGTTGGAGGAGCTGCACCAGCGCACCGGGGCCCCACGCATATGGAAACAGTTGACTGCGGCTCAGGTGCAGTTGGCTGCCATTGACTGTGACAAAGCAGAATACGCTGCACTGTGCATGCGACATTCCTTTTACATCGGGGGTGACAAGTGTGGGTGACTCCTAGCACACAAGCTCAGGGAGGATAGACAGCGCAAGGGAATTCAGGAGATTAAAGACCACATGGGAATATTACGCTCAGACGACGCGGCTATCGCTGAGACCTTCTGCACCTTCTATGCACTGACCCCAGAACAGGCGGTACACATAGAGAGGGAGATTAGACCGGAGGAGGTCATAGAGGCCATAGCTCGTTTGAAGTTGGGCAAATCGCCTGGTCCCCATGACTACACAGCGGCTTTCTACAAACAGTGTTGCGCCACGCTTAACCCCTTGCTTACCCGGCTCTTTAATACTTTTGCGACACCTGGGGCGAGTTCCTCCTCCATGTTGGAGGCAGCGAAAGCTATCATCCTCAAACCAGGGAAGGATAAGACGAGTTGTGGGTCCTACCGGCATATCTCACTTTTAAACATTGATCTGAAGCTGTATACCGGAATATTAGCAGCACAACTAGCACCCCATATACTGGGGCTTATAGACCCTAATCAGGCCGGATTTATACCCCAGAGGCAGACGAGTGACAATACGAAGAGAGTCACACACCTTATAGAAAAGGCTTCCCATATCCCGTGGGATTATATGCTCCTTACCATAGATGCAGAGAAGGCATTTGATTGGGTCCACTGGCCTTATCTAGAACAAGCAATGACTCATATGGGCATAGGGAAAGGATGCGGACACACATTTTCAACTGCTACCGCTCCCCCTTAGCTACAGTGTGGGTCAACTGGCACACGTCCACCCCATTCTCTATCAGCAGAGGCACGAGGCAGGGATGCCCCTTGTCGCCTCTGCTCTTTGCCTTCTAGTCTATATGGAACCCATGGCACAGAGAGTCAGGGATCATCCCTGCATCACAGGCATACTCTTTGGAGGGGACACGCGCACTATAAGCTTATATGCTGATGATGTCTTGGTCACTCTAGCGGATACTGAGACCGCTCTCGGCGCCTTTCTGGAAGAATTGGACTCTTGCAGGAGCCTCATATTTCAAGGTCAACCTAGCAAAATTTACGGCATTGAATCTGTATCTTTCACCTCAGGTGCGAGCAGCCCTTCAGGCCTGGCACCCTCTACAGTGGTCTGACAAAGTTGTCCCCTACTTAGGCATACCGCTGTCCCCCCCTTTGCAGGCCATGAGGACGGTCAATTACGCCCAGCTCTATACGCAGATCCGCACTGACTTGCGGAGATGGAAACACTACCCGATCTCGTGGCTCGTGCGAATCGCGGCTATTAAGATGACGTTCCTACCTAAAATGTTGTACCTCTTTCAGACGCTTCCCTTGCAACCCCCAGGGGCTGGTTGAACCGAGTACAGTCTGAACTCTCTCTCTTCATCTGGCAAGGACGCCAACCGAGGATGAAAAGAATGGTCCGCTTTCTCCCACCTAATGAAGGGTAGGGGTGGGCGGAATTTGCGAAGTCACGCTACGCAAATCTCCTCGAAATGGTAAAAAATCTCCGATGGGCACGCATAAATTCCGCGAGCATGCGGAATTGCTTGTTTGCGATTCTTTATTCCTGTTCGCGAACGCTGTCTGCGTGCTCGGGGGGAAATATCTCGCGAACACGCATTTTGAGAACGCAAACAAGCAAAAAATTCTGCGAAGCCGCGGAATACAGAATTTTGGGCAATTCCGCGTTCTCCACGGAACGCGAAATTACCCAAATTCCGCGAGCAGAACGGAATTTACCGCCCAGGTCTAATGAAGGGGGGCTTGGGATCCCGGATTTCACGCACTATAACAAAGCCACACAACTTTGCTACTTGGTCGAGTGGAGCCGGGCGGAGTCAGAGAAACACTGGCTCTTCCAGGACCGCGCAGTTGCCGGTACATCTCTTATGAAGATTTCCTTCCTTCGGAAGTACCAACGCCCGCCCAACTTGTATGCCTCTCACGTGACACGCACTACCCTTATGGTCTAGGATCAGACCAGTAAACGTCACGACCTAACGACTTTTCCCTCCCCACTCACACTTCTTTTCGATAACACAGACTTTAGCCCCGGGATGGGTTTGATGTCCTTCCCGTTGTGGAGAGAGGCCGGGTGCTGAGCTTTGGGCCTTTTATGTGATAAGGGGGATATCATTCCCTTCTCGCAGCTCAGGGCAGAATATGGCCTCCCAGAGTCCAAAATGATACACTACCTACAGGTGCGACACTGGGGCATGCATCCTGAAAACCGTACACAGGCGAGTAGACTTCTCACACCTACGAACGATGGCTCATCACACGATCTTCCGATAAGAAATTGACTTCCGACCTGTACAAAATGCTTTTATCTCGTTATACTCACACCCATCACGCAGGCCGTGTGTGCTGGCAGAGGGAACTTGGCCGCACTCTCAGTACCAAAGAGTGGGAGGGAGCATGTTATAGGGCACGCCACACAGCGAGTTACATAGGCCTTACTGAAACATTTACCAAGCTTGTATACTACTGTACTATACCCCGGAGAGGCTCCACCAAGCTGACACTACACAAAGCCCTGATTGTTGGAGGGGTTGTGGGCACATTGATCCACCTTTTATTGGACCGTGAACACTTATGGACTTACTGGATGCAAATACTTGACGATGTCAACAAACACCTTGACACGGAGCTCCCCCGGCTCCCTGCAGACGTCCTCCTAGAGGTACCAAATCCGCTCACATACCCTCTGGAATCTAGGAGAGGAAAACAGATTGCAATAGCACTGGGCACCGCCATCCAGAACATACTGAAACACTGGAGATCCCCCCCCCGAATTCCAGCACACTCAGGGTGGCTCCGGGGGCTGTAGCATGTCCGGGCATGGAAAAGATTCCCTTACAGTGGCTGGGAAGGGCTTAGCTTTCAGCGACCTTTGGCAGCCATTCCTGACTCTACTTGCTCAGGATTTCCAGGAGCTGACTTGCTCTAGGTACTTACGCCGTTTACGACTTACGGCACCGGACCCCTCCATGTAGGTGGAACTGGCTTCAGTAGCGACACCTAGCGCTGTGCAGCGACATATGGAGGTGATGGACCGGGGTGAGGCGGGGGGGCTCTCTTTGAGGTTTTCCTTCTCTTTCCTTTTCTGCCTTTTCTCTGGGAGAGGGGTGGGAACGCTACAGTCATCTATCGTTACTTGTTGTATCAATGCAACTGCTGATATACGCGGTGGGGCTCTGCGTGACCCGTTCTGATGCACTCTTATCTATTGCATTGCTTCAATAAAAAGATTTAAACCATAAAATGATTGCTCTCCCATGCTTTCTTTATGTTTTGCAAAATACGCCGTTCTTGGTTACACCTCGCTATTTCCAATCTATTGATGCCGAGGTTGGCGCCCTGCTTTGCAACGGCGGTGTTCCCTGCATCGCTCTAGCTAAGCTCACAAAAAGCTAGTATGATGGTGGTATTGCCTTACCAGCTATTGAATCCTACTATTGGGCTTCCCAACTGGTGGTGCTCAATCACTGGCTGCGTCGTCCAATTGCAGAACCCGCCTATAGGATGGACAGACACAACATGGGCATCTCAGGGCTCTTTACGCTGGTGAGAACCACGAGCCCAGATTCACCCCCACCTCCACCACGATTACATTATGGAACAAGGCAACAGCTGCCCTTGGATGGAAAGATAGGATTATGCAGGCTACTGCACTGCTTGACTCTTGCCGATTGGGGATGCTGTCTAAATAGCCTGGGTTCGATTAATGGGACTTGATTGGCCTATCTCGGGTTGGAGATATGTGGAGGGAGGGCAAGGTGGCTATATTCACTGACTTACAGAGAGACTACCAGTTGCAGGGAGGGGAGACATTTTGCTATCTTCAACCCACAACGCTCTTCGCAGAGCAATTCCGAAGGGGTCAGATTTACCAGCCGCTGCACCCCTAGATGACAAACTCTTGTATGACTATCTCTAGGAGAAACCTATCTCATTAACCTACCGCAAAATCTAGAATAACAGGCCAGACACCCAGGAGAAAACTCGTTCTAAATGGGCGACAGCCATAGGGGACATACCGGATGACGATTGGAGGGACGCCCTTGCCTCTCTTTGGGAGGTGGCTATCTGCTCCCGCTTCAGACTTATTCAACTTAAATTGCTCCCTTGTGCATATTATACTAGTGTGTCGCTGGTTAAGATGGGACTTCTGGTCTCCCCCAATTGCCCTCGGGATTGCGGCCACATTGGTACTTGCATCCATCAGAGGTGGGAATGTCCAGTTATTAGGAAGTATTGGGAAAGGATTATCTCAGATATGTCCCGGATAAGCAAAGTGTCTATTGATCTCTCCCCTCAGCTTTGTCTTTTAAATATCTGGGACGCCAATGATTTGTCTCGAGTGGGGAGGCTGTGGGTTTCCTTGGGTTGTATGGTTGTGAAATGTAATATCGCATGGACTTTGAAGGGTGGGGCCCCATTGTGACATTCGGAATGGGAGTCAGATATGGACTGGTGTATGCTAGCAGAGAGAGTGATTTATGAAAGTTGGGGCTGCCCAAATAAATGGACGAGAGTATGGTGCCAGTGGAATGATAGTAGTCCCTTCCCCGATTCCTCCTCAATGGAACTTGATGACATTGATGTTTGAAGTTTGGATACTGAGTATTCGGTTCAAATGTAATTGCACTACCGACCCACTGATATTCAATACTTTGACTGCACTGTCTCATCGTGATTATTTGTGACGCTTGATTTTTGTATCGTACTGCATTTGTTTTTTGTGTGTTTGTATGTCCTTTCTTTAATAAAAAAGATTTTATTTTAAAAAAACAATAACAAAAAATTCCATAACGCTACGCAGAGTGTCCCAAGCGGCAGAGTGCCTTATGCCACGCCGTTCGTGCTGATTTTTAGCGCCGGGTGTTTATCCTGTACTGTAAAATCAGGGTGAATGGAACCACATGCAGCGTTTGAGTAGATGTTCAACCCGAGGCACAACTTCCTCAACGTGAATGGAAGGTTTATCAACGCAAGTGGTAGCGACCATCTGCTACTGCCCGCGTTGAGAAATCTCGCCGGAAGGTGCTCTGGAGTAAGATTTTCCTTGTTTGCTTTTGCCAACTTAACATTGACGATCGCAAGTGAGGAAAGAACTCCGCTCTGTGGATGTGCTATGCGGAGCCCTGAGTGGAAAAAACTCTGCAAACTCCGCTAGAAGGGTGGATTTCCACACCCAGGTCTAACCATTTATGTATTTTATTTATTTATAACGTTTTATATATATATAGCGCAAACAAGATCCCAAAGGATATCAGAGCGCTTTATTGAAGGATGGAAGGAAGGTAATAAATGCAATATCGACATCAAAAGTAAGAATAATCACATAATTACAAGACAGATGGGTCAAAGGAGAGTAATACAATAAACAGGTACTAAGCGGGCTAAGAGGGGGGCCCACTATGAGGTAAAGAAGAGCAGCATCCACTGATGGTCCAATGGTTGTAGGATCAATGACTTTGAGCAGATGAACCTAGCCCAATTAAGTAAAAGAATTTGTTCATTAGGAATCTTTTAGCTTCTAGTTTGAAAGCTATCGTTGAGGAGGTTCTGTGTACTTCCGGTGGAAGGGAGTTCCATATCTTTGGGGCAGCGCAGGAGAAGTCTTGGTGGCAAGTTCTCTTTTTGCTAAAGATGTATGGTTTCAAGAGGAAAATCTTAGCGCTTCTTGAGGCTCTACCGCCACAGGATAGTTCAAGCTTTTGCGCTAGGTACCTGGGAGTTTTGAGTGGAGGGCTTTGTGCGCCAGAACGGCAATCTTTAACTGAATTCTAGCTTCGTAGGGCAACCATTTAAGAGATTTTAGGACTGGGGATATGTTTGCATTTTGTTTGGTACCTGTAACCAGTCTAGCCACTGCGTTCAGTGATGCCCTTAGTGGAGACAGGGTGTATTTGGGAAGGCCACAGAGCTTAGCACTGTCATAGTCAAGCCTCGGTAAAACAAGCGCTTGGACCACCTGCTTGAAATCAGTTTGTGGAAGGAATGGTTTGATATTTCAAAGTGTCCTCATCAAGTGATCAGTTCCCTTGCACACGTTGCTGATATGATTCTTCATATTGAGGTGCTTGTCCAGGGTGATTCCGAGTGATTTGACTGAGTCTATAATGAGGGGGGGAAACATCCTTTACATCGCGGTGATTACACCGCAATGCATTTAGAACACTGCCATTACAACGCAAGCGTTACATCGACTTGCACTGGAGGGCGCTATAACCTAAGGAATAGTAAGATTTACTATTCCAATACCTTCCCTACTGTACGTAGACTGGTGTTGGAATAGTAAATCTTACTACTCCTAAGTCCAGTGCCCTCCAGCGCAAGTCGTTGTAACAACTTGCGTTGTAAAAACTGCAATGTTACATACCGCGATCATTTTGATCGCGTTGTAGCATCACATATTCATGAGGGGGGTGCAGTTGAAAGCAGTGAGGTGATTCAACCAAAGGTCTAGCTTGAGGATGTGGTTCGGAGAAGAGATGAGGAGTAATTCAGTTTTGGAGGTGTTGAGCAGGAGATGGTTCTCAGTTAACTAATTTTGAGTAGACGTTAGGGTAGTATTGAGTGAGATGATGTTATCCGGGGAGGAGATTTTCAAATAAAGTTGCGTATCATCCGCATACATATGGAAGAGAATGTTTGTGGAATTTAGTGAATTAGCTAATGGTTCCAAGAAAAGGTTGAAGAGTATAGGAGAATGGTCAGACACTTGGGGGACCCCCATGAGTACTGGAGAGGGCTGGGAGAGAGAGTAGTATGCCGTGACTCTTTGTGATCTGTGGTAGAGGAAGGATGAGAACCATTGTAACACCCGACCAGAGAAATCCATCCTGTTCTTCAGAATGGATAGGAGATTGTCGTGATTGACTGTGTCGAATGTGGAGGAAAGGTCAAGGAGGATTAGGAGGCAGGATTCGTTTTGGTCAAACATTTTTAAAATGTCATCCATAACGTGAGTGAGAGCCGATTCAGTACTGTGTCCCTTCCGAAAGCCAGATTAATGCTGGTCTAGGAGTTGGAAATTCTCTATGTGTGCACAAAGTTGGGATTGTACGCATTCTTCTAGGAGTTTGGCTAAGCTGGGGATGTTGGAGATAGGGCGGAGGTTATTGAGGTCAGCTCTATCTGCGTTCGTTTTTTTTTTAGTATGGCTGATACCTGAGCTGCTTTTAGGCAGTCTTTGATCGTGCCTTGTGACAGTGTAGCGTTTACAATCCTTGTTCAGGTGGGGATGAAGACATTCTTGATTTCTTTGAAGATGGCCGGGGCAACGGGTCATTGAAGTGGTTAGATGGGTTGATATTCTGGAGAATCTTGTTGATGTCTTTTTCACTGAATGGGGCAAAGGAGCCCCATGTTGCATTGTTCTTGGTGTTCAAGCTGATAGGTTTGAGCTCTTCTAAGAGGTCAAGGGGTGATGCGGACCCGGAGCATGGCAGCAGCGCCTTCTTGGAGGCGAGCTCAATGGTGATAAGTCTTAATTTCTCAGGGAAGAAAGCAGCCAGTTTGTCGCATGAGGGTGGGCTGCCTCCAGAATGTGACTGGTTTGGAACTACCACTGATTGCTGTTTAACCAAATCGAAAAGTTTCTTGGGGCCGTTGGCAGCTTGATCAAGTTGGTGTCTGAAGTAGTCGGCCTTAGCGCTCTTAATTTGTTTGTTAAAAAACTTCTAATATCTCTAAGGAGTTTTAGTTGGTCCGAGGAGGGTTTTGATCTCCAGGAACGATCAACTGCTCTAAGGTTGCGGCGTTTCGTGTTTAGATTGTCGTTGTACCACCGTTTGGATATTTTTGTTGACGCATTTTTTTGTTGGAGTGGTGCAATGACATCCATGATGTTGGAGATGGTCGAGTTGTAAGAGTCGGTGAGTAACTGAACCTCAACCAAGTGTTGGAGCAAGGTTTCGTAAAGAAGAAACTTGCTTGGATGCAATCCTCTCAAATAACGTATAAAAACCGTAATCAATCTGTTTGTGAATACTAATATCGCATTACACCCATTATACTGTATCTAGGGGATGCTTGCCTATGTGTATTACTAACAAGTAGCCCAAGTGTCCTAAAATGGCCGCCAAAACGCAGGAATTTCACTGCGCATGCGTTGACTGCATCTACGTAGTGTGACTTTTCTATGCTTGGAGGGAAACCTTTGCAGCTGCGCAATAGCTTCTAAAATGGCCACTTGAAACTCACATGTTAATGCGCATGCTTGGCTTAAACTAAACCTTGCAAGTTCTACTGAATTGCTAATGCGAAAGATATATATAAGTAAATGGGATTAGAGTAGTGATAAGTGGTATACAGTGAATTCATTTATTTTCGTATTCTAACATGTCCTTCTCTGACTTTATTATTAGTTCATATTTGGGCCTCGGAGGGTGACTGAAATCCCCACCCCACCTGATCTATGGTGACACCGTTGAAACTCAGCCAAGGTCAAGCTGACAAGAATCCCTTGGGAACTTAACCCATCGACCCGGACAGAGGAAACAAAAATTACAATTTATATCAAATGTATTGCTCATAATGTGAAATGCGGGTGAGAATAAAGGTTTGGGAAAGTAAATTAAGCGGCGGGAACATTGAACAATGAACCTAAAGTAAAACATTACATTTAGCATGGTGTGATGAATGCACCTCGTTGCCCTGTCCAATCAGAAATAGGGGATTTCACGATATTGAAACATTTGGGGGTGGTAAACAAACACAGAATAGTATAATTGAGGTAAGTTAGTTAGTTAGAGGCTCTCCGACCTGTCACTGACCCGGCTGAGACCCGACACAGATGCTGCCACAGACTCAGTCAGAGACGCTGTCTCAGACCCTACAGATGCCAGAGATCCAGCTCGAGAGACCGAGACACTGATTGAAGAAGCCAAACATCTAGAAGGGGAGTCGCGGAAGACAGATCGTGGAGAGTATTGCCAGAGAGGGGTGCGACACAGGCGTTGCACTTAGAAGAGGTCACCTTCCCGGTCCTGAACCTGGCCTGATTCTTTGTCTTCCACCTGCCCTGGTGGACTCCACCTGACCCATTTCCAAGGAGTTGGGTTCATTTATCATCTTAGGTAAATATAATTCTGTGAAATCTGTATTTGTACCTGCTCTCTGTTTCCTTCCTCTTCAGGTACTGTCATCACGATGCTTTAATGAGACTTATTATTGAACTAAACTTGATTTCTTTTCCTGAATGAAACCAAAGTTAACATGTATTTGATATTAGATAAAACTTTTAAAACTCTTCTGAGTCTGTGGTTATTGGAGAGAACCTTAAATGTTATTTCTACCTATTCTACTAGCTACTTGATTTATTCACCAAAGGAAAATTATTGTCAAGGAGATGGGATTAGTAAGATTTGGGTAAAGATAACAAAATCTTGCAGTTAAACAAAATTGACTCTAGCTTATTTGTATGAATGTTTATGGGCCCAGGTGAGTATATGGTATGTGAGTAACCCAAGCTGGTAATCCACTGGATCACAGGTCAGCTTGGGAGGAGAGGGCATATTTACAGTGGGCTGCTAGTTCATCTGAATTTATTGATCTGAGGCCCCTTTTCCAGATCTTTGATTTCGTTGGTTGAGCCTTCCTCATAGACACCTCCCTGTTAATATAAAAGAGGATGGTGTGGTGGTCGGACCAATCGCAAGGGGTAATGGTATCCAATGTGATGGACTGTCCTTTCGAGATGATGAGGTCTAGCATTTCTTCTTTATTATGAGCTGGTCGGTCACAGTGCTGAATCAATTCTTTTTTTTTTTTTTTTTTTTTTTTTAAACCGTTTATTACAAGACTCAAAAAATATACAAATATGGGCCTACAACCTTCCGGCCGGCCGCTAGCAATGAAAGGAGCATATGATATACATTTATAAAACACATGATGCTGCGGCCGAGCATGCACAGGAGGTAACATCGTTGCGAGCCACACTATCCAGACCCCACTATACGGTTCCATTTTAAACTTAAAGAACAACAAATACAAACAAACCCACAAGGCAATCCTCAATCGGAAATAGCAACACGTGCTCCCCTAGAGGGGGGATCCTAGCCATCCATAGGAATCTCAAGAGGGGGGGGAGAGATCAGAACTAGGGCTGGGTACACCTAATGCCCAGGTACCGGGGGGATGAGTTGGCTAAGGGGACGGGGCCGGCGACGGATCGGGCAATAACGGTGGAGCACAGATTCCCCCGCGGTAGGCGTTCCAGGGGCCCCATACTTTCACCCATGTCGCAGGCTTACCTCTCGCCACATACACCACCTTTTCCCGAAACATGCACCAATCCATATGTTCCTTCCAGGCCGAGACAGTCGGGGGCCTCTGGGATCCCCACAGTTGGGCAATATCACGCTTGGCAACCATATACCCCAGAGTCACCCACCACGTCTGCGGCACCGAGTAATCGGTAGGCTCCCACACATTCAACAGGCATCTCCTCGCTTCGGGCAACAGCGCCACATGCGTGACCACTCGCAGCACCTCATGCACACCACGCCAGAACCCCTCCACCTCCGGGCACTCCCACAAGATATGCAGAAAAGTCCCCAGCGCACCACACCCACGCTTACACAAACCGTCCTCAGCATAGCCCATACGCAGGAGCTTTGGCCCCGTCATGTAGACCCTGTGGAGTATCTTGAGCTGGACGAAACGAAGGCGAGCCGGTATGGCCACCTCTTTCGGGGAGGCCACCGCGGAGATCCAGTCCTCGTCGTCCAGCTCCAGCCCATCGGCTACCCAAGCCTCACGAAGGGCAGTCAACAAGTCTGAGCAGTCGTTGATCAGTTTTTTGTAGATCAGTGAGATCGTGCTGTCAGGGACGTGTCCATCCAGCACTCTATCCTCCAGGGGGGAACACTCCGGGATGGAGGCAACGTCCGGAAAGACGGAGCCCAGCGCATGCCGGACCTGCAAATACCGAAAGTACTCGCTGCCCTGCAACTGAAATTCCGTCTGCAGCATCTCGAACGTTTTAAATCCTCCACTCGTCCAGAGATCCCCCACTTTGCTAATGCCTATTAAATCCCACTTCTCAAAGCCCTTCGAGGTCCACAAGGAGCCCAACCGCTCAGATGCGTATAGTGGTGACGCCCGGGTCAAACGGTCCTTCCACCCCATTGCAGCATTGGCCGCGTGCCACACTCGCACCATGACACGCGTGGGGCCCGTTAGGCGAGCGTCGGGCGCGCTAGGGTAGAGCGCTCGATTATGGTCACCACCTGGAAGTAGCATCCTATCCATTTCAAACGCCGGGTTTAAGGCGGGCCCATATAGGCCCTGATTATTCGCAGCTAGCTGGGAGGCCCAATAATACCGTTTAATATCCGGGAGGGCAATCCCCCCGTCATACCAGGGGAGCGTCAGCTTAGCCAGGGCAATACGTGGCCTCCCGTCCCAGAACAGGCGGCGCTGCAAACTCTCCACTTTGCGGAAGTAGCGCGCTGGGACGAGGTCCATAGTGTTCTGCAACGCGTATAGGAAACGCGGCAGCGACATCATTTTAAACAATGCCGCCCGGCCGAGCGGCGAAAGCGGCAAACGCCGCCAGCGCGCGACATCCTCTTTCAGACGCTGGAGGGGGGGAGGCAAGTTCCGATCATACCGAGCCTCCGGGTCCAGAGTAATGAAGACACCCAGGTACCTAAATCCCTGCGGGGCGACCTGGATCGGACAGCCCCGCGGGAGGATAGGAGCCTCCCCAGAGAGAACATACACACACGATTTAGCCCAGTTGATGACCAGACCGGAGTTACGACCGAATGAATGCAAAACATCAACCAGTACTATGAGTGATTTACGTGGGGAAGCTAGGTACAAGAGGATGTCATCAGCGTATAGGGATACGCGGTCTTCATACTCAGGGGTCCAGCGGAGACCACGGATGGAAGGCTCCCACCGCAGCCACTCCGCCAGGGGCTCCAAGGAAAGTGCAAAGAGGAGCGGCGATAAGGGGCAGCCCTGCCGTGTGCCCCGGCCCAGCTCGAACGGAGCCGACACTCTTCCGTTCACCACCACCTGCGCCAATGGGCCCGAATACAGCAATTTGACCCAACTGATGAACCCTGGGCCAAATCCAAACTTCGCAAGCATCGCCCAGATATATGGCCACTCAAGCGTGTCAAACGCCATGGTGGCGTCTAAGGACGCCAAAATGGTCGGCTCCTGTATGAACGGGGCACGTGCGAGCACACCGTGCAAACGCCGCAGATTAAGGGCTGTGTTGCGATGGGGAATAAAGCCAGATTGGTCCTGATGAACCAAATCGCCCACCACGCCGACCAGCCGATTGGCCAGTACCTTGGCGAGAATCTTGGGCTCCGCATTCAGTAGCGAAATGGGCCGATAGGATGTAACCCGGTCCCGAGGTCTCCCTTCCTTGTGGATGACCACGATTGTAGCCAGACGCTGGTCCGGCGGGAGGGAGCCCACCGAGTGTGCCGCCAGGAACATAGCCCGGAGGTGGGGTGCCAGCGTATCCGGTCGCAACTTGTACAACTCGATAGGGAGACCATTCGGACCCATGGCCTTGCCGGAAGCGACCGAGCGTATGGCGAGGGCGATCTCGTCGGAGGTGGGAGCGGCGTCCAACGACACCCTGTCCTCCCCGGAAAGGGACGGCAGCGCGATATCACTGAGCAGGGCACGGGAATCCTCTTCCGAGCAGGGAGACACCGGGGAATACACCCCATGGAAATAATCCCGAAGCAGGAGACAATTTCTTCTGGCTCAGTTACACACACACCATCCGTTTTCTGCTGAATCAATTCTTGATCATTTAAGAATGATTTAAGGCAATTAACAGCGTGGTCATTGGGGTTAGACCAGTGAAGGTTGAAATCACCTAGAAAGATTTGGAACACTGCTGAGTCGACATTGCCAGCGATGATTTACATCAGTTGCTCAATGAAGGGGAGATTGTCTCCTGGGGGGTGATAAAAAGTGTGAAATTTGCACACCGGCAGGTTATTACTTGAAATGCTGGGACAAAGGTATTCACAAGAGGAAGGCATAGAGGACTCAAAGTGCGAAATCGAGAGTGTGTTCCTGTGAATACAGGCAAGGCCACCACCCAGCTTCCGAGCTCTGCCTAGCCTAATTATGTTGTGTGTAGGAGGTACTAGGAGATCTAGGATAGGAGTGGAGACGGGATTTAGCCAAGTTTCAGTGAGAATGATAATGTCTAAGTCGTTGTGTTGGATGAGGTCGAAGATATCCGAGGCGTGTTTACTGGCTGACCTGCAATTGAGTAGTACACATTTAAGTCGTACCGGGTTAAGGGGGAAGGAGTCAGGATGTTGTTCACTCTCGTGAGGTTGTCTTTATTGATGACTCTAAGATTGTGAGGGAGTTCTCTGTTCATGGTTAGAGTGGATGGTTTGTATTTGTCCCGAAGGGATCGTGTTGGTGTTTGACCTAGGAGAGTAAGAGTTGTGAAGGTCATTGAGATCATTGGACGCCAGGTAGGTCTTAAATCTTCTGGGGCAGGAGGGGGTGTTTGGTAGGGGTATTGTTTTCGAGACGGAGGGTGCGAAAAGCTGGCCCATGTGATCTCTGACCCTAAGGGAGGCTCTGGGCAAATTCGCAGAGGTGAGGAAGGAGTTGATCACGGGGAAAAGATCATTTGAGAGGGCTTTCAGGTCATGCATTTCGGTAGTGAGAAGGTGCAACTGGAGAGATATGTCATGGAGGCATGCAGCCAAGTCTGAGTGTTGGGAGAGAGGTAAAGGGTATGTTGGGAAAGCGGGCAGAGAAGGGAGGCCTTGATGTAAGCCCGTGGGGTCCAAGGTGATGGTGTGTTGTTCCAGGGAAGTGTTGCAGGGATTCTGCTTATATACAGAACTATACGTAGAACCCCAGGACCTCAGTGAATTGTGGTGTACCAGAAACTCACCTCAGAACCCAGAACCCAGTATCCGGCTAGCATAACTGTCCCATTCGTTATCCGAGATTTAGCTCGGCGATCCCAATGAAAAGACAACCCAGAACAAGCGACTCAGTATACTCTCAGGAATGGTGGGAATCGGAAATACCTGTTCGTATATTATTCTCACATCAGTCCACAACAAGAATCAACAGAGACACGGTGAAAATAAAAAGAGTTTATTTTTATAGACCACGTGTTCTAAGATGCAGTACTTTGGCTAATACAAGCAGACAAATGATTAAAATCAAAACCATCAGCATCGTTACAATACCATAGAATATAAAAGGGGTGATCATGTTATAATGACAGTGGATACTACCACCTTCCCTTTACTAAGAAGCTAATATTATTATTATGCTAATAGAAGGTCTCTAAGCTTGAACAGGGGACCCCATACCTCAAAGATCAGCTTAGTGAAATCACATCACAGGAGCATCAGGAGTCTTCTCGCAGGAAGGCTCGTCTTCGGTCTGAATATTAAACATGAGGGCTGTAATATTAAAAGCACCAACTTTCAGGTATTTTGCAGCTGCCTGTGTGTTATGGCTAAATAGTGGGTCGATCAACCTAGAGTGGAAAACATGCATTGTCTAACAACCCAGACTGTTTGTCACATCATGTACAGACCAAGGTCGCTGCGCAGAGCTCTGGATGGTAACAACAGATTGCTCTCGTGTGAGGCAAAGCTCGAGTCAGCAGTTTGTTTAAGCACTAACATGTGAACGCAGTGTCGTGCGCAAAAGCAGCAAGATGGCTTTCTAACATCTAACGTGGTTATGCTAACTTAACAATGTATGTACGTATTAAGGGAGTCCTTACTACAGAAGAGAGTTGATCATTTGGGGCTAGCGGAGTTCCAAGGTTTTTGGATGTCAAGATTGGTACATTATCGAGGGTGGTATGAACATTGAGCTGAGGGTCAGGTATGGTCCAAACAGGAATGAGTGGGTTTGGCCGATCAAAGTCGGTGGAGGGCATTTGCCCGGACTCCAGCCTAGTAGGTGGCATGGAGAGAGGGATGAGGGAAGAGGGATCATTCTAGGAACAAGTAGAGTCGGACTGGTGAGCTGTGCGCCGAGTGAGCCCAAAATGTCACTCACCGTCTGTGTCGGGGTCTAGAGGGTTGAGACACGTCAATAGGGGACAGAGCCACTCTGTGATCATCTAAAGGCAAGGAATGGTTTAGACAGGGTGAGGGCCTCCCCAAAGTGGTGGGGGATGGACTGGTAATGTCCAGAGTAATGGTAGGGTGAGTGTCAGGGTCATTGGGTTTTGCCGAAGCCGCGTTTTTGAGTAACGGGAAGATAAAGGCTATCTTAACTAGGTTAACATTGGAAGCTTGGATTAGGATGATACCATTGTTATAGAGGGTGATGGTGGCATTGGCGTTTAGGGTGGACGAGGGCGCTGTTGGTAATTTGAGACCATGAGGTGTTTTCCTGGTACCTGATATTCGGAGCACAGAGTAGAATACTTTTCGCCAGCATGCTCTTTTCCTGGTGTAGAAGATTAGGTCATTAACTCTACTACCTTTGTTTGCACAAAAGTAGACATCTGAGATGAACGTTTCAGGCCGAGCCCTGAGTATGTGATTTGTGTTTTTTGGCGGCGCTTTTCTGGACTTCCCCACACATGGCAGAAGTGGCTAATTTATCTTAGTCCCTTGCCCTGACATAGAATGCATAGTGTAAGCGCTACAGAGGGGCTACTCAGAGACGTTTTAAGGCATGGGCAAAGTGGGCTCTAGCCCAGGGCCCCAGCCTTTCAGGGGGCCCCCTGTCAGCTCTGTTCTGCAGAGAGTCTTACCCTGATGACCTTGAATAGTTCCTGATTGTTTTAAATACCATTTTCCTTTAATTTATTTTTAATGTGGGAATGTATTACCAACATTTTGAAGAGAAATGTGTTTAGGTAAAAATGCAACATCCATAAAAAAGCTTCTTATAAATCAAAAGAGGACCTCACATATGAGAAATGGGAGGGTGTCTCAGAGATTATTTGCAATAATTTGAATGAGCTGCTGCTGTGTTACAACATTGAAAACACACCTCTCTATCCCTATTAGACCTAAAATCATTTAGAATTTGGAGCAGTGTGCCTGTACACTGTCAGTGACCTGGCCAAAGAGAGCAAGAAAGAGGTGAACCTATATCATAAATGTAGCCGCGGCCCGTGGAGGGAGTTCCATGGGGCGGAAAGGCGGGGCAGGGTGGGGGGTACTAAAAACCGGAATATGGATAATTGGAGGTAAGTAAACAATTAAATAAATAAAACGAATTTCGTAGCGCGCGCTGCATCGCATTTTGCGATGCAGGTCGCGCAACGAAATTCATTTTATTTATTTTATTGTTTACTTACCTCCAATTATCCATATTCCGGTTTTTAGTACCCCCCACCCTGCCCCTCCCCCGCTCCGCCTTTCCGCCCCATGGAACTCCCTCCATGGGCCGCGGCTGCATAAATTCAAAGCTGGTCTGAAGAGGGGCCCCTAAAATACGTTTGGCCCAGGGCCCCCAAAATCCTTAAGATGTCCCTGGGGCTACTCCAATTTCTTCACCAATGCTGAGGGCAAGTAGGAAGTTGTCCTAGCAATGCAGACCCATCCCCAGCTTTCATGACAGTGGGAGTAACAGATGGAGGGCCCCAAGACCAGTGACTGCACGTGTGCCCCATCTCCACAAGCAGTGCTGAAAATAGCAGGTTGCTGCCCTCGTTAAGGGGTCGGGTTGCTGTGCCACCTGGCTCCCCCTCTGCGGAAGTCAGGGAGGGGGGTGTCAACAACAGGTGCTGGGGCTCCACGATCCCCTCCCCAGGTTCGACATAAGCCCTCCCCCCCCCCCGACATCTCATCCACCATACATTCCTATTATTGCTGGAGTGTGGACCTCCGACTTTGAAAGCTGAGGCTATATCATTTCACAACGTCATTACTACGCACGTTAGAATCACTAAAAACATAACCACTAAACAAGACAACTTATTTAAAGAAGTGTTCGCATTGCGCATTTTGGTGTAACATGCATTTGTGGCACCGTTTCTCATAATAACGTACTGTGGCTATACATACCATCTGCTAAAACCGACATTTATGGCTTACCACTGGTGCACATATCGCCAGACAACTTCACACCCATAAAAAACACATAACTCAACAGCTACTGAAAAACGTTCGGTAAACAGGCTAACTAAACAAAAAGTATTTATAAGCGTTACGCTCCCAAAACAGATGCAAACCCATAAAAAGTCAACAAGGCCGCAATTCAGGATTAGCCTGCAGATGACGCGCGAGGATAATGCTGTCTTGGTTTCGCCTTCACAGCGCACAATGAGGGCTCGGAATGACCATCATCGCATCTTCACTGAAGCCCCACGTTATGACGTCCCACCAGCAGGCCTTCTTCAATGACCTCAGTGTGTGTCCACTTTGAGAGGGGCCTCGGCTGATCTGTTATGCTACGGGTACGATGCTGCAGGGGTCACGATTGCCCCTCAGACAAACAACACGGATGCCGCGTCCCTGTGCCAGTTAAGCCAAAGTCAGACTCTTGGGGTGACAGATGGGGGCCTGTTTTCCGGGGCACGTATACATACAATCCATTCAGAGACGTTTTAAGGCATGGACACAGCGGACTCTGGTCCAGGGCCCCAGCCTTTCAGAGGGCCCCCTGATAGAAGCACCTCTGTGCTGCAGATATTCTTGCCCCGATGACCTTGATTAATTGTTGAACAGATTGTTACAAATACCTTTTATTTTTGATTTATGTTTAATGTGCGAGTCTATTGCAAACATCTTACAGGAAATGTTGTGTTTATGTTTCAAGCAACAAGCCCCCAAATACGTTTAGCCCAGGGCTCCCCAAATCCGTAAGATGTCCCTGAATCCATTGCAGGTGTTTAGCGATCTATTTACTGTACAGAAGGGGCATAAGGTGAAAACGCAATACCTGCTAGGCTTTGAGTTAATTCGCCTGGATCCCTTGCCGCCCCACCCCGTCAAGAAAGCCAGCTGCTTACCCTCCCCCAAAGCTCATTCGCTCGTTCACAGATGCGAATTATTCAATCGTTCTTATCTGTTGTATTGTCATTGTATTGTCACTTCATTTACATAGCGCTGACTATCCCTGACGAGGCGTTGATACAATACAATGCAATACCATGTGCGATAAAGTGTTACTAGTTAAATCAATTGTGTCTAATTCGAGTTACAAACTTGCTTTCTGGTTTATCTGTGTCTAATTCGAGCTTGGTCACAGACAAACATGCTCTCTGGTTTATCTGTGCATCTCACTGATAAGGAAAGGGTGTTGTCTCTACACGAACGATAAGGTTGATGAGACCTCAAAGGTTCAGAGTGCATTCACTTCAGCCCTTCCAGCACTGTATAGTATTATATTATATCGGGCACAATGTCCCTACACTTACATCAAGGTAAACGACCTTAAGCCGTGGTAAAATATTAAGTTTTAATCGACAATTGCCATCTTATAGCATACCCATTGTATGACATGAAGTCACCCACTAAGCCAAGGGAGGTTGGCAAATCCTGCACATTTGGATTGCTGTAAGTAAGACTTTTTTTCTGGGTCTGCCTCTGACTTGATCAAACACAGACATTACTCCATAGAAATGAGACAGACATCATCAATACAATTAAAGTGACAAATTAGAAGTCCTATTTTGCTCAACAGAAAACTAAACAAAATAAAAAAGATAAAACCTCAGACAGAACTGGAAGCGAACAAGAATCCGCGGTGGAGCTTTCTCTCAGTTAGTATGTGTCTCTCTGCCAATTTGTATGTGTCTCACTGTCCCCATGTTTATCTCTGAGTTTGTCTGTGTCTCTCGTGCAAGTGTCTTTCTTTCACCGTGTCATCCTCTCTCAGTTTCTTTGTGTAAGTGTTCCCTAGCCATGTGTCTGTGTCTCTCTTTACCCATATCTGGTACTCATTCCTTGTTACGTCTCTAATGTGGATGTCTTTCTGTGCCTGCATCTCTGTCTCTCTGCTGCAACTTTTCCCTGGCGTGGTTTCTGCTTGTTCCAGTGAGATGTTGTAATTTTTGTGGCTTCGCTGGAGATAGCTTTAGCTGTCTGTTACAGGCTGCATCATAACCAATACTTTAACATAGACAAGTAGGGGGCTTTGGGTCTGCCCTTTGCTCGTGATTGGGTGGCTGACTTATCACTTTCATTCCCTACTACTGAATGCAGTGCCTTTCATCCATATTCTTGTAGATGTCGTGCCTCTAGGTCATTAAGGATTCCCCCTGATTTTGGAATGGTTGGGTTTATCCTTCCACTTCTGACCTTACGGAACAATTTTTTCAGGTTTTTTGTGACATTTGTGATTTAGCATTTATGGAAGAATATACTACTCATCCCTCTCCCTTTTTTAGGTCTCGCCTGGCGTTAGCAGTGCATGCGCCGCTCTCACCATGCGAGGGCCTTTTGCGATTGATCCAGCCAAAGCTAAACATGCACGGGTATGGATGGACAAAGATGGCTGCTCTCGCCATTCAGCTAAAGATAAACATGCACGCGTACATACAGACAGTAGACAGTCCGATGCCATCTTGTTTTGCTTGTGCCAATAGCTTTGTATTGTCATGGCAACCAAGCTGTGCTATTATTTGTTGACACACACACGTGGTATGCAGCTTGCCCAGATGTACGGTATTTTTTGTGCTACTTGTTTTTTTCTTCCTTGCAGCACACGTGCACATCGCACACCACTCGCAGGACGTGGGACGCTGTTTTCTGTCCAGTGTCCTTTTTTCCACGACCCCGATCATTAAGTTGAAATGCTTGTCTTTCTCTTCAGCGTGCAGGACCCTAAGCTTAGCGGGCTCTCCCCTGTCTTACTCCTCTTGGGTCCATCCAATATTCAGTCCTGTGGAGACAGCTGCTCCGTGTGGCCCCGCTCCTGCGTGAAACCCTCGTCTTGGTTGTAGTGTGTCCTGCCTGAAGCAGGGGGACTCTGCTGGTACTGCTGTTCCTGAACTCTCGCGCGGAATCCTCTCCTTGCATGCAGTATAAGCGGCCAGCCTGCAAGGGGTCCATCCCTGCTGACACAGGAGCTCCTGTCTGACATGATGTATCTTTGGGTAGGTGCTGCCACGATTTGCACGTACATTCCTCTGATGCTACTTGGTGGTGTAACCTACAGCACTGTGCTTCCTCCACTTTTGGTAATCTTCAGCAGTATCTTTCCTCTGGCACCCACTACTGGCGGCCTCCTGCAAGCGTCTTCCTCAGACACTCGACGCTGGTCTCCTCTTGCACACTTCGTCGTTTGCCACCCAGTGTTACCACCTTTGACACAGGCGTTGCTCTGACACTACTCGCTGCCGATTCACAGCGCTGTAATCCTTCTCTTCCGAACACCTTTACCGCCTGACTTCCTCTGACGCTTAATGCTGGCCGCTTTCTGCTTATACCTTCCTCTGACTCTACTCACTGCAGTGGCGCGTAGCCCCTTGATCCCCTTATTACTGGACATCGTGTGCACGTTTTCCTCCACCCACTTCTGCCCATGCGCTCTGGTCACTGCAGGACACCTCCTGCACACAACTTCCTCTGACTCCCAAAGCAGGCTACCTTGTGCGCATCTTCCTTTGAATCTACTCGCTGCTATAATGCACAGTTTTGCTCTCCCTTTACGTTTGCCTGGCTTCGTCTGAAACCCACTTAAAGCTAGATTCTGCAAGTGCAATCCTGTGATACCTACCGACCACCTTCTGCTCTGATCTTACTCGCTGCTCTGATGCTCAGCCATACACTCTATCCTTCACTGATGGGGACCTCCTGTTTGTGCCTTTGTCTCACACCGGTTGCTAGCCACTTTTTGCATGCTCCTTCCTCTGATATCCAAAGCTGGCCACCATATGTGCGCTTGTTTCTCTCAACCTCAAGGTAGCCACCCTCTGCATGCGCCTTTCTCTGAAACTACTTGCTGCTATGATGCACGGCGCCGCCTCTCCCTTAAGTGCTTACACAGGTTCTTCACTAGCATTCCCGGAATGCAGTGTAGGCCACGTTCTGCATTCTTCTTCCCCGGACATCCAATGCAGCCCACCTTTTGCAAATCTTTTCCTTATACATACAAGGTGTCTGCACACAGCACACAGCTTCCTCTGAAACTACTTGCTGCTGTGATGCACTGCCAGCCCCACGCTCCCATTTCTGTAGAGGACCATCTGCAGGCACCTTTCTTCGACATTTGTTGTTTCAGTGATGAACAGCTCCTCGCTCCCTTCAGTGCAGAACAGCCTTTTCTGACACCCACCCTCCCATTGTTGTTTTTAATCACCCCACCCTTCCGTCGTTGTTTTCAATCAACCCCACCCTCCCATTGTTGTTTTCAATCACCCCCACCCTCCCGTCATTTTCAATTTCCCCCCACTCTCCCATCTATGTTTGCTGACCTCTCACCTCCCCCAACCACCATGTCATAAAAAAAAAAAACATTGGCAAAGCTTGGCAATGTTTTTATTCATTTCTTTATACATATACCTGATTTGGTTAAACAATTAACATGTTCGGAAGTTCTTCCACAAATATTTTCTTCACATAACGATTTTACTAGAACATATAAATAAATATGTAAGTATCCAAGACGATCGTATGTGCAATGGTTACCTACCCCACTTCAAAAGCACAACACAATCACAGGATTGTTGTAGATGTGGGAGAGCTAAATTGATCCCAATAGCTACAGCACAATCCGAGCCTGGAAAACATCGCTGTGCAACACACTAGCCCCCAGCAATGTGTTATTGCATTTTTTATGTTAATTCTTTTTTTTATACAATCGCTCAGTTATACATAATATCTTAATTATATCTAAGGTAATAAAAAAGTTTATAAAACTTATTATAAATTTATAACATACTATACAGCCGCCACACTGCTCTACATCATCGCTTAAACACATTGGCAAAGCCAATAGCTCTCACTAAACACTTATAAGGTCCCAAAGGCGAGACCTATTGGCTATGCCAATGCTTGTTTCACACTGCGATCTTTACCGCTCCCAGCCCTACCAATCTCTGTCTCCATGCCATCTCTTTCTCTCTCTCTGCACCTGCAGTCATCCTTAATTTCCCTGCTACCCCCACTTTCCCATTATTGCTCCATCCCTCTCTCTGCTCCCGATACCAAGCATTGCTGATGCTTGGCCTTGCTCTCTCTGCCTACCAGTCACTGCTGGCTACTATTGGTTTTACCGGGGCTTGTAAAATTGCTCCGGGCTTGGCAATGCCAATAGCACTGACTGGCCATGTTATTTTCAAACTTCCAAAATGCCTGTCATGTTGAAGGTAGCTGCAACGTGGCAGCTATCTTTAAAGAATAGACAAGCTTTGGCAATGCTAATAAGTCTTGCTTCACAAGAATGTTGTATGGAAATCTAAAGCATCACAAGTAAACAGCTTGGAATAGATATGTATTTATGTGGAAATACAGAACTGTAGAATACTATTGGTGTATGTTAAAAGCTCAGGTGACAGTTGCACTGCAAGCTAGACCTAGCAATCCATGAAGGTTAATGGCTGCTCTCCTCCCATCTGTGCTGCTGCCAGAGAAAAACAACAGAAATAATCCTGTTATGTAAGACCGCTTAATAGCACTACAATGTCAGGTGTGTGCCCCTGAAAGTTCAACTCAGGCTGTGGGAAAATAAACAAAATGATCACTACTGTGGTAGGAGTTTTTTTTTATGGAAGCACACTACTTCTGCCCAATCAAAGCATGTATGCTTGGGTTCCATCATGTGGGCGGAGCCAAAGCCCCTGTCTAGTAATGCTCACTTAGAAGCCTGGGATCAGCTGAGTTGTCAAGCCAGATCATAAAAATAATGTTGCAAGATTGACTTTGCTAATGCTTGTGATAGAATTTCTCATCAGCGTATCTGTCTGCAACACCTATTCTTACCCATGCTTTAAAATATACATTGAGTGGGCTATAGATCCACCCAAAGAACAATGTCCCCTTTCACCTCATGCTATTGGATTTTTGGCGCATCATTTTGCCTCCTACAGACTGCGTGCATTACAATGTGCAGGGAAATATTTTACATAATAAATGTTAATGGAGTCATCCTAACTTAAATGTTTTCGATCTCATAGATACACAGAATACAGAACACATTTCTTTAATTTATTTCCAACTGAAGCAGGATTTTTAGGTCTGGCCTAGAGACAGCTTTAGCTGTTCCAGCAGCCACTTGTTTAATTAAAAATATCATAATAATTAATACATACATACACATAGAGGGGATTTGAGCCCACCCATTCCGCCATTAGTCACTTGAAATATCACAGGTGTGACTGTTCAGCACCTAGTGCATCATATATAGAATGCGGCAAATATTCGGTTCGCTTCAGCTATTGTCGTTGTTGCCACTGCCATTCACCATTTGGATCAGCCCACCTGGCAGCCATTCAGTTTTTGGCTTGTCAAGCTGTGGAAGTGATGCGATTTTGCCTGTTTACTTTACTTCGTAGCAGGAGCACCAATAGGCAAAATAGTACATCCGCAGCCGCCACCAATGTGGATTGTATACTGTCTCGCTAGGGCACGGTCATATTGAACAATGGTGGTGGAGGAATAGTTGCAGAAATTTCACACATTTCTTATTGTTTATTATGCTTGTCACTGCTGCAGCACGATAAGTCACTTTTGTTCCCATTAGGTGTAATAAGAAAGTGTCCAATCCAAGATGGCCGTCCTAGTCTCACTACTTTTCTTGTGAGCCTATGGAATTTAACAGGTGGATTTCATACTGCCAGAATATGTGGTTTGTGATTCCTGTGCATGTTATGGCTTTGTTGTACTTATTCACAATTCTGAAATTACGTTACCTGCATCAGCTACAATAAGCACCAGTCTGGACATTGCCTGGATGAATCTTCACTTGCCCAATTGACACGTAAGACCACTGGGTGTTTTTAATAGCAGGTGGGCCTTTAAGGACACTTACGTCGGTAGCAACATCCAGTGGTCAAAGTGGGCTGGATCGGCAGGCCACAGTGTGCCCCTATTTTTTACATTTAATTGAATACGTTCCCCCTACTTTTTCATTTAAAAAATGTATCCCAGAATGGCAGAAATAGCCAAAGGCCGATAGATCAGGCTCGACCTTTCGTGGTCCTTAGGGGAAGGGTGGGGAGGGCAGAGAGGGAAAATGACTCTGTCTTTTCTTTTTTGCCCAGAGAAGACAAGGGCAGTGTCCACTTCTCCTGCTCTGCCACGGTCAGCTGCCTCCTTCTTCCTCTTCCTCCCTCTCTTTCTGTCTCTGTCTTGCTCCTCCTCTCTTGCTGAATGAAAACTGTGACTTCAAGAAACATCTCTTACTCTCACTTTCCTCTCCTTTCCTGCATCCAATCCCCGGTGAAATTGATCCAAAAAAATAAAAACTCTTTTGCTGGCAATGTCATCTTTTTCTTTCATTTTTCTCTTCCAAAGTGCAGCTTCAGGACGGAGGGAAAAAAAGGTTCAAAATATGAAAAATAACTAAATAAAGCAAGGCAGAGTAGTCGCAAAGTAACCAGATTGGTTTTATTCACACCCAAACATATTAGCACCACTTTACTGAGTTTGCCAGTGAAGCGCTTCTTTCATTTTCTCGTCTTTCTTTGAACATTGTTGTCCCCGGGTGGGGAAGTGCACCATTCCTGGAGGTACTGCAATACCTGGTTGATGCGTGGAGTGGAAAACTTGTTTTGGTGTTCAGGGATGTGGTCCTTTTAAACCATACTGCTTACATTTTGTATTGATATGAGCAATCAACATTGAAACGGGTTCCTTCCGAGCCCTGTAGTCATGTCCTTAACTTTTCAGGCAAAAACGCTCAATAATTACTGAATAATGTCTAAAAGCATTAAGGTAACCATGTTGTTCCTGCTTACATTTCACATGCTTTACTTAATCTCGCCTTCCCTATGAGTGTTTGCTTTTTCCAGGATGTTATCACTTTTTTTTTTCAGGCAGTGTATTACTCTTGTCTAGTGCATAATTTGAATTGAGCAGCATCTAGGTGTTTATAACAGGGCACAATTGGGTTGTAGCTGTGCTGAAGGCAGTGCACGTTTCTCTCAGTGTTGCAGTAACGTGTTCAGTAGGAGAGAGGATGTGGCACTATGGCCAGAGCTGCCAAACTTGGAACTGTGGAACCAGGTTCAGCCTTCATGACCAGTCCACAGACCCCTCTCCTCCGAGAGCACATGCCCATGCTAGACCTTGGAATACCCTGCTAGACCTTAGAAGCTCTGGTGTCCTCGCACCAGCAGGTGGACCCTCGCATTGGCAAGTATGGATTAACCTTAAAGGCATGTCCACCACAATCCATCCTAAAGTTCACTTCCAGTCTTGCGGGCAGGCCTGCGATGCAGCACACCCTGGAGCGACAGTGACTCTGTCACTGAGGTCACAGGACCCTTGAGGCCAGCCCGCCTCAACCATTGGTACCTCCATTAGCCTTGTTTCAGCAGTAGTTGTGCAACTCACCAGGGATCGACAATGCAGGATTTAAATGCCTACCAAACTAAAAGTTTACGAACTTCATGGTCTCTCTGCTTCATGCATAAGCACTTTTAACATATGCTGCCTGCTTTGGGGCCACTGAAATTATACAGCAATGGATAACAAAATTATGTCGCAGTGTTGGGTAAATTATACAACACGAAAAAGGCTGCAGCATAAAGCAGTACATTTTCTTATACTTTATGATTTTTACATTTTTACACATACTAACAGTCTCTGCAAAGATGTTGCCTCATTAGTACCAGTGTAACATACAAACGTAGCAGTGAAAAAGGTGACCAGTCAACCTTTGCAAAGGGCCCTCCACTTCGCAGCAACACAAGCCGCATTTTTTAGTAAATTTTGATCCATTTGAGCTACAATTTTTCAATTGGAATCGTCAGATTATGCAGCAGATGACGTATTCTGTGGCAAGTATGGCAGAGCCATTATCATGTGGAAAAAATGTGCATACTAGGATATTTTGCCATTCATGTTTGAACTGCTCTTGTGGAAAAAAGGAGAAGTGCTGATGACAGAAACTGCATGGATCAGAGACAAATGACTTGTAATTCCACTTTCAAGCGTATTTGGGGCATTCTGTGATTGGAAACATATCACTGTGTGAATGTATTTTAATGTCAATAACTCATATTAAACCTTAAATAAACATGTATATCCATTGGCTGAATTAAATAACCTAATAAGCTGTAACAGGTCAGTGAAATGCCAAACAAATACAAACAATTGGGATGTTTTGCTTTTCGGGCTCACTGACCCAATCCTCAGGTTATTTCTGCCCTCTGATTTTACGCCAACAGTTCCCCTCCCCCACTTCGACCACTGGCATCATCAGATCAGCATCCAATAGGCAGGCCATTGTGGTGCACTGAATGTTAATAAGTTCCACCTTTTTAGCCTGGTATGTTGTCAAATGGAGGACAGAGTAGTTGAAAAGTGCAGAGGACTAGCATCTTTTAAAAGTCAGTGTCCCAAGTGACTGCACAACAAAGAAACAGCTTGCGACAGCTTGAAGTTTCACTCAACGCTGCTAAACAATTCACAGAACAGTCAGTGCACTAATGTGGGCACTCTTGCAGGGTACACCTGCAGTTAATCACCAATAACAGCTGCTAAACCCACAGTTTAGGCTAGCAATTCGACAACAGACCACTCATACACAACACATGTACCTCATCATGCCTCATTCATGCTTATAAAGTTGCTCTTTTCACTCATATTAGCTTCAGAAACAGCTTTCATACCAATCACTCCATTAGCACCCCTCACACAAGGCATAACCACTCTGTAATGCATCAGCCAGTCACAACTTACGCTTTCCACATTGTTCACCCTGTTTTTTCCATTTGCACCTCTCACATTACTCACTTAACTCACATATCTCACACCATACATGACTCCCAGCCTTACACAGCACATACACCTCGTCACTGACACCGCACTGATTGGCCTTATCACACAGTACTCACGGGATCCACATCACTCCTACAATTATGGCTTTGGACTAAGGCATGTTGTTAGATTGGCAGGAGTGTGCACCCTTGGGTGTTTAGCAAATGTATGCCTATTTCCCAATATGCAAGCTGGCAACAGAAGTATTGGTCCTTCATCTGCGTATAACTGCTGCTGCATCTTCGTGTTTAGGGGTTTACTATAGCACTGATATTGCATCGCCTCTAGGCGCATCTCTAGAGCCCCCACATAGGAATCTGAGAGATCCTGGCCACAAGAGAAGTGGGAAGAAAGTCATTAATGGATTTATTTCAACTGCCAGACCTGAAATGTGATCTAAAACGGTTATCTTCTCCTGACGTCCCCATCCCTTTTCATGCCACATTGTGTAATGCTGACTGACACATTTCATCCATAGCATAAACACAAGAGGTGTCTTTGTAGAGTGCATGTAGACAGATGAGTTTCTAATCACCCAGGCATGTGCTTCTTTTCTCTTTCACTTCTTTTCACATTCACCAATCCACTCAATCCCCGCATTCCCTGACTTGCCTGACCGTAAAACTTCACACAATCATGTGCATACACTTCACCCATCATTTTTTAGAACTTTCTCTTATAAAAGGCCAGACATATTGTCTTTGCCAATGCTTGTTTAAAATGATGTTCTCACGACTCAAAATGGAAACCAGACCTGTTGGTCTTGTTTATCCTTCATATCTATTTTAGGTGGACTTTATACCTCAATGCCCACGAGAAAGGGTTGACAAACCTGGTTTCACCCGTTTTGCAATCTTCAGCCTTTTTTGCCCACCCCTAGACCAGATGAGCTTTACCGTTTAACTTAATGATATTTATTTTCAGGCTGAAAAATTGCTCACGGCGAAGTGCTACCTTAAATAAATAGATGTATTGATAATTCGGTTGTGCTCTTTGATGAGCGAGCTCCAAGCCAGGCCCTCTGTTGTTTTTTTTGTTCTTTAGCTATATGGGAATTAACACTGGGGATGTTTACACAGTGAAGCTTGCCCCTACCCCCTGCTAGTTTACTACCCCCACCGCCAATGTTTTATGATGGACATCGTCTCCTGCCTCCCAGGGCTGAAAGCTAGACAATAACGTGGTGCTTACAGGTTACCAAATAGCTAGATATGGGTGAGGTTGTTAAACAAACTTTGAGGGTCACATTGTTTTTAGGCAGACAGGGCTGCACGGTATCTCTGGAGTGGACTCGGATCCTTTAGTCAAAGCTCTGTGGGGATTTGCATCACCGGACACACACCAGGTGTTGTGTAAGAGATTCCACGAGACAAACTTTTATTTAAAAAATGTTTTAAAACGATGACAGCCAGAAAGTAATTTGCCCTTGTGCTGGTTTAGGTTTATCATAGCTTCGGCTAGTTCATTAAGCTCGTCGCTCCTTTATCTGCACTTCGCACTGCATGGTCCATTTTCCCACAGCCACAGTGTTTAGCAAAATACATATTTATATAAAGAAGTCTTCCAGCTGCACGGCTATGGGGGTACCGCGGTAAACTGGTGCATCCGGTGCAGACAGGTGGGGGCGGGGGGAGTGTGCGTGAGTGTTGTAGAACCCATGCTCATATATGCAAACGTCTCACATCCTTCTGAGTTTGATGAAGTGAGTAGTTTTTGGCAGTGTTTTAAATGCAGTATCAGCTTATGGATTTCGGGTGCCCTGGCAAGACATACCTCAGGAGCCCTTCTTTGGTCCAACTTTGCATTTTATTGCCCATTTTCTGCTAACTCAAACCCCAACCAGGAGAGGCAAGCCCCTTGAGCTTCCAGCCCCTGCATGCAACCTATGCACCCCAAACTCCCTTTATTCCACAAAACATGCCATTCGTTGATGGTGCAAAAGGCTGCAGCTTTTATTTACATATTGTCATATACAAACATGTCATAACACTTCCAGCAATCATGTAATACTTGTATCCTTTCTTAAATCTCGACAGCACAACCTTTATTTTGGCAGGGCCCTAAGCGAATGCCCCCCTGTTAGCGGGACTAGCTCTTTTTTGTGGCCTCTAGGCTACACCTTGCTGCCAAGTGTTGAGGGCGGCTCTCATGCCTAGCCCGGGCTGCAAGTGATGTGTCTGCCCTCTGCTGCCCCAAGCTGACCTGTCGCCTGCTCCCTGTGCCCCTGCCGTAAGGCATCCCAAGGACATGGGTTTGGCTATTCAGCTCTGACTTCTGTCCCTCTGTGCTGTCTCCGCCATGCTGTCAGAGGTTTCTCAACCTCAGGCAACTTCACTTAAAACCTAGTGACTCCAGTGCACCTCCTATGTTGAGGAGGAACAGACCCATGCCCACCTCTGGCAAATGTCAATCTAGAGCTCTCCAGGCGAAGTGCGGTGCTGAGGGGGCCCCCTGGAGGTTGGGGTCCCCCTGCACCGCAGGGGCTGCGGAGGCCTGAGTTATGCCCCTGAATGTGAAGCATTCCCAGTAAATAGTATGGGCATGAATACTGTAGAATAATATTGGTGTAGGTTAAAAGGCCAGATGACAGTGGCACTGTCAAGTCAGAGCAAAAAATCTATGCACGTTAATGACTGCCTTCCTCCCATCTCTGCTGCTACCAGAGAGAGACAAACACCATAAAGTATACAGCTACCCAAGACCTTTCCACAACATTAGTGTCATGTGTGTGCCCATGAAAGTTCATGCTAAGCTAGCTGGATAAATAAACAAAAAACTTCACAGCTGGTCGAGGGCTAGCCTTTTTAGGTCGAGCCTGGGCAGGGCATTCGCTGCTCTGCCAGCCATGCTTTATTGGAGTATGTAGTACTTGAAGCCCCGCCCACTCTCCGCCCGTATTTGTCATTGTCTTGTGTCATTGTCCTTCTTAAATGCTGGCTTCTGATTTGTTATTAGGCTTGCTAATCCCTCCTTAGTACCACCTTGTCATCATTTGTAACCTCCCATGAGGACTGGCCCTTGTACTTCCGTTGTTACACTATGGACCCGATTCCGATCTCGTACGGAAAGCCCTCCATATGGCTCGGATCCAGAGGGCTTTCCAGACGAAAAGTGCTCCGGCTGAGCGAGCGAGTACGATGCGTCCGTAAGCATACAGACTCAGTTCGCTCGGACTTCCATTGAACTCCATGGAAGCCTGCGTACATACGCGTACACAGGCTCCCATAGCAATAAAAGGGTGGGTGAGGAAAAGCTTACACCCTGTGGCGGACATCGCATAGTGACCGCCACACTGTGCATGCTTGGATCAGGGGGTCCCATGGGCACCACCCGTGACACATTCGGAGGGCTCCGGGTGAAGGGGGGCCTGCTATGGCCCCCAGAAGTACACTTCCAACAGCCGTTTTGTTTCGTTGAGACCAAGGCGAAGCGGCTGTCCGAATCGTTCATCGTACTCGGTCGGTCAGAATCTGGCTCCATTGCCCAGCACGATTAGGCTACATACGAGATGTACGGAGTGGTTCGAGTCCGGAAACGATTCGGTCGCCGCTTACGCGATCTTCGCATCGTACTCGGTCGTTCGGACATGTGTATGATTCGGTCAAAAACAAGGGCTAAGAATCGGACCTGGTAAAGCCAAATCAGACTCGGAGTCCTTACGAACGACATTGGAATCAGGCCCTATATGTCTTCTCTAGTCTGTAAGCACTATTTTCTTTATTGAGTTTCTCTTACTGCAGGAGGGTGTCTTGTGCGCATTTGTGACCACCGGCCTGTTTATTTAACTCATAGCAAACGGGGAGCTCTTCAGGGGCCATGGGAAACAGAAGGGGGCAACACAGCGATGCCTTCAAGCATTTGAAATGCATTAGGTCTCACATTTGCAAGAGTCTAAGCTATTTGCATTGTAAATGGCAATGCCTTTTATTTATGTTTTAAAAACCAAAAAATAATTAAAAGGCATTGTCATTTACAACTGCACCTATTGCATTGCAGATGCTTGTGTTCAGAAGCACACAACTTCTGCCCAATTAAAACACATACTCCTGTCTCGTAACATGTGGTGGGAGCCAAACCCCCTCTCTAGTGTTGGTCACATAATTGTATGACGGTAGCTACGATTTCAAGCTAGAACATACAAATGTGTTAAAATTTGAGATGGTGAAATAGACAGATGGGAGATGGAGAGAAAATTCACTTTCCCGGAGGCCCCACACGAAGGTGGCGGCCCTGGGCAAGTGCCCACATGCTTTAGAACGTCTCTGTAAAGGGATGGGTGGATGCTTTTCAAACTGAGTGGAAGATGAGAAGAAGAAGTAGGCCCAGGTTACAGTTACACGAAATTCCAGAAATGATGGCATCATGGCACATTGCATAATCATGCTGTGTGCGTGGCACTATTATAGCGTGGGAACATGGGAACACTGCGGTAAAAATTGTGGCTAGTGTTTGAAGCATTTGTATTTTTGGGGCTATTTTTTAGCTATATTTTTTAGCTCTAATATATAGTACTAAATACTAAATTTGCATTTCATGTGATTATGTGTAATTTCATGTAATATTCCTGGAATTTTCCCGTAATAGTGCAAAAGCAAATCACATGAACTTCCCTCACCCCTTATAAGAAGCAGGTAATCTAATTGGAATAGCCAGATTTAAAAAAAAAATGCATACTCATTTCTGCTGCCTATAAATGTTCACATGTAAATAGATCAAGGTAACGTTATCTTCCTTCTTAGCACAGAGACTCCAAAGCCCAGCTTCCCTCATATCTATGCCAGCCATCCCCTCTTCTTGGCACAGAGGCACCCCATCACACCGTTCCCCTTTACCGCTGTTTGTCAACCAACCCCAATGCAGATTTTCAAGCCCTACACCGCATTTTCCTGCACAAAAGTGCACAACAAAGAATGCATAGGGAAATCAATCTATCTATCTATCTATCTATCTATCTATCTATCTATCTATCTATCTATCTATCTATCTATCTATCTATCTATCTATCTATCTATCTATCTATCTATCTATCTATCTATCTATCTATCTATCTATCTATCTATCTATCTATCTATCTATCTATCTATCTATCTATCTATCTATCTATCTATCTATCTATCTATCTATCTATCTATCTATCTATCTGCCTGCCTGCCTGCCTGCCTGCCTGCCTGCCTGCCTGCCTGCCTGAAACCGATTACCCAATGGGGTCTCTAAGCATCAGTCATCAAGCTGCAAACTGCCTGGCTAACAGGGATTGGGAAGGAGTTCCAAAGGGAAGGTCCCAGGACAGAAGAAGCATGGCTGCCTGCCTATAGAGGTAAGTTTACTTCAAACAAATAGGTTGTAGGGTTGCCTCTGAAGGAGACGAGAATAGTTGCATGCAGAGAGAATTGGTTAGTAAAATATACAGCAGCTAGATTGTTCTTTCATTTAAACTTCCATCATGACAATTTTAAATTAATCCTGTCCTGGACCAGCAGCCCATAATGTGGGCGTTATGCCTTTGCAACATGATCTTCTTTTTTAAGGCCCATGGTAGGTTGTGTGCTGAGAATCATGTACCTTCTCAAGTTGCCATCTTGCAGTGCAAATATGCCCTCTTGGTGGTTGATTTAGGTCATGCACTGACATCCAGTGTTGGCATAGTACACGTATCCTGAGCTGAAGGAAGCATTTGTAAAACAGAACTGAGACAGCCACAGAGAACTCAAATGTGAGAGTTTACCCTGGTACCAAAGTACTGAGACTTCCAGCACCTTTATCCTGATTTGCATCATACCCAGTCAACGCCTCACACCGCTCCACAGGACACCCACTCGCACACATCCCAAGCATACACAGAACCAGATCAGGAGGATGGGCCTTCTCCTACATCACTCCTAAAACCCTGGAACGGCTTCCCACTAATCATCAGAGCCTGCTCCTCTCTTCTTCAATTCCACAAGAGGCTGAAGACCTGGACCTTCAATGAACTAACCTGTCATAGGGAGGGCTAGACACACACCTGCACTGCCCCAGGATGCCCTCACTGGACATCACTGGACATCATTCCTGGCAGAACTCTTTTAAAGCACCTCTGTTGTGACTTACAGTGTTAGCTAAAGTTTTCTGTCTCAGAATATTGTCCAATTGGAGTCATTTTTATTTTTTTAAATTATAAGTGCCACGGCCCGAGGTATTACCAGGTCACCTCACGCTGTACATCATCTCATCCTGCAGTTTTATCATTTTCTTAATTATATTAAACACCTTTTCTTGTTTATGAGTTCTGCTCCGAATTAGACAGTGCCACCATGTGGTGGACTGTCATAATTAAGTGCTGGTATTTAAAAACAAGTGCTGGTGCGAAGCACTAGCAAACACCGGCACAAGTTAAGCACTGCATTGGAGCTAGTGTTTCGCATAGGACTGTATCTTTTACCTCTCGCCAGAAATGGAAATGTGCTTTTAAGTAGTTGGTAGGACGACTTTTTAAGAAACCAAACTGGTGTGACCTTCATGGTTTGTTCTTAAAGAGGGAAGATTTGAAATAAACACAGTTGTATACAGAGGGCTCTGAACTGGGCCCTTTCCCTACTTCCCATAATGAAAGTTTTGAAATACGAGGAGAGGAATCTTGTAATGTTATGTTAAAATGTCTTTTAGAGCGCACGTACACCGATTGGTTTCTTGGCGCTGCAACCCTTATTGATTTAGTTGTATGCCTGAGTGAATAACCATGTCTTGAGAAGTTTTCTCAATCCCGAAGGGTCAGTGCAGGAAGTGATTTCCAGTGGAAGAGTATTCCAGAATCTAGGTGCCAGCACTGCAAACCTACATCCGCCCTGTCTCTTCAGTTTGTAGGAGGGAGTGACCAGAAGGTTCATGTTGGCTGAGCGCAGGTTGCGGGTAGGTATATGCCTTTGAATAAGGTTAGAGATACATTTTGGACTCGTGCTATGCAGGGACTTAAAAATTAGGCAACCAACTTTGAAGGCGCATCATTGTGGTATGGGAAGCCAATGCAACTTCCTCATGAGAGGGGAGACGTGTTGCCATCTAGGCTGCTGGAAGATCAATCTAGCAGCTTGGTTGTGCACCAGTTGCAGTCTTTTAATTAGATACAGTGGTATGCCAAACTAAAGGGAGTTGGCATAGTCTATGTGCGATATAACCATGGCTAAAACAACCTGTATTAATGCTTCCCTAGTGAGGAGTCTGCTGATCTTCCTTATCTTCCTTAGCTGAAAGAAGCAAGTCGAGATTACTGATCCAATTTGAGTTTTCTTAGTAAGGTCACAATTGATTTTCACCCCAGGATTCTTGGCAGAGGGGAATGGAGTTGGGGGGGGGGGGCCCAGCTCAACTGGCCAGAAATGTGAGCTCCATGGGTTATGCATGCCCCCTGTCAGAATGAGTTCAGTCTTGTCCGGAGCAGTCCTCCAGGAATAATCTAATCCAGCTAAGAGCTGATCCTTGGAGGCCCGCGTCCCTGATGCAATCAACCAAGAAACTATGGTCGACCGTGTCAAATGCCGCAGAGAGATCCAACAGCACCAGGGCCTGGGGCAGAACCCTGCAAGTTTCTTCAGTTCTCTTCACTCCCTATTACCATAACATCCAAACAGCCCCCTTCGTCCAGCTCCGGACCTCCCCTCCAAAATATATACAGTAGAGGTGCAATACTAGAATAGACAAAGGACTTCTGGTGCTCATCCTCTTCTTTCCTTATGCATCAAAATAAAGCGAGAAAGTGGGGTGTAAAGAAAAGGAGAAACAAAGGCAGAGAGGAGGACAGACAGAAAGAGGGAGAAATAGAGCGAGCAATGGGGACAAATAAGATAGAGGGAAAGAGAGAGAAAGAGAGAGACATCTTGAGTGAGGGGTCAAACAGTGATAGGGAATACGAGCTAGAGACAGAACGAGAGACAGAGAAAGGTGAGAGCGACCGAGAGTGAGGACCTGAGCGAGAGAGGCAATGAGAGCAAGCGAGAACGAGAGCGGGGGAGAGAAAGAGAGAGAAACAGAGGGGAAGACAGCATGAGAGCAATAGCAAGTGAGAGTGGGAAGGAAAAAGAGAATGAGTGATAGTTCTAAAAGGTGAGAGCAACAGAGAATGAGAGAACAGGGAGAACGGGAAAGAAGAATGAGCCACAACTAGAGAGAAGAGGGGTGAGAGTGACATAATGAGCAAGACAGGAAGAATGAGAAAGGGCATGAGCAGGAGAGAACGGAGAGGGGAGGTGAGAGAGACAGAGCATGAATGAAAGAGAAAGGCACGATTGAAATGTTCAGATGAAATGTTCAGATGAAGTTAGGGCGGTCACTTTCAAATCTGGGGAACTGAGTTTGAGTCTTAGCAATGACACTCAACATCCTGTGATTCTGGGCAAATCACGTAATCTCCCCGTGCCTAAACAAAAATGAATGTGTCCTTATGTAACATAACTGGTGCTCATGTAAAGTGCTCTTATACCTGCGGGTCAAGTTTGCGCTGTATAAAACTCCGGGGGGAAAAAGTGAATATTGCATGCTTCCACTAATAGTGTCTGGAGCACAGCTGCTACGGTAGGTGGCAAAGTGCACAGTGGCCAGGAGCTGTCCTTTAAACCTCCTCCTGGCTCGTGCACCAAGTACCAGTACAATCACCTTTGAAAAGATGACCTTCCAGTTCCCAACCAAGGACATTTTTTCTTAAACAAATTTTATTATCTTTTTCATTTTCCTTAATAAAGCTGATGCAGTACAGTAGGCATGTGGGATGGTACAGATATTAATAGTACATTCATAATTTCTTTTCCGTAAATGAGAGAAGGCAGCTTATTATAATTACATACATATTGACCGCAAAACAAACAAACTAGGAATCTAGTAGTGAGTACCAACTGCCACTGTGCCATTTCTCCCACTGTCTGAGCCAAGTATTAGAAACACATCCCAACATGTCGCAGTCTGCAGCAAGACTAAATCCCCCGATATAATCGCCCACCCCCCACCCTCCAGTCCCAACCAAGGACATTTAATCAATGCAATGCAATAGTGATTCTAAAAGCTGGAAAGTGACAACACCTTTTGATAACTCTTTTTGGATAAATGTGGCACCTCTTACCAGCGGTTCAGGTAGTAGTGGGTGCTACATAAGTAAGGTGGTTGTACTCAGGGTCACTGGAATTATGCAACAGGGGAACACAAAATTATGCCGAAGGGTTGACTAACTTATGCGGCAAGAAAATACAATTATATGGCATAATGCAGCATACGTTTTGACACTATTCCTTCATTATTGGGCAATTTTTACACACTGTAAAACTGTCCGAGCAAAGATTTCACCTCAATAGTACCAATTTAACAACCAAATATTGAAAGATGACCAGTTACCTTTGAAAAGGGACTTTAACTCCATGTGAAACCACGTTGCCACATCTTTATTAACTTTTGATATGTTTAAACAACATTTGCTTTTGTCAAAATGTGCAGATTATGCAGCAGATCATTATGTGGCGAATGTGCCAATTCCATAGTCACCTGAAAAAAGCTGTGGCCGCAGAATCACATAATTCCAGCCGTCCTGGTTATACTACTTCCAAACTTGATGGAGGTTGTTAGAGAAGGTTTAACTCCTTGTGAAAGTGACATTTGGTCTAGTTTAAATTGATACGTCGGAAACTGTGTCCCCATGTGAAGCGACTGCACACCTGGTAGCTTCTAAAGAAACAGTGCGGATAGCTATTAGTCTTTAGATAAGCAGGCTCAACGAGATAATTGGGGAGAGGATGTGGTCTGCTGACTTTGGTGCTGGAAACAAAGGTTCGAGACTCGGGGTCGCGTCCACATCCTGTGATTCTGGGCAAATCACTTAATCTGAATGAGTCCTTGTGTAACGCAACCAGTGCTCATGTAAAGAGCTCCAAAACCTTTGGGTCGAGATCGCGCTATTATAAATCTGCATTAAAAAAACTAGTAATATTGCTTCTAGCTACAAGCATCTAATGTGACTTCTATTTGGTGCTTGAAACAACTGCTGTCCGTGTATGCCCTCTAACTATTTTTCTCCAACTTTGTAAAGTCTCAGCTACAGATAACTTTATTGGTGTGTTGGCATAGTATCGCCATTGGCATCCCTCGGTCCCCCCTCCAACCAAAATACATTCCCACTAATAATCACACAACACAGACTGTTTGATTGGGTACAAAATGCTGCAGGTTTATTACATACACCGTTATGTAATAGGTGGGTTATCTTACGGGCGATCCAAGGGCAGTCAACCAACTGGGCCGCCTGCCCGCCTGATGAGCCGGGCAGCGCTGGGGCGAACCCCGCCTTTGCTGCCGTCCAAGTGATCCAAGTGATTCTCTTACAGGATCACGTGACTGTTGGTAACTTCTACTCACGCCCCTTCCCAGGGCGGAGCGTCGCATAGCAAACCCCCCGGTTGTTCAGGCGGGGCGCCGACACGGCATCCAGGACCCTCCCATGAGGCTCCACGGATTTGGGTCAGGCACCTCCTATGGTGCCGTGCAGAGGTACCCTTTGTATCGGCCTGCTTCCAGATCGCCCTGTAACTCCGCCTGCAATGAAAAAAGGAAACATTACAATATTCTCACCCCCACCTGCCATCACCATGCCAGGTAAGCGGTAGGGAGGGATGCGGCGTGCAGGGCAAACAAGAGGTCGCCAGCATGGTGGGGGAGGGCTATATAGCCTTCCCCCTTGCACAGAGAAGCCCCGGAAGTGACGCCCCTCGTGTCACTTCCGGGCAGGAAGAGGAGGGGGACACCGGCCGGAGTCCCTGCCCCCCAGGAGGGGGGAGGCGGGGAGTGGTGACCGGTGGCCAGGCGACACTAGGGCGCTGACCGCTCTAGTGGCCCCCTGTGGGGGCCGCGGTCAGCGGCATAGTATCGCCATTGGCACCCCTCGGTCCCCCCTCCAACCAAAATATATTCCCACTAATAATCACACAACACAGACTGTTTGATTGGGTACAAAATGCTGCAGGTTTATTACATACACCGTTATGTAATAGGTGGGTTATTTTACGGGCGATCCAAGGGCAGGCAACCAACTGGGCCGCCTGACCGCCTGATGAGCCGGGCAGCACTGGGGCGAACCCCGCCTTTGCTGCCGTCCAAGTGATTCTCTTACAGGATCATGTGACCGTTGGTAACTTCTACTCACGCCCCTTCCCGGGGCGGAGCGTCGCATAGCAAACCCCCTGGTTGTTCAGGCCCACAACCGCCCAAAGGACTAGCAGGGCGCTGACACGGCATCCAGGACCCTCCCATGATGCTCCGTGGATTTGGCTCAGGCACCCCCTATGGTGCCGCGCAGAGGTACCCTTTGTACCGGCCTGCTTCCAGATCGCCCTGTAACTCCACCACAGCTCTGGAGGTGGCCCCCGTCACCGCCAGAGCCCCCCACCACAGCTGTAGCCTACCTGCAACCTCTCATCTCTAGCACCTCGCTCAGGTCTAAAAGAAAAAGGTCCATGCCAGCTGGTGACAAGTGCACCCCATCTTTGTCAAAGTACCCTTTCACATTCTCTTTGATCATCTCGTGCTCCAGCTTGTTCCGGAGCCCGCTCCATCTCATGCCAGGGAAACCCATCCACTCAAACTGTGTCTGTGGGAAGCGCCTCATCCAATTCCGGTGCGACGCCCATTGTGCCACCCTTGAGATAAATGAATGCCCGATCACCCACACCGGTAGCCCTAGTAAAACAAGAGACACGGTTTACACTCATGATCATTTAATAACTTTGTAAAATACATGCACAATAAAACAATAACCACTACAACTCACTGCACACGAAGAATTGGCAAGATACCTCACGGGCGAACGTATCGTTTATAGCTGTCTGACTCCCACCGCCCCACCTTCTTCACACTCCCGGGCTCCAAGCCTGCCATAAAAGCAGCCGTGGCAGTCCCTCTCCTGAATGAATGGCTGGAATATCTCTTCTGGGCTGAGCCAAACCTGCCCTGGACAAGCTGGCCCTGATGATTCTTTTCATTTGATATCTGGTCAGGGGGGCCTGGTCCATGTGCATCAGTAGACAGCCCGGGGCAGGGGGGGCGGCACACCAGGTATTCCCTAACCCAGTTGACCGGGCAAAACCTAGGATCCCCGAGGGGCCTGAGGACCACGTCAATCCCATGCCCCGCCTGGTCAGTCTTTGACCTCCGGAGTCGGATCGACAGGGAGTCTGTGATGGACACATCTAAAATGCCTAAGGCATCCCCTGAACTGTCGGTCTTGGACCTAGCCACCAGCTCACTAATTCGGAAGGCGCTGAAAAAAGCCAAACAGAAAGCAGCCGCAAAGAGGGTAGCCTCGTACTTGGAATAGGTAATCCCCTCCAGCGCACCCAGCATACCCATGAGGATGTTGAAATCAATGGGGGCCCTGTTGTCCGGAACCCTGGGCTCATCCCTGGCCCACCCCTTGAGAGCAGCCCTTATGGCGAAAGATTTTGTTGGGTCTATCCCCCCTGACAGCTTGGTGTCGTGGCTCACTGCCGCCAGGTGGCTACCTACCCATGAGTGGCTTTTGCCATGCTCCCTTGCCCACACCACAAATGCCCTGACTCTGCCCTCAATTGTTGCAGCATAAATACCGAGTGAATGAACCACAGTCCTGAAGGTGGCCATGTGTGCACCATAACCCCTCCTGGTGCCTGTGGCCAATGATCTCTCCCCCATGGTTCTCAGTTGTTGGCCCACTGCAGGATCCTCCAAAGGTGCGCCGGGAATGGGGTCAGGCCTCCCTGAAGCGGAGCCACTGAAAACGAGAAAGAGCATCAGCTGCCACATTTTTCACACCTTCAATGTGTCTTGCCCTGAATTCCACATTTGCGCGCAGGCACATCCTAACTAGTTACCTCAGCAGGCATAGGACAAGATGGCACCTGGCTGTCTGCACATTGATGGCCTGGACTACCGCCATGTTGTCAGACCAGAATAGGACCTTTCTGTCCGACAGGGTCCCAGGCCAAAGGTGTAAAGCAATCACGATGGGGAACAGCTCGAGTACAGTGATGTTCTTGGTGATTTTGCGCCTGCGCCAGGCATTGGGCCACTCCTGGGCACACCAGTTTTCACCCAGGATTGCCCCAAAGCGCTCCCTACCCAAGGCATCCGTGAATAGGCATAGCTCCTGACTGTCCACCCATGGTTTCCGCCCTATCACCGTCCCATTGAAATGGGAGAGAAAGTCGTCCCACATGGCGAGGTCCTGCTTCAAACCTGTCCCAAGTTTGACCCAGTGGTGCTTCTTTTTAACTCCTACTGTGGCCCTTCCCAATCTCCGAGCAAAAACCCTCCCCACGGGGATGACCCTGGCTGCAAAGTTAAGTTTTCCCAAAAGGCATTGGATGTCGCCCAGGGTAGCCTTGTCTTTCCCCAGCAAAACCTGAATCTCCTGACGCAGGGCCTGTACCTTGTCCGCTGGAAGTCTGGACTCGCCCTTGACCGTGTCCAACTCGATGCCTAAAAATATCAGTACCTGCGCCGGACCCTCAGTTTTGCCAGGTGCTAGCGGCACACCCAGGTGTTTTGCCAAATACTGAAAACACTGTAGTGCTCGAGCGCACTCCTGCGTGTCAGCACCCCCAATGAACAAGAAGTCATCAAGGTAGTGGGTCACTCCCTCTACCCCGTACTTGCTCAGTAGGGCCCATTGAAGGAAAGAGCTGAAAGCCTAAAAGTACGCGCAAGACACTGAGCAGCCCATGGGCATGCACCTGTCATAGAAAACTTTGCCCTGCCACTTGAAGCCCAGGAGGTGTTGGCTCTCGGGGTGGACTGGCAGCAGTCTGAACGCCGACTCTATGTCCGATTTAGCCAACCACGCTCCCTTCCCTGCCCTCCTGATCATGTCTACCGCAAGGTCTAGGGAGCAGTAGGACACCGAACACCTCCCTTCCTCCAACCAAAAATTAACTGAGTCCCCCTCCGGCCGGGTATGACAGGTGCTGGATCAACCTGAAGGACCCGGGCTCTTTCTTTGGCACTACCCCTTGAGGGGAGATTACGAAATGCGGCAAGGGTGGGGTGCTGAATGGGCCCACCACTCTCCCCAGGGCCACTTCCTTCTTTATTTTAGCCATCACTATCTCAGGGTGGTCCCTTGCTGATTTGAGGTTCTCCGCATCCCTGCTCACTAGGGGGCCTAGGTATGGGATGCGAAAACCTTCCGCAATGAGGGTGCCATCTTTGCTGTTGGGGTACCCATGGATCAGGGGAAGGAGGTTGGCAATGCTAATGGGGGTGGGACCCTTACCCGGGGTGGGAGGGGCCAGGTTCACCCCATGGGGCGCGGGGCAGCCTGTGTTGCAGTTGGGAGGCGAAAAGATGCTGGGTGGTGTGGTGGGGACTTGGGCGTGGCAGCGCTTACTCGTCCTGTCGTGCCGGCAGCTGGCCCGAGCCGTCTCGCCGGGAACAGGTGGATGCAGGGTGGGGGGCCCCACACTTACTGCAGTTGTGTGCGAACCTGTGTTTGATAGGAAACAAGGGAACCCCAATATACGAACCTGGGGTGGTACAATGTGAAGAGAGACACAATGGTTCTAAATGGCCTAAAAGGTCCAGGATAGGAAAACCTTTAAAAGGTAAACGTTTAAATAAAGGTTTTTTAAAATAAATTTTAAAAAGAGAGAGTGATAGTTAATATAGAACAGGGACAAGAAGGTCAAAGTATAACAGATATTTATTATACAATGAAATAAATTCAGATGCTCACATATTCAGTGACAGTAAGCGTGACAAAAACGGTGAAAGTGAACTTTAAAAGAAAACATCGCATTGACAACAGGAATTGAACCACTTTCTTTTAGACTTAATATGAGGGGTTCATGTTGTGAGCGGTCGACGACGTTTCGAACTCAGTTAGTTGAGTTCATCTTCAGGACAAAAATGAGCATCTATAATTGTCAGTGTAGATATAAGGTAGAATTTTAGATTTTTACTGATCACGAGAGAATCAGATGCAAGTTACTGCTTCAAAGTAGGGCCCTTTGTCATTGCAGGAGGCTTGGGAAACGTTCTTAAATCATTTTACCGGGACCTCAGGGATTCAGGTGCCGGGCGGATTTAGTAATTTGTCCGATCAGATTGCAATGAATGCGAGCCTCCCGGTAAACAAGTCCTGTTCAAGTGCTGCTAGCGCTGGAACTGGACTTGAACAGGACTTGTTTACCGGGAGGCTCGCATTCATTGCAATCTGATCGGACAAATTACTAAATCCGCCCGGCACCTGAATCCCTGAGGTCCCGGTAAAATGATTTAAGAACGTTTCCCAAGCCTCCTGCAATGACAAAGGGCCCTACTTTGAAGCAGTAACTTGCATCTGATTCTCTCGTGATCAGTAAAAATCTAAAATTCTACCTTATATCTACACTGACAATTATAGATGCTCATTTTTGTCCTGAAGATGAACTCAACTAACTGAGTTCGAAACGTCGTCGACCGCTCACAACATGAACCCCTCATATTAAGTCTAAAAGAAAGTGGTTCAATTCCTGTTGTCAATGCGATGTTTTCTTTTAAAGTTCACTTTCACCGTTTTTGTCACGCTTACTGTCACTGAATATGTGAGCATCTGAATTTATTTCATTGTATAATAAATATCTGTTATACTTTGACCTTCTTGTCCCTGTTCTATATTAACTATCACTCTCTCTTTTCAAAATTTATTTTAAAAAACCTTTATTTAAACGTTTACCTTTTAAAGGTTTTCCTATCCTGGACCTTTTAGGCCATTTAGAACCGTTGTGTGCGAACCAGCATGCTTTGCCCCATGAACAGGAACCGGCGTTAAATAGCCTGCAGGTCCCGTTGAATGGTGATCTATTGCCTGGCTTCCGGCCCCCCCGAAAGGTTGTCCCTTCCCTTCCTGCTTTGTGTCTTTGCTCTTGTCACTGTTGGAGATGCTGGGCTTAGCTGTCCCTTCCACTGCGAGCTTACCCATGTGCATGACCCACAGCCTCACCTCTAGTTGGTCCCACTCTAATTCCGGGTAGATGGCCCTCTTTTTCCTAAAGTCACAGTCATTGCGATACCAGCCCATTCCCCCACTATTCGCGGCCTCTTCAGTGATAATGCTTGCATATTAAAATTGCCCTGGCCCTTGGTCCGGGAACCTTTCCATTATTACCGCCGCCAGAATGGCGAATGCTTGTCCCCATGTGCCAATGTTCTTTTCAGGCCACGATTGAAAGCGCACTTTCTTATCATCCTCCTTGGCACCCATCTTCCTAGTGTCAATCCCTTCTGCCCCGTGCATGAGTAGGGTGAAAATGTCAATAAACTCTCTCTGCCAGATACCTTCTTTGGCTGCCAAGGGCACTTCCCACCCCAAAGAGCAGCGGCCGGATAGTAGCGGTGCCATAGTGACCAAGGGCTTTGGCACTACAGCGAGGGCTGACACAGTTGGTGGAGCCGCCGGTGAGACCACAATGGGTGTGTTGGGTGCGTTCACCGCCTGGGGTAAGGCCGAGTTGGCTGCGGGGTTGGTCGTCGGTGGAGGGAGACCCCCAACCGGAGACTCTCCTCCCACGGGCACGGGGATTGCCAGCGCCAGTCTCCCCACCTGAGCAAGGGGTGCACTGGATGGGCTGCCCGAACCCGCCCAAACTTGCGTGAAAGCTGGTGGTGCCGGTGCCCCCACGGGGAGGGGGGGAACGGCTGTCCCAGCCCCACTGTGCGGACTGGTCAGTGCTAAGCCCGCTCTGACCTCAGACATAAAGCTCCTCAAAGTGTCAGAGAGATTACCAAGATCTTCCGATGTAGCATAGGCCGCCGGGGGCGGGCAGCTGACAGGTGTGGCCGATGGTCCATTTCCCATAGCCGGGGATACCTGGAGGAGGGTGGTGGCCCGAGGGGGGGGCCGCGGCCCGGCTCCTCGCTGGTGGCTGTTCTGCCGGAAAGTCTTTGACCGTGGGTCTATGTATCCTCTTGGATCTAGAGGGGCCAGCCTCCTCATTATGCTTCTGTTCCGTGGGCGGGACCTCGCTGGCGATTCCAGAGTCCTGGGGGTTGTTGGCTTTCAGCAGTTCTGTGGCCCAAGCCAACCTCTTGGCCTTAGCTAGTTCGAGAAAGGCTGCGATTTGTGCATCTTCGGAGATGCCGGTCGGGGTCTCCTCGACTTGGGACCTCATCGAAAAAAGCGGAGGGGATCCCTCACTATCCATGGATTTCCGAGCGTGGGCCTCCCAATCTGGAAGGATAAGGAAAAGAGTTTAGCCCAATGCCCCTCACCGCGTAGCACCACTAGCCCAGGTCTCTGCGCGGGGTACCAGTTCTGGCCCCCGGTGGCTATGTACTTACTTATGACCGAGTAACGCGGGCGGAACGTCGGGCCTGTCGTACCGGTCGTTTTCAGAGGCACTGTGGGTGGAGATGAAAGAGAGGTTAGACGTTGTCCCCAAGCCTCCCTGCCCCCGCCTTAAAAACCTGTGCGCCATGTAGGACCAGCCCGGGTCCCCCTTGGGCCGGGCAGCACTAGGGATATCCCTGCTCACCAGCAATGGTCGCCGTAACTCGGGCGTGCTAGAATGACCTGCCTCCCCCATACCTGCAGCGTGCGTGTGTCCCTTTGTAATCCGGCGTCGACGCGCTGCTCTTCTCCTACAGACCTGCTGGGAGATAAACACATGTGAGGCAAGGTAGGGCAGTGTAATCTTAAACAACTAGCATGAAATGAGTTTCCCCTTCTTTGTGCCATGGCCGGTCGTGAGCCTGCCACCCCCTACGTGGCATACCTCAATACACTAGTGGCCGGCTAGTTTCTGCCGCACCCGCTGGTGCCCCGGTGCTGCTCCTGCGGACCTGGATCCCGCAGCGACTGGAACTGCAGATAGCGGAAACACATGTTAGCTGCGGGGCCTTCCCGCAACCTTCCCCTACCAGGCAGCAAGTGCAACTGCCGTAAATCGCGCGTGCTGACCGCATGCAGCTGGGACGCAAGCATTCGTAGGCCTGTGACATGGATACACCTTGATACCGTGCGCTGTGCCCTTTAGCCGTCGAAGTGCCATGCTTTAGCTCCTTTGACTTGCCCCTCCTAGCGCCCTGCCTTGCACAATTTCATCCACATTATACAGCACCTCTGTTTCACTGGTCCTCAACAGGCGCGTGTTCTTTCGCAATCGTGTTACTTCCAGTTTAAGTATACCCCCTATGCTTGCGTGGTGCCGCGCTAACTCGGCGGTCACCTCTACTTTTTGAACAACATTTTTTTTTAATTAAGTTCATTGCGCCACTCGACCGGAATCATGGCGCATTGCGTGCGCCAGTCCTGTGCACATTCCAGCACGGGAAGCTGAATGGTTAGTCCAACCTTCCCGGCTGCGAGGGGACCCATGTGCTGGGGGCAAGCCTTTGTGACCCATGGCCCGATTTTATATAAAAGAACTCAAACAAGGGTCTCACCGCGCCCTACATGCGAGCCAGTGTTGTAAGCATTCGGCACCGTGCGCTTAAGTTATTTACCCGGAATCACAGGACGGGGGGGGTGGTCGGGACGATGACGCGCACCGCACGTGCACTCTATATGGCTCCACGCTCGCCTGAACAATTGCAGTGCCCGCCCCCATGGTTACGGTGTTGACGCTTTCTATAGCGCGAACTATGAGCGGGGGTATACCGAGCGCCTTACACGCGCTCCGATGTTTTTGGCCTTAGGCACTGGGAGCGTAAACGATTTGCCCGGAATCGCCGCAAAAAGTGAGGGAGGCTGGGGGGGACATAGCGCACCTGGATATGCCCGCCCCCTAGCCTTATATGGCCCTGAGCTCGCAGGCTCGCATGCGTTGAACGCCGCCATTGGTCCTATGCTGCAGGTTTCAGATCACGCGAAAACGAAACAAAGGTGCCGGCGCGCCTAACCTAAAGGATGTGACCCCCTGAGGCTCCGACCCTGGTTTCGGCGCCAAATTCAGCAGTCCAGCCTGTGGACCACCTCCGAACATGGTAAGTCAAAATGCCATCGCCTAGACGCATCGGCGAGGCTCACGGCACAAGTAAGCCACAATATTGCGGGGGGCACTAGTATTAATTTACAACCTGTCAACGCTTTTACGTTGCATCCAACGCCCTACCGCTTGCCCCGCTCTGTCTGAAATTCGGGAAAAGCCCTTAGCTGGGTGGCTCGGACCACCAACCTTTTCCAGTTAACGTCCGAAAATGCACCCCAAATGCCATGATATTGCCACCCGCATGACGCGGCAACCGCTTGCACCACAGATACCAGCATAGCGATCCCTGTGGAGGCAGAATTCCAGCGGAGTCCCGAGCACTGGGCCGCGGGGGGCTATCGCACAGTTTGCAATACAGACGGCCGTAGCCAGCATGCTAGCGCCACCATGATAGCAGTGCCCTAGCACTGGGTCCCCAGTAGGAGAGACTCTCTTCGTCAGTGCCCCTGCCTGTCCTCAATTCACTAAGGACGCCCCACAAGCCCGCCGCCCGAATCGCCCGCCCCTTGAAACATGCCACTCCGTATTGAATTTCGGGCAGGGATGCTGCGGGGCTCGCGCCCCCCCCCCGCTCATGGCAACCGATGCCAACAGGGCCCCGTACTACCTGGTACTGCCCAGGGACAGGGCCGGGAAGGTAGCGAGCGGCACTCAGCGGTTTAATTTAGCGGACGTCGACGGACTGCACCGAAACGGACGAGACGGCGAGCGATGCGGCGTGCGAGGCGAACAAGAGGCCGCCAGCATAGTGGGGGAGGGCTATATAGCCTTCCCCCTTGCACAGAGAAGCCCCGGAAGTGACGCCCCTCGCGTCACTTCCGGGCAGGAAGAGGAGGGGGACACTGGTCGGAGTCCCTGCCCCCCAGGAAGGGGGGGGGGGGCGGGGAGTGGTGACCGGTGCCCAGGCGACACTAGGGCGCTGACCGCTCTAGTGGCCCCCTGTGGGGTCAGCGGCATACCCATTGCTGCCAAAACAGAACATATGCTTTGGGTTAGCCCCTTGCTCGATAGGGTGGCATTGCTATCTCTCATGTGTCTGCTCTTCTTTTGATGGCCCAGGTGCATATTGGTCTCACAGTATTTTGACTGGAAACGAGTGGTAGCTTCCATTGCTCATTTGAGAGGATACTTTTTGTTCCGCATCTGTTAGAGGTGAATGTATTTTCTTGCTGTCTTCCCCCATATTCCTCGCCCCCTAAATGTGTTCAACTAAATCCCCTCCCTGAAGCTGCCACCTCCACTTTCCATCCTGCTTCATTAGTTACTGTTTTATTTGTATTTGTTTATATTTTTACGAGAGCCAGGTAGGTGAAAAGTGCTACCGTGCTACGTGCTTCTAGATATTTGTGCTGTCAGACACTTTCTTTCTTTCTTTAATTTAACTTTCTAATATGGATGTCAGCCATGTTAGAATGGTAAATTAAAGAGAACAAAATGCGTCATAACTCCTTTTCACTCATAGGCTTGTATGCTTGTGACGTGTAGGCACGCATCGGCGGGCATCTTGGAATGGGTTTTTCCATAGAACAATACCCACTGCAAGATTGCTGTCCATGCGTGTGCTTTTGTCATGATCATGATGCGCATACGGTGACATCAAACTGCTATCGAAAAAGCAGGTGCAGTGGCCTCCGGTTCCAGGGATCGTAGGAGCTTTCTACATCCTAATAAGAGATTTTTTTTAAATGTCCAAACCTGGAAGCTGAGGGGCGGGGCTATTCTCCTTGTTTCATAGGGGGCCCGCGGCACCCTCGCGATGCCATTGACTGCTCTAATAATTAATTAAGCATCACTGTTGCTAAGTGGTTACCCTAGACTTTTACACCGGGTACTGCGCTGTGGAATATAACTCTTTGACAGTACTGTGAACTGGGTCTCCTGTAGGTGACTGATTTAGTCAGGTCGTGGGTGGGCGATTATAAAGCGGTGTTCTATTTGTACATTTTACCAATACTGCAGCCTGTTGGATTGGAAAGACAAAGATGTCGATCTTGCATCTAGATTTCACTCCGTGCCACCAACGGTTACATTTTTATATAAACTCTTACGAGTTTTTTGTGAATGGTTATACGATTGCCATAAAGTTTCTGGCGACGCTTGAGAGCTTTAGATGTGAGGCTAAAGCCAGGGAGAGTTTCTCACAGTGCCTATCAGTGGGGTTTACAGTGTTCATAATAAGTGATCATGCAGTCATTGGCCTCTCTGCAGATCGTACAGAGCAAAGGTCATGAATGCCATTTATAATTATGATTTCAAGCAAAAGTTTGTTAAAGGGACACAGCTGTCAAATTATTTACAGTGTGTGGAGGGATGGTGAAGGGTAGGCACCGTAATGTTTGCAGGAGATAGGGAAAGGAGGATGCAGAAGAGGAAAGAGATGAGATGTGAAGGGATGCAGATGGAGGGTTTCAGAGAGAAGTGGAGCAAAAAGGGTGTTTCCACACAGAAATTAGTGAGTAAAGCGGTGTGAAGGGGAGAACAGGAGTGGTTGCAGCATTCTGAAGGCCACTATCCTTTGAATAGGGTTCAGTAATACTTAATTCACAGTTTTATATTACCGGAATTGATAAATTATCAATTATAATTATTCAGAATAAAATCCAATATTACTCATTTGTCTGATAAACAAACATTTGGAAAATGAATAGGTTTGGCTTATTTTAAGAGATTGTCTGTTATTTTGCGATGTCTGGATGCAATAACCAAAAGCTCATAAAGGGCACAAAAAAATACTGGTCGGATGGCACGCTATGGAAAGCACAGGATTTTAGTTTGTAGGCTTTAAGGCCACACCATGAATCACAGAAGCCACACCTCTGCAACGAATTGTATCGTATTGTATTTAAATGTATAAAGTGCACTGTAAATCTACGGGCATCCTGGCGCTAAGACACACTAAAAAGAGAAGGTAAAGAGCGAGCTGCAGAACTAAGCCGGCCTGCTGGTTACACTCTAGGGAAGAGCCAGGTCTTAACTTTCTTACGGAACAGCAGCAGCTCCTGTAATTTCCTCAATTCCGGGGGGAGACTATTCCATAGGCGAGAGGCTGCTACGCCGAACGCTCGTCCCCCCCATTGTGGATCTCTTAATCCTCAGGATTGTTGCCAAATTAGCTGCCGAAGAACGCAGGCTACGTACAGGTGCATACCATCCAAACCTATGCTGGAGCGGTTTGGGTCCAAGTCCGTGAAGCGCTTTAAAGGCAATACACAAGGACTTGAACAATATCCTTTGTCTCACCGGGAGCCAATGCAGCTCAGCTAATGCCTGAGATGTTGATGACCCACAAGCTTTGCTTCTGCCGCCTGGATACTCTGGAGCCGCGAGATCGGATAACTCGGGGACTCCAGTTTCAGAGCATTACAGTAATCCAAGCGGCTAAGGACAACACACCTAACCACTGTGCCTCTTACTTGAGGAGGCAATAGTGGTAATACCTTACGAAGTCCTCTAATTCCTGCATATGTTTCTTAGGCCACATCCCTTTTGAAGGATCCTCACTTTTGTAACTAGTCCTGCCAAGTGCCACATAACATGGGTTAGATGCATGCATCTGGGTAATTTTTACTGCATCACTGCAAGCAGCCGATGTTGTCACGCAATTACGCTGAGCAATGTGTTCAGTCTGTGTGTTTGCTCTGGTGCGGATGCCTAACTAAATTATTAATATTTATTAGGCCTACGAGTAAATTTAATTACGTCAGAGTAATCAGAGTAAATTCAGTAATTCAGTGTTACTCTTTGACATAGAATTATCAATATTAACATGATTACTCCCGCTCATGTAATTATAAAAAATTTGGAGTAAACAATTCTCCTGCAAGGGCGCATTTTGCGAGCGGGTGCTCGCGCTACTGTTCGTGTTCTGTTGCATCTGGCGCTATTTTCTTAGCGCCATATGAATCTTCGCTTCCATTTTGGATGGAAGAGTTTATTTTGCACTAAGAAACTAGGGCTACACGATGGGAGTAAATTGGTGGAAAATCCTTCCCATGTGCACATTTAGAAAGCTAACAAGTGGTTGATTACGCTGTGCTATTCATATTCTGTTGCATTTAACGCTATTTCTTAGCACAAAATACACCCTTGCCTTCGTTTTGGACACAAGGGGGGGATTTTTGTGCTAAAAAATAGCACTAAACGCAGAATTACTCTTCTTGCTTAGTTTAGCATTATGTAGCAGTATTTTTCGGCAATTTTGCATGATTACATTACGCAGATTTACACAAGTTATGCCCACCCCTAATATTTATCCTTCAGCTCAGTATTATCAATGGCAGCTAAGTGCTGCCTAGGCCCTTCTCTGTCAGAGTGTCACGTGGCTCATAGTGGAAGAGGCACTAATGCTCATTGGCCAGCAGTGTGTTTACGCCCACTCTCGACGATGGTCAGGCTGGCTCCACGTGCACTGTGAAGTATGTCTGGGACCTCGAAACAAAGAGTCGGATTTTGAAAAGGAAGAGCTGTCTCTGGTCGACTGAGCCAAAGCAGAGCACACCTCGGCTGCGCAGCATACCTGCTGACCAATGGCTAGTTAGTCTTGGACACCAAATGAACCCAACCAAGCAACCGCAGCACATAATAAAGGTGAGCAAAAAATACATTTTGCATGCTGACTTACTCTGTGGCCTGAGGCGGCAAGGCTGCACACAGTGGGAACCCACGGTAATGCGTCCCCTCCATTTAGCTCTCTCTCAGATAACATTTCCACATTCCGTCCTTTATTCTCTTTCATCTTTGTATATCTCTTTTTCATTGTCTCTTCATTCTTTTTTTCTTCCATTCTCTTCTTTTCTTTCTTTCATCCCTTTTTTGCCCTTCTCTCTTTCTCCTTTCTTGCCTATTGCTACTCCATATCACTCTTCCAATCCTTTCGTCCATCCTTTAGCTCTCTCTCTTCCTTACTTGTGCTCTCCGAGTTTCACTCTCTGAGCTTCTCTGGACACCCATTGTTTTGATCTTTCTTTCTGGCATTTGCTGTCTTTTCTCTCTTAATCACCATTTCCTTATTGTTTCTTTCCTTTTCTTTACTCCCCGTAGAAATGAGCGAGCCAACAAAGGCAGACCCGAAACAAGGCAAGCCAAGAGTCTAGCTTGGCTTTAAGAGCCCATGCATGATCCCTGAAAATGTTTGGCACACAAATCATACAACAAAAACCATGTACGAATATAATAAAGTCTCCTCATGTATTTGAAAAATAGTAGTTTTGTGACATGCAAAAGTGTTTCACCTTAGTAAATCAGATTATATCACTGCATTCTGAGGCACTTTTTAAAAGTGATTATTTTTAAGCATGAACGTAGAAGTATTCATGCCATTTGTCCTGATGACAATACCACTACTAAACGGAGATGCAAGTCAGTTGTCATGTACACCCTACATGACGTCTAGAGTCTTATTATATATGGAGCAATATGTGGTCTATTAAATCAAACACACACGTTTTTTTTACAGCGCACATCGTGAACTCATATACTTGAAAGTGCTCCTATATGTGATTATGAAGGAAAAAGCGGACTTGGTTAAATATTTGTCATGAGTCACACATTTTGGTCAAGTGGGGAATCCAGGATTGGTGCCAGGTTTTCTGTTTTCAAATTGTGCAATTCAGCTTCTAGATGCAGAACTCCTTCTCCTCTGTTTTCTAGTGAAGGGTACTGTTTTGTCTTCAATTATTTTGGTAATGAAGTTACAGCATGGATGGCAGGCAGAAGTCACATGAAAGCTGGGTTCGTTTTGGGATCAGAGGGTCAAGAGGACATCAAGCTGAACCACACCCAGGCAACTAGCCCAATCTTGGTTCATTTTTCCAGTAACTCTCCCGCCTCTACTCCCCTGTCCACATATTGGGCCATCATTTTTTGTTATCACACTTTTGTCTTCATCTCCTCCTGTTTTTATTTTTATTTCTTTCTTGTGTTCACCTCTTGCCTTATTTCCCTCCCTCTTCATTTTCACCAGTTGTGTCTTACTCTGCCTTTCATTTTATAAACAATACTTTACCAAGTTGTCTCACTATCCTCTTGAATTATTTAACATCGTCTTCATTCTCTGTATGCACTACTTTCTTTTGCATTGTTTTTGAATCTGATGTCTATCTTCCTATCTCAAAGAAGCAAAGCTGGCATTAGTGCAGCAGGTGCAGTGGCACTGGATCTCCGAGGTGCGAGGACCCACTGTACCACTATTTTAATTATTTTCCACAATCCAACAGGCACAGCAGGGCTTTTCTCTGCCCTTGAATTATGTTTTTTTATTAATCGTGCAAATAAAGTAATACCTACCTGTCATACCTACCCATCTATGATCGAACTGGGTCTCATAGTAAACTTTCTACACCACTTCTGTCTCCCTTAGTTAGGCATCCTGCATATCTCACACTGTCACCTTCACAAGCCTTGCTGCCTGTTTTTCCTCTCCTCGCACTTTCTTTCCTCCTCTCTTCATGCTTTCTCTCCTCCACTTTCTTTGTTCTTTTCCCTCTTTCCTGTTCTATTGTCTCTCGGTGCCCTCTCCAGCCCCTTAATTCTCTCTTGCCCTTTGTTTTTTTATCTTTTTCCTTACAAGCCCCAGTGCACTCCACTAGCCCTCGATCTGTTTGGAAATCTGACAGCAGCACTTGTATCAAACTGGGAAATGCCATTAATGCCAGAGAGGCCTCGCTCTGTAGGCACAAACCCAATCCCATCCTTTTTTGACAATGGCCCTTATTCCTGCACTGTTTACAAACAGCAAAACGGGCGGCACTGTCAGCCCTTGGAGTGCAGTGGGTGGTTGGAACTCTGTACTGTCTGCAGTCCTCTTCCTTTGTTGGTTTGCAAAGGTGAGCAGCGCTGCACTCAGTGCTTAATTTGAGATGGTGGTTTATGTGCTCCCCACCGCCACTTAATTGGTTTCTGGTTGCTGGGCACCGGCATTTGATTGTCAACAGTGCACTTAGTCTACCACATGGTGGCGCTGCTCTGCTAATTTAGAGATGAGCATAACAACAGGTGTTTATGAATACAATACACATGAAAAATTACCAATACCTGCCTCCCTAGCCATTCCTTTAGCTTTGGGGACCTGGAATAATCTAAACTGTTGCACTTGCAGGCGTGAGAGATGGTTAGTAGTTGTTTTGGCAGCGGTGACAGGGCCAATGGGTGGTGCAAGGTGTAGTGGCATCTTGGGAGAGCCTTGGCACTTTCTTATTTTACACATTAAGCACTGCGCATACTCCTCAGGGCTGTCAGGAGTGCACACGCTGAGTGGTTTGACAGTTGTTCTGGAGTTTCTGGGACAGTCCTAGGTGTGGTGCAACGGCCAGGGAGGCTGACTCCGGAACACGGGGGATCACGGTTCGATCGCTGGCGGCAGGTTAGCCCAACACCATGTGACTCTGGGCAATAGCTCACTTAATCTTCCTGACGGCCCCCAGCGCCGGGAGGTAGCTGTGCGCTTTACAAATGCTGGTATTTAATTTCCCCCTCTGAAATTGCAAATAAAAAAATAAAAAAATACACGTCCCCATTTTCCGAGGATAAACGGAACACCAAGGTTAACAACTTTTCATATGTTCGAGCATAAGATTAGTTATCATCACATTTTAGAAAGCAAATAAATTAACATGGATGGGTTAAAAGCTGTGTTTATTTACACCTACTGCCTCTTTGTTTTCTATGTTGGTGAACGGTGTCAATTAAGTCATTCTGTGCCCCTTGGTTGATGCAAAATCGTAGTTCTACTTCTATTTTTGTAGAATTTCCCGGGTTTTTGTTTCCAAAAGTTAGCTATTCTAGCCTGTGTGGTCACTGGAAACCTAGGAATTGAGTACGGGCACACATTGAGAATGATGCAAGGGTTTTGCCAGGCTGTTGTGCCAGCACTGTCCTCATTAAATTGTGTTTAGCACATTAGATCACACCCGCACTGCACCCTCTATTCGACTGTTAATCACTCAAATTGCGATAGTGTCACTCACCGTCACACTTGAAGTAAGCAAATGCAGAAATAGACATTTTACACATTTACTGAGAAGTGGAAGCTATGTTCATCGCACTTAAAGCCACGAATAGAACGACGGAGTCGGTGTCCAGGTGCGTGTACCCTCGGGAAGCTTTGACATAAAGCGCAGGACACAGCATTTATCGTTTCATCCATGGGTGTAGAACATGTACCCACTAAAATGTTTCGCAGGTCTATGTTAACAAAACGTACTTTTGTCACAAAGCAGACCACGCTCACAGTTGATAAAGTTGAACACGCCATTGGCAACCTTTAGCCCTCAGCAATAGAGCGAGCGGGGAGCGATTCCTTCCCGGGATGGTCGCCCCTGTCTCCGCCCTGCACCTGGCTCCGCCCCGGCCGCTAAAGAGACAGGGGAGGGGCCCCACAAGCGCTGGGCTCCTCCACATCCGCCACCCGGCACAGTCTATAAGCGAGGAGCGGGCATCCTGCGCGGCGTGGGTGAGTTGCCCTCACGGGATCGTCTTTTTCTTTCAGGGTCAGAGGGCAGGGACGGGCTGTTGGAGGGGCTTCAAAGGAAGAAGGGGAGCTGTCCTCAAGCAGTTCTGCCTTGCAGGCGTTTCGTGGTTGCATCCTCGACTATGTGGTCTGCCCGGTTCCTAAGACTAGTTAAATAAATGCAGCTTTAGCCCGTGAGGTGAAACCTAAGACGCTTCTGTATGAAACAAATTTAAAAGGAGCCCTTCCCCTCTGTAGCACGCGGAAATCCACTTCAGGAGATTTTTATAACATATCTGGACATGGGCGTCCTGCTCCCCAACCATTGATAAACAGAGTGTTTTAAACTTTGCATAAGAGACTTTCTTTACAGTAGAACCGTTTTAACAGTGAATGACGGTTCTCTGTCTTAAACTTGAAGCATATGTCAGAACTGTGTGTTTACCCTGGAGTTCGGGGAGTTATTCGTGTGTTATTTCTGTGTAGACATTTGAAGTCACCGAGGGTGATGCAATCCGTAGCCCTGACCCCACACACTGTGCATCATTAAATCGCTCTGGCAAAACAGGGTCGAGGAGGCTCCGCCCAAGCTTGGGAAATGCAGTCAAACCATGACATTTGACCTTTCGAAGTGTTCACGCTTCTCGTAGACACGTTTGTCGGTCGAGTATCGTTAGGGAACGAACCCCAGACACGCTCAAACCAAAGAAGACACACTGCCAACCGCAAACCCCAAACGTCGTAGCGTGCGAAGCGTGTGAATAAAGCGCTGTCTAAATGTATGTAAAGTACATGTAAATAAAATGCAACTCCTAATATTTAAACGACTTGGTCAAAAGCGACCCTAATATATTGTTTTCTTTGCCCCAAGGTACCACAGATAGGTAAATATTTCAATCGAGAAGAAATATCTATAAACAATAAATTACAAAGCATTGTCGTCTATTCCTCTTTTCCCCAATAAAGGAATTATTCCTCAGATATCCTTCGTGAGAATACTCTTGTAACGAAGTAATCTTTAGAAAACAGCAGTGCAACTGTTATTATTAACATATTCTTAGGCCCAAAATATATAGCTCAACATTCCTTGTTTTCTAAAAATCTTTGGCACTTCTTATTGTGACTTAGTGACAAGACAAACACAAGGAAATGATGGACGGAGTGCTGAAACTTTTTTGAAACTTTTCAGACACTCGCGCTCTGTCAATTATCTACTTGTGTTTGTTTTGTTCACACTAGTTGGCAGGGTATGCCCAGACGTGGGACACTGGATTCAAGCTAGCCTGGCTGATATGGGGTGTTACCCCGAAACCGGTCCTAGGATGCTTGTTTTCGGTTTCGGCTTAGCAGTTCGGCCGGACTGTTCCCATGAGGCACAGGGTCAAGACTCATTTGCATATGGCTATGTCCGAACTGGGGTGGCGAAGTGAGCTAAAGAACAATGATGCATTTAACCCAGATCTGTGACTGGGGGGGGGGGGGAGTGTCTGAAAAGTTTCAACACTCCGTCCATCATCTCTTTGTGTTGGTCAAGTGACCAGACTTGCCATGCGCTTTTCCACAGAACTCTATGAAGGTATTATAGGCAAAAAAAAACCTTAAGCTTGAATAGCAAGCAGTTTGCAGAGCCTGACTAAGTGTGCAAGCGTGCCTCTATTGCAGGCAGAATTATTTTTGTGCAGGGAGAGTAAGGAAAAGTGACACTCCAGTGGCACAAACCTCTTAAAAATAAGCCACGAGGGGTCTCATTTATGGCATTTCGGCATAGGGCAGCGCAACAAGGCACATTGCTGCGCTGCCCTGCGCCATAGTGAAAGGGCAGGAAGGCACTGTATGTGAGTAATACAGTGCATGCCTGTCCTTTCTGCCTGTGCTGGTGCCGTTTTGGCAGCCTAGCGACAACATAAGCATCCTTGCACTATGGTACAAGGGTGTCTGTGGTCTGTGTTGCAGGCAGGATTGTTTTTGTGTAAGATGGGGAACCTTCCTGCACAAAAACAATCCTGCAAGGCATTTTCCTCTTTCTATGTGTGCTGCAGAATGAAGCACACATTGAAAGAGGAAAAAAGAGGAGAAATAAACATATTTCTCCTTGTTATGCGTCACCTCGGGAGGCCTACAGATTTGATGCTACCCCAGGATTATTTAATCACTTTGTAAATTCAGGACTGTGTCAAATTCCATGAGTTTTGCGTGGAAAAACCCAGTGCAATGCCCTTGAAATGCCTTCCAGGTGCAGAGTAAGGCTATGCAGTGGGTTGGGCTGCGTCGCCTTACTCATGATTTATGAGGCCACACAAAGGCACGCATGGTGGCTTTGCATGGGTTCATAAATCTTAGAGAGCCCTGTGTCACACATGTACCACTTTAGGTGGTGCAAAAGTGACGTAGGGCTCACATAGATAAGCCCCTAGAAGTATTCACTATTTCTTCATGTGATTTACGTCACTTCAATTCTCTGGTGAAATTTGTACTGTTTTAGAGCTGTTTACTGTGGTGCCGGTATGAACAGTGCCTGTTTTTGCACAAAGTTTCTAAAATCCCATGCTTAAAATGCAATACATCAGTACATTAAGGATTGATTACACAGGCAAATATGCTGTCGTCCCAAACTGATCGAAATATAGCGCCTTACGAGCAGGCCCGGCTCCAGGAATTTTTATTTGGGTGGTCCAAAGGTGCATTTGGGTGGGCCACTGCGGGCTCGATTTGTCGCATATATGTCTGGGCAGGCCTGCTTCAGGGCCCTCCTTTATCTCTTCTTAGTCTTACAAGGCCCAGTAAAACGCACTCTTTTCCAAATCTCATTCTAAATTTTATCATTCTCAAAAAGTGTTTTTTCCATGTAATGTTCCTTTGATGGGAAGAGGAGGTTTCTGAGGTGGGAGTATCGGGCAAGTTACACTTCTCGGGCTCCCTCTGTGCGAGCCTTCAGGGACAATCCCTCTTCATTACTACCTCCACCTGACCCCTGACTCTGCAGCGCAATCCCTTACAGGCTTAATTATCCACTTCTCCTCTCCAGTGTACCTTATCTCACAGCTGACCTTGGGCCCCAACCCCATATCAGGCACCATAGGGCTCCACTTTCATTTTCTCCCGGTAAAAACATTAGTAAAATCACCTTCAAACTTAAAACATTGAATATAGCAGTAAATATAATTAGCACGCACTTGAAAGTATGTTCCACAGTACCCCTTATGACCCGACTGCTAATTAAATAAACAAAAACAGAAAGGCCATGACAGGGCCGGCTTTAGCGCTGATGCGAAAGTTTTTTTTGGTGCCACACCAATAACCTCTTTCTCTGTAAATCCCTTTACTGTTACCTTCCTACAGTGCCCCTCATCCCTCCATGCCCACCCCCCCCTATTGACCTCCTCGGATTCCCTCACTGCCACACACCACAAGTGCCCCTCATCTCCCCATAGCCCCTCCCCCTCATGACTTCCTCCTTTGATTCCCTCACTGCCACCCTCCAACAGTGCCCCTCATCTTTACATAGCCCCTCTCTAATATGCATTTCATTTGTTGTATAGCGCTACTCATATCAGTGTAGTGTGTGTCAGTACTTTTTGTTGTGTTGCCTTTCGCCATGTGGAGATGAAGGGGTGAAAAAATAATCAAAGCCTCGTTAACATGTATATGGTCTTTTAAAGACCTGTGAAGTACTGGGGCGCGGCTGCGATAATCTCAAAACTGTTTGTGTGTGTGTGTGTGAGTGTGCGCGCGTGTGTGCGCGTGCGCGCGCCCGGGAAGCTGTCTCAGCCCGGGCGCACACACAGACAGACAGCCCTTTGAGCCCAATGCCGTTGCGCGCGTCTGCCTTCAAGCCCTCACTTCGAGGGCCAAGGCTCCTGTTTGGGTGGGCCAGGCCTGCTTAGGAGTTTCAATTACGCAAAATATAAGGCAAAGTGGACCGCACAACTAACCACAAACACCAAACTGCATTGGTTCTTCAGAATGTGTGCTAGAAATCTGCATTGATGTAAAGTGTGCAATATGTGTCAGCAGAACTGCAACATAATGAGAGAACACTCATACTCATTTACTGGAGCAGAGTCTGTGCCGGAAATGGAAAAAATACTCTGGAATCTCATACATTGGCAGCAGAAATGGGGCGAATTCAAAAGAGGTGGAGGAAAAAGGAACAGAGTCTGACAATCAACGTATACTTTTATTTGTTTAAAAACCCTGCTCCCAAACACATTTGAAACAAGGGTATATTAGATAATAAATCTGTACTGTCTTACTTAATGGTTAACAAACAGACTGCATTTTAAAGTATCTTATGGGGTCAGGGCACCTGCTGCAGAGTTCTTTGTGTACTCGAGCCTGCTCCAGTGCATAATAGTAATAAGATTATTGAAGTGGCTAATGCACTTGCTCTAGAGTTTTATGTGTAGACTGACTGGTCACAAGCGTCATCCATGACAACATAGCGTAGAGGATTTAACTGCATATAACATGCATGTCACAGATATGTAGTGCAGCTTTACTTGCAGGGATCCTTGTGTTACTTATAGGTAACATCTTCCAATTCTTTGGTACATAACTTAGAGGGGTATATGTTTAGAATCTTGCTGTTTCATCACAGTCTTTTGGTATTCTAAGGTTGTTAAGCAATGTGCTTTGAGTTGTAATAAACAGGGACGACTCAAGGGCAGTGCGACCAGTGCCACCGCACCGGGCGTTGAGAGCATCATGTGGTGCCGTGATTGCAAGTTTATTATGGTTTTAAAAGCACCTTCTGCCGCGTTCCTTGGCTCCAGGCGACAATAAAAATATCAATATAACTCTAGTGATTAACGTTCTTCCTGGAGAGATATCAGAGTTGTGTCTAGTGGAAGTGTTGCCTCACCCTACAGTAGTGCAGAGGGTTAATATGCCTGCTGCAAAGAACGTGTACCGAGTAGATCACAAAGTGAATATATAAAGTAATTAGGTCAGTGGGTTCCTGCTTTTGTCAGAGAGATCCTTTTGTTACTTGCAGTTTATGAGTTAAACTCCTAATATGGAACAGTGATTTATGAACTGTCATCAAAGAGCTGCATGCAAACTACAAGGTATAGATTAGAGCCCTATGATTTCCCTCCAGTCTTTCCTTAACCTGATGTTGCAAAAAGGGTTAATTTGGGTAGAAATCGATTCTTATTATTTAAGAGAATCCTCAAACATGGTGTTAGCTTTGTACGTCTCCAGACTAGGCACTCTTAAACTATCCTGCCTGCCAGTGTGGGTGACATGTGACTCCTACACCTTCAGGTCCTCTGGCTTATATGACATTTCTTGTACACTGATTTACACACCCATGATTCATTCATTGTCTCTGTGTAACGAGTGTGTGATGCAAAGTGCTCTGACACCCTAAACTGGTGTGCGTGATGCTATACAATTAATTAAATGCATGTGAGATAAAGTGGGTATGAGACTCGAGGGACACTGTTAAAGGGTGATGGTGAGGGAATCCGTGGTAGAGGAGGTCATGGGGGGCGCCAACAAATGTCTCACCGTGCTCCACCAGCGCTAAAGCCAGCCTGGTAATAAACACTTATGAGTGTAATTACTGATACGTCTGACATTCTTACAGAGAATGCATATTTACTATGCACAGAGGTTGTATGTGTCATAGTTTAGCTTTTTAGCAGTTGGTAAGTTACAAGCTGTTTGCCGTTGATCCCTGGCATCATGGTGTTAGGCACCCGCTAGCCCCCAGCCAAGATGAAAGTCAAACAAAAGGGGTGCTGATGGCCCTTTAAGTGAGGGATATATGTTATTCCTACTTGGATTTAAAACTAAGCGGCCTCTCTCAGCCCTTGCAGGTTGGTACTCTGGACGTAAAGCACACAAAGGAGGGGGGACGGGCTAGGGGGTGCTGCTGAGTGTTTGTGAGTTTTGGCAAATTACAGTGGGACACATTCAGCATTTTTCACTGGGGTTGCCCTGGATCTCAGATCTCGCTATAATCTGGGGTCTGGCTCGGATTTCACAAGTGACTCAGTGATAGCTGCCGGGTCTGGCGGACCCCCCTCTAGTTTAGCATCCATAGCACAGGTTTGTGGAGTCAAGTTTTTGGCTCCCTAGAGCCCCTCTAGTTTAGCATCCATAGCACAGGTTTGTGGAGTCAAGTTTTTGGCTCCCTAGAGCCTGTTGACGATACACAGTGGGTTTTTGGTCTATAGCCCGGGAAACTGATATTACTCGTTGTGTTTTAAACCCAGGGCTTTTTCAATGCTAAGGATTTGGGATGAGTGGGAAAGTGTTTTATTGGACAACACTAAACGCATAAATGATGGGCCATGTGCAACATTTGCAAAGTGTGCCATGATGATGCAAACAAAAACTTTAAGAACTTAAGATGCGTATGTACAATTACACCTTTTCATCAGTGGTAATGTTTTTTTAATGAAAGCATTTCCTTAAAGTAGGCTTTTAATGCCAGTGTCTGCCAAACCCATTCACTATCCAAATAGCAAATATTTAATGGAAACGCTAACAATTACTGTGCTCAAGACTGATGGGTGTATGGATTTTCTCTCTTGTAGCTCGTGGAACAACATGGCTCCATCACCCAGCAAAGATTTGGGCTATACCCCTCCAGATGGTGGATGGGGTTGGGTGGTGGTCTTCGGAGCTTTCATTTCCATTGGATTCTCATATGCCTTTCCGAAGGCTATAACCATCTACTTCAAGGAAATCCAGGATTTTTTTGGCACATCATATAGTGAAATTGCATGGGTGTCCTCCATTATGCTGGCCACTATGTATGGTGCTGGTAAGTGAAATAAAGTTTGTTTACAAAATTGAAAATAATGCTAGCAGTTAATGCTTAATTTAGATATTTTGTCTGGTCGTCCATGCATGAATGTCCATTATTCGAGCTGTCTTTGTTCTATTGATGAGTAGGCCTTGTCATAGACTAGCAGGCAAACGGGGTAGCAGTTTGCAGCAGAATGTATTAAGGCATGAGTTAGCTAACAACCATGTTTGGTTGGTTCTTTGCAGACATTTAAAAAAAATGGTCTCCAAGTGACAGGTATATTACCATGACATAGAGTACGTTGTACTGTCACTTAATGATACATTCGAAAGACATTTCGTCTGATTCACAAAGCCATTTGTGTCCTCAAGTTCAGCTTAGGTGTGCAGATTGCTTGATTAACAAGTTCTCCTACAAGTATATATTAAAGGCAATACTGACTGCTTTGCTTTGGATCAGCTGCAGTTGCTTGAGGACAGTTCCTGACATCCTTCCCTAGATGGGGTTTCCAAAGTCGAAGCATGGATGAATCCCTTCTCGCACCAGGTAGACCCTATGCTTAGTGTCCTGATAAGATGTTAGGTTTATAAGGAGGAGGAGGTTATGACAACACCTTCTCAAAAGTAGTATCTCTGCAACCCCCACAGACAAATGACATTACCTGAATTATTTCCATCCTTGTGGTGATGTGTGATTCCCAAAGCATGTAAACCAAAGAAACAGACCCCTGAGTTTACATCCTTCGTGCACTGGATGCTCGATCTAACCTGGAAACAACCCTGGACCTAGAACATTGGAACAAGGACCACCGACCATGCTTACCTTCACCCGTGCTGATTTTCTCTCTGCTCTTTCACAGCTCCCCTGTGTACCATATATCGGTGCTCATGATACGGTTCAGCCTTCTGCTGCACCATTTCCTTTCCAGAGTGTCCCACTCAAGAACTGTATAAGGAAGTTGTAAATCGGAGGTAGGACATACATAGTTGGTGAACGTGGGGAACTTAGACTTTTGCTCATAGCTAGAACCTATTTTTGTTTCTTTTGAACTGAACGTACAAAATGCATGTTTTGCCCAACTCTCTTCATGATTGACCTTGTTGCGTCTCGCTCCCTGCTGTTGTTTGTAGAGCACGATAAACACAACAGAATTTACTTGTGGAAATTGCAATAGTAAATGTACTCCGTTTTTGCAGCACATGTTCTAAATATGTGTAAAGGTACACATATATCAGTAATAAGTACATAAATATAATTTTACGGAAATGCCTCTTTTTGTATGATCACTCCCTAAATTTTGGACTGATGCTCCTTGTTTTTCAACTTTGCTAATACTGGATTGGCGTTAGAGCAAAGGGTAGACCCAAAGATCACTGGGACCTGGGTATAGGACAATATAGAAAAAAGGTCCCAGAGCATAAAAGCTTGTAAAGCATTAACAGAATCAACATCAAAAATACTTAAACAATTACGTGATGGCAAAGTGTTATTTAATCACACTTAGCAAAATACACATTTTTGAGAAATAAATCAACACTGATCAAAAGTGCAAGGTGCCAAGGAGGGGGAGGGTGGTGAGTGAAGTGAGGTAATAGGGCGAGTGACATATAACGTTTTGACACTGTCACAAATCAATTGTTGGGCATATAACTCCATGCCGCACAGTCAAGATGAAATTCATTCCTTGGATATACATTCATTTACAGAACCATGTACATTTGAAAAAACACAGTGCACATTGCACTGTTGAAGGTACTGGTAAGGTTGTATGTCGACGTTTCGACCCCTAAACCCAGGTAGGTTGATTGGATCCTTACTAACGGGGTCTTCTTCAGGACAGAAGTGACGGTGTAACGGGGAGGAGGGGCACCGTGTTGGAAGGTTAAAACATAGTAGATAATGGCTTGGCGTCAAAAGGCGCAGGGGCTGGGAGGCTCCAAATGAGGTTGGGGTGAAGTACACTTAGTCCAGATCAAATCATTCTGGAAGCATTAATTACTCCAGCATCATTCGCCGTGGATAAACCATCGGTGGAAAGGTGAAATCAATCACAGAGAAATTGGCCTCATTACTCGCAGGAGGCTGCTGTCCTCCGAAATGAATCTGGATTGGCATCTTTAACTGACCTATAAGTCCCTAGTACATGGTAAACGATGCACCCAGGGCCAGTATGTTACATGTTACTTGTGGACTGCAGCACTCATGGCCTCATCACTACTGTGACAGAATGAAACCATGACTCTAGGCCTGCCACTGCAGCCTACTTGGGCAGCTTTTAAACTGCCAATTCGACTTGGCAAAATAACCCTTTCAGCAAGCCCAAACTTTCTGTTATAAAATGTATAAATCAACCCTAAGGTAGGCCTTTGAAGCCCATAAGGCAGGGTGCAGAATATTAACAAGCATTTACAATGCAATAGGTCTCGCAATGACATTATTTTGAGCTATTGACATTGTAAATGACATTTTTTTTGTTTTGTTTTTTGTAATACATAAATAAGAGGCATTGTAATTTAAAATGCCAATAGCAAACATTTTTGTAAATGTAAATAGATCTCGCATTTACGCGAGTTTGAGCTATTGCCATTGTAATTGACAATGCCTCTTGGTTATGTTTTGTTTTTTAAAACAAATAAAAGGCATTGTCATTTACAATGCTAATAGCTTAAACTCTCGCAAATGAGAGACCTGTTGCATTGCAAATTCTTGTTTTATTTGGACTAAGTGTTTCTCTGCCCAGATATCTTTTTCCTGCTTTCAATTTCCTTTAAGTTAGCATGTGCACTGTGGAATTAACTACAAAATTAAAGTTGTCAAGAGAGCCCAGATTTGCTGTGAAGACGAATGTGTACTGTATCCGTGAATTGCTTTATTGGGGGTGAGGATCTGTGCTGTCCTTTCTCGAGCTCTTTGTTCCACTGGCTGAAGCTGCGAAGAGAAAGCACGCAATAAAAGTTTACAAGCGGCAATCCGTGACATCACTCTCGGCCTCCTCTGTTTTACTTCCTCCTGGGGCCTCTTTGGGTAGAAAATGGGAAATGCATAACAAAATCAGAAAGCCCAATGGTGGCTGGGTGGCAGACAGTGGCAGCGGAAAGGAGCCCGTCCCCGCTTGGTGGCAAGGACGGACGACTGGGCTGTGCGGACTTGAGCCTCGTGGTGCTTGGCAAGAGTTGGTCTAGGCCGAAATTCTGGAATTGACGTCCCACCCTTCCTCTCCGGAAGACAGGAAGACGCGTGCACTGCCTTTAACAGAAGGTACAGGTATCCCCCCTCTCTTTTTTAAGGCTCCAAAGCGTCTTCGTGTAGTTTGGGGGGGGAATTGGGGGTTCCATGCAGTGTGCACAATATGTGTTCTGCGGCATGTCAAAATGCAGCACACTTCAGACTTTGCTTTATTGGACGGTGTGCCTTGTGTTGGCGGGGAGCAGGCTGTACCTCCAGAAGCCAAGAACAGTGTCTCTCCCTCCAAGGCCAGGCGAGGCAGTTCTTCAGAGACACGTCACCGGTCAGCCTGTGGGGTGGTCAGGCTGATGGGAACTTGTCTGGCTGGCTCCTCTGCCGACATGCGACCGATAGCTTCCACTGCAGATGCAACTCTGAGCTTAGTGGTATTAGAAATGGAAACAAAAAACAGAGAACTCACACTTTTCAGAGAGACTCGAAGAGTGCACTCAGTAGAGCTGCGCAGGGAAAGCTGTTTGGTTTTGGTGTAAATAATGCCTGTGCAGAAAAGGTGCCAGACAGCGCCCCTTGTGCACGGTCACTTTGGGTGACCTTGAATACAAGAAATGTGGGGATCGGATCAGACGACGGGATTGGCAGAAAGAAGCTCAGGGAGGGCGAGAGGAAGAATCTGTGGGGGAGGGTCGGTAGGAGAGATCATCGGCATTGAATGGCGGAGAACACCCGCGCGCCAAAGTAATTAAATAAATAAACCAAGCGCAGCTGCTAAAGTCAGCAGACCATGCTTCAAAATAAATAAACCAAGTGCGGCCGCTAAAGTTAGCGAACCATGTTCTAAATGAAATAAATAAAGAAGCGCGGTACCGTGAGCTAATGGAAAAAGGAACGACGAGCCGACCATGCGACGAATATATGCTGAGACGGCCCAAGGTCACACACACCCTTTGAGGCACCAGCCTGACACCCTCAGCGGCATCACTTCTCCCCGTATAGGACACTTCCTCCCTGGCATTTCCAGCCTTAGAAACGCCCTCTAAATCAACCACCTGCCATTACCTCGCCCCCTCTCCGTGCCATCACCTCTGCCAGCGTGTCGTCACATCCACTCTCCGGACCACTAATTTCATCCAGTGCGACGTCACATCCACCCTTGTGGCAGTACCTTCTGCCACTGCACCCCCCCCCCCCTCAGAAACACCATGTCTACCCTTCGAATCACCCTGGTGGTATTACATCGCCCCACCATCACCTCATGGCATCATGTATGCTAGCCTGTCGTTATATCCCCTCTCCGGACAACTCATTTAATCTCCCGTGATGTCATATCCACCCACGTGGCAGTGCATTGCGTCACAGCGCCGCCCTCAATAACACCATATCTACCCTTTCAACCACCCATGTGGCATTACCGCCACCCCCTGAATCACCAGCCTGGCCTTGTATCAACTTGGCATCATCTCCGCCAGAGTGTCATCATACCCACCCTCCGGACCACCAGTTGCAGCCAGACCCCCCCCCATTCCACACACACCGGCTTTGAAGCATGATATCCACCCTCGTGACAGTGTATCCAGCGGCCGCGCCACCCTCAAGACGCCGCGTACACCCCGCTGAGTCAACGCATGCCATACATTCTAAACCAAAGTGCTTTGATGACAGCGCTGCGGACGCATGTATGAGCTCTTGCGCTTCGACACGAAACCCTTTATAAAAGCACACACACCAAACCACGCGCAGCTCAGAGGGGTTCTATCACATGATCACAAGACAGCCAATGCCGCCGGTGTTCGAGAGCCCGGGCACAGGGCAGGCCAACACAGAAGCAAGTACAAGCGCAGCCGAAGCGGACCGTGGTGAAAATAAAAACAAGCGCGGTCTGAAAAACCAACGGTTCGGAAACATGATCCCTCACTACACGCCTCCAAGAGATAAGAAATTGCTTCACGACAGCCGAAAAGCAGATGATCCAGTCCGGATGGGCTGGACAAAAAGGGCAAAGGGCGGAAACCAAAAAGCCTCAGTTTCAATCGGAGGCCACCGTTTTACAAAAGCGACGACGCCAGCCTATGAAAATTAGGGGCGGGGCTTCAAGTCCCCTTCTGAAATCTCCTCCTCCACAATATCTCTCGCAGAGCAAGCAGCGCACTTAAATAATCTTCACAATTTGTTTGTAATGCTCTCGACTCATAAACTGGTCTCAAATGATGTGATTGTGGGCAAATATTTTAATTAATTGATCTCCCATTTTCTTCATTCTCACATATGAGAGCACCTTCAAATGTGTGAGATCAGCATGTTTGCTGTACATAAACTCTTTTGTTTAATTTATAGACTAAACATATTTCCCATATCATTAGCAGCATTGTCATCAGGGTGGGGGCAGGAATGTTTCTCAAATCATGTTTAAAAACTCACTTTTTACATTGAAATGGCCACAAACTTTCCCACTGACATCCAGCTTTATTGATAAAACTATACAGTGTACAAACAATAATGTTTGCAAATAGAGTTTCTGCAAATGTGTTATTTGCACATCACCTAGTAGTCTTCTGTTTTGTTCTGCTCCTATTTAACTCTTTGTTTGAATCACGCTTCGTAATTATAACACAATGTGCTTTTGTAATTCCTGAAATAATTTGAAATATTTGTAATAGTTATTTTTATTGAACACATAACATTTAAATAAATAGCCTGTAAATTAATGATATCTTCAGACAGCTCACTTGACAAAAACCTCCTACTCTAGTAAGAGAAAGAAAAATAAACCTCATTTTCCAAGCAGCAATTAGATACAAGACAAACTTGACATTTGACCTCTTTCCTTGACCAGACAGCAAATGTGTCAAGATAATAACAAGATTTAATGGCATCTTTATTGCTCATTCACTTTCTGAATGAACAGAATGCCTGTTCCTTTCCAGTGTAAGTTTACTCCTAGATGGGACTGGTAGGTGCTAAAAATAGCTCGCCCTGATAACATTTTTCTTGCATGAGTAGATTTATCGAGGCCTGGAGGAGGATTTGACCTCCTACTGACAGTATGGCCAGAAGGTTCTGCCTGTAGATAGCCCAGCTTCAAAGGGTCATCGCCTGTCACAGGCAAATAAGTTTCACACTGTAGCATGCCCTCTTCTTTGTCTAGGTAGACAGGCTGGCATCTCTCCCGGAGAGGGAAAACCTATTGCCGAGCTGTTTGTCCATACGTTTGCCCAGGGCTTAGACCAAGGCAAGAAAAGATTATGATATCTTGGTCTTCGGCAGACAGATGCACTGTGGGATTGTTTAGGGTACGTCCCCTAGGAAGTGATGCAAGAGTGTTTAAGTTGCCTGTGGAAAGTTTATCCTTACTGGTTAGGGAGTCTTCCCCACCCACAAACTCGAGCCTGGCATAAAAGTGGCACCCCTGTATACCAGCCTCAGAACACTACTGTTGCAGCAGAATATTTTTTTTCTTGTTTCTTTGGACCCATACAATGACTCCACTAACTTAGTCACTTTACTCGGATTCTATAATTCATTCACAGATGCATTGGTCCTCTGATGGAACATGCTTCATAGCAGTGAGGGGTGAGAATTCAGGGCGTCGAACTGGACAAATAATTCGTAGCACAGTTTCTATGGAAAGAACATTATGACACACAACAAAAGTCAATGCATCCAAGTAAAATTTTAAGCAATTCAGTCCTGAGTCTTATGGCACGTAGTATAAAACCATACATTTAGTCAAAGTAAATGTATTGCTAGACAAAGGAAACCATAAAGAGGATGGCTCAGGTCTGAGTTTCCTACCACCAACAAAGGTAGGAGGATAGTTCAATACATTTCTCATATCCTAGGCAAAGGGATCATGTTCAAGCCCACTAAGGAAAAGTGCATGTGCAATGGGAAAGGAGCTATAATCTGGAAAGTTCAAGTATGGTCTGTCACCAGACAGCTCCAAATCGTCCAGCAGGCAAGTTCGTCAGCAAGGGGAAAAAGGCAAAGACATGAACAGGTAAACAGGCAGGCAATCGGCAATGGAACATGGAGAAAAATGAGGAAAAGGTGCGTACCTGGAGGCCCTGGAGGATTCGGGGAAAAAAAGGCGCTGGCTCCTCCTTGGAAAGTCACTTTTTATACTTCAAATTGTCCATTTGTGCCATCAGGTGTCATCATACAATGGTTTGATTGTAATGAGATCTTCTTCCGCTACAAAATTGATACTCCAATATGATCCCATGTTGTTCATGAGAAACTACTGTCCATTCCATCCACACTGGTTAGTTGACATAAAGCTTATTTATTTTGTTGCTATTAATGTATTAGGTCGAAGGGTCATGTTCTCGTCAGTTCACACACAACAAAGTACTGGAAAAAGTGTCAATTTTTAAAAGATGTTGAATAAAAAGAACAGATAAAGCAACATTTGTGGAAATGTAAGAAATCTCAATTAGCAGGCTATGAAATAATGCAACCTAAGGAATTCAGCACTACTTGGTCAGTAAAATAAACTCATAACTAAGTTTAAGCATAATGAAATAAATCAAGCTTATTATGTGAGGAAATAATTGTAACAGTTGTCAGTGATTATTGCATAGAAATGTTCAACTCTAATTATAGCCTAGTATCATAATTTTAAAATTACATACATGTAAATTATTCTTAAAAACCATCATAATAAAATCATTTCAGGAAATATTAGACTCTCATAATGTCAAGCATTTATGCTTAAAGTTTGGCATATAATATGTAACATCAATACATAGCACCCAATTTTCATTTGCTAAGGTGTATTACAATTAAAGTAACAGAGACGCTAAGTTTCATCATTAATATTTGCACAATTGTGTATGTGACGGGTCCTCGCTTGGTCTCGATGGGATATTCCGACGATGGGCTCTGTAAGCGGGGTTGTGGGCTCAGTGCCACCTTTCTCCATATCCTGTGGGAGTGCCGCGAGGTGGCGGACTACTGGCGCCGGGTACATACGGTTATGGGACAGGTCACTGGGGTTGTGCTGCTGCCGGAGGTGCGTCGTTGTGTTCTGAATGTGTGGGAGCCCAATGATTATAGCGCGGCTCAGACCCGGTGGGCGGCCCTGGGGAACATGATTGCCAAGAGAGATATAGCGCAGCTTTGGGGTGCCCAGCGGCCGCCCACCGTGTCAGTATGGAAGGAGAATATGGACTGGTGTATGTTCAGGGAGAAGACTGTGTATGTTGCCCGTGGTAAGCCGGGGGCATGGGGCAGAATCTGGGGGCAATGGAATGCTTATCGCGGGGGTATCTGTACGCCCCCCCTGGTGGACACCGATATCGCCATGTCCCCCTGACCCTTGACGGTTCCGGGCACCTTTTGGAATGACTATATATGGACGTTCAGTTCCCTTGGCCCCCCCCCCCCCCCCGTCCCCAGCCTCCCGGTACTCCTTCCTGTCGTGTGCTGCTTAATGGTCTGACCTGGAGTTCCCCGGAGGAAGCCTGCCCTGCGCCGTTTGTCTTTATGCCTCACCTTTTGTTTTTCTTTTAGTTTTCTGTGTTTGTTTGATCTAAGTCTCCTGTGCCTCTAGAACTATCCGGACTCACTACGGGGCCGACCCCCGGGAACCGACTGCAGTTTTGATAAATGTATATTTCATTCTGTACTTAGCGGCCGGCCCTGGTGGTTGTAGGCCCGTGCTTGTAATCGACTTATTGTTCAATAAAACTTTTAAAACACAAAAAAAAAAAAAAAATATTTGCACAATTGTATGTAAGACTCATTTGTTATATAGATATCCTGCTTCATATTAACAATTTGCGTTATTTTGACTTACAGAGCATTTTTCCATCAATCTTTCATACCGCCTTTGTTAAAGCAATAAGGTAATAGGTTAATAAACATGTTGAACTCATTATTTTAATCTTTTATTTCTATAAATCCAAGCACACTTTTACGGTGCTTATACTTAAACTTTTCTCAGTTTCAGTGTTCTTTTTCTTGACGTGTGCAAAGTGCACATTAGAGTTTCGTTGTCATAATTGGTTTTTCTGTTGTGTAAAGAATGATGAGCTTTTACACTGCTTCAAGCCACCCCTCTGATGGTAAATTAAGCCATCGCACTATATCCACATTAGATCATCACAAATTACAGTTTTGTTGTCTTGTGCCTCTTTCTTCTGGACTCTTCCAGAATTTTTATTTCATCAAAGTATTTACATTGCTGGTCTTCTAGTTGAAGATCAGATCGTGCTCTTTTCACTCCCTGTATATTCTTTTTATACCTACAGAATTTGATAGGCATCATTAGCATTATGCACAAAGAGATTGCAACTAATGGTTTCAAGATAGAAGTCACTAGTCCATCATCTGAGTTAAAATCTCTGCTTTTATCCGGTATGTAGGTGCAACATTGTTGAACCTTTAAAATTTGACAGATTCCACTTTCCTTTGTGCGAAGGATGTGTAGGACAAGTCGGTTTTGCATCACAATCGATCTTATTGAAACCATTTCAGTATCTACTGCAGAAAATCCTTCAGCTGTACTGGTGGCTAATTTGTCAACTATAGTAGAAAGTTTTCTAATTTTATGCGAGTTTAATGGTACTCCTACAGAAGCTATCAAAGCTCCAAAAATATCCCTCACTATCTCATTTGTACGCGCAATTCTCTTCATTCTCCCGTTCTGTTCTTTTAATTCTCCTTCAATTTGTTTCACATGGTGTATTTTTGGAAAGACAATTCCCTTGTTACAACTTCCATACCATCCTTTCGGCAATTTATAAAAAGCATTCTTTCTACAAATATAATACACTCCAGGAAAGAGAAGATTTACTCCTTCTAAACATATTCCCCAGTTCTCATAAACATTAAATGTATGTTAACATTCACTATAACCTACAAAGTTTGTGTTAATATTGGACCTTTTCTATATATACACAAAGCTTTCCTTTATGTTGCCTGTCTAAAGCTAATATAGCCATTCCTTCTACTATTTTATGTTCTTCTACCCGTCATTTCCAAAGAGTTCGTTTAGAAAGTGCAGTAGTTTTAATTGTTGTATTACCTCGTCTACTATCTACTAAATCTATGAATTTCTTTTCAGTTCTCCCTAGTTTTCTTGTTAGGTCATTTCTATGTGCATAAACCATGTCCAAAGATTGAGTTGGTTGAAATAGATAGCCCATAGTCTCAGCTAGTGAAGCTTGAGCATGTGGAATGTTTTAGTTTTTTAGTACAGGAAGTTTAGAAAAGATCATATCTTCAGTTGAATGAAAAGAATGCAAATGATCAGTATCATATAACAAACTAGTCAATACATTGCAAGAAATTCCATATGTTAATGGCAAACTATGGTAGGTAACACGATCAGCAACTGATGCAGGTAATTGCATATATACATATCAATTACTGCATCCATTGTGTCAATGTACTCATTCAGTAAACTAGTGTAGACATTTAGTGAACAATCAGTTTTTGGAAAAATCAAGATATAAAGTGTTATCATTAAAAAAAAAAAATCGAATCAGTACTATTAGTTTTGGCAGTTTTGAAGGAAGTTGTAAGCTTAGAATCTTCTATTGGTACAAAATGTGTCAAGTTTAAATTAATAAGCAATGCACCTAATATCAAGGCAATAACCGAAAAGATTCCCTCAGTTCAACAAAGTTCAGCACAAAAAGACCAAATCACAGTGAAATGGTTCCGTTCAGTATAGAAAAATACGCAAATCAGCTTCTTTGATGAGTATATTTAGTCAGTCATTGAAGTGGTACACCAAGACTGAAATTCAAATCCACAACAAAGGTCGTTTCAAGGTGGTTCAGTTGGACTCGTATTGTTAAAGCAAAAGACAGAGAATTCTCGTTCTCATTCATGTGTGGCCAGATAAGTCCATCCAGGAGATGAGTACTATTGTCAGGGTACTGTTGCTCTTTTTGATCTCCTTAGAGCTTTTCGCTCATTTTCACTGACTGTCACTCTGATTGGACTGCTTGGAGCTTTCAGGAATGGTTTGTGGTACTCGTCCTTCCATAAGGCAGTTTTTTAGTATCTCACCTCCTCTGGGCCAATGGTCTCCGGGTACAGCTTACCTTCTTGCTACACTAAGCCCTTAGTCTGTATCTCTCATAGTCAACTCTACTGGCTTGAATGCTTCAGTACCGACAATAGTTGACTATCCCATATGCCCCTCAGGCCAATCAATTGCTGTCCCAGCTGCTTGCTGGCCACCAACAGCTTGACTAACCTGCTCCCTCTGTCTCAATGTAACCACCGGCACATCAGGAACAGGTGCTGTTGTATCAAGGGGACATAGTACTCTGCGAGTATGAGTGGCGTGTACCCAATTTGGAAGACCTCCACACTACACAGCAGTGTTGGTGACCAGGATTACCTGGTAGGGCCCTCTCCAACGGGGTTCCAAGCACAATTTCTGCACATGCTTCTTCACCATTACCTAGTCACCAGGCCTGAGGTCATGGCACTGCTCCCGTTGAGTCACAATGGCAGCCTCTCTAACCTGGTGAGATAGAAAACGTACTGCATCAGCCAAATCTTTGCAGTAGTCCAATATTAAATCATCTGTACTATTGACAAGAGTGTTTGCAGGAACAGCTGGCTGTCTCATCACTCTGCCCATGATAACTTCATGGGGTGGCAATCCTGTCTGTCTGGTGTACTTCTCAGACTCATCAACACAAGAGGCAATGCATTGGGCTACTTCAAAGACGTTGAAGCACACACCTCCGCGAATCTGGATTTCAATGTGTCATTAATCTTCTCCATGAGTCCAGAAGCTCAGGACGGTACCTGCAACTAAGCTTCTGCTCAACTTGTAATGCTGCAGATAACAGTTTTAGGACTTCATTGTTAACATGAGTTCCTCGGTCTAACTCAAGAGAAGTCAGAAATCCAAACCTTGGAATCCACTCCCTTAACAACGTTTCTCTAATTTGGTTGATAATAATGTCCCCATTATTTGAGGCAGGAATTTTAATGTTTTACTGGATAAAAGTCTCGATAGACCCTCTGTACGGATTCATATTAGGTCCCCTAAGATGAGATGTGAGGGCATATTTGTTGGATATGGCTGAAAACTTGAATATTTGCGACATTCTGTGTAGAATAAAAGGGAAATGTAGGGAATATACTTTTCATAGCAAAATGCACGTTCATTATTCTAGACTAAACTTTGTTTTTATGGACAGGAATCCCCTCTGCTCCTCCAGACTCTTGGTGCATCTTTTCAAGTACTGTCCACTTGAAACTCAAAGGCCCATGTCCTAGTTCTTGGAAATGCCTCATCAAGCGCTTTTTGAGTTTGCTTGCCCTGAATATACTAATAAGTTCCTGGATTCTGATTTTGACCTTCCGAGTGGTAAGGCCAATATAGTGCAACCGACTGTGGCAGGTGAGCCTATACACAACACAGCTTGAGTTACAGTTGCTAAATTTGTTCTAGAACCAACTACGACCATCAGTGACAACGCTTTTTTGAGGCTATAGTCCATTTACAAATTGTGCAGCCACCACATGGTTATGTCCCGGAAGGACATTGAAGGTGCTCGTTGGTTTTTTGGGCATGCATGGACCATCTGGTCCCTGAGGTCTGAGGCTCTTCGCAACACAAATCTTGGCTGCAGCATTTTTTAGAGCTCACATCATGTATGATCTGCCTGACTCGTGTAGAAAGAGGGTCAAAGGTGGATACCACTGGCATACATGGATTGTAGATTTTTTTGTTTTACTCATGAAGAGCCGCCCTGGGTGTATTAGGCGGTCTTTTTCGAGCTTGATTCACCACTTTTCCTGGGTATGCCCTTTCCATTAACTGCTTAAAGTTCACCCATGGGTTTTACACCCATTGCTTCCACAAACTGCAAGGAGGTAGAAAGCACAAACATAGGAAAAAGTGACTACCACTTCAGAAGTTGCAAAGGTTTTAAAATGATTTTTTTAATAATTCTTCATGTGGCTGAATGCTGAAAAGAGGATGATCTTAGCACATCTAACATTTTTGTTGGTAAATGTACTTTTTATTGTTTAATTTATCAAGTGACCATCAACATTCACAATATTGAGCAAAATCATGTATGACCATGTCCCTGATTCTCTCTTTTTGCTGTCTCATCAAACTTTCAGCCACATTATGTTCAAAATACAATTGCCCTGGTAAGTATCTTGAACACAATTCCTTCTCCTCAGGATAGTAGGAAAACACAACAGGAAAAGAGATTCTAGGGGATAACACATCTAAGAGTCCTCAGTACAAATAATATTTATATAATTTAAAAAGGAAATTTAATCTTTGTAAAAAAAGACTTAATTCCAGTACCTCATTTAGTTCTTTATTCGTGCTACACATCTCAATGTTAAAAAATGCTGAACAGAGAAAACCTCAGCCTCAATTCACCAAGCTTCATGGATTCTGCATCTCTTCATGCACAAATGCTATTAGACGTTCAGGATCCCTAGCTTACTACCTAGTCCCTGTTTTTCCCTTAGGGATATGCGAGGTCCCTTATTCACCCTACCTGAAAACTAGGATGATAACAACATATGCTTGAGCAGAATTATGTTTCCGTGCCGCCTGTTAATTTCTATTGTAAAATTGTACTTTCAAATTCAGTCCATTTAACTACTACTAGTCACCAATTAATGTTGGAGATTTCCTGCTTTTCCAGTACATTGCTACGCCCTGCCTGCCACCGATGTAGGAGGAACCTGCCGTCTGATTCTGGCCAGCTGTTACAAGTGTGCAAATCACTTTCTTGATATCCCTTTTCCCTGACCTGGGAGTTTGGATTTTAATTGCCGGGAATTATGACATACCAGTCTATTCTTCATTTTAGATAAAGCACCACCTAATTTTTATACATAATATCATTGAGAATAGAAGCATTTACTTAATTTGGGAGTTATTACACACTGATCGATCCTTTACAGGGCGCAGTTTAAATCCGAAACATAATATATTGAGGAAGGAAGCATTCCATATTTATAGTTCGGGTTGCTATGAGGACTACTGCATAAACACCAACAATAGAACAGATCCATTTGCCCTGAAGAAGTCCTTCTGCCAAGGACGAAATGCGTCGGCTGTGTTTTGATCATCCTTATCATGTTTTAAAAAACTCCATTCAATAAAAGGAAGAATTTAGAAGAACAATTGTGGACATGGATTATATTTAACTCTTTGTCTAAGTCAATTTATGGTGCACCTGTGCTGTTTCTTCAAATTGTTATATTCCTGTACTGGAATTACAATGTGACTTTCAGTCAGTCAGTGTGCACACATCTCTCTGGGTAGCTCCAGGTTGTACCTATATAAACTGGGGATACCAAGTTAAGTGCTGAGACCTATAGGGTTCCACTGTCTAGTCTTTCTGATTGTTCAGGATCCCTAACTTACTACCTAGTCCCTGTTTTTCCCTTAGGGATATGCGGGGTCCCGTATTCACTCTACCTGAAAACTAGGATGATAACAACATATGCTTGAGCAGAATTATGTTTCCGCGCCGCCTGTTAATTTCCATTGTAAAATTGTACTTTCAAATTCAGTCCATTTAACTACTACTAGTCGCCACTTAATGTTGAAGATTTCCTTCTTTTCCAGTACATTGCTACTTGCTGCTCTGCCAACATGAATGCCAGTGTAATACATTTATTTGTGATGCTTTTTGCTTTAGTGTGCGGGTTGTGAGCTGTTGCCAATAATTCTGCAAATTGGGACAGTCCCATGTCATGTGAAAATAACTGCCATTCGTTTTTGATACCTAGGTCAACTCGCCTGCATGCTCATGAAGCATTTGTTTATTCATTCAGGAGTGATATGGGTACTATGCAAATAGTTGAACTGTAATGGCTTGAACCTGGCATTGACGGATACGTGGGCAGTGTTGGCTACTATGAGTCCCAATTCTTCATCGTCTTTCTCCTTTCATGTGTCCTCTTCCCATTTACTTTTGAGGTTGTCTAATGTCCCTTCCACCTGCTGTCGCATGGCTCAGTATAGTTGCAACAGTGCTTTGGTTTGCCCGTTATCATGCATATAACATGCATCCCCTTATGTATTGGGTATTCCTCATTTCTTGTTTTCCATATACTGCAGCTGTTGCTAATTGCTCTGTACAGCAGGAACTGTCTTGTGGTAATGCTCTTCAACAAGATCCTGAAAGGGTCTCCTCACGACTCTTTCAAATAAACCTCCCAACTGAGTCACTCTTCCCATTCATGCAGCTCTTCCAAAACTTCCCGTATGTCAAAGCTCCATCATTCACAGGAGTCGGACATCTGGTGAGTAATGGTTTTGTGTTCTAGTTAAATATAGGCCCACCCCAACTATGGACAAGGGAGGCTAAGTTTGCTGGATGAGTTTGTGTTTTTTGTTTCATGCTTAATGAAATAGCTGCTAAGTCTGATATAGTGTTTCCCAGTTTCTACTAGCTACCCTCATTAGTCTCTCATTCATTCACCCCGTCGTCTTTAAAAATTGTGCAGCTATATATTATAATTCTTAGTACAGCATTGCTAGATCTCCTTCTTTCGGTAATTTAAGTTTTGCTAATGCTACTCTACATTTTGCTCACCCCCATATCAGGTCAGTGAACATTTTATTTAGCTACCTGAATACGCATCAAGGTATGTTTATTGCCAATGTTGTGAACACGTATAATGGTCTTTGAAGGATCATCATCTTAGATATCGCTGTGCTCCAAAGAAACAAGAGAGACCGTGTGTTCCAGAAATTAAACCCCGGTCTCATTGCTACCATTTGATGACACTTCCGTCTAATATATGACATTTTCATCTAATATATTCGACTCAGATCTGTATATTTGTTCTCTTAAATATTTTAACATGGTTTCCTCCTATCTTAATCTTTGTGCCAACTATAACCGGAAGCTAGATCCTCATATACTAGAAATATGCTTACTTTGCTCCAGTTCACTCTGAGCCAAGATAATCTACAAAAAGTCTCTAGTGCCTTATTAGTTGTGCTATGTGTGTTTGCACGTAATGTAAGATCATGTCGTTGGACAACAGTGAGTTGTAGTGTCCCTGACCGCTGATCATTTATCCTAGTCTCTCTCAATTTGATATATCTCCACTCCCTGCCCTTTTCCTCCCTCCAATTCTCTGCTTCTTTAGCAGCTAGGAATAATTTTGAACCAGCCTGTGTCTGATCTTCTTGCTTGCACATGCTGGTCCCTCCCAGTAGGTAATGTGTGAACAGTAATCATAGTCTTAAAATCATTTGCCTTGAAACTCAGCTAGCATTGCAGGACCCTTGAATGATCTTCTGATATTTCTGCCTGGTCCAGTGCATATTCCACATGGGCCAGTGGTGGACATTGGATACAATCTCGGTCTCCCTGGCCCCGTCAGAGCAAGCCCACTCAGTCTCTCAGTACTTGCAAGGGTGTAGTTTAACTCGCTGACCTCCTTTTGGCATCTCAAAATCTATCTGTTGCTTGTTTGTTGCTTGCCGGGCTTTGCATTTCAGTGCCTAAATTCTGTGTTTTTCTCACCTTCCTCTCCCCCCCCCGTTCCATGCCCACTGAAGATACCTTGCAATGTGCTACATTTTGTATCTCCAGGTCTCATCTCCACAGTCCCTGCTGCTACTTGTTCTCCTGCCAGTGTCAAACTCGGGGGGCAATTGGAGGGCCTGCTCTTTCTGCCACCCCCTCACCCAAGGGGTGTCTCTCTGCTGTGGCTTTCCATTTGACTCCTGCCATGGAGTCTCTACAGTTAGCAAACCTTCACCTCCGCTGGGGCTGGTGACAGCATGGAAGGTTGTTGTTCTGCGGCATCTGTTTTCTTAAGGTTCCTGTGACCGGTTTGAAGCATCACCGCAACCTTCCAGCTCCGGTCACCATCTTAGTTTCTCATTGAAGGGCACTCACCTTGATTGTCTCTCGTCTGGCAGGCTCCTGGGTTTTTAATCGTTGAGTCCTGTACCTTGCTGCTCCCAGGGTACACGGCTGCCCACCATTGGCAGAATTGTGGTGGATGTAGGCAGCCTCACTGGACCCTCTGTAATTAGCTTGTTACTCCATCTTGCTCCCGGCTTCACCAACACATTATACCTTTTGTTGGTGTCATTCTTAGAAATCACATAATTTCATCAGAGCACATTTTGTTTTCCTTTTTCCAAGACCCCCCCCCAAAAAATCTGCTTCATTTTGGCTATTTCCTAAGATCTCTCCAGGGAAATTCACAACACCTGGGTAACCCCAACCCGTGGAGATCAAAGGACACAAATTCCACCTAGATGACTTTTGTGGAAAACGGTTATGAAGACTTTACCACTTTACCACAGATTGCCTTAAATATCAAAGCAAAAAAGTTGACAGCAATGGGGCCTAGGGAGTTAGAGAGGGGTAAGGAAGCCTCAGCACCTAAGTGGTGAAACTATTTATGGAGTTCTGCAAAGGTCCGAAGCTTTGATTTGGGGAATATATATTTTAAACACAAATCGCATCTCAACCAGAAAAACCTTAGAGGGCAAAGATCAAAGGCTGATATGTTCCAACCCATAGGGACGTTTTGCCTGAGAGCTAGCCCACCCACATCCAATGCACCAAAAGGCATGGAGGGAAGTATGCCAAATTGCAAGCATGACTTTTATAGTAGGAGTGCACCTGGGGGAGTGAGACCCTCTAAATATAATTTAATGAAAAATAATCGGCCATAACCCATCTTTCATCCAGTAAATCACTTCCATATCTCCACTCACGCTCTGGTCCTGTCACTCCTCTGCTCCTCATATACTTCTTAATCTGGTTAGCGCCCTTTCAGCTCACTCATGCTCTCACACTCAATAGCTTCTCTGGCTATGACAGTATTCTTCTTTCACAACCACATCCTCACACTCAGTGTCAATGACCGCATGGGTGTATGCCACATGACAATTCACCATCCTGCTTAGTGATTGGTCTGTTACAGCCACCCGCTGTCAGTCATTCTGTGTGCATGAGTGAGGGACTAGCTGATACTCTGCGGATGAGAGATTGAGTGACACTGTTTCATCCATGTCGTGAGGCATCGTGCTCAGTTACATACTTCCTCATTATAATATGCTGTGCTTGATGTCCATGAACCACTTACTGGTACCAGTAACTTTTGAGGTACACATTGCAGACCCTACCATTTTCTGTGCATGATACTTGTACTGCGAACAATATTCAGTAACAATTTAATCCAACATCTGATGGACCTACTGACCTGTACACTAGAAGCCTGTGTTAATACAATTGCCAGTGGTCTCAAAACCTCTGACAGCCTAATGCTATCTGTAAAAGTCTAGATATTTTATTTCTCCCTCGTGCACTTTAGTCTGTCTGTGTGCTAGTCTTTTACTATAAATATGGCACTTGTTATATATAGGCCATGTGCCTAAAACTTATGGATCAATAAAGCAACTGATAGTTTAGACTTTCCTCATAGCAGATCTGATTTACCTGAGATTGTAAAGATGTATGTAACATTGATGAAACCTCTGAGTCTGGATTTAGTTTGCTTCTGTATTACTAATGAATATAAGGATATCCCCATTGAAGCTATGTCTGTGTTTGCCTTTAAATTGTAATATCTTTGGATTAATGGACCTTCAGGAGAAGGCAATTAGATTTTACTTAGCCAAGTAGTACAGTATTTGGCCCTACTGAGTCCAAGGCAATCATGCTAGCTTGAAGCCCAGCTTGGGGGTCCAAAGTCCCTTGTGTATTGCTTCCTCCCTCCCTTTTGATTTGCCACTGGCTCCCTGGTTGAAAAAGAAGTTAAGAAAAAGGAAGACACTGCTTTCGCTCCCAAGCAATGACTTCTGACATTTGTGAAAATTGATGTGGAAGCAAGTTGACAGACGTGGCTTGAAAATAATTCTTTTTGGATTGTCGTTCTTTGGAGAGTTGATTGTAGGTCTGCTAATAATAAGCTTGTGATTAATACATTACTTGCCTAGCATGTGAACTAATCTGATGTCTTTTACTATGTATTGACATTCAAGGCCTAATCATCTCCCTATAAGCTTTAGGGAGGAACCTATAAAACTGCTAAGAAGAGAAGTGCTGTTCTTGTCTGCATCCTTGCTGCCCTAAATATTTGATGCCAAAGTTGCATCCTACTCCCTGGCACATTTCAAGGCCCAGTGGAGTCTTTGATGTACTAATACCAGACTATTTCCTGTTAGGGCTAAGATGCCTGTCATACTGTTTTTTTGTTTGGCAGTTATGTAAGTTTACAGAAACAGAAACATCTCCAGCAAGATACCCTATAAGGAAGGGGCTGTGACCTTAGATCTGAACCTAGGCAGAGGTGGAAGGATTTCTGTAACTGCTGGTAAAGTCTGTGGTCAGTATTAAAGTTATCTGAAACTTAATTTGAGTGATACGACTGCTACTGCTCAATCATCACACCTGAGAATCGTTATGGGCCTAGCAACATTACCTTTTCCCTTCCTTAGCTAGTGGACCCTTTTGTTGAGTCTTTTTTTGTGTTCCAAACTTCCGTATCCATTGCAGTTTAATTGTTTTTTAAATTCTTAGGAAATTTATATCCAAATCAGACCCTTTTTTGGTTTGTGGCGAGGGTCTATTTTTGTTAAATTCATACTGTTCAGGAGATTATCATCCCTCCAAACAATATTTATTTTACCCTTTGTCAATTTTTATTTAAACTTGCTTATTTTCTTTTTTGATCTCTAGCCTTTTGTTTTCCGTTCTGTCATTTTTGAGGTATAGCGTTATTAAACTTTTACTATATATTCATAAAATATTCTTATGCACCTTTTAAGTTCTTTATTTCATAACAGCATTGATATTTGAGTTGGTATTGGTTAGAAATTGTGTTATTAGTTGTGATGGATTTAAATCCTTCATAAGCAATAAATCTGCAGTTGTCTTTTTACTGGTAATCAATTACCCCATTGTACCACTTGACTCTCTGGGTAGTGAAGCAGAGCAGCCCAAGACCTACTCATGGGATGTGGTGTGGGCTAGTTACCCCAATTCACTGGTACACACCAACACTGGATATAAAGTATTGTCCAGTCAGTGCTTCTTCTTTGAAAAATAAATAATACTTTTATCACACACACAAATAAATACTTTGCATTAAATTGCAAATATATACATCAGGTAGATGGAACTACCTCTGGTGACACCTTCGTATCAATCAATCAATCAATCAATCATAGGCATTTGTATAGCGCACTGCTCACCCGGAGGGTCTCAAGGCGCTGGGGGGGGGGAAACGCTACTGCTCGAACAGCCAGGTCTTGAGTTGCTTCCTGAAGGCGAGATGGTCTTGCGTTGTCCGGAGGTGGATGGGGAGGGAGTTCCATGTCGTGGCTGCCAGGTAGGAGAAGGATCTTCCTCCGGCGGTGGCTCTGCGGATGCGGGGGACGGTGGCGAGAGCAAGGCTGGCGGAGCGGAGCTGGCGGGTGGGCTTGTGGAAGGTCAGGCGGCTGTTGAGGAACTTGGGGCCCAGGTTGTGGAGGGCCTTGTGTGCGTGGGTGAGGAGTCGGAACGTGATTCTTTTGTTGACGGGGAGCCAGTGCAGGTCTCTCAGGTGTCCGGAGATGTGGCTGTGTCGGGGGATGTCCAGGATGAGTCTTGCTAAGGCGTTCTGGATCCGTTGGAGTTTCTTCTGGAGTTTGGCAGCGGTGCCGGCGTAGAGGGCGTTCCCGTAGTCCAGCCGACTGGTGACGAGGGCCTGGGTGACCGTCTTCCTGGTCTCGGTGGGGATCCAACGGAAGATCTTTCGAAGCATGTGCAGGGTGTTGAAGCATGAAGACGAGACGGCGTTGACTTGTCTGGTCATCGAGAGGGAGGAGTCCAGGATGAAGCCTAGGTTGCGTGCGTGGTCCGTTGGCTTGGGGGTGGCTCCCAGGGCGGGGGGCCTCCAGGAGTCGTCCCAGGCGGAGGGTGATGATCCCAGGATGAGGAGCTCCGTCTTGTCTGAGTTCAGTTTCAGGCGGCTGTTCTTCATCCATTCGGCGACGTCTTTCATCCCTTCATGTAGGCTGGCTCTGGCGGCGTCCGGGTCACTGGTGAGGGAGAGGATCAGCTGGGTGTCGTCGGCGTAGGTGATGATCTTGAGGTTGTGTTGACGTGCGATGGTTGCGAGGGGGCTCATGTAGACGTTGAAGAGGGTGGGGCTGAGCGATGACCCTTGTGGAACGCCGCAGATGACTTCGGTGGCCGCTGACCGGAACGGGGGGAGGCGGACTCTCTGGGTTCTTCCGGCGAGGAATGAGGTGATCCACTCCAAGGCCTTCTCCTGGATGCCGGTGTTGTTCACGCGCTGTACCAGGGTGCGGTGGCAGACAGTGTCGAACGCTGCGGAGAGGTCCAGGAGGATGAGGGCCGCAGTTTCCCCGTTGTCCATTAGGGATCTGATGTCGTCTGTGGCTGCGATGAGGGCGGTCTCCGTGCTGTGGTTTGCTCGGAAGCCGGATTGCGAGTAGTCGAGGGATCCGTTGGTCTCGAGGAAGGCGGCTAGCTGTCTGTTGACGGTCTTCTCGATGACTTTGGCAGGAAACGGGAGGAGCGAGATGGGGCGGTAGTTCTTGAGGTCGGAGGGGTCTGCAGTTGGTTTCTTCAGCAGGGCACTGATCTCGGCGTGTTTCCAGCACTCCGGGAAGGTGGCGGTGTTGAAGGAGGCGTTGATGATGTCGCGGAGGTGGGGTGCGATGATGTGGTTGGCCCTGTTGAAGATGTGGTGTGGGCAGGGGTCCGTAGGGGATCCGGAGTGGATGGTGTTCATTGGGTGTGTTGTGTCTTCGGTGCTGACTGGGGTCCAGGTGCGGAGGGTGGCGGTGGGGGGCATCGGTTCGGTGGTGGGGTTCGTGGTTGGTGGGCCGAAGCTGTTGTGAATGTTGGCAATCTTGTCGTGGAAGAAGGCTGCGAGGGAGTCGCAGAGGTCTTGCGAGGGAGTGATGTCATTGTTTCCGGCGTCAGGGTTGGAGAGCTCTTTGACGATACTGAAGAGTTCCTTGCTGTTGTGGGTGTTGTTGTCCAGTCGTTCCTTGAAGGCTGTCTTCTTTGTGGCGCGGATCAGTTGATGGTGTTTGCGGGTGGCGTGTTTGAAGGCCGTCATGTTGTCTGTGGGCTGGTTGGTGCGCCAGGTGTTCTCCAGGGAGCGGCAGTTCTTCTTGGAGGTGATGAGTTCGTCGGTGAACCAGGAGGCTATCTTGCTGCCGCGTCTGCTGGGGGGGTTCTTCTTCAGTGGTGCGAGGGCGTCTGCGTAGTTGGTGATCCACTGTGTGAGGTTGTTGGCGGCTTCGTTGGGGTCCGTTGAGCTGGTGGGGGGTTCTGGCTGAGGAAGGTGGTGAGCTGGTCGCCGGTGATCTTGTTCCAGCTCCTGCGGGGGGCTTGTTGAGGGTGGTGGTGGGTCGTCGTTTTACTGAAGCTGAAGTGGACGCAGCTGTGGTCAGTCCACTGGAGATTGGTGGAGTGGCTGAAGGTGACGTATTTGCTGGATGAGAAGACTGGGTCAAGCGTGTGGCCGGCGTAGTGGGTGGGGGTGGTTACCAGTTGCTTGAGTCCGAGGTTGTCCAGGTTGTCCAGCAGAGCAGTGGTGTTGCGGTCCTTGTTGTCCTCCAGGTGGAAGTTGAGGTCCCCCAGGAGGATGTAGTCGGTGGAATTGATGGCGTGCGGGCTGACGAAGTCTGTGATGTCTTTGCTGAACTGTGTGCGTGGTCCCGGTGGTCTGTAGACGAGGGTGCCTCTGAGCGTGGTCTTGGGGCCGGTGTGTATCTGGAAGTGGAGGTGTTCGGCAGAGGTGAAGGTGTCATCGGAGTTGGTCGTGATGCGGATGGTGTTCTTGTGGATGATGGCGATGCCTCCTCCTGTCTGGTTGACGCGGTCCTTCCTGGTGATTTTGTAGCCTTCCGGGACGGCGATGGCGACGTCGGGCACTGAGGAGGCGTTCATCCAGGTTTCCGTCAGAAAGGCGATGTCTGGTGCTGTCGAGTCGAGGAGGTTCCAGAGTTCGATGGCATGCCTGTGAACGGAGCGGGTGTTGAGCAGGATGCACATCAGGTGTTTGTTGCTGGGGCTCGGTTTAGCAGGTGCGGTGTTGGGTCGGAGGCCGGTGAAGCGGCAGGTCAGGCAGGTGAAGGGTCCGTGGTTGCGTCTCGGGGTGGCTCGGTAGCAGGCGGTGTTTCGGCCGGCGTTGAGTGCGTGGAGGGTTTTGGCGTCGTAGATGTGCAGGGTGTGCTGGCGAGGGCGAGGACCAGGGGGTCTGGCGCTGGGCGCGGTCTAGGCGCGGACGGGCGCAGACGGGCTTACCTTAGGCGGACCTTCGGCGCACCTTCGGCGCTCAATCGGCGCTCCCGCTGCGTGCGTCCGCTGCGCGGTTGCTCTGGGGGCGTCATAAGTAAGGAGCCGGGAGGGAGGAGCAGCTGGGTGGCGGGAGCGGGGCGGCGAATGGAATCACAGGGGGGCGGGGACGCAGGGAGGCAGCGCTGGAAATTCCAAGAAGCAGCGGGCAGCGGGAAATTCCCAGGAGCAGCGGGAAATTCCCAGAAGCAGCGGGCAGCGAGCGAAGGAATCTGCAGGCAGGAGGCGGCAAAGGCAGGCAGGAATGGCAGCAGTGAGTGGGGCGACCAAGCCCTGTGGAGGGCTGAGCGGTCACACATTATACCCCTAGTGGATCCGGATCCCTGTGACCACAATACCCCCCACCTATGCCAGATACAGCATCACACTATTAGGGGGTGTCATTATACAGATGGGTAAGGGTTTTGTCAGGGGGTCACCACATTAGTCTTAGTAAAAGCAGCCACATGTCATGTGTCAAAACTGCATCTCCATGGGAAATGACTAGAACATTTTATTTTGCCAATAAAGCTTTAAATTCAAACATGTTTAACTCCCCATGCCCCAGAGCCTCCTGGCTCTTGGAAAGGTACCTTTACCTCAGCGGAGGAGCGTCGCCTCACTGCTTCGAAGCATTGCAAAGAAAAAAAAAAAAAGTATTATATCGGAGTGTTATCATTTTATATTTTGTAATGTAGTTGCCACAAGGTTAGGGCGGGGTGGGGCTGAGTTCACCGCGTCACAGGGAGGAGTGGTTGATCCACTCTAAAGTGCGCATAACTGTTTGGCCTGCTCTCTCAGGCCGGCTAAACAGCCATGCGCACTTTGCATGTTCTCCACCCAGGCTGCATTACAGCCTGGGTGGAAAACATGCCCAGGCTTCCACTCCCTCTCTGAGCACTGAACCACAGCACTCAGTCCAATTATGACGCTGCTATCAGAAACGTCTTGATTGGCTAGGGGAGTCTGGAACCCTGGGTGCTTCCTGTTCATGGTTCCTGAGAGAGGCGGCGGCTGGCAATGGTGGCAACCAACAGGTAAGTTGTATTTCCAAACCCCACAGCCACCTTACTCTGCCACAGTCACCTACCAGCCGCGGCTGCATATAAGTGAGCCGTCATCACTAACCTTGGAGAGACCCATACTAGTCCTGGAGATCAGCCGGAGTCAAAGTCCCAAAGTACATCCTTGCAGTGTATCAGGTGGCTTCTCCTTTAGTGGGGTATCCTGTCACCATTGTCGCTCACAGATCCATTGTGTTCCCATCTGTCTGTCCCTTGTGCAGGGGTGATTACATGGGGGTGGAAAGTTTAAGAAGCCAGACACCCCAGGCCAATTATAGGATCTCTCCACCCCTGTTCCAGGCCTCCTGCACAGCATTCTGGGACAAATCAGTACAGCGACATCAAGGTGTCTGTAGAAAGAGCTCCCTTGAGAGCCTCAGCTCCACACCTTTATGACACAGCTGCCTGATCCCTTCCCACCAAAACGTCAAAGGAGAGCTCCTTCTGGGTTGTCTCCAGTGGTCCAGCCCTCCACCTTTGTTCTTGTGCCTGGGCTATCCCAGCCCAGGTGCAGTGTGACAAGCTAATTATAAGCTGAAGATATCCTCCCCACCTCTTTTTTCACAAACTGGGTCAGACACTGTTAAATCTCTTATTGTGTTGGGAGGCATTTGATCCCTCTGCTGGAGAACAGAGTAAATAACTTGTAGTGGGGACAAAGACCTGGAACCTGATTCTGAGTTTAGCGTGGGAAATATGGCAAATCTTAAAGTGCCATAAGGTGTTTATGTGGAATGATGGGACTGTAAATTCACAGCCAGTGTGAATGTTATCTCCATATTAGTGCCTCGCTGGACCCCATAGGCCTAAGTGGAGCAAAACTGTAATTTAGAGCACACTTCGCCTTTAACCTGTACTTAGTGTAAGCTCCATAGACCGTCAGTAATCACTATAGACCGACACTATGAATGTCTACTCACATTATAAGGCCCACTCTGGGTAAGCACCAATCCCTGTAGACTCCCTTCTGTGACAGGCTAACTGTGTGTAGATACTAGGCTGGGCAAGATGGTAGTCTCACACTTGCAGCCTGAACACATGCGTACATGTGTGTGTTTATGTGTAACCCACTCAGAGCATCTTACCCTAGCTGCAAAGCAGTGCCCTTCTCTTAAAAGACAGACACTTGCGGTTAGCATGCTTCGTCCAATTACAGTACATTTATTGTGAGTGAGACTCACCCACAGTCTGTCAGTCAATTCACTTTATTCGATACTTATGCAATAAGATCATAAAAGTATACGTAAACACAGTTAAAAAGAACATCCATACAAAAGTTAATTTAACAAGCGATTTAAAACAGTATTCAATTAAAAGTTCATTGTGTTCACTGTTCTAAGTCCATTTGTAAAAACCTAGCTGATATAGACAAAGGTTTACAATTCATTCTTGGGTATTGCACAATCGCCTGATCTTCCATGATTAAATTAAAAAAGTTGCCACAGAAAAGCAAAACCTAAGGTCAGACAAAGATTGTAAAAAGTACATTCCTACACAACATTGTTTAAGATGATATTTACACGTCAGTAGCAATATAAATCTTTTGCGAGGTGCCAAATAAAATTTACAAAAGAAGAAAATGTGCAAATTTGATGAAACCCCATCTAAGGGACAGAGTGGTAAGTCATTTATGGAATAAATTCCAGCTGGATGGGCCGAAATACATGGGATAATATTCAATCTAAATCTAATTAAAAAGAATCTATGTCGTGAATTTGTCACAGTAAATAAATATGAAGATGTCCCTTCCTGTGCCAATGATCCCTCTAAATATAATTTAACTGATACTTTTGTGAGGCTTGTTATCAATCTTTCATTGGCCCTTTGTTTAAGAAAGCGGGATTTTATCTCCTGTTTTGAAATATTAAGGCAATCACTATGGGAAACAAATAGATGCTCTAAGCCAAGAGAGGAGAGTGGATTTGATATAAGTGATCCACGGAATCCTGTGGGCATATTCCAGAAATAAGCAGTCTTCAATTAGCTTTTGGGTTACATGGATGGATTTCCTTCTCCAAATGGAGTGCCACAGGATGATTGGAGCAAGGTAGTCAAAAGTGAAAAATGCAAGGGGACAAAGTTGTTGTAACCCATTTACTACAATAGTGCTAAGCAACCTTGCATCTCTGCAAGTGTATGTGATTGAATTCTGTTGTTGTAACTAAAACATGAACATGAGGACATTCTTTGGGAGACTTTGGTTGGTGTCCGTTGAGTCTCCCTGCTCAGGAGCTTTGTCATAGCACACATTATCCCCTTTGGCTGCTCTCTTTCCTCATGCTGTTAGATGGATGTCTTACTGGGGTACAAAAAGACTCTAGGGCATGAGCATGTACATTCTATTGAGCAGCTTGTGGAAGGTTGGCACAAATGCTTGCTAATAATATAGTTATGGGATTAGCATTCCTTAGGTGATATATAATTGGAACTCACAGAACCTTCAACCACTTTCAAACTAAGAGTTAGAAATACTCACTGACCTCTGAAACATGATTCTGATGTATATTTCATAATTTCCTATACCAACTGTCCTATAATCCCAGTGAGAAATGGTTTAATAACGGATATGTGTATTTTCTAATTATCTCATCCATCTAATATTAAAAAATGTCCATGAAAATAGAGGTCTGAAACGGAGGCAGAGATTGTATTGATTGAACCGGTTTATCTTACTGCCATGGAAAAACATACTCCATCCTACTCATCATTTAAAAGTTTAGAACTATCATGCATGATCCTTTCTTACAGCATCTTAATAAAGCAAAAATATACAATTTTCCAGCTTTAAATTCCTTAATGAAATTTTAGAACCCAATTTGCATATACAGATCTTAGCACCAGATGTCTTGCTTATTGGAGTCTTCGGCATTTGGGTTTAGGCAAAACAACAGCCTTCCAACAGATTGACTTAAAATGTGAGCAAACTGAATCTCACTCAAGTATTTTAACAGATCTGTATTGGAGTTCCTTTTTCTTTAAATCAAAATGACAAAGCTCAATGACTCAGCTGTACACAATACTACCTAATGTGTATAGCTACATGTTTAACCTAATTATCTGAAATCCCCCTTCACAACTTTGAAAACCATTCCAGAGGAAGAAATAACTAAGCATTAAATATTAAGTCATGTATTCTGCCAATGTAACCTTACTCTGAATTCAGCATGAAGCAAGATTGCATTTGGTGTGACCTCGATGAATAATTGGTCTTTGTTGATAACTGAAGTCCATGGTTAATTGAAATGAAAAATTATAACCCCACTCTAACAGAAACCCAGAGTAGACCTCAAGTCTCACAAATTATCACTCAATGTGCAATTTTTGGTATATGTTGAACAGTAGTAGAATCTTGTACATCACTTCCAGCCACGCCTTTGTCTTGAGAAATGAGCAGAATATGCTCTGGTGGACATCGAAGTGGAACTCCCTACCACACTCAACCAAGGCTAGCAAGATGTTCTGATTCTCTTTGATCTCTTTACTTCTTAAGACACCATTGATTACAACATACTTATGGCAAGGCTGAAAGAACAGTTCAGGATCATTGGAAGTTCTTAAAGTTCTTAAACTGAATTAGTTTATTCCTCTGTGTCAGAACTCCACAAGTAAGGGTGGATTCTTCCAAATGATTCAGAATCGATCATAGTCTGGTGTCCAACAATGTATAACACTGTCTCTTCTTCTGTATAACTGTTGCATTGGTCTGTTGTCTCAGTTTCTATTCTAAACATTACATTGTACCTCTGACAGTACATTACACTACTTATCTCACCTGTAAATCGCCCTCTGGCCTAAAACTCACTCCCCCTACCACCGTGAAAGCTAAAACAATGGGAACGTTTTCAGTGTAGACCTTTCATTTGCCACCAGATCAGAGCTGTGGTTGGTGGTATTAAAGGTCACCTAGACCAATGCACAGTTATCTTTGCAGACCTCCCAAAGAAACTAGGCAGCAGATTTCATTGATTCCAAAACAAAGCCTCCAAGCTGTGTCTCAAAGTGCAAATAAATGGCCATGCCAAGTGAGCTTTCAAAATATTCTGGATCAAATGTAAGCCAGTGTGCATTATCAAAGAGGCCTATATATTAAACTCTGCTGATGGAACATTATTATGACCTAGCATATTTAACTCTGCTGACTGATCATTACAACCCAACCAATAAACTTTGTTCCACCTAATTGCACATTATCTGCCTACTCCCCTAAAATCAAACAGAAGCACTGTTATTGATCCTTTAGCAATACATGACCCCCAACCATCAAAATACTGTAGGTTTACAAGCAAGGCTGATTACTTTTGATTCAAGAAACTTTTTTAAACTGGACTCTTCCAGAAATCATATGTTCCTGAATCCAACTTTTCTGAGTAACTAGTTCAATGGATGCAAGTTGGTAATTTTGAAACCTGGAGTAGGCCACTGCCTGGTTGCTTTTTGTTCTGCCAGTGCAGGGCATGAAGTTAGCGCAGAGTTACAACTATAGTTTTCAATACTCCTAGATAAATAAATCTGTTGGAAAGTGGAACGAGAATAGATTGGGTTTTAAATTCATAGGTGTGTGTCCATGGAGGGAGAGATGGTTCCAAAATCTTAGAAAACTTAAATAAGAGCCCTTATTGCAAATATTTTGCTTTCTGAATATTCTCATGACTAGTGTGACTGCTGCTTATATGGTGGGTTCCCCAAGATTTCATCGCCTTCTTTTTGATTTAATGTGGTTTATCAGTGGCTACAGCTTTTTCCCTCATGCAGGGAAATTTGAATTTAATCCTGGTTGGAAGGGGAGTCAAGTTGGCATTTATAGTGTGGAGTGAGATACTTAAATGCAGAAACCGCAAGTGGCATTAAGGAATGCTTCCAAATGAAGTTCTAGAAATCCTGAAAGGTCAGCGAGGAGGCCATTCCTTAACTCTGACCCATATTCTAAATAGTGTGGAAATACTGATGTCACATGTATTTGCTACTCCAGAAAGGATATTGTGGAATTATGAGTTTTCACCTGGGAGTGCCTTAAGAAAATGGTAATAACTGAAAGAAGCAGTTACCACTCCCAATTCCCATAGGAATTCCACATTTTCAAGTTAGCACTCCAGGTCTTCATTAAATATCTTTCCACTTGATATGATCCATCTCATTATGACGTCTGTATTGCATTGACAAATAAATCTCCAGTTCGAATTGTTTATGGTTAATTTACTTTATACCTTTTATAACTGTTCTAGTGTTTCACGAAACTAGCCCCCTAAAACCTACACTTAGTGCCTAATTATGCATTTAGCGGTGTGGAAGCAGGGCAGCACACCGCGGCCCTGCTCCCACTCTGCCAAACTCCACTGCAGATTGCCTGCCGGATTACAAGTTGTAACCCGGGCAGGCGGTCCTGCGGTGGTTGTTCCACGGCGCTGCCTTTCAAAAGCTCAAAGGAGAGCCTTAAAAAGGAAGCTGCAGCGTGTTCCAGGACAGTATGGACTGTAAAGTCTATGCCGTGCTGGAACAGGTAGTGCATGCACACAGGAGGGCAGATGATGTGTCCCCCTGCATGCATTCCAAAGGCCCTGAAGCAACAGTTGACTCTCCACCACGCTTTTCTTGGCTGTCAAAAAAGGGTGGCTGACAGCTAACTTGTAATATGCTTGGCAGTGCCACAGAGGCAACATCAAGTATATTGCGGCCTCAGACCGCCGCACCAGGGATCGCGGATCCCTGCCTGTTGCGGCGGTTCTAATGAGGTACGACTGCCGTAGTTGTAATATGACGGTCGGACCACTGGTGCCATTTCATTTGCAATGCTGTGTCAGTTTACATATTTGTCATGTAATGATGCCATTTATAACTTTTTGAGTTGCATATCTATATTTACAACGGCCACCACCAGTTGCTTACTGTGAAAATAAAGTATTAACTGATTCACAAAATGCATGCATCAAACTAACACTTGTATCTTTCTGTATTTCATTAGGTCCCATTAGCAGTATTTTAGTGAATCGTTACGGTAGCAGGCCCGTTGTTATCCTTGGAGGACTCCTTTGTGGAACGGGGATGATATCGGCATCCTTCTGTGCAAATATTCTGCAGCTCTATATCTGTGTTGGAATAATTGGAGGTAGTAATTATTTTCATCTAATCAGTTATTCTATTTTAAGAATCCGCATGATTTGTAGTTTCTATCACCTTTGTGCAAATGTTGAAAATGTATAACTAAGAAGGCTATATTGAATGCCATCTCTACTATTTTGTTGTGAATCTCCACAATGGAGCAGTTATATTTTGGTTTCAAAAGGTGTTCCTCTGGAGCTATCTGATTTTGCATCAACGGTGACTTTCTGCACTCTTATTTTTATTTATCGCACATAACCTTCGGGTGGCACTTCATATAGATTTACTATTCCCAACTCCAGATCTACTACGTACCTTGAAGATATATACATCGCCACAGTACATATATGTGGAGTTAGGTATAGAAAATCTATACTTATCTTTCGATATTTTGGATTCAATATTTTGTTCTCGGTATTCTTGTACCTTGATATTCCAGCTTCAATATTCAGCCGGGACACCTCAATCACTTCATATACAAAATTCGCTTTGGCTTATATCAATACATGTTTCGCAGACGTCCATTTTATCAAGGCTGGGAAAACAATATAAGGGTCTTCTTAATTGTGCATTTAGGAATGATTAATTGTCTAATATGCATAACGGTTACCTAGTTTGTATTTTTAAGTGAAACGGTGTAAGGCAACAATATTTAACATTCATTAACCAATTACAGTGACAGTTATTTAGAAAAGGATTTTCTAGAGTTTCCTCCACAATTTCCATTTTACCTTTTTATCATCTAGCCAAGGTCCATGACACTCAAAAAAGCTCAATGTAGTCAAAGCTGTGCTATTAATGTTTTTGATAATCTCATAGATTTGCTGTTAATGAACTAATTCAGGCAGCAAAAAACTAAGTTCGAATGTATGGCTGATTGTCAAGATGAGTTCATTGTTATGTGTTAGGAGGCAGTTGACTGTCATTTCTCAAAAGACAAACCTTTGGGAATCAAACGTGTCATTGCTGTTCTGCAATTGCACAATCGATGTACTAACAGACCGGTTGTGAATAGTGGGTGCAAATCACTCACCTACTTTGTAAGTTATTTTATAATGCAAGCATGTACTAAAATAATGCATCACAAGATTTCCAGATTCCGGGGGCATCAAAACATACTGACTAAATAATAATAATTCGTTCTTATATTGTGATTGCTAATGAATACATGCATGATGTTTTGTAAGGAATGTCAAACATACAAAAGGTGATTGGAGGAATACTTGCAATAAGTCTAACCACTGGCAGTCACTCTGGGTAACATTCAAACCCATCATTCTTTTCTCCACCATGCCACCACAGTTTGGCACTAGCAATATGCAAATCAATCTCGACACTACTCCACGAGGAACAGTTCATCCCGAACTGCCAGGCCATGTCTTCTCCGAATCGGAACACAAGCAACCTAAGATCGGATTTGACCTGCTTGGGACTCATCAGTTGGCTGCAGCTTGGCTCCAGTGGCACAGTGAATGAATGCATTTGAATTGCGAAAGCCCACGAGTATCCAAGGGTGTCTTAAACTAGAACTCATAGACAAACTAACCCAAAAATGTATGAGGTTAAAATGATGATAACAGCCAGGATTTCAGCTGTTTACAGAAACTGGAAAGAATCGACTGGCTTTTAAGATGCAGTGGCTGTTTATTCCTAAGCAGAAAGGTGGTATATACAAAGCTGCGGCCACCCCAAGAAACATTCTTTATCCTGGGGACAGGGAGTGAACATAAGGCAGCAGATCTCAATCTTCTATTTCGTTGATACCATTGAAATTTGCTTGCAAGATAGTCATGTCAACCACCACCGTGCAAGGCCTTATGTGCCAAGCAAAGTGCCTTACATGCAACCATTTTCTTTACAGTAAGTTAATGAAGCTTCCCTAGGGCATTTACAGCAACTTGTGTTTAGAAAGATTTTTAAGAAGATGGACAGCAGCATTCTGAAGCATCTGAAGCTTTTTGAGTATCAATTGTTTAATGCCCATGTAGAGGGCATTACAATTATCGATCCTGGATAGGACGAGAGCGATAGCCACCAATTTTTGGAGCTGGAAAGGAATGAAAGGCAACACCTTCCTCAGAGACATCAGCTTCAAGAAACGAGAAGATGTCAATTTATTAATTTGTTCCCTAAAAGACCTCTCCGCATCAAAAACGACTCCCAAGATTTCTTACTGTGGAGACTAACTGCGAGAGAGCCAATGACCTGCGGCCACCATGAATGATTCCAAAAGCTGGTCTCGTTCCCAAAAATGAGAACCTGTGTTATGTCTGAATTTAACTTCAGACAATTCATTGTCATCCAGTTGGCAGTGGCATTCATACATTTGCTAAATCTGTTGGCAACCTCCTCCATGTTGCTTGAGATAGATACCACAATCTTCGTCTCATCAGCATAAGCTACTGTGGCGAACCCATAAGAGTGGATCTGCTTAGCCAAGTGCACCAGATAAATGTTCAAAAGCGTGGAGCTCAGTGATGTCCTCTGGGATAGATCACAGGGAAGAGAGAACCATTTACAGTTAAACTCTCCATGCTCCACAGACTGCTCCCTATCGTTCAAAAATGATGAGAGGGTATCCTGCGCTGAATCAGTAATTCCATTTTCTGTCAGGTGCTCTAACAGAACAGTATGGCTGACTGGATCAAAAGCGAGGGAAAGATCCAAAAGGACCACCACAGTGAGCATGGGTTTCCCGTCTGTGCATATCCTTGCCACTTAGGGTGGCACATCAAACACAAAAAAGGTGTTGGGAGGAATGCTTTCAATAACTCTCTCCACTGGGTATCGCTTGTGGCATTTAATCTATTATTCTTTTACCAACCATGCTACTTCAGTTTGGACCCACCCATATGTAAATCAGTCTTGACCCTGCTGCAATAGGAAAAGTAGAGACTGAACTGACAGTCCAGGTCCTTCCTGAACTGGAACACAAACAATCCAAGACTGGTTTTGTCCTGATTGGGGCTCTTCTTTTGGGTGTTTGATATCCACCTTTGGTGACAAGGGGATGCCCAGATGTGGGTCCCATGCTCACTGTGCCACTGTAACCAAGCTATACATGACTATTAGGCCCAGTTAGCTCAAAACCAGTGTTGGTTTGCTTGTGTTCCAGCTCAGAGATGACCTAGCATAGCTTATCTCAATTTTCACTGTTGCAGGCCCAGCTGTCTTAGGTGGGCAATCGGAGTGCAGATTTTAATAATAAGACTAACTGGGAAAGGGACATGGTAGAAAAATAATTTAAAAAACTATTTTTAATAGTTAAACTGGTGAAGTCAGGTTTCCTGAGCTTTCAGGATGCTGCAAAAGTGGGTAGGGATACCTCTGGGAACTCTTATCCCATTGGTTAGGGAAGACCCAGGATTCACCCTGACGTACTAGCTGGTGCAAAGCATACATATGGCACCTACAGGCCCCCTCTTATAAACACATTCTGGACTTGCAGACGACCCAAAGAGGACTGGGTCTGCTGTCTGTGACCGGAGAGGATCCCTGAAGGACTGGATCTGCTCCTCCTTGTACACAGGACAAAGAAGTGGACTGCAAGGGTCAGTTAGCGGTCCTTCTGAGTGGCTACTGGGACATGCTATAAGCTGCAAAATGCCTTTTCCCTGGACCTGGACTGAACCCTGCTGGTGGCTTCTTTGAGAGTGAGTCCTGGCCCGTCGGTCCTACCCCTAAAGCCCAGGAAGCCGTAGGAGCTGCTCCATTATCTTTGAAAAGTTGGAACTGAAAAGACAGTCAGAAGGTAAAATCATTGAACAGGATGAACCAGGTTGGTGTATCCAACCTGTGATCCATTGCACTCAGCCTGAAATTGGGCCCAGCCTCTTTGAGAATTAGGAAGTATGCAGAGTTACCACAGACCTATGATGGTTCCCCTGTAGACCTCTGTTGAAAGCAGCCAAAATCTCTGAGGAACAAATAGGGGAAATAAAAACTGCCAGAGGAGTATGACCAGGGATTACCAATACTCCTGCAATTTCTCATTAATAAGGGGATTTTCTCGTAGAACCTCAATTCCCTGTTGCTTCTGTACGAGCCACAGGTAATGGGAAATCCAGTTTTGTTAGACCCAGAGATGCAGAATTAACCCCCCCACACCTGGGGGCTGCATAATGAGACCCTCCATGTGTATATGAAGCAGCTTGTTCACCTGCAGTAGAGAAGAAAGCTATTCACTATTGTGTGTATATATATATACATACATACATATATATATCTATATATACACACTCTGAGCAGGGGGCTGAGTTTGGGCAGATTGAGCTAACGTTTTGTTGCTAATTCAGCAGCCAGGCAAATGTAGCGTGAATGAGGGGCTCAGAGACTGCAGAGAGATCCACCCCCCCATTCTCCCAAAATTCTAAATATCAAAACTCTTTGTATAGGTGCCATTACATTTTTGTAAAAATAAATGCATGAGAAGGATAGTGTGTGACAAAACTTGACAGTAAGTATGACTTTACACCCAATCTTAAATATATTCTTCTGCAAGCAGTCGTTTTTGCAAAGACACAGGTGTTCTGATGTGTAGCAAGAAGACACAAATATTAATAACAATTGCTGCCTTGAATATTGTGGGTTTGCACATTTGGTAACCATTACACATTTTGTGAGTTAACTGAGGGGCCATCCTATTCGCACCAGAATTCCTGGTAAGCAGCATGCAGTTATTTTAAAGAGGACCTTACCATTATAACCCCAGCAGCCTGTGATCTTAGGAAGTGCCCAAGTGGCAGACTCTAGATTGTCATGTGAAGATCTTTGACTTACATTAAAGTAAATGTCATAAGATCCTTTCCAAATCCTATTAAAGTTCATAAGATCTTTGAATTTTCAGTAAATGTCATAAGAACCTCTCCAAATCTTAACACAATATGCCAGTGGTGTGATACTGGATATGAGTTTATTATGTACAATGTTCCCCCCAAGAAAAGGGGTTAGGCACGGACTCAATGGAAGCATGTTTAAGAGAGGTCACTGAGCAATATTCTGACTGTATGGTTGTGTGTGCAGGCGATCCTAATGTAAGGATCACCTGAGATAAGTGTAGAATAGAGACCGTGATAAAATAGGACCATAGTTGGTGGATTTCTGATACAATATTATTTGCCGAGAGATCATGAAGGATAGTCAACCAGCATTACCTATTAGGGCTTAAGAAAGAACTGGTTCTTCAATGAAATCTATATCAATATTTGGGAACCATGTCTACATTTTTTTGCTCGTTCAGTATTGGAACTCACTATAAGAGCAACCATAAGAATCAGTGTTTTTTAATTATAGCTCTTTTTTAGGTCTCGCCTGCCCGCACCCTGCTTCAGATCCCTCGCAGACAAATCAATCAAGGCAGGGATCAGATCCCTCCACTGGCTCCCAGTCAGAGAGAGAATAAAGTTCAAAGCCCTTTGCATATCGCACCAAGCCTTTCATAGAGCGAGCCCGGAGATCAACCATTCTCTTCTCTCCCCTTACTGTCCCGGTAAAACTCTTCGCTCCACCAATGCATTTCTCGCCGTAGTTCCAAGAATTAAAAAAGCCAGAGCAGGTGGTAGGTCCTTTTCTTTGAACGCTGCCAGACTCTGGAATTCCCTTCCCTTCTCACTCAGATCCAACCCCATCCTTCTTCACTTCCGCAAAGAACTGAAAACATTTTTATTCAGAAACTAATCTCCTTCTATCTCCTGTCTCTAATCCTCCTTGTCCTCTCCTGGTCCCTCCTCAGAGTCTCTTTCCACTACTAGCGCCTGGACGCCCGTGGGCAGCAGATGCGCTCTATAAAAAACCTTTCATTTCATTTCATTTCATTCATTTAATTTCATTTCATAAACAGCTTTGGTGCCTTTAGGCAGACATATTGTTTACAATACGTAACCCCTTTCCTCATAACTGGATGGCTTTCTTGAATATCTCAATTGTTTCCTTCTAAATCAATGGCTTTCCCCCCTAATGTATTTGTTATAGTCATGAGCATGTTGGTCTCACAGTTGTCTAATTGCATGAATTGTATCCTTCCAATCCATTCTTCATGAGACTCTTTTATTTACTGTTGAAGGCTCCATGGGGGTGCACATGTTTTAGTGCTATCGCCTCCTGTTTCCTCTTTATCATGCCAACTATGTTTTGCTCCCTCATCCCTAAAGCTCTCATAAATATCCTTGTCGGTCAGCCTGAACTTGTGACTTTGACCCGGTCCAGCGTGACCTGATATGCACTAGTGGCACTTTGTGCCTTTTGGTGCTATTTTCTCGTGAACTTTAAAAACATCACAACTGTGGTTCTTTTGATTGGAGTCTTGCTGCTTTGGTGTCATTTTATATATTAAAGTTTACTCAATTTTTATAAATTGGTTTGAGTGTTTTTTTTTGTTTGAATGCTGTATAAATACTTCACACATTGCCTATACATTAAGCCTTGCTGCTTTTGTGCCCAGCTAACCGAAGGGTAAGTTCAGGTATATTTAGTGGCTCATATGGTTCATCCTGTCAAGAATTGTCTTTATTATATGAGTGGGACTTTCACCCCTTACAACTAAAAACTCAATTTCTTACAGTAAGTATATATTTATTAATCTTAACTCCACAATTATGTACCTTGAAGGAATAACTATTGTCTAAGTACATACATGTGAAGTTAATTATAGTAAATCTGTAGTTACCTTGTTGATATTTTGGTCACCAATATTTTTCTAAAATATTATGGTAGTACGATATTTAAAAGTTGAGGTTTTGACTGTGGTTTTTAGTGATCAATGGCCACTTTTTTTTGTTCTGAAGAATAATGCAATTATTACATTATTGATTGATGTCTAAATGGATTGTATCATGTGAGCCTCCTTCAAGTAGTAATATGTGATATGAGTCTGTACAATAAAGTCATTGTGGGGAAATCCCAGTATATGTTATGGTGGTGAAGTGGAGGTGCTATTGTGCTAAAAAGGGCTAAAGAGAACAGTTAGGAAATTGAGATATGCTGTTGTTTTGTTATAGGAATTACATTTTGTCTCCATTTTGGTTTTCCCTTCTAACTTAGCATCTTTTTGAGATGGTGGTTTGAACATGTTTTTCACTAACAAGACAAAATATCACGCACACATTTATTATGGTTAGATACTGTTGTTCTGTAGCCTGCTCTGTTAGTTTCAAGGACACATACTAGAACGCAATGTCCTTGCTTTATTTTGTGCCCGCAGGAGACAATTCCTCTGCATCTTTGGCAGAATGAGATACAGCTGGTATTTTATTATTTAAACAGTGTCCATTTTGAATTCAGGCATGGAGAGCTGTTAGTGAGATACAGCGCCGCAGGCCACAACATTCCTTCTAAGAAGGAAGATAGCTGCACAGGCAGAGGTGTATTGGCTTGTACACCTAGACGGAGAGAATTCATTAATACACTTCGGCTGGCTTCCTGATACATTAAACCAAAGCATGGGGTTATATCATTCTAACTGAGTCTAGCAGAAAGGTACTTCCACAATGCTCTCGCTAGTGTAGGGGTATTAGTGATAGATAGGAGTAATATTAGGAATAATTTACATGGTTGGATTGTTTGTAATTTTCACCATTCTAATAATGCTTATAACAATGATGTGTCTAATCTAATAATTGCAGTTCATGTTTTAATTGTAAGGTGTGGATGTTTTCAATAATCATTTGAAAATGTATTACTGGTTCTTCTTTTTGTTAAACCTTGGGCATGCAAAAGTGACCAACGAAAGGGTTAGATCTGTTTCCTTGAATCCCTTGGGATTAAGAGCAGTCATGTTTGAGGTTTCCAACATCATCTAGCTCTCTGGAGGTTAACGAGTTTAGATGCATTATTGTGAGCTAGTTGAGTCAACATTTACTGATGTTATAAGAAGACTCAGTCCCTGTATTATGACATTTTGTTGAACCAATCCACAGTTCTACTAAATTCGTAGGAACCATGTAACAGTTTATGCTAAAAAGTAGTTGTCAGGTAAGCTACTTAAAGCATAACAAATGGACAAAAACTTGGTGATATATAACATATTGCATATGAAACAAAATGATTGGATTAGACTTCATGAGGCTTTCATGAACAAGTATGATAAGCTGTTTTGGAGTTTGGTAAATCATAAGCTAGGAAAGAGGCTCCTTAGAGGCTCAGGTGATGCTGTTCCATAAGATACATAGGTCCTCATTAGGAATTTGTCGGAATAGACTGGGGTATTTACCAAAATGAAGTAATTACCATGTGTGGTAAATATTTTCTTATCCAAGCTATTAAAAGGAAATCGTGGCATACAGAATAAATGTTTAACACACCCAATTCTGCATGTTTTGCCTTTTTTCGTGGCCTTTTCCCCAGATAAATGTTCGACCTGCCAGAATTTATCAGGGCAAAATTGCGAGGGTGTGATAATTATCATACAACTCATTTGCCCGGGATCGGAATTTAGCTTTTAACTTGTAGTGAGGGCTTTACCATGAGCATATTCTATCTGTCTACAAGTCTCACTTTCAGAGACCCTTCGAAACCTATAAGTCAGAATTTTAACTGTGATGCTGTTGTTGAGTTGATCGACACATTAAATGCTCTGGCCTTGGGGTTAGATGGCCTTTACATCTTCCTTCTAAAATCTAAGCCATATTGCTGGGTTTCATTGTTTGTTGTTGTTTAACTGTGTGACAGTGGTTGGTAAGCCTCTAATCAGCAGGTCAGTATCAGATTTAAACCATGTACTCATAAAGTGTAGATGAGCTGACCCTTTGAAATGCAGAATATTAGTGCTGTGTAATCTATCGAAGATCTATGCAAAAATATTGGATGGAGGACTCTTGAAGTGGACTGAATCCTCTACCGTAAAGTTATAGACTGGTTTTCAATATGATTTGATTATGATACACAGTGCACTGGAGCTTGGAGAGCTGTGGGGATGAGAGCAGTGTGCTTCATTGTGCATTCACGGACTTTGCCATTGCTTTTGGTAACATCTGGCATATTTTGCTATAAAAAAAACAATTGAATTGTGGAGCCCCATGACACTTGAAATCTCGAATATGGGAATGATATCAGGGCAAATGGGCCACATTAAATTGATGTCCAGGACACAAATTCAGATACAATGGCGGGTTCCACTAGGGTAGAAACTGACTTCTCCCCCTGTTAAATTTATCCTTGTGCGATGTTGATCAGGAGTTTAGAGAAAGAGCTGATGCCCCCTAAAAGTTAGTGTCACCCCAAGTTTAGACTTTACTGCTACTAGTGAACCCCCAACACATTGATTTAAAGTTGCATCTGTAATTAAATTGTTAATACATTTAAATAAGATTCAAGTCATAACTTTTAGTGCCTCGGGTTTAGAGACTAAATGTATTCAGATGGTAATAAACTGATTTACAACACCTGCAAATGGTCAGGTATACTCTTAGGTAGAAGGATTTCCTGGAAGAAAGGCCAAGGGAAACACAGTGGCCCTGATGGCGGGCAGTGTGTACTTGCACCTATTTATAATACATCCAACTGAAGATGCTTACCAAAAAAAGTTAAGCTACCTTGGCAAGATGATCCCAATCCTATGTCATGGCTTGGCTCCTTTTCATACTTTATAAGATTGATGTTTTTGTTGCAAAAATATGGAGAAAAGTCCTGGGTGTTTAGATGTCAACCCAGAGTTGGCCAGGATAGCGTTCTGGGCAGAAAGAAATTTGGCACCCTTGCTGCTGCTTTTGAAGAAAATGTGAAGAAAAAGTGAATAAAATGACCTCTGAACACAAAAGAAAGCCCCTTTTGTGTTCAGAGGTCAGTCCCTGGCTGTCTACATCCAAATTGTGACTGGCCCTCAAACATCATAGCACCTCCACAGCTCACCTGAATCACTCGCAGATTAGCTTCTCATACTGGTGCCACTAGTGTTTGTTGGAGGGGAGTGGGGTTAATAGTGTGTGGCAGTAGGAAGAGAAAGGGAGATGGCAGGAAAAGAAAGCAGGCTGATAGGGTGTTAAATTAATTGCTTACAGCACTGTAACCAGGTGACAGGGAGTCTACTGTCTGCATGACCTTAATGGAGGCAGCTCCTTACGCCACCTCTGAAGATTGGAGCCCTGGACCAACTTTCCATCACTTTGTGCTGGACTGGAGCATAGCTAAGAATGTTGGAACGGTCCCTCATACTGTCTAGAACTGTTTCAGCATGATTACAGTGCTTTTTATACCTGGAGGCTGTTAACAATATATCAGAGCATTGGAATGTTGAGAGCTCTATTGAAAATAATGGAGTAGCTATGGGCTTATAATGACTGGTATAAGCCTGAAGCTGCAACATTCCAATGTGTTTCCCTTTTTAATTTAGAACATTCTACCCTTAGTTGGTGGGATTTTCTAATAGCCATATACCCTCGCCTGCAGCTGGGGTCTATAACTCTGGTTCAGAGACTTTGGCAACCGTTATAGCTCTCAGTAGCAGGCTATAAAGCTATCTGATGTCCTATATGGGACATATAGCCATAAGCAAAATTATCATGTTACCTTGGGCGTTATATGTTCTGCAGCACATGCCAATGCATACTCCAGAATCATGCTTTCGCAAACTAGATGAGCTCCTTAGGCTGTTGTACTGGGGACATGGAAGGGCACGAATCAGTTTGGAGGTCCTGAAGCTACCCTGAAACAGAGGAGGGTTACAGGCTCCAAATTTCTGGCTCTGTTAATGGGCAGCAGAACTCTAACGCACAAAAGCATGATTCCAGTAGGGGGACGCAGATCCTGTCGCTGAATTGTTTGCACTGCCTCTGACGACTCGGAGTAGGACGACTCTACCAGAACAAACTTGTACACGATTACATATCTGGGAGCTCTCAATGGGGCAGGACAATATACTTGCAGCAGCTGGTTTCCTGGTGTACTGGGATTAGTCCTACGATGCCCACGTTTCTCCGGCGTACAGCGGAGGGCGATGCCCCATGATGCCTGGGGGACTTCTATGCTGATGGTAGGATGGTGGGTTATGTGAACTTCTGCACTAGATGGGATATCGTAGGTAATTGTTTTCTCACTTATGCAGGTCTGACAGTGGCCATCATCCGGAAGGCATGGGAGGGTTTACCGCAGGAACCGGAGATGCATTTCTTGAACTAGAATATTACCAGACAAGGGGGGAGAGCTCAAACTCATCACACGTTATATGCCTCGCTCTTTCCAAGCACAGCGAGCCGTATTACGATACTGAAAACCCAATGGGAAGGCGATGTGGGTGAAGAGCTGAATGAGCATGAATGGGACTCTGTGTTAGGCAATTACAGAAGAGTGACTCGTAATGCACGTTTGAAGTTCATTTATTTCACGTGTGTGCACAGGGATTACGTCACACCACAGTGGCTGCACATTTTAGACCTGACTAAACAAGAGCACTGTCCAAGATGCCGGTCGACCATTGGGACCTATGTTCATATGTGGTGGTCATGCCAGGGTGTGGGGGCCTTCTGGAACAAAGTATTCCGGGCACCTGGGGGGTTAAATGAGTTGCCGCTGCTTCCAAAAATTCAACTGTGTCTTCTGGGCCTGGTCACTCGATCTAACCATACTAAATATGCAAAAAAGTGTCGGGCTGGCAGCCGTGGCCGTGCAGGTAAGAGTGGTGGGGCCGTGTGGGGGGGGGATTTTGACGGCAGATGACAAAGGAAAATTAAATAAATAAATAATTTTCCCTTGTCGTCGTCTTCGAAATACCCCCCACCCAGCCCCACCGCTCTTACCTGCACGGGACGCAGCTGGGAGCTGGGTTTGACTGTGGCTAAGAAATGCATAGCACTAGCAGACAACCTACGAGGAAACAACAGAAGCTCTGAGTCTGATAAAGGCATTTTATGATAGTAATACAGGCTGCAGTTTTTTAAAGTCCCAGCAAAGGCATCTATAGGGGAACATGCTAAAAGCCTAGCAAGACACCCATATGGGAACAATCCAATATTGCTGATCCATATTCTTTAAGTCTTAAAACATTGTATGCTTAGAATTGTTTACTGTTATCATCTGAACACACTTGAAGGTCCAGCAGTAAGAGCAATGTTCACCTGGTTTTAGTATGGTCATATTAAAACTTGTTGGGATGTTGAGATTGTAGAACTACACTAACCCAAAATACATGATCTGCAGATTGTGCCATTGCTCTTGTGAGTATATAGCCCACTTTCCTTTCCCCTGCAGTTTCATTCTAAAGCTGGACTTTAGTAGATCATTTATTTTTGGGGGATGGAGGACGAAATAACTGGAATGGAAGTTTTAATAAATAGTAGTAACGTTCTTGTTATCAACATAATTGTAAATGTTTTTACAACAATTATATGAATGTGAAAAATGATTATATTGTAATTGACTGCTTTGTATGTATTTTCTTTTATTAAAATGTTTTATAACATTTGCATTAACCATAAATAATGTTGAAATTAAAAAATATGTATGCTTGATTCCACAGTGTTGCTCTTTGATTGTTTATCGGAACATGCAATCATTTGTTTTTTAGTTAGCTCTCATCACTATTGCACAATAGCATTAAACATTATAACCTTTTATTTATGTATGGTGACTGTAAGGCAAGAACGCATGTATGAATGAATGACCCACTGGAACATACCCATAAATCGTATGCCTAGGCCTATAATTTAAAACTTGTGAATTGCAGCGTATGGATAAGGTATTGGAACAACTTATTCATAAATGTTTTGTTGTTTCTATTGATAAGACATGCCCTAAAGTAAATTGCCTTTGCTTTTCAGGATTTGGACTTGCACTAAACCTTCAACCATCTGTCATAGTTATTGGCAAATACTTTTCCAAAAGGAGGCCAATTGCTAACGGCATTGCTATGGCTGGGAGTCCGGTTTTACTTTGCACACTTGCTCCTTTTAACCAGTTTTTATCTGATGCCTTTGGCTGGAGAGGTAGCTTTTTAATATTGGGTGCCGTCTTGTTGAACTGTTGTGTGGCTGGGGCTCTCTTCAGACCTATTGGGCCAGTGGTAGGCCATCATGAAAACCAGAACCCCAGCAAAGGTAGAACACCTGAAAAACAGCACATCAGTAAAGCTGACCAAGACCACCAACAACCTGTTAGTTTGTTGGCAACCAGTGAAAATAAGAAAAAACAATCCTGCTTTGAAACTTTTAACACGTTTTTGGATTTAACACTTTTTAGGCATAGAGGATTTCTTATTTACCTCGTTGGGAATGTGATAATGTTCTTTGGATTTTTTGCCCCCATAGTTTTTTTGGCACCCTATGCCAGACATATCGGTATTGATGAATATTCAGCCGCATTCCTGCTCTCCATCATGGGAATCGTGGACATGATTGCAAGGCCGAGTACTGGCATCATTGCAAACAGTAAATGGGTTAGACCGAGAATCCAATATTTCTTTGGTTTTTCAATTGCATTTAATGGATTTTGCCATCTAATGTGTCCTTTTGCCAAAGACTATACAGGTTTAATAATATACTCCATATTTTTGGGGTTGGCATTTGGTATGGTTTGTGCAATGCTTTTTGAAACCTTAGTGGACCTCGTTGGAGCACCACGTTTTTCAAGCGCTGTCGGACTTGTGACGATTGTAGAGTGCATCCCTATTCTCCTTGGACCACCTCTAGGCGGTAAGTTTCATAAATTGTTTTATGTTGTTTATATTTGTTTTTGACAAACATTAACTGATCTGATGTGAAGTATTATGTTAGCATGAATGTGTAAATAATTCTCATTTAAATTGTTTCTAGTGGATTTTCAATGACCTCTGATAAAAGTTGGTTATTGTCCTGTTGTTAGGAGGCGGATGTTCTTTACATTACGCTGATTAGTTTAGTGTACACTAAGTCACTACGCAAACTTAGTGTTGTGTAGGTTAAACTAAGGTGTCACAACCATCAACAGTTTTCTATCAGTAGTGGTAGCCAGTTACTAAAGTCGATTTGCTGCTGCGATATTCAAATATGTAAGTGCTACAATTATGTAGTGCTAGCACCATATTGCAGAAGTATTTTTCATTTTTGCCAGTTGTTTTTCAATCACTAGCTGTGAGAAATTGGGTTGTTGGTTGAGTGGGGGGAACTGCAAAAGTCACTAAATTAACCTGTGCTTAACCCTGGGTATCTTTGCACTAAAAGCGGTTAGGCTTAACTTGGAGGCAATGTGTAAAGTATTTTTTCAGCAAACAAATATTAATGAACAAAAACACAAGACAAGAAAAATCCCAAACCAATATAGAAAAATAAAGTAAATATGAATAACTATTTTGACACAAAAACAAAAATAAATCCAGTCAGGAGAATCCGAGTCACACATGTTTAAAGTTTAAGGTATAAATAAGTGCCTAAATGGTCACAGCGCCAACTGCAGACATCTAGTCATGTGAGACTGGGTCAAAGTAATCAAAGATAGCCGACCACGATGGAGTGCGGGGAGCTGCTAAATGGACAAAGTCGCAGTGAAGATTTCCACATTCGGCCTCTTTTTTGGAAGTCGAAATTCTCAAGAGGGACATAGCTGGGGATTGTAGCTGACGAGAGTTCCGGGAGGCCGAAAACCTCTTTGGCAAAGACCTCTTAACAGGATTTGCTGCTGCGGAGAACGCAGTAGGAGCTGCCACAAAGTCAGACCAACTGGTGATGCACCTTGAGTGGATAGGCGAGCAGGTTGATCCCAGTCTTCTCTCGGTCGGTTCTCAGAGCAGTTTTGGATTATGGCTATCTGGGCGCCTTTAGCACCTCTACCAAGGGTCCAGATCTAGAGAAGCACCACATGTGGGGTTAGGACTCACTCAGGCTGGGTCCAGGTGCGGGTTCAAGATGGTTGGAGCCTTTTCTGTCCCTGAGGTTCTGATGAGGAGGCCTACCATCTACCCCTTGGAGTCACTCTGGTAGTCCTGGGTTCAAGCAGTGGAACAGGGCTCATGCAGCAAGGCAGGCCTCTGATGGTTCACGGCAGGCTCCAGGCAGCAAATCAGTCCTTCAAGGTGCAGCAAAGCAATCTTGCAAAGTACATGGTAGGACACAACAGCAGGCAGTTCCGAGAGTCCTTTTGCGGATCAAAAAAGTGAACTCAAGAGTGGTTCTGATAGTCCTCTTTTCAGACCTGGTGAAGTTTCTTGAGAGTTCCCCTTGAAGTGCTAAAAGTTTCCTGCTTTCCCTGTCCTGGCTCCTGACTGGCTGCATGAAAAATGCAGCGGTGGTTAGTCCATTGTGTGAATGCAGGGCACAGTTAATTCAGTTGCAAGTAGGGTTGTGCTCAGCTCCACCCCATCCAGGCACACCTAATCCCACTATTCTGTGGCTGTCTGGGAGAAATAAAGTCCAACTGCCAACTACACTGAGTCATTTGAACCAAGAAAAGGCTGCAGACACCATATAGTTAGAGCAGGAAAATGCCAACTTTCTAAAAGTGCCATTTTTTAAAATTGTAACTTAAAATCCAACTTTACCATTAAAGAGGGTTTTACATTTTAGTTTATCCGACATCAAACATGAAATGTTTTTATGTTTACCTGTTCCCAATTAAAAGTCAGCATTATTGTTAAATGTATTAAGGCAACCCAATATTATCCTATGGGCGAGGTAGGCCTCACAGTAGTGAAAAATGAATTTAATAGGTTTTAGTTACTTTGGACAAGTAAAGCTTAAAAGTTCATGCCCAACCTTGTTATTACAATGAACCTGTCTTATGGGCTAACTCAGGCCTACCTTAGGGGTAACAAATGCCATAAAGGGGAGTTTAAACCTTGGCAAGGGGGCTATATTGACAAGTCGAACAGGCAATTAAAAACTGCATTTAGGCTGCTGTGGCAGACTTGGGTCATGTTTTAAAGGACTACTGAAGTGGGTTGCACAATAAGTGCTGCCGGTCGGCCTTCTAGTAGCATTTAATTTACAGGCCCTGAGAATATGACATACCACTTTACCAGGGATTTATACGTAAATTAAATATGCCAATCAGGATAAGTTAACATTACCATGGTTTAGGTAGTGAGCACAGGCACTTTAGTACTGGCTAGTATTTGTAAAGGTACAGAAAAACAATGGTCCTAGACACAAAATCAACATACATTCATTGTATGGCTTCATCACAGTTTAAACTGAGCTGACTGATTGGACGCTCCAAGTCTTTGTTGAACAATCACTGCCTTTAGAAGCAACTCATGTTTAAAGCTAGGTCTAGGACCATTGTTTTTCTGTACCGAGTGATAGCCAGGTCCATAGACCTTTGGTTGGGTAACCCCATTTATTATAATGGCTAGTAGGGGTGAAGGGCACAGAGTCCTAAGGTAAAAAAAAACGAATCTCTGCAAAACAAGGAGGGAGTAAAGGCAAAAGGTTTGGGGAAAGACCACCCTAAGGCTGACAGGTCTAACACTAAAATGTTATACAATAGACGTGAATATCGCCTGCAACACTTACGACCAAAAAGTTAAACTACTGGCAGCACAAAACTGTTCCGGCCCATGATCGATTACTATCATACCTTATCAAAAATTTGAAATGAATGTCTGAATGCCAACTATTTCCACCAATTCAGTTGTAAACATAAGAACAATTCCAAACAATGCTCACAATAATGTAGTAAATTATTTGACATTAATTGTAAGCAAAACATATGCACAGATGTTTTCACTAGAATATTGTTTTTTTTTTTTAAATAAGGATTTTATTTCAATGGTGTAAACCGAGTACTAACTTTAATAACTAACACTTTGGAATACCTAATATTGAAGCATATGGGCAGCCATCAAATTGATCTGCCTGCTTGAGTTTGGATTACTACTTGCATTTAAAAGAAATGAAGGAAAATCCTTAGTAGTTATGACGTTTAGTTTCTGCTGTAGTTGCAGGAACAAATTCCTTGTTTTCCACCTACGATCTCCTGTTTTACATTTTTGGGCAAACTATGGATAGGCTAGTAATGGCTATGTGAAAGGTTTCCAAAGATAAACGTAGAATTTGTAGAATGTGCATGTTGGGTTGGCTCCTATTACTTTCCTTAAGCTATCAGAGGTTCTGACCTCCCACGCTGCTTAGATTTCCCCCACCCAAACGGCTATGGTATTGTATTTTCATTAATAGATGTGTCATAACAAAGGAGGATATAGCAGTCTTTATTTGCAGTGTGGTTCTATTGGAGTTAAACTTGCTCATTAGTAATGTGTTTATGCAATGGACTACAGTATCCTAGGAAATTGTCTCGTGATCCTACAGGAACAGGGTCGATGCACACTCATTGGATTTTCCCATCAGCTCCTTTTCAGACATTTTGAAAGATAATAGTTTAAGAGATGCCATGTTTGTGAGGTCTGCATTCGAAACCGAGATTGCAAGTTTGTAAAGTCTACCTATTTCCCTATTTTAACTGAATAATTCATTGTATGACGGTCCCTAATCTGCTTCATGTATGACCTCATACTGAGACGGTGTAATTTACTATCTACCATGCCTTCCCTGGACCGGTCCTAGGAAGCTTGTTTCCGGTCCAGGGAAGGCATGGCTTGGCAGTTCGGGCTGGACTGTTCCCATGAGGCACAGGGTCAGACTGATTTGCATATGGCCATGTCGGAACTGGGGTGGCAGAGTGGGCTAAAGAACGGTGATGGATCAAACCCAGATCTGTTGACTGGGTGTGAGTGTTTGATTGGTTCTGATGCTCTGTCCATCACCACCCCCTTTTGTACCGCTTTGTTCGCCATAAGTTGGCAGGGTATGCTCAGACGTGAGTCCCTTGCTCACTTTGCCACTGGATTCAAGCAAGCCTGGCAGAAGACGGCTGAAATGCCGAAACCGGTCCTAGGAAGCTTGTTTCCGGTCCAGGGAAGGCATGGCTTGGCAGTTCGGGCTGGACTGTTCCCATGAGGCACAGGGTCAGACTGATTTGCATATGGCCATGTCTGAACTGGGGTGGCAGAGTGGGCTAAAGAACGGTGATGGATCAAACCCAGATCTGTTGACTGGGTGTGAGTGTTTGATTGGTTCTGATGCTCTGTCCATCACCACCCCCTTTTGTACCGCTTTGTTCGCCATAAGTTGGCAGGGTATGCTCAGACGTGAGTCCCTTGCTCACTTTGCCACTGGATTCAAGCAAGCCTGGCTGAAGACGGCTGAAATGCCAGAAACCGGTCCTAGGAAGCTTGTTTCCGGTCCAGGGAAGGCATGGCTTGGCAGTTCGGGCTGGACTGTTCCCATGAGGCACAGGGTCAGACTGATTTGCATATGGCCATGTCTGAACTGGGGTGGCAAAGTGGGCTAAAGAACGGTGATGGATTAAACCCAGATCTGTTGGCTGGGTGTGAGTGTTTGATTGGTTCTGATGCTCCGTCCATCACCACCCCCTTTTGTACCGCTTTGTTCGCCATAACTTGGCAGGGTATGCTCAGACGTGAGTCCCTTGCTCACTTTGCCACTGGATTCAAGCAAGCCTGGCTGGAGACGGCTGAAATGCCAGAAACCGGTCCTAGGAAGCTTGTTTCCGGTCCAGGGAAGGCATGGCTTGGCAGTTCGGGCTGGACTGTTCCCATGAGGCACAGGGTCAGACTGATTTGCATATGGCCATGTCTGAACTGGGGTGGCAAAGTGGGCTAAAGAACGGTGATGGATTAAACCCAGATCTGTTGGCTGGGTGTGAGTGTTTGATTGGTTCTGATGCTCCGTCCATCACCACCCCCTTTTGTACCGCTTTGTTCGCCATAAGTTGGCAGGGTATGCTCAGACGTGAGTCCCTTGCTCACTTTGCCACTGGATTCAAGCAAGCCTGGCTGAAGACGGCTGAAATGCCAGAAACCGGTCCTAGGAAGCTTGTTTCCGGTCCAGGGAAGGCATGGCTTGGCAGTTCGGGCTGGACTGTTCCCATGAGGCACAGGGTCAGACTGATTTGCATATGGCCATGTCTGAACTGGGGTGGCAGAGTGGGCTAAAGAACGGTGATGGATCAAACCCAGATCTGTTGACTGGGTGTGAGTGTTTGATTGGTTCTGATGCTCTGTCCATCACCACCCCCTTTTGTACCGCTTTGTTCGCCATAAGTTGGCAGGGTATGCTCAGACGTGAGTCCCTTGCTCACTTTGCCACTGGATTCAAGCAAGCCTGGCTGAAGACGGCTGAAATGCCAGAAACCGGTCCTAGGAAGCTTGTTTCCGGTCCAGGGAAGGCATGGCTTGGCAGTTCGGGCTGGACTGTTCCCATGAGGCACAGGGTCAGACTGATTTGCAAATGGCCATGTCTGAACTGGGGTGGCAGAGTGGGCTAAAGAACGGTGATGGATCAAACCCAGATCTGTTGACTGGGTGTGAGTGTTTGATTGGTTCTGATGCTCTGTCCATCACCACCCCCTTTTGTACCGCTTTGTTCGCCATAAGTTGGCAGGGTATGCTCAGACGTGAGTCCCTTGCTCACTTTGCCACTGGATTCAAGCAAGCCTGGCTGAAGACGGCTGAAATGCCAGAAACCGGTCCTAGGAAGCTTGTTTCCGGTCCAGGGAAGGCATGGCTAGGCAGTTCGGGCTGGACTGTTCCCATGAGGCACAGGGTCAGACTGATTTGCATATGGCCATGTCTGAACTGGGGTGGCAGAGTGGGCTAAAGAACGGTGATGGATCAAACCCAGATCTGTTGACTGGGTGTGAGTGTTTGATTGGTTCTGATGCTCTGTCCATCACCACCCCCTTTTGTACCGCTTTGTTCGCCATAAGTTGGCAGGGTATGCTCAGACGTGAGTCCCTTGCTCACTTTGCCACTGGATTCAAGCAAGCCTGGCTGAAGACGGCTGAAATGCCAGAAACCGGTCCTAGGAAGCTTGTTTCCGGTCCAGGGAAGGCATGGCTTGGCAGTTCGGGCTGGACTGTTCCCATGAGGCACAGGGTCAGACTGATTTGCATATGGCCATGTCTGAACTGGGGTGGCAGAGTGGGCTAAAGAACGGTGATGGATCAAACCCAGATCTGTTGACTGGGTGTGAGTGTTTGATTGGTTCTGATGCTCTGTCCATCACCACCCCCTTTTGTACCGCTTTGTTCGCCATAAGTTGGCAGGGTATGCTCAGACGTGAGTCCCTTGCTCACTTTGCCACTGGATTCAAGCAAGCCTGGCTGAAGACGGCTGAAATGCCAGAAACCGGTCCTAGGAAGCTTGTTTCCGGTCCAGGGAAGGCATGGCTTGGCAGTTCGGGCTGGACTGTTCCCATGAGGCACAGGGTCAGACTGATTTGCATATGGCCATGTCTGAACTGGGGTGGCAGAGTGGGCTAAAGAACGGTGATGGATCAAACCCAGATCTGTTGACTGGGTGTGAGTGTTTGATTGGTTCTGATGTTCTGTCCATCACCACCCCCTTTTGTACCGCTGGAATAAGGGACACCACACACTGTGTCTTGGTATCGGCGCGTGACTGCCTCAGCAGGCCGCGCCCCTTTATTTTATATCGAGGCGTACGCCACGTTCGTGGCGTACGCGTTTCGTAGTGACATTATGCGCTCTAGCGTCTAACGCTAGAGGGCTAACTGTAACATCCCTCTCCAACTTGGACAACAAAATAAACCAAAGTCCATAACAGTCACTCACTTGCTTGGCAGGCAAAGTCTTTAAGGCGGCTGCTGGGCGTGGGGTTCGCTCTCAGACCATACCTGGCCGTGGCACGAGTGCCGGAACTGGGTGGGTGGTTATTCGGGGCTTCACCTTCCGTGGGGGCGTGATGGCTCTGCTCTGGGGCGCTGCAGGCTCCACTGGATGTTAGTCCTGGTTCCAACTCTGGGGTTGAGATCTCTTCCTCCACTCCGTCCAGTCCCCTCTGGTCGTGGTCGGTGGCCTCCGGAATGCGTTTGAACCACGAGATGTTCCTGGTGGTCGACTCCACCCCTCTTTCTGCTGTGACCATTGTCCCCCGCCTCTGTGCCACGGTCCAGCTGCCTGGTTCATACCGGGGTCTGAATTTTCCTCCTGGCCTTCTGTCCTTCACGAGGACGCTGTCCCCTGGTCTGATGTCGCGGTCTCGACTGCCCCTGGCCCGGCTGACTTGTCGGTTGCGGTGTGCTCGTCTTTGGAAGGCCTCCTCCGCTTCGAACGGTGGGGGCACCCACCCAGGGACTGTGGGTAGCCCATCGCGGCGAGGCCCATTGAGCATGAGAGACCACGGGGCTTGTTTGGTGGAGCAGTGGGGCGTGCTCCGATATTCTCCCAGGAATCGCTGGATTTCCCTCTCGGGGTCTAGTTGCTCCACGCCGGCTATTCGAATTACTTTATTCAGGGTCCTCATGAATCGCTCTACTTCTCCGTTGGCCTGTGGCCACTGAGGAGTGATTCGCCGATGTTGTACTCCCTGATGCTGAAGGAACTCCCGGAACTCATGACCGTGGAAGGGTGGCCCATTGTCACTCTTCACCTCTGAGGGGCGCCCAAACATGGCAAATATTTTCTCCAGCGCTGGTCCCACGAACATGAAGGCTGTAGACGGTAGAACTTCTACTATGGGATACTTCGAGAAATTGTCCATGACTACCAGCGACACTTTTCCGTTTGGGAGGCTCCCAAAGTCTATACTAATCTTGTCCCACGGGTACCTTCCTGGTTCTTCTGTCACGATGGGGGCCGGAGGCTCCGGGCCGCTCGTCACCTGGCACGCGGCGCAGCTCCTTACCACCTCGTCCACCATGCCATCTAGCCCCGGGAACCATATCTTCGCCCTCATCCTGGTCTTCATCTTCTCCGTCCCTTGATGGCCGTCGTGAGCAATGGCCGTGGCTTGACGGCGTAGTGCGGCGGGCATGACGATTCTAGACCCTCGCAGGACGACACCATCGCGGGTCATACTTAGTTCATTCCGCCCTCGCCACATCTGCTGCAAGTCCTTCTTGTCCTCGTCTGCCCACGAGTTGGCGGTGTGCAGGAAATCAGCCCAGGACCCCTTTTGAAGAGCCCCCCGTGTCCTTGCCAGCACGGCGTCGCGCTCCCCGGCACGTATGATCTCTTGGATTGTTAGTATCCGAGGGCAAGTCAGAGCAGCTAAGAAGTAGATGTGCGCTTCAGTTTCCTCTTCCTCTTCTTTCCCGACCGGGGACGTCACCCCTTTTTCCGGGTGTCGTGACAGAAAGTCTGCCGGGTTCTTCGCACCTGGCCGGTATGTCACCTCCATCTGGTATTGCTGTAGACCAATGGCCCACCTCTCGATCCTCGGGGGGGGGTGGGGTGCTGTCCCTTTGAACAGGGGCACCAATGGCTGGTGGTCTGTCACCACAGTAAACGGATGTCCGCAGACGTATAGGTGGAAATGCCGGCAACCCCAGCGGATGGCTAGTGCTTCACGTTCAATCTGAGAATACCTCTGTTCAGTTGGGGTGAGCGCCTTGCTGGCGTATGCCAGGGTGGCCCATGTGCCTGGTTCTTGCTCTTGCGTAAGGACTGCGCCCAGTCCCACCGGGCTGGCGTCGACAAGTAGCTCTGTCTTCCTGGTCGGATCAAAGTAGACCAGAGTGGCCTGGTCCAGCAGCGTGGTCTTGATCGCATGGAAGGCATCTTCTTCCTCTTGCCCCCAGCGCCACAGGGTGTCTGTCTTCGTGAGGCGTCGGAGAGGTTCCGCCGTGGTGGCCAGGTTTGGGATGAATCGCCCACAGTACGTGGCCATCCCAAGAAAGCTGCGGACCTCCGACGCAGAGGTCGGTGCTGGGGCGTTCTTGATGGCCTGGGATTTTCTTGGATCCACTTGAATGCCATGGTTGGTGAACGTGTATCCAAAGAACTCGATGCTTTGTTGAAAGAACTGGCACTTCTCCTTGTGCAACGTGACTCCAAACTCTCTCAGCCTCATCAGTGTGGATCGGACTCGTCGGTAGTGTTCATCCACTGTTGTGGCGTGTATCAATATGTCATCACTGACATTTAGTACTCCTGGTAGCCCCTGCAAGATGTCTCTGATAGTGTTCTGAAATATTTCGGCTGCCGAAGAGATGCCAAAGTTAAGGCGTCGGTACCTGCGTAGCCCCAGATGCGTGCTGAAGGTAGTGATGTACCTGCTCTCTTCGGCCAGCGTTAGTTGGTGGTACCCCGCGTTGAGGTCCAGTTTGGAGAACCACCGTGCTCCGTTAAGGTCTGCGATTATGTCATCCATCGTGGGCGTGATGTGCCTCTCCCTTTTGATGGCCTTGTTGGGCAGCCTCATGTCGATGCACACTCGAATCTTGCCTGGTTGCCGGGGCTTTTCCGCTATCACCATGGGTGACACCCAGGGGGCGGGTCCAGTTACTGTCTCTATTACACCTTGCTCTTCCAACCTCCTCAGCTCCTCCTCTACCAGCGGGCGTAGGTGGAAAGGAATCCTCCTGTGCTTTAGCGCTGTGGGTGTGACTGAACGGTCAATGTGGAGCTTGACTGGTGGCCGTCGGATGTTCCCCAGACCAGTGAACAGCTCCGGAAACTGGTCCAGCAGGGTAGTCGTCTGGGATTCTTGCACCTTCCGGAGGAATGCGATCAACCCTAGGTCTTCGGCTGCGTGCCCGCTGAGGAGGGTGTCTGCCTCTTGATTGATCACATGTATGTCAATTGTTATCTCTGCGTCATCTGACTTCACCGGTACCGTCATCTTTCCTGCCAACGGCAGTGGCGTGTCACTCCCGTAGGCATAAATCTGGGCTTTTGACCGTCGGAGTTCAGGCTTGGGTCGGAGGCGATTGTATTGTTGCACTCCCATCACGGTGACTGACGCCCCTGTGTCGATCACTGCGTTTATCCGGGACCCAGCGACTAGGACGTCGCACCTCGGTTGTGGTCTTCTCGAGCTCTTGAGGGCTCTGGTGAATGAGATCAGGTATGTCTCCCCTTCGTCATCATCGGACTCCATTGCATCTTCCTGCAGGGCCTGTGCTTGCTTGCGCCCTGGGTTGGTGGGGGAGGACAGCGACAGCTGGGATAGTTGTCTCACCATGGCCTTCTCCGGCCTCTTTCCTCTCCGATCCCGTTGCGTGGCTCGTTTGCGACAAACAGACGCAAAGTGGTTCATCACGCCGCAGTTGTCACACGCCTTCCCTTTCGCAGGGCACGTTCTGCCTCCGTGCTCATCATACCCGCAGTACCCGCACGGGGCTGCAGGCTTCTTTGCCGCCGGTCGGCGGGAAGCTTCACGCGTCTGGATTGCGTCGGCCCGCTCTGTTTTGACTGTTACTCCTGACCCGGCGCCTCGTGTGAGCGCCATCTCCATCTCCTCTGCGCGGGCATCGGATAGATCATGGGACCGTGCCAGCACTAGAATGTCCGCCATCGGGATGTTCGGTTGGCGGAGAATGAGTGTCCGCAGCTTTTTGCTGCGTATGCCGCATATTATCTGGGCTCTGATCTCTTCCTTGGCTCTATCACCCACGAGGTGCGTGTCTGCCAGCACCCTCAGTCGAGCGTGGAATGCATCCACCGACTCCCCTTCCTTTTGCCTCGCTTGGCGCAATTTGAAATGTTCAAAGTCCGGGTTCAACTGGGGGTCGAAGTGCGCATTGAGGGCTCTCACGGCCGCGTCATAGTCGTCCGCGTTCCCTGTGTTGGGGAGGTGCTTGAATAGGAGATAGACTTCTTCTCCTGCATAGTGGAGTAGTAGGGACCTTTTCACGGTGCCATCCGTCTCCCTGGTGCCCGCAAAATAGTTGTCTAGTCGGCCAATCCACGTCTGCCAGCGTGGGGCGGCAGTGGCAGGGTCAGCAGCTTCACTAAACGGCGGCAGAACGCCGGACGCGGGGTGCAGAGGCACTGCCTGGGCGGGGCGTTCATCATCCCCCATGGCTCCCTGGGGCACAGCACAGCAGGAGGGACGGCAGCAGGCAGAGGAGGCCGCAGAGGCAGGAGATGCCCACACTTGGTGTTGCCAGAGGACGTCAGGGCTCCGCTAGGGCACAGCAGGCAACTGGGGCAGAGGGCTTCAACACCCAGCCAGGGCACAGCAGGGACACAGAGTCAGACAGTTCAGAGGCAGGGATGTTCATCTGCCGAGATGGGCTGTGTTCGGTGCACACGTGCACTCACCGTTGGTCAGAGGGGCCCAGCTGCACTGCCCGCGTGAGACTGATCCTGTTCCAGTCGGGCCCGACAGGAACACGTGCGCGCGCGCGGGACTGCCGCGGAGTGCGTCTATCAGCTGGGGCACACGTGGTCGATCTTCGCTCTCGTCGCCAGTGTTGTGGGGCCGCTCGCGCTGATGTAGGCCCTCGCTATATGCCCCGCCGCTGGAATAAGGGACACCACACACTGTGTCTTGGTATCGGCGCGTGACTGCCTCAGCAGGCCGCGCCCCTTTATTTTATATCGAGGCGTACGCCACGTTCGTGGCGTACGCGTTGCGTAGTGACATTATGCGCTCTAGCGTCTAACGCTAGAGCGCTAACTGTAACAGGGGGCACAATTCCATTGCACTTGCCGAGACAGGGTGTCGTATCGCATGCTTGTCTCACTCAGAGCCACATTGTTCAAAGTGGGAGGTGTTTTATTTTTCTGCCAACTCTTTTGCTGCTGAGCCATACCATGCAGCTAATACCTGCCAGCCTCAGTCCTTCTATCATTCTGCTTGTAAATAGTTTCCTCCTTGTTGAGACTGGTCCAGAATTTGCTCCAAACATGTTTGCTCCCTACTCTTATTCTATTTAGTAGTTTGAATACACCACCACAACAATATACCAGGAGCAAAACCATCATTTTAATGACCTGTGTTTGTCCACAGAGCGATAAACCCAGCAGGTCCCATCTTCATAATTCTGCTTAAATATTATTACACAGACTTGCGATGTCTTTCACCAGTTCCATGAAATCTTGAATCAGTTTTGCAGATAGATTGTTTCAACACTTGAAGCCTCATTATGCAATGCCACTTACTGGCCATGTTGAAAATATCAGAACACAGCGGACCTTTTTTCTGCAAACTGGAGATTATGACTGCTGCTGAAAACAGCCATAATTTCTGGGTAAATTTCTCTGGCAAAACGAGTAATTATGCTGGGCTCGGTCATGGTTCCCTTGGTAATTCCACCGTTGCATTGAAATCTTGGGGTTCCACGAACAATTTGTGTTGATTGTTCCCCCAAAGTTACCATAACCATGGGTATCAGCAACTCTGGGGTGGGAGGCAGCAGTCTCAGTGGGCAAAAAAAAGCAGGGACCTCAAAATGAGACTATTATTGACTAATTGAAAGCGTCTCCTTCCCATGCAAGCCTGTGAAATTCTTCATTCGTAAATAGGGTTTTACATTTTTTTCCTAGTTTTCTTTATATCTGGGTGGGAGGAGTATGCAGCAAAAGTGCTCATTAGGACCTCCTTCTCCTGCTTTCATCTAGTCAATCCTGATTTTGACATCCACGTTTCATTTGGAACATCCAGCGCCATTGTAAACTGCAAATGGACTAACACCCTTATCTCATCCTTTGTTCAGTGTTGAAAATATATAAGATATTATGACCACACTTGATCTTAGTGAAGCGGTTACATTTAGCAATTTTATTTGACACATTCAGAAAAAAAACATACCTAATCTACATTGCCGAATGTAGTCACTTACAAACGAGGTAAGCCTTCTCTAGAAAGTCACATTAATTTTGAGCATCCAGTGATCAGGCTACCCCTTGTGTTTTTTAAGTAAAACGTTAATTAGTATGATAAGATTGCCTTATTTCTCAGAGAACCAGCTTGCCAAATGTTGTAATAAGGTGTTCAACAAATGTTTTATAAATACCATCTTTTCTAGGGTATTTTCCTGTGCCCATCACTGTGATCACTTTCCTCATTGCTTGATCTATGAGTGAACCAGCCTAATCATCTATGCTCTTTGCATTGATGTTTGCCAATTATGTAATTCATGAAAGCTAGATTTATGATGTTTCCAAATCTATCTGGCACCATTTTGTATAGGTGGCTTTAGCATGACAGAGAATCATGTGCACAGTTCATCACTGGTATACTCTCAATTCTCATCAGTACTCTTATCCCCTTCAGTGCTCATTCTGATTCAGTGGACCTTCTGGTCGGGGAACAACCTTTACAACGCAACTTTTACAACGCACTACACTTACAACGCATTTTTTACAACGCAAAATCCATTACAACGCATTCCATTACATAGCATGACACTACAACGCATTTTTAAAAACTACCTTTACAACGCATTCCATTACAACGCATACTACCTTTACAACGCATACCATTACAACGCATATTATTACACTACACTATCCAACACTTACCCTACTGTTGCACCCCCTGGAGTTAGAATAGTAATTTTTACCCCTATACTATCCAACACTTACCCTACTGTTGCACCCCCTGGAGTTAGAATAGTAATTTTTACCCCTATACTATCCAACACTTACCCTACTGTTGCACCCCCTGGAGTTAAAATAGTAATTTTTACCCCTATACTATCCAACACTTACCCTACTGTTGCACCCCCTGGAGTTAGAATAGTAATTTTTACCCCTATACTATCCAACACTTACCCTACTGTTGCACCCCCTGGAGTTAGAATAGTAATTTTTACCCCTATACTATCCAACACTTACCCTACTGTTGCACCCCCTGGAGTTAGAATAGTAATTTTTACCCCTATACTATCCAACACTTACCCTACTGTTGCACCCCCTGGAGTTAGAATAGTAATTTTTACCCCTATACTATCCAACACTTACCCTACTGTTGCACCCCCTGGAGTTAGAATAGTAATTTTTACCCCTATACTATCCAACACTTACCCTACTGTTGCACCCCCTGGAGTTAGAATAGTAATTTGTACCCCTATACTATCCAACACTTACCCTACTGTTGCACCCCCTGGAGTTAGAATAGTAATTTTTACCCCTATACTATCCAACACTTTCCCTACTGTTGCACCCCCTGGAGTTAGAATAGTAATTTTTACCCCTATACTATCCAACACTTACCCTACTGTTGCACCCCCTGGAGTTAGAATAGCAATTTTTACCCCTATACTATCCAACACTTACCCTACTGTTGCACCCCCTGGAGTTAGAATAGCAATTTTTACCCCTATACTATCCAACACTTACCCTACTGTTGCACCCCCTGGAGTTAGAATAGTAATTTTTACCCCTATACTATCCAACACTTACCCTACTGTTGCACCCCCTGGAGTTAGAATAGTAATTTTTACCCCTATACTATCCAACACTTACCCTACTGTTGCACCCCCTGGAGTTAGAAAAGTAATTTTTACCCCTATACTATCTAATACTTACCTTAAATGCAATTTAATATTATGCGTTGTAATGGTATGCGTTGTAAAGGTAGTATGCGTTGTAATGTAATGCGTTGTAAAGGTAGTTTTTAAAAATGCGTTGTAGTGTCATGCTATGTAATGGAATGCGTTGTAATGGATTTTGCGTTGTAAAAAATGCGTTGTAAGTGCATGCGTTGTAAAAGTGTGCGTTGTAACGACATACATCTTTCTGGTCTCGGCCTCTATCTTGTAACAGCATGTGAAGTAGACTTTAATTGTTTATTCCTTTTAGTCAGCACATACATTCACTTTTCAAGGCATCCTCTCAAATGGGCGTACAAGCAAAACAAATGGAAGGGCACTTTTTAGAACAAAAGTATTAAAGTCACAATCAAGGGTGTGGAATTCCTAGCACTCAAGGCCCAAGTCATATTGTTTGGGCTTTAGTTTTAATGTTTATCTTGCCCACTGGAAAAGTAGGTCCAACGACCTGCAGCACAAACCCTTTTACTTCAGGTTTACATTGCCACAGTATGGATCTGTGAAAGAGTATTCACGTAAATAGGTTTTGTATCCATATTTATAAGTTATTTAAAACTTGTATATATATAAATCATTTATGCAAAGTCTTTACTATTTGGAGGGGCATTCTAAGGTAATGCAGCGAGGTGTGACAGCTTGCATTACTGACAGTGATTTCAGTAGAAGAAGGAATACAGATAATTCCAAAAAGTAACAATTTGTGATCATTTATAATGCTTTTATAACGCTTTGAAATTATACATAAATCCTTTAAAGCAAGGTTGGGGATAGCTTTCTTTCAAACCAATGCGACATGGAACAAATTGTTTTTTTCTAAACCGTTTTGCAACATTAAATGCCATTTGTCAGAGGCATCATTTAGCAAAACATGTTTGATGCATTCCAATTTTTGTCCAAAAAGTAAATAAAAATGTTAGAACTCTATAAAACCATCTTGGGAACATGAACATAAACTTAAGCTTTGATTCGAAAATGAAAGTCGCTATAGTTCACAAGGTACTTGTCCTTGCATTGGTGTAGATTTATGGCTTCAGGAATTCAATAATTTACAGAGGCACACCTTGAAACAGTGCTCCTAGCAGTTCTTTTATGAATTCCATTCTTGTATAAACAAATGTACACACGTATAGATGTGCAAGCCAAAATCTGCAGAATAATTACAAATTCACGTTCCATGCAACCCTTTTTTCCCCAGCCTGGTTTATTCCTGGTCTTGTCAGGAGTAAATGTCCCACCTTGGTTACTGTTCCTAGGATTTACAAGGCCAGACTAGGAGCTCGCTCTTTCAGATATAGGGCGGCTAAAACTTGGAACACTCTGCCGATACACTTAAGAGCAGAGACATCTGAGACAGTTTCCGCTAACACCTGAAAACCTGGCTTTACAGAAAGACAGAAGTCCCTTAATCTTATGACCTTAGTTTCGCCCCTAGAACAGCTCACTCGCATATGTCTTAGCGCGGGGACACACCGGCTCGGTGTAACCATGCGCTCTATAAATGGATAAAATTAAACTAAAACTAAACTTTTGCTGAGTGGGAAGAGACTGGAGAGGAGATGTGAATATATTCTAAAACATGTTAGTTTGTGGTTGTGCAAGTACTCACTCGTAAAACAGTCTAACCCAGATGGTACCTCTTCTAATCTGCCTTCAGGAGTGAATTTAGATTTACAGAAAGATGACAAAAAAAGAGTCTTTCCTGAGTCCAAATGCTTATATAATAGGAGAAAGGCTATTATCAGAGCTCTGATACAGTGAAAACGCTACGACAATGTAACACCTCACTGCATGGCTATTACACGAAAGATCGATTTCCGAAGCATCTCCTACCCTGGGCAACTAGAAATTTTATAACATTCCACACTTCTGAGAATTATGGGGGGGGGGGGGTGAATCCCACGACTGAGTGATTTATGCAATCTCTTTGTGACCTAATTCTACCTGGAAGCATTATTCAACACACCTTGGCCGATATCCCTCTTGTTCCTCAAAATTATTCCTCTTCTACGTTATCCAGCCCCCATTATTCTTAATGTCCTGTGAATTAACTGTGCGGCATGATAGCTCATCTGTTTACTTTATTCTTCTGTTTCATTTGCGTACCTATCACCTCTTCGCCATCGTATTTGTGTACTCCCCATCGCACCCTCATGTTTAAATAACAAATTCATCGAACAGCCAGAGGTGTCTAACACAAGCTGCAACCCCCTCCCACAAATCAAATATAACTCATGTGGCTTGTGGTTTCTCTTTCATAATATAAATATCTACTTAAACGTCATGCCACCTAACCCTTCTAGCTACAAATACAATAAGATGGTGTTTTGCCTGATGGAGGGTTGCTTAATAGAACCGTCTCCCACCAAGGAACCCTCTTCTACTTGTTGCCCTCATATGAAGAATGATGCTGACCAGTTTTCTCTCATCTTCTAGGAATTTGAAATACATCGTGTTGACATTCCCATCTTTGAAAAACTGCTGAGACCTCTTGGTGCCGTTCCTAAACGGTCTGCCTGGTACCGCCTGTGTTCTGGCACACTAAATTTCCTTATGTGCTGTATTTATCCTAACTATCAGATCAGTCCCCATTCAGTTCATTATCCTGAACAGTGACTTGACCTCTCTGTCTTGGTCTCCCTAGAAATATCTAGCCTATTCCTTGTCTCTAAGTGAGTGTCAATTCTGATGTACATGTGGTATTGCTGTTTATTGTTTTCCTTCCTTTGGTCCGATGATTCTGTGGGTCTTCCAGGGGACCAATTCTCCATTTCTTTTGGGATCAAAGCAAAATCTTTGGTAATCCATCTTTCATAGCTCCGGGGAGTCATGTGTCGCTCTTTTTTGACTCTGAAGGGGACGTATTTCCTGAAACGCCCTTTGGACTGGTTGGATTTGCTCTTCTTATTCTTCTCTTACTTGCTAATCAATCGCATTCCCCCTTACATTTAGAGAGGGAGCATAACCTTGATGTCCAGTTGTTCCAGCAGACTTGTTCCAAAACAATACAGGTCGTTACTTACTTATTTCTCAGGTATTCAAAAGAAGCTTGCATGGTCTCCCCTGCTTTTGTCCTTGCACCTCAGTATGTTAACCTCAAGTTGTTCAGCTTCTTTCTTGAGCTCGTAGATCTGATCTGCTGTTTCCCCTGTTGTTCCCTTCTGTACGTTCAATATCTTTTATCTTTCCAACAAGTACACCGCCCATTTCTGCTTTCAGTTGCACCTTCTCCGCGTTGTTTTCCTGTGTGTGTGCTTTCATGAGGATTTTTCTATTGAAGAAGGCTAGAAGACAATTTCCTCAGTATCCATTTTAAAAGTAACTGTTCCTTAGTCACCTCTTTGATGCAGGAGAGAATTGTAATACTTGTTGTTTTTCGCTTTGTCATGTACATTTTTCACATGTTGTTTTACTGTCTGCTTCCCATAGGCATAACTCATTGACATATTTTCTCTGAAAAAGATGGAGATGGGTTTTGGGTGAAATTCTTTTTCTACTGCCATATGAGGCTAACTTGCCCATAACACCCCTGTATGTCAGATCTGACAGTCAGCTTCCAGATTGTCAGGGGGAACAATTGAGCAGGATGAGTGATGGTTCGGCAAAGCAGGACTAAAGACCCACAGGGCTCATGGTTAATGGGTAGAGCACACTTTTGCTTGTTCATGTCGGCGCATTAGTACAATTCATCTGCTGTGTCTCACTGGACTTTAGTTGTAACTGTCCACCTTTGTAAAAGTGGCTTATTAACTCGACTATTAGGTTTGAATATCTTTACTTGTTAGATAGGATTCACCTTATCTCACCAGGACACACAAATCAAATCATGTTATTATTTCTTTATTTACATCGAGATGGGTAGCCGGACTTCAAGGTGGCTGCCATCATTCTGCGCGTCTCTGAAGTGGCATGGTTCTCTGTTCATACAGTGAATCCCAGTACAGTTCACCAAGTCAAAAAACCTGGTGTCTCAGTGGTCTATCTACTACCCTCTGTGTCTTCTATAGAACCAGCCCCATGATCTTATATTCTGCAATGCATTTTATTTGTAAGATCCCTCCATTGATGGACTTGTTGGCAAATGGCAAAAGTATTATTTTCCAGCCATCCACTGTTACAAACTCGCAATTTTCTAGTACGTCCTCACGAGGCCATGTAATATAGAGGCAGGAAGGAAGGTCGAGGCTCTCCCAATAAAGATACCATAAAATCATTAGATTTTATTTTAGATGATGATTTTTGTGTCAGATCGGGTAGATCAAGACAGAAGCTAAGTATTTCAGGAATTAAGTTTGAAGATAACCCACCAGTACTCCTGGAATTTGATCTGATCTATATGACTGTTTAGAAGTGGAAAGGAGAACTTCCGGTGAGAAGGTGCAAATAAAAATGCCATCATGGATATACCTGTGAAGAAAGACAACCAGTGATCAAAATGGCCATTTCTAATCACATATTAGTCTCTAGTAAATGGTAACTAACAGATGTTGTGGGTGGTGGAGCTTTAGTTGCACAACCCGGGTTGAGAATTCAGAATGGTAAAGTTTACTAGGAAACAACCCAAGCATTCTCCAGTGTGTAAATATAAAGACAAGTTAAGCATTGGTAAAGCTAATTACTCCAGCATTGGCTGCCAGCCTTTTGGCTGCCTGCTGTGCCCTCACCAATATGAAAAACAATGCTTAAAAGCTGAACTATTTTTGGCCCCACTCAGCACATTTTGTGGTAGTAGCCCCTGGTACTGAAGAGAGCTACTATGTGTGTGTGTGAACTCTTTGTGAAAGAGTATTATCTATCACTCACAGTGAAGTTAGCCAATGGCTGAAGTGGGCTATCCTACTGCCCCATGTTGTATGCTATAATGTAAGTCACAATTCTGCCGTATATAAGTAAGTATATTATATATACAATTTAACAAAAAATCTAAATGTCTTGGTAATTGCCAGACCTGGATTCCTCCAAACACTACCTGTACTTGGAGTGACTCAGCCTAACTGGACTAAACTATCTTTCTAACAAAATTTTGGATAGATAATTTATGACATTAGATTACAGGTTGAGAGGGTGAAGCCCTACTCAAATAGCAGCCACAGGTTCTGTCAAGGTGAAACTCAAGAGAACCCCAAATTAACCTGTGCTTAACTCTCTAGTAGCTTGGCACAAAAGCAGTCAGGTTTAACTTGAAGGCAATGTGTAAAGGATTTATGCAGCACTTCAAACAGTAATACAGTGAAACACAACATAGGAAAAATCCCACACCAATATAGAGCAAGCATTGGCAAAGTCAATGGGTCTCAGAAATGCGAGAGCTATTGGTTTTGTCAATGTCTTTCAGCCATTTGTGTAGCAGCGTCATATTGAGTTTTTTCCCTGACTTTCAACCATGTTGAACAGCTGCCATGCTGCTATCGAACATGGCTAGAAGACGTTCACAAAGCCAATAGCTCTCGCATTACACTTTTCAAAATCAGTTTTAGTCACACTACAAAACATCTACTCTGCTCTACAGCATGGCTACCAAACATTGCCAAAGCTAATAGCTCTCATAGGCGTGACCTATTGGCTTTGCCAATATTTGTTGAGGACTGGGGCTTATCTTTCATCATCAAACATTGACTTAGAGCAGGAGTGAGAAAGACAGAAAAGGAAAAAAGGAGGAATAGAAAGATAGAACAAAAGTGACAATGGGAGGAAGGAGAGATGAAAAAAACCTGGAGAGTGAGATAGAGGTAGGAAATGCAGAGGTGGAAGAAAGAGGCATAAAATGAAAGAAAACTAGGCAGTCTTGGTCTCTGGTACCCCAGAATTCGGCAGCACTAGCAATAGCCTCCTGAGAAAAAAGATGATTCTAAGATAATTTCTGGGCACAGATGCATACATATTGTTTTACATTTGTCTGATATATTGTACTCGGAGTTGATTTGCACGCATTTTGAAAGTCCCACGTTGCATGGAGACCAGCCAGAACATCTTGCAGCAGCTTATGTCATTAATGAATGTAGCAAGCAGCGTGTGCATAAATCTTGAAGCTTCAGTGTGTTTTGAACTTTAAAGTTAGTTCGAGCGGTACCCTCACAAGCAGCATTCTTTCATTTTTAAGGTGAACCTTTGAAATGGTCATCGACTTTTGTTTACTTTTTTTGCAGCGTTAGGACGTGTGTGAACACGAAAGCTTAAAACAACTTAGTGTACTGTTCATTCTGTGTGTGCAAAAAATGCTGTAAAAGTGCTGAGATGAAGGAGCCAGGCTAAAAACATACATATAGAGAAGATTTATCATGACTGTTGAGGAGCTTGTGTAGAGAGGGTATGGATGGACAAGTCCATTTATGATTTTAGTTATTCAAGACTATCCTCATCTCCCTGTGCCTACAAAAAATGAATGTATCCTTGTATAATGTAACTGGCGATCATGTAACACGCTCAAATACCTTTGGATCGAATTTGCAATATATATAAATATATATATGCAATATTCCCAGGCACAACATGACTAAGGGTGGGTGTGGGTTGAGTTTATGAAATAGGGAATAGGGGGTTTAGAAAAAAACAAAATAGGGCAGAGGGGAAAACACAATCATTCATACAGAGTGCTGGAACACAGAAGAAAGTTGCTCCAGAAACGGGAGCAGTGGAAGGATAAGAGAACTTGGTCTGTGCTCCAGGGGAGGGCAAAACACAAGAAGAGGACATGATGCAGGCATGCCTTGACAAACAGGAAATGAAGGACATGAGAGCAATGCTGAAGCAAACCAAGGATAAGTTATGGACGGTCTGTAGGCCACTGTGTAAACAAAATGTCTCGGAGAGACAGCGCATGCGCTGTCCAGCTGAGACCAAAAAATATAGTACAAGTTTAATAAACTATTTGATACCAAAACAACAAAAATCTAAGCATTGCTATTTTAAGGGTTTAAGTGAAATGGTGCCCAGAAGCAGAATGCACCAACTGTGGTTGTCTGGTAGCGCCAGGCTGGTACAAAGTCACAAGTTCAGACTGACCATAATGAAGCACGGGCCAGATACGAACTTAGGCCCGCTGAACAAAGCACCTTAAATCCTGGTTTGCGGACTGTAGAGTTGCATAGCAGCGGTTCTGAGGAAGCTGCTGGGCTGCCATGTGGAGTCCTTTATCATTTACGAGGATGCCATTGATGAGGGGCTTGCAATACAAAGCCCTACATTGAAGATGCGTCGCACACCAGCGGTTCTGAAGAAGCTCCGGAGCTGCAATGCAAAGTCCTGTGGCATCGGCACAGGATGCCTTCGACGTGGGGCTTGTGATGCGAAGGCTTGCGCCAAGGATGAGTCACACAGCTGCAGTTCCAAGGAGACTGCGGGCTGCGATGTGAGGTCAAGCGTCAGGGATTTGTGGCGCAGAAGCAGAACTGCGAGGAGATGCTTCCACAGCTGGGCCGGCTGAGCACCTTCAGGCCCACTTTCAAGGGTCCGGGATTGGGGTGGCACCACTTGAGAGGTAGAACTCACAGCAGAGAGTGTCCAGGTGCTGGGATCAAGATAGTTGGAGCCTTTTATGTCCTTGAGGCTCTGATCAGGAGGCCAGCCAACTATCCCTTTGAGTCACTCTGGTGGTCCTGGGTTCAAGATGCAGGTCCAGTCCTCCTCACGCAGGTAGCATTGTAATTTTGCAATAGAGTAGCAGTCCTTCTTGAAGAGCAGCACAGCAGTCCTTCTAAATCTTCTACAGGTCCAGAAGTGTACTGAAGAGTTGCGTCTGAGAGTCCATTATGTATACCTGGTGCTCGTTTTGAAGTAGGAGATGTTTCTAGAGGCTTCCTCCCCCAGAGGTGCTTGAAGTTTCCTGCCTCCCTGCCCTGGCCCCAGGTTGTCTCGGGTCACAAAAGAATAGTGTCCAACCCTTTGTGATGTGCAAGTGTTGTAGGTGACAACTTCTCCCCCTCATCACGTCCGAGATGGTCCATCCTGCCAACCCCTATTCCCCTTTACCGCCCTGTCTGGGAGCTTTATAAAGGACGGGGTAACCCAATATGGTCAAGGACCTGGGTAATGTATATTACAAAAAACAGTGGTCCTGGACCTATATTCTGAATGAATTAATCAAATTGCTTCGTATTTTATGGTTGAGTTAACCACAACATTAGATGAATTAATACAATAAACAGAAGACAAACGACCTCGAAGAGAATTCATCATGTATTTATTCAATGATATATTGGAAGAGTGCCATCCATGTGATATTTAAACAAATGAATTAATCAAAAAAGAGAGGTTGCACCAGAAGGGATGTGCAGTGAAAAGGAGAGGGTGCTCAAGTGTAAGGAAATCAGAGGAAAGAATATTTCAACATTTTATCCGAAATTGAATATGTCGGGGCAAGAGGGCACGGCTACAAGTCACCGTCCTAAATGGTCTGTCCCAATGTCTTTCATAGGATCCTTGGCTATTGTTCAAACACAGAAATTAATTCTGATTCAGCACATTGAAGAGGATATTTCGGGTACAGACTGGATTCAAAAAGGGGCGTCGACGTTTCGATCCGACTTGCGACCATAAGGGAAATTAAACTGCCTCGGTCTTGCGGATCTTCATCAGGACTGGGCCTGGGCAACCTATCAGTTATAGGCGACGTGAATTCAAGGATTCAGCCTTGGAGTCCAGTAGATTGAAATCAACCTTGACATTCAATGTCCAAAAATGAACCACCAGAGGTTTCAAGGGACAAATCCAGCAAATGTTCGGCAATAAGGTTAGGGCGGTCCACTGGGGTTCCGTAAATTTCTTTGAAACAGCGCGCCTCGTCAGTACGCGGTCGTCGCTGTAGGAGTCAGGCACGAATGAACACACAAAGACCAACTGCCAGCTATATCTAGTCATGTTACCCAAAATACTTGCTGCAGGATCCAAATGGTTAGGACAGGAATATGCCGACTTTTTAAAAGTGCCATTTTCAGAATTGTGACTTGAAATCTGACATCACCATTGAAGAGGGCTTTACATTGCAATTCTTTAGACATCAAACTCGACATTCCTACTTGCTCCGAGTTGAAAGTTAGCAATTATTAAATATAATAAGGTAACCCAATGTTACCCAATGGGAGAAGTAGGACTTGCAGTAGTGAAAAATTAATGTAAGAGTTTTTCACTACTAGGACATGTGAAACTTAAAGGTACATGTTCAACCTTTAGAATAGACTACACTCTGCCCTCTGGACTGTTTAGGGAATACCCTAGAGGTGACATGTATGAATTAAAAAGGAAGGTTCAGGCCTGGCAAAAGTTTTATTTTGCCAGGTTGAAATCTCTTTTTGAAGTGCGCACACAGGGTGCCATGGCAGGCCTGAGACATATTTAAAAGGCTACGTAAGTGGGTGGCACAATCAGTGCTGCAGGCCTACTAGCATTTAATTTGCTGGCCCTGGGTACATATTTTTACCACTTTACTAGGGACATATAGGTAAATTAAATGTGCCAATTGGGTGTAAGCCAATTTCAAAGGAGAGTGCACAAACACTTTAACACTAGAAAACAGGAGAGTGAAGGAAAAAGTTTGGGGATAGCCTGCAGAAAGGGCCAAGTCCCTCGGATAGTCTTCTTGTTTGTTTTATTTTTTAACATGGCCTTGATATTCCCTATATAGTGTTGGTATATGTTCTAAGGGGTCAATCCAATGATTCTCATTGAATACTATGGAAACAAAGCTTGACAAGGCTTCATTGAAAGTAAGTGGAAAACAATGAGAGAGCTAGGGAAAAGGAGAGGTACGTCCGTATCCCCTGGATGTACATAAGTCTTATCAATGGTGGACGGACCCAATGTGGTGTGGTACGATCACTGTGAGACAGTGTTTGGGAACCCACTAGGTAGGTTAAAAGACCCCTCACACACCAACCTGGTTGGTGTCATGCTTCATCATCGGGGTCCCAACCGGGTGGCCGAATGCCCCCCGGTTGTGCTGCGACGCCTGGCTACAGACAGGCCAGATCTCCAAAAGCGAGGCCAAATTCCTTACCACTACACAAGGGAAATACCATACTTCTACACTGTTCCTAAAATCCATAAGAACAACCCCCCCCCCCCCCCCAGGTCGCCCTATCGTCTCAGGCATCGGATCCCTGCTGGAACCCCTATCACGCTTCTGCGACCATTTCCTACAACCCCTGGTCCAGTCAACCAGCACGTACCTCAAAGATACCAAAGACCTCTTAGGACTCCTAGCAAACATACACTATGACCCTAACACCTCTTTTCTGGTATCTCTAGATGTAGAAAGCCTTTACACCAGCCTCCCCCAAGATGACACTCTACGAGTACTAGAGGAAGCCCTCAACGAGGCTGATTGGCAATACCACACGCCTCCCTCGTTCGTACTGAAGTGCGCTACCCTTGCGCTCAAAGAAAACTACTTTGAATATGAGGGAAAACTCTTTCTCCAAAAGTATGGTACATCAATGGGGAGCGTTTTCGCTCCCAGCATAGCGGGTCTGTATGTCTTTAATTTTGAGACCAAACACCTGCTCACTAACAACCAACCACGAATCCCACAAATCAAATTCTACAAACGCTATATTGATGACATCCTCCTTATCTGGGAAGGCTCGAGCGAATCACTTACCACCTTTTGTGACTGGCTAAACACGTGTGATCCTAACCTGCGTTTCACACACAGTTTTGACAAGCACCAGACCACTTTCCTAGACCTGGACATTACAGCAGCTTCAGGAGGACTCATGAGTAAGACACACTTCAAACCTACTGCCCGCAACTCCCTCCTGCATTTTTCCAGTTTTCATCCCAGAGCCCTCCGTGAGAACCTCCCGTATGGCCAATTTCTGCGACTTCGCAGAAACTGCAGTGACCCCAAAGATTACAAATTACAAGCCAAAGATCTTTGCCACAAGCTGCACCAACGCGGCTATCCTACTCACATAACCAAGACCGCTAATAAGAGGGCTAGAAACCAAAACCGCGAAGGCTTACTGGAAACCTACCCTAGAGAACCTACTCCTCCTCCACTGACGTGCGTTACCACTTACAATACGGTGACCAACAAAGTTTCCCAAATCATCAAAAAGAACTTGAAGATCCTAAACACAGGCAATATGAAATGGGAACCCCCCTTCTCTCAACAAAAAGAGCGAAATCCATCAAGGACACTATCGTATCTACCAGACCGGCTCTCCCTGTCAGACCAGTGAACACGGTGCTCAATTCCTGGGGTCACCCAAACATCAAAGGGCATTTCCCCTGTGGGAACTGTAGCGTCTGTCACATCACAGAGACAACCAAAAACCTCAACCTTGAACCGGGAAAAACATGGGAGTTACGCAAACATACCAACTGTAACACAGAGAATGTTGTGTACCGGATTATATGCCCTTGTAACCTCATCTACATTGGTATGACCACTCGCAAAATCAAAACCCGCATTTGCGAACACCGTAGCACGATACGCTGTAAGAAAAATACCACAAAAATGCCCAACCATTTTTTGGAAAAAGGCCACACGACCAATGATATGAGATGGGTCGTACTGGAAGCCTTAGATCACAACCTTCCCAACATCCAGACCCGCCTCCTGGAACAGGAACAGAGATGGATATATCGACTGTCCAGCCACATCACCGGCCTGAACGATAATATCCCCTGGAACTGTCTGAGAAAATCCTGATTTTACCCTGCCACAGGCTCAGACAACCTGGATTCCCCATGGGGTTTCTGTCTAAATATATGTTTCTACTTTCTCTACCTCCTTCGAGTTAATAATCTTCTCAGCCCCTATTTACACCAGTATTGGCTCCTGTCTCCCCCACAGCTCCTTTTCCATCCTATCAGCATCCATGGCCTCATTGGGGTCGCGCAGGTTTAGTAACATGTCCCGATTGCCACCCCTTTCCTTACCACGCCCCTGGAGCACCTACGCATGCGCGCCGTGCACACTTCTCTCCAGGGAGCCGGCGCTGTTCGCCTAGGCACCCCGGCAGCATTCACCCATGCACCCCAGGCCCACGCTGCTCCTCCACGCATGCGCAGTCCTCACGGCTCCGCCCGAGCCTACCGGCAAGCCCGCACGTACGCAATGGAGCACTTCCCCATTTAACCTCTCCCTTCCGTGAGTCCCACAGCATCCGGGATTTCGGGAGTCCACAGTAGGTGCCAGGCGCTGGTGGCTCTTCAACCAAGTAAGGTGGCGTTTACATTTTTCCATGGGGAATACCATATCCTTCCCTACTTCACCTCTGAGACGCGTTACTTCTTTCTCCTACAGAATTGACGTGAGGAGCGCCCCCCTCCCGCTTCCTGAACAGCGCACTCACTCAGCCATAGTGTAATTATTTTAATACCTTTCACCACTCATTGAAAGCAAAACATGTTCAGCAACAATGTTAGAACTTTTCAAATCCTCCACCATCCCCGCCCCCTTAATATAGATTGGAATTTTCACATTTCTGTAATCTTGAATCCTTGCATTTTAACACATATTATTATTAGTATTACTATACTCAACTGAATATTAAAAAGCCTGCTCTCATTGTAAAATTGGTTATCTTTTATTCTTTCAGTTACCCCTGACGAAGGGTATTACACCCGAAATGCATTAGGTTCTATGTATGGCTATTATGGATACACAGTGTTGAGAGACAAATTAAAGATGTATTTTCAACTTCAGTCACAAGCGCGATGTCAACATTTGTGATCTATTCTTGATTTCTGCAAACAGCTGGTTTAAAAAGATTGCTTGTTCGGTGCACCAGCTGCAAAATTGAGTTTTGGACTTGGATTTAACACTTATTACCTTTGAACATCGGAAGCCTTTGGGCACAGCAGTGCACGCTGGGTCTAGGTCATTTGTTCTAGTTATTCCTGTATTTTGGCTCAGGGCTGGGGTGGAGCCCACTCACGAAGTTGCACGCAAAGTCTATTGAAAGTGTTAAATATAGTCAATTGTTACAGTATTGAGTAGAAGAGTGCATTACGGCCATATTTTCAGATTGTAATTTTACTGTCCACTGAGTCAGTTTTGCACCATTAAACATGTCATTTAAAGATATATCACTCATTACTGATAATAAAGCTGAAACCAAAGTTTACACCACGGAGGAAGCCACTGCCATTTATACTTTGATCAACGAGATCAGGACATTGAGAGCATCCACAATTTCAACCACCCAACAATTGAAGCAACTAGAATACTTAACACACAGAGAAATCAATCAGCATTTACACGCCACCACCTTAATACAATATCATAAAACTAGTAGGATCCCCCGATGCCTTCGCTTAGCCATCAAACCAATGTTAGTCAAGCTCAATAAAAAGTTCAGGCACAAATGGTGTGTCATACTGAATAAATGCTCATTGGATTTAATTTTGTTAATTTTAGAAGAGTTATCTCGGGTCCTATTTGGACTGGAAGAAGAGATTTTTGATTTCAAAAATAACCTCGAACAGCGAATGGATGCAGATACCTTGCAAACAACTTTAAATGCCATCAATTCAAAACTTAAAACATACGCCTAAGAAATACATGAATACAAAAGAGACACCATAAGACTACAAACTAGACAAGGTCTACACCTGGGCTGAGGTATATGCCCAAAAGGTGAAATTCAGGAAACAAACCACCACATCTTCAGAAGAAATCATAGCCACCAATAGTGACATACAACCCAATCGATTGCCGGTCACAGCAAGTATTTTTCCAACAGAGAAACAGATGTCATCTTCATCTGAATTGACCACAAATAAGGTGTCTTTTTTAGTCACAAGTCGAGCTTCCAATCATCCACCAATGGTATTGAGCAGTCCCGACAACATCAGTCTTACAGCACCCGCAGAGACAGTGGATACAACAAGGGAAAGGGTAACCACCAGGAGTCAAATGAAACAGTAGTCATAAACATCTCCTCATCACAATTAACTCCTTTACAGACCTCTGTCCTCAATAAAGGCACATCTTTTGTTCCAACACATTCTACAAATGCATTGGCTACTGAGGTATCTTTATTCAAATTCATGGGCAAACTTTGTCTGCTGTACTTTTTTTGAGGACTTGGAACATTGGGTGAGCAGGAATTGCAGAATTTAGAATTCAAGCCCAAGAGCATTTTCATACCTCCCACATCACACAAAACCTTGGATACCTTTGAGACACTAGTGAAAATAGACTTCATGAAGATGGGTTTCATGGCACGCAAATGCAGAAACATGTGCAAACATGAGTGGGATGCATTGCACTCTTTAATTTCAAACAATAAACACATAGTTTTACTAGCAGACAAAGGAGGAGCCCTGGTCGTCTTGGACCGAGACTTTTAAAATTCAAAAATTTCAGAACATGTTAAAGATGAACAGATTTACTTACCTCTGGACAAGTATCCTACAACATTATTCATGAATATTCTCAAATCAACATTAAACATAGCTGTAGACATGGATTAGATTATCACAAAGACCAAACAGTTCTTGTTTACCGACCACCCAAGGAGGCCACACTTATATATGCTTCCTGTAATACAAAAAAAGTTTGGTTAATCCACCATTCTGACCCATTATTTCAGAACGTGGGTCAATTCATGAACGCCTTGGAAAGTATTTAGATACATTTTTCCAACCCATAGTGAAGGCAAGTCCATCTTATATACAAGATACCACAGTTTTTTAAAAACTTCTTGAAAGAGTGCAGATTGATGTCAAAGAAGAGAAATGGTTATGTACGGTAGATCTGGTGTATTTGTATAATTGATGCCTCACCAAGAAGGCATTGAAGCAGTGGAATAAGCACTAGTGAACTCAGGAGAGATGAGAGCTGACAAGATTCTTCTGCTAGAAATACTTAATTTTTTCTTATTCCACAGTTACCTCAGTTGGAACGATGATTTTTTACCTACAAAGGGATGGGACACACGTGGGTTTTTCTGGGGCTCACAGTTACATGAATATCTTCATGTCCAAATGTGAAATGGAATTTATTTACAAATCACACATGGAAGAACCACCTGGTGATGTATCGCAGATACATAGACAATATCTTTTTGATTTGGAAAGGGAGCAAATGTGACCTACAGCGACTCATAATTGAACTCAATTTCAAGAATCCTAGAATTCAATTTACATATACTATAGACAAGAGTCACATTACGTATCCGGATGTGGACATTACACTCATGTCTTCATCTATAACCACAAAGGTTTTCAGAAAATCCACAGATCCCAATAATATGCTGCTTTACAGCAGTTTTCATCCTCCATCTTTGAACGTCACCTACCCTTTTCTCAGTTCAGTAGAGTGAAACGCATTACATCAAGCGCATGAGCTAGCATTGAGAATCTTCAACAATGCAAAATGCAGTTTTCGAAATGGGGGTATCCCAACGAGGTACTGAATCAAGCTCTAGACTGAATTGCTACAGAGACAAAGTAAAGAACCATCCAGCAGGGAGGTATTTGTTTCAAACTTTTCCACTAAGTCCAAGGCTATAAAACAAAGTATTCTCTGCAGATGGGTACTACTACAAACAGAATCTGATTTCCAGGGACTCTTCGCTCAACAACCTCTCTTTGCTTACACAAGAACCCGAAATTTGAGAGAGCTTTAGACTTCCAAAAAAAGAGACCAAAATCAAAAGTTATAAAGGAATGAGCAAATGCTACAATTGCATACATTGTAGCAACTTCGTTGTAGGCAAATTAATCTCACAACCACTAACAGGCCAGCAGATCAAGCTGAAGCATTCGGCGGACTTAAAAGTCTGAATGACAGAACACAAAAGCTTGATTAGATTAAAGAACCCCAATTCAACTTTGGCTGCACATTCGAATCACAACAATCATACAATTGCCCAATTGCGATTCACGGTTCTGGAAATCACCCAACAAATTCTGGAAATCATCCAACAAAAGCCGGGCGTCAACACGTCCAAAAACCTGTCCCAGCACGAAACATTCTGGATCAAATATTTAGATTCCCTGGTAGCCAGGGGTCTAAATGACAAACTGGAAATGGCGTGCTTTTTATAAAATGCTACTTGTAAAGCAGGTCTAAAGACTCTCATTTATAAGCGCTAGCCTCAAATTCAGCACATATTCCTTTCCTTCTTCCTCATATCAGTATACTATTCATTCTGTGTAGACCGATTCTAGTCCTACATCCTTTAGAGTCATTGCCATATACTCTCTATGTTGTTTCAGGATTCATTATGCCATTTATGCATAGTCTGAACTCTAGAATCTCAAGATACAATCTACTCTCACCTACTTTCCATTCAGTGTTTCACTGTGTGATGCCAGTAATGTTAATGCATTGTAATCAAGGTGTCATTGTTGTTAACATGTTGTATTAGTGATCAGACCACTGCATACTTGGTTCACCATGAATATGTGACTACGTTAGGTTTTCAGAAAACAGTTGATGCAAGCATTTCAAATCAGCCCGTAGAGATCAGATTACCACCACATGACTTGTTTATTATGTCAACATTTCAGTTAAAAGCCTCATATATTTTCCTTCTGTCAAGCACGACTTTAATTCTAGTTACCTTATTGTTTTAAAACAATACGACACAGCATTCTTCACTTAAACTCTGTTCTTTCACTTTCCACGTTAAAACACTGGTTTCAAATTTTCCTTTTCCATCGCAAGCACTTATGCCGAGTCGTAAATCACTGATTATTAACACCTGGTCACACGGAGAGGTTGAAGCTTTTGTTGAATACACTTTGCGATTCAGCTTGCCAGCAGTTCGCCGGTTTAAGAATTAGGGTGCGTTTAATTTTGCGTTTTCAATCCCTGTACTTTCTGGCTTTTGCAGCGCGTGCGTTTCCTTACATTATTTTGTTGTTTTATTTACCTAGCTACCACACCCGATGCCTTGGGCATATACTAAAAGTACACATCTATTGACGTTCTCTGGTGACAGTTTAACTAGCCTTACAGCTTATACAGCCATTTCAGAAGGTTTGATTTATCACAGATGCTTTTTTCATTTACACTCCACTGGTGTCGCATTTCTCGGGCATTTCGGGTTTATATATTTGTAGGATACTCGGCTAGTATTCTCATCACTCTGTGTTCACCTCACCGGATTGTTGTATTCTGAAATGAACACCAGTGCATGCTGGATAATGAAGTCCTTTACATATTCATTTATGAGGCTGGTCTCTTCCTTCTTTTTGGGATTCTTTGTGCGTGTTGTATCTTGTGTGATCCAACAGAGACAGATTAGAATTGTTTCTTCCTGGTGTAGGCATGATGGATGACGGTAGTTCCTGGTGATTGAAAAATGCCTGCCCTCATTTTAAAATTGGCTGTTCTCTTTTATTCTTTCAGTTATCCCCGACGAAGGGCATTACATCCAAAATGCATTGGGTTCTATGTATGGTTATTATGAATACACAGCAGTGAGAGACCAATATATATATATATTTTAAACTTCAGTCACAAGTGTGGTGCCAACATTTGTGATCTATTCTTGATTTCTACAAACAACTGGATTAAAACGATTGCTTGTTTGGAGCACCAACTGTAAATTTGAGTTTTATACTTTGATTTAAGACTGATTACCTTAAAACGCTGGAAGTCTTTGGGCACAGCAGTGCAAGCTGGGTATAGGACATTTGTTCTAGTTATTTCTGTATTAGGACAGAAATATGGAACCTTTTAAAAGTGGCAATTTCAGGATTGTGAATTATAATCTGACTTTACTATTGAAGAGGGCTTTAAATTGCAATTCTTTAGACACCAAACTCGACATTCCTATTTGTTCCCAGTTGAAAGTTAGCACTTATTAAATGTAATATGGTAACCCAATGTTACCCTATGGGAGTGGTAGGCTTTGCAGAAGGGAAACATTAATTTAAGAGTTTTTCACTACCAGGACATGTGACGTCTGAAGGTACTTGTTCAACCTTTTAAATACATTACGCTCTGCCCTCTGGGCTGTTTAGGGTGTACCCTAGGGGGTGACACACATGTATTAGGAAAGAAGGCTCAGGCCTGGTAAAAGGTTTATTTTGCCAGGTCTAAATTGCAGTTTGCACTGCGCACACAGGGTGCCATGGCAGGCGTAAGACATATTTAAAAGGCTTCTTAAGTGGGTTGCAAAATCAGTCCTGCAGGCCTAATAGCATTTAATTTACCGGCCCTGGGTACGTATTTTACCACTTTAATAGGGACGTATATGTAAATTAAATGTGCCAATTGGGTGTAAGCCAAATTCAACATGATTAAAGGATAGTGCACAAGCAATTTAGAACTGGAAAACAGGAGGGTGAAGCAAAATGTTTGGGTATGACCCTGCCGAAAGGGCCAAGTCCCACAGATAGCCTTCTTGTTTGTTTTATTTAACATGAGTTGGATATTCCCTACATGAAGTAGATATCTGTCATAAGGGGTTCAATTCATGGAATCTCATAGAATACTATGGAAAAAGAAGCTTGACTAGGCTTCAATGGAAGCAAAACATGTTCAGCAGCAATGTTAGAACTTTTCAAATCCTTCAACACGCCCCCCCCCCCCAATATAGATTGGCGTTTTCACATTTCTGTATCCTTGAATCATTACATTTTAACACATATTTTATTATTAAAATTACAACTGAATGTTAAAAAGTCAGTAATTATTCTTATCTTAGTCTGACTCTATTATTATTTTATATTTGATGGTATTTTACTTAGTACCAATACTGTTATTGCTTGTTTCCAGTATAGATGTTTGTAGACCTTAACTGTATTTGCGCATTACTTACTTGCCTATTTATTTATTTTAATAGCTATTGTATATAACTATTGTTTACCTAAGATTAGAAGACCACATTGCATTGTGTTATATTATACTGCACCTTGACATATTTAGATGACATGATATTAATCCTACTAATGTTGTTATACTCTAATACATTTAGATCTTAATTACTAAAGTTTCTTAGTGGTATAATGGGTTGTAGATCCAGTAACTAAAGAACATCTTTGACAATATTAGTTCAACTATTCATGGAATTGCATCCTATCAACCAGTTGGATCATATTAACACAAATTATAACCCTTAACATAACAGAGAATTAACGTAAACACGGGCACTGTCCACTTAGTCATACCACTCTTGCAATATAGTAATTCCATTATTTAACGTGATGTTTAAATGTTCTTGCATCCCACAGCTCAAGACTTTTTCTTTTGTTCTGTTCTTTAGACCTGTTCTAATATGTTCCTTGTGCTAACAGATAAAACAATGTCTGAATCTATCTTTTGTGCTAAAATACACATTGTTGAACCAGACACCTTTCAAAAATGTTGCTGGTTGTGGCCACAATGCAAAAGACACCACACCTGGAAGCTAAATGCTATATGGCTAGATGACACCATGTCTACAGTAAAACCTAGAGAATCGCTGTTTAAAGATAAAGACTGCCTTTCATTTAATTTCCATTTAAAACAGAAAAGAAGTGGCGATAAAAACAAAGCTGGCTATTTCAAATAAGAATGTATCCTTGTTTGAAAACTGAATTCGAACAATACCCTAATCATCCACAGAAGGAGCTTAAAATTGTATACATAAGCAGGCTGATTTTTTTTCCCCAAAAAAGGTCAGGCCATTCTGAAAACTAAATCCAATTACTGGTTAGAAAGGAAGCAAAAGTAGTAAATGTTTGGGACATATGCTAAAATAGCTGAAAATTAGTTGTGTTATTCTCTCAGTAGGGGTAAAAATATACATAAGAGCGAGCAAATGACTAGAATATTCAAAACCTATATTCAAATCTGTATTCACAAAAAATGTTTGAGAATAGTTAAAAAAAAAAGAAAAATTAAGTCTCTCCACATTCTGTATTAGCCACAAATCCTACCAATAGTAATAGAAACATTGGACTGTCCAGTTTCAAGGACAGAACGTAAGCCAAGTCACCTGGACCATGCAAAATGGTAAATGACCATGCCATATAGTCTAACCGAATTTTATAAAAGCTACATTGAGGAGGGGGCAGAGCCTGGCCACCAACCAAGATGGCCGTGTGATACTGTAGCTCCGGTGGTTCAGCTTAGGGAAGCTGCAATAATGGGCCCGTGGCTGCATCCAACAAGATCACCTCTGTATTAATGCATTGGTAACACCCTTGTGCTTTTGCATGATGCCGGCAGAGCAGAGATGAGAGCTCCTGACACCGGGATGCAGTGAGTTGATGGGCAGTCCCGGTCTGATCTTGGAGGCTCTGCAGTGACAGGGACCTGGGGCGAGCCTGACGTTCCAGGGCTGTAGGCCCATCAGATTTTCGCATCTCCCACCCATCTACTTGCGGTGCTACTAGCTTATACCTCCTGGGTGTCACCCTGTGTCCCGATTCGGCCGAGGGTGCAGCACTGCTGCTTACCTGGGATTCGCCGCACCTGCCTGGTGGTTCCCCAGAGTGTGGGCTGCCTCTACTACCTAGGCCACATATCTCCTCTGATGTCTGGGACCCTGCCCTCACCCCCACAATTACCGTGCTGTGGGTAGTTGCCGCCCAACAGGCCTATTGACCTTCCATGCACCTTTTCTCTGGTGTGGCCTAGTGGGCCTTGTGACTACACCCACTCTTAAAATCGTGGTGCTGGGAGGACTGCACCATGCGGCCCAGGTTGTGGTGCAAATTTCAACTGCAGTGGGGGGCACGGAGCCCTAGGGGCCCGTCACCGTCCTGCCGATCCCTTCTGCGGGGGCCCCCCCGGATGCAGGCCAGCTGTCGGTACATCGATTGCCACCATATTGACTCGGACAGGGTGTGGCCTTCTCCACTCTCCTGGATCATCACGGCAGATGGCTCGCCCCCTAGTAGGAGCACTCGCCTTCATCCTGTATGCTCCTTCTTTCTCCTACAGTATATCAGGGGGGCCACCTCCTGTCTCAACACCATTGTGCGCACCGAGTGCCTGGGGATCCTGCACAGTCTTAACAGAGTAGCCCCACGGGACACTGCTCACTTGTCCTGGGAGCAGCATTGGAGGGCTCCTGTCATTATTTTCTTTTTTTATTAAGGATTTTATTGATATTTTTAAAAGTAAACAAGGTACCCATTGCAATTACTGTCCATCAGAAGGATTCAGTACGCAGGAGCATAGTATTCAGTACTGTCATCGCCATGGGAACACAATAACAGAACTTCCCCACTCCCCTCGTGAGTCTGAGCACCACTCCTTCCATAGCAATCAGTTATACCATTGGTAAATGAGCTATGCCTTTAGGCAAGGGATCCAGGGATGCCCTGTCCCGCATCAGTAGTTGGCTCCGAATAAACATTCTGCAGGCTCTGATAGCAGGTAGAGTCCCTAATACCAGTCATGGAGGGGTCCTGTTGATGCTGTTCTGCTACCCGCCTGGTTCTTCTGGTCCCATATTAATTCCTTGACTTGCGTTCCTCACTACACTGCAGCAGACCTGGTTTACTACTCTTGACTCCTGATTTCCCAACACGCATATCCACCAGCAGGCCCGCAATACTGCCCAACAATCCAAACTTCATGTGCTGGCACGTCCACTCTGGCCAGCTCATAGTGTGATACCACTCCTCATCATCTCACACCAGTAATGGTTTGATGTGATCCTAAGCAGCGGAATCTCACTTTTGACAAGCCCAGGCTATCTGAAATCCAGGAACCCGCGCCCATGACGGACTAGGGCACTGCGGGTGGCTCGGAACTTGAACATTTACCCGGAACAGATGCAATAATGGCACAACTGAGAAACGGTTTCGGTTCCATTGATGGCAAATTCAGTGCACTTGCTGGTTGTCTCAGCACCCTGAACCAACATCTCGATAGGCACACCGCCCGATTGGACGCGTCCAAGGAGAGTGTATCGGGCCTTAAGGACGGGGCAGCTAAAACTACTAAATGCTTGTAGAAATGTGAGAAGCTGCTAGAGTCTATGACCATAAAGAACGAGGACCTGGAGGCTAGGGGGCGCTTCAATAATCTGCACATCCTGGGCATTTTGGAATCCACTGCCACCATGGGGTATGGATCTCTTCGCACAAAAACTACTGACTGACCTAATGGGCAGACCACACTTCACATATACCTTCGCAGTGGAGCGGGCGCATCATTCCCTGGGCTCACACTCCGACCATGGACTTCCTCCTAGATCCATCATCACCATATTGCTCGATTTTCAATATCGCAATGTGGCCATCAGGCTGGTGAGTGAAAATGGCTAGTGGCAATGGCATGGTTCTGAAATTGTATTATTCCCGGACTTCACCCAAGTTGTGCAGGACGCTCAAGCAAATTCAATAATGTTAAACTCTCTCTTTGAAAACTGGGCCTCCAATACGGCATGCTCTATCCTGCGCATCTTAGAGTTGACTTGGACGGGAAGCCCCACTTCTTTGATACACCAGCAGCTGTACAGGATTTTTGCACACAGTACTCCCAAGATCGTACACCCGCACGACACTTCACTTCAGAAAGATCACCCCCAGTACACTTATTCTGACGCCTTCCAATCAGGATGAAGTTTGCACCTTCGCAACTACATTGACATACCCTACTAATTGTGACATGCCCTCTCTGCTCTGCAGGGCACTACAGACTGTACCTTGTTTTAATTGTTTGTCGCCAATCACGGACTCATTGTGCATTCTGTTCATTGGAGATCCAAAAGTACCCCAAGCCACTGCTGTGGCGTTGCCACCCCCGAGTGGCATGCACAGTAATTTTCACAGTTTTTCTGTCTTGTTACTATAGGGCTGTTTATTTGGGGATTCGTTGGGCCGAATATTGCCTGGTGTGGGAGGCAGGAGGTGGGGGGGTTTAAGATGATGCTTATGTTTAATGATGTTTTCCCACACACATTGACTTTCACCTATGTTTTATGTAAGCACGGTCTTATTCACTTTTACACACTTATTGATGTTACCTTTGCAGGTGTCTGAATCACACTATATAAAATGCACTTTTCTGTCATGGAACATTAGAGGCCTTATTAATCTCCGCAACGGTAAACAAGTCTTGTGGTGTCTCACAAGGCATGGTACTCAAATAGTCTTACTACAGGAGACCTACCTCTCACCTGGTAGACCTCATACCTTCATCTCCCACTGGGGATACTACTGTTATTTCTCATGTTACAGTATGAACTCTAGAGGGGTAGGGATTTTGATTTACAAAGTATACCATTCCACCCAGGGACAGTTGTCCTTGACGAACATGGATGTTATGCCTTGGAAAACAGGGATGCTGGGTGGGCCACTTAGTGCTGCTGGCTAATATCTACGCACCAAATGTAGACTCTCCTGATTTATTTCAGATGTTGCATACACAATTTGCCAAACTTGCCTTTGACCACCTTATTTTAGGGGAGAGCTTTAATCTGCTCATGGATTTGTCCTGTGACACAACAGCTAACTCCCCATCTGGCAAATCACGGGCACTCCACGTCCTACGTGATATTTGTGACACTTATACACTCCGGGATGCCTGGTGCTTGAAGGGTTCCTCCCCCTTGTATTCGACCCGCAGTGATTAGTGCTTCATTTCTGCACCATTACCCCCTGGCTGGAATCTGTCTACCACTTGGCATGCACTCTATCTGACCATGACCCTTTCATCACCACCATTTGTTTCCCGTTCGAGCGTGTTCGGGATAGACTGTGGTGGTCCCACGCATTAGCACTGGAGGAGGCACTATTATTGCTAGAATCGGTGCTGGAATATTTCTGGTACAATGAGAGCTCTGTAACCACACAGGCCACATTTTAGGATGCATTTAAAGTCTACATCAGGGGTATGTGCATTTCTAAACAGTCTGGAGTACTGCAAGTGCTCCGCAGAAGGCTGGCTCACATTGAGGAGGATCTAAGCACTCTAGACTCTCATATCCATCAGCACCTACAAACCACGAGCTCTCTTAGGCACACGACTCTCCTTACAGAATAGTGACCTGGCAGACTGCGAGGTGTTGTTCCTTGGGGAAATATGCCAGGACCCACATATATGGGGAAAGTGAACGCCCATGCAGCCGCGGCCCGTGCAGGTAAGAGCAGTGGGGCCGCTTGGGGGGGGAATTTCGATGGATGAAGGCGAGGGAAAATTAAATAAATAATTAATTTCCCTCATCAAAGTCTGCTGAAATCCCCCCCCATCCGGCCCCACTGCTCTTACCTGCACAGGCCACGGTTGCGCCCATGGCGCACATTAGCAAGGCTACTTCGCTCCTTGACACCTCCTATATTGCTGAATTGCTCACAGACTCTGCTTCACGGTTAACTTCCAATGACCACATACTGAACACCCTTCTCCGGTTTTCCACACGCCTGGACACCACTAGACTCTCCGATGATGTATTGGCCCAAACCACATACCTGAATGAGATAGCCATGGTGTGGCTCACAACAGCTGTTCCTCAACAAACCCCTCAGCTGAGATGAGATTGTTCGTTTAATTTTCATGTAATCAACCTCTGTCAGGGCAAAGTAGAGCACGATATCAGAATAAGTCCCCATTAATGCTAGTGTCTCCATACCCAAACATTCTTGTAACTATCAGGACATACCTTATTGGCGTGTACGCTTCGTATTTGTAAAGTCCGTGCCGAGTTCCCTTTCTGAACCGGAAATGGTAAGATCCTGACCCAGCTCTATTTAAGCAGTATAGCTATTGTAAATACTAGAGCAGTGCCTTGCCATGGTCCTGCTCCTGGACCGGAAGCGGATAGAAACATGACCTGACCGCCGTATTCAGGAGTCCAAGCTACATAATATTGAAAAGTTGCAGCTCTGTACTCAGCGGCACTCGTGTGTATTTTGGTCTGGCCACCATGTTATCGCAAAGTCGGATTCTCCGAACGAGAACATGGTAGTTATTTAATATGTTCGAGTGTGTTTCTGAAGCAGTCCCACCAAGTAGAACATGTGGCAGAACATATTAGCCATTAGTATGTTTTGATAACTGTTCTTCCATACGAGTCATTGTTTCCTGCTAAATCACACTGAAATTCTTAGACTTATTGGAGCTGACACAAATGTATGAAAATAAAGTATATATAAATCATATTTTTACAAGAGATTGAGTACAATTAAATGCATCCCATTATGAAGCAATTCCCAGTTTCATATGAACTAACACAATATACATTTAAAACAGTACATTCAAGTCAAACATATTGTCATTAGCACCGAATCATGTGTAACTCAGTATTTCATGATGTGATACACATCGGAACCTTTACATATTCAAAGATAGTGTATGATTATCCACAGTACCAATAGCAACCTAGAGCAACCATGACCGGAATCGTGTGCCATATCTCAAACCAATTGTGGGTGCTCTAGTATAAATATAATTGTCCCAGCTGATGACTTGTATCCCTGTATTTTGTAGAAGTGAGCCCGCCTATGAGATAAGCCTGATATATAGCAATGTACAAAAATCATTTTAGCATCAAGTGTATAGGACAAATGTCCAGCTCTTATGCCTCATAATAGAGGTGGAGAGAGGCTATCGGGCGGGCGCAAGCGAGGAAACCTGCAGAACTTGCCACCCTTCCCCCTCTCCTCGCGGCTCGGCTCTGCCCCACGCCACCAAGTCCTCACCGCCAAGAACCCGCCTAACCCCGCAAAACTCTGCAAAACCTAAACCACAACCACCTTAGCCGTCTTGTCTAAAGAGGGAAAGACGTTGTTGGAAGTCTGCTACAGAGGGTGCTCACAGTCCTCGCAGTGATTATTGGTGACAACCGTGGCTGCCCTTTAGTGGGCGGGCGGCTGCAGCAGGTTTGCCATTGGAGTCTTGCGGAGGCAGCCTGCAACACAGCCTTGTGAGCCCTGTCCAAGCCCTCCGTCCTGTTCTAGCCCCCCCGCCTTATTATAAACATTATTAGAATCATCGCCATTCATCATTTGTCCAGCTTTGCCCAGCTGTATTCCCATACTGCCACTGACATGGACCTACTTTAGTTCTATCGTTGCTGTCCTACTGCCCATAGCCTATGATTGCCGGCACTAAATTCTTCTGGAGCTGCTCAAGCTTGTGTGTCTGCGAGCAGAACTGTACGCTGAAGCGTGAAAGCTTGACACTTGGTGCTCGGTGTTGCATGAGCGGTGCATCGGAGCTGTACCTCTCTGGTAGTGCTGGCCGGCTGGCTAAGGGTTCCTCTGCATAAGGACTAAGACATGACCGCAAAGAAAATGCGCTCTGGTAGATTGCTATACACAAGCGTACAAAAAAGTAAAGTTAATCCCTTAAGGAACAACTCACTTTAATTAAACATCTTGAAAAGTTTTAATACATCCCTTCCTTTTTTCCCAAAAAATAAACCAGCTTAAATTCAGCAGGAATGTTGAAGTCTACTAGAGAAGCTCACGGAGAGGCTAATGTAGTACCTGGAAACTCATCGCCAGCAGTATCTATAAAACTATCTCCCAAACCTGGAGGAACTTGGCCCAGGGATACCCAAAATTCTGAATCTAGGGTGGCTGACTCTTTGCTGGCAAATTTAACCATCCACTCCCTTGCTAACGGAGTGTCCCAACTCGAAGGGGTATCTCATCTAGTGCCAAAAGTTGGTGAACGCATAATGGAACATTTTATGCTCCCTGACCTCAACATTAATACAAATCAGTCTTCTAAGATGTCTCATGCACCTAATCTAGAGTCGTCCAGGATTCATATTCCTGTTACTTCATTTTCCTGCAATTCTCGTGATCCATCTCAGGATCGTCCCGTTAAAATGCAGCTGTTTAGTAGTACACATCAGCGGAACAAACATATTAGATTCACGGGCCTCGTCTACTCCTGATCTATCCCCGGAATTTCACCCCTTAATTAATAATCCAGAGTCAACAATGCTGATGTCGGAATCATTACTTTGCCTGGAAAGAGTGCTGTCTTCGATCTTAGCCTTTTTTACATTTTTTTTTTAACTCTTTTTATTGGCATTTATTATTACAGTTGTTACATATTGGTATGTGACCGCAGTATCATGAAATATGCATGTCCATCAGTTGGTATCATTATTGACATTTACGATTACTTCAACTTCATTTATATGCTGTATGTACCATAGCAGGTATTTGCCAAGTAAAGAACAGACCAGGGGGGGAAAAACAAACTAGGGGTCGTCATGGACTATTAGATGGGACAGCCGGACTAGGGCACATATGGTCCTTCAGGTAACTAAGTAACAGCACAGTGGCATCCCCCTGCCAAGAATATAGGTGTGCAGGCGGACATGTGGTATAGGAGAATGAGACGGGGTGGTGGGGGCAGGAACCCAGCCGTCCCCGGATAGGTGTGAATGGTCAGGAGGGAGCGCCATCTGTGTGGGCTTGCATCGCAAATGGCTGTGTGACATTAGGGGTTGTCGCACTCGCGCTTGGGTCGTCCTGGGACTGAGACTGTTTGAATTGATGTAGCATAAGCACCCATTCCAGGGATATTGGGGTTTTACGTATGCCTTTCGCTTCCTCCTCCCGCAGGGCATCCTCCTCAGCTGCGGCCCACTTGAGCACTGCCCCCCTCCACGCCGCAATCGGGGGGCCTGTAGGGGAGCGCCAATGCATAGCTATGCAGCGTTTAGCCAGTAGGTGCGCTAAGGAGACGAAGCGTATGGGCACCTTGTGACGTTTCCTCCGGCCAATTATTCCCAGCGCGCAACACTCCCATGTGGCTAGATGGGGTAGTCCGGTAAGGTCGCGGAGGGTCGCGTGGATGGCCGACCAGTAGGTCTGGATATTCCGGACAGGCCCAAAACATATGGAGGAAATCTGCGTCTTGTGCCTGACAGCGGGGGCAAAGGAAAGTTGTATCAGGATAAAAACACTGTAGGCGTGCTGGTGTCAAGTAGGCCCTATGTATAATGTAAAATTGTATATTTTTGAAACAGGCATTCCTGGACACTTTTTTGGGGAATTCGAGTGCCCTTCCCCACTCAGTATCGTGAAACGCCCGTCCCACCTCCCCTTCCCAAAGAGTCCGAAGGGGTTCAAGTAATGGAGGTGTCAACTCCCTGATTGATTTATACAGCCATGTGGTGAGGTGGCGGCCTATTCCCATTCGTAAGATCGTGTGGAGGACTGGGTGTGTGGGGGGCTCCCCTAGTGTAAGATCATAGTACGGTCGGTAGTGGCTGAGGAGTTGACGATGCCGCAGAAACTGCCCTGGGGGGAGATCATAGTCGTCAATAAGTTGTTGGAATGGTCTAAGGTGTCCCTCTTCGAATAGTATTTCTGCTTCGGTGACATCCCTAGATGTCCACTCCCGGAGCATGGTAGGAGTAAAGAATTGGGTGTTTTTGGGCCAGCCCACCAGCGGAAGCAGCGGTGAATATGGGGGTCTGTCTGGTGTCATGCGGTGTATGCGCTGGATACATTTCCGGGCTACTTCCACCTGGAGGGGGCAGGTCCCTGTGGGACGGGATCCTGGTATGAGCAAGCGGCATAGTTCCGGCATCGTTACTCGGCCTGCGACCGTGTATGTTTCGGACGTGTCCCTCTCAGCCTTCCAATAGGAGAGCCATTGAAGCTGAGCCACCAAGAAATAGGCCTCGAATGATGGGGCTCCAAGGCCCCCCTGTGTCGTGGTTAATTTTAATTTTGCAAGTGCGATTCTGTGTCGTCCTTTGCCCCATATCAGGGAGCCAAGAAGTGTGTCCAAATCTTTAAAGAAGGAACGGGGTGGGATTACTGGGAGATTGGTGAAATAATAGAGTAGTCATGGAACCAGAATCATATTCGCGAGGGCCACTCGGCCAATCGGGGCCAGCGGAAGGTTCCGCCAAAACCCGATGGTGGATCATATACTGGCGAGTGCCCTACGATGGTTACCCTCGAAGATGTCGGTGGGTGAATGATATAGGCGAATCCCCAGATAGCGAGGGGCCTCCGCGGTCCAGCTGATTTTCTGATCCCCAATCCAGACCTCCTGAGGGGCAGAGTTCGGATGTAGGGGGTACACCACAGATTTATCCCAGTTCACCTTCAGGCCCGAGGCATCGGCGAATTCGGTCAAGGCGGTCCCAAATGGAGTGCGATCCGCTGCGATGTCCCGTATATAGAGGAGAAGGTCATCGGCATATAGTGAGACACAGTGCGTGGTATTTGCAAGTGGGATGCCCCAGTCCTGTCCCTCCCGACGGAGACGGATAGCTAAAGGTTCTACGGCCAGCGCAAATAATAGGGGCGAGAGGGGGCAGCCCTGTCGCGTACCCCTATGTATCGCGAACTCCGGGGAGACACGGCGTCCAATGCGGATTCGGGAAGTGAGTTTAGTGTATAGGAGGTGGGTGTAAGCTATGAGCTTGGGACCGAGGCCTGCCCGTCGGAGGACCGGGAACAGGTACGGCCACGTTAGGGTGTCGAAAGCCTTCTCGAGGTACAAGATCAGGCACACCGCTCTGGGGAAGCGGTCACTGATCTGATCCTGGATGTGAAAAAGACGGCGTATGTTCTGCGAGGTATTCCTGCCCGGGACAAATCCGCACTGGTCCGGGTGTACCAGCGGGCGCACGATTTGGGAGTATCTCTCCGCCAGTATTTTCCCCAAGATTTTACAATCGGCCGTGAGGTGCGTTATAGGCCGGTAAGAGGCTAAAAGTTGTGGGTCACAGTTGGGCTTCGGGAACGTTACGATCACCGATTCTCTCATGGACCTGGGTAATTCGCCGGTTTGTAGTGCTGTATCCAGCACTGCCAATAGACGGGGGGTCAGCTGGGAGGCAAAGGTAGTGTAGTACTCCAACGGGAACCCGTCCAAGCCTGGGGCTTTGTCACGGGCCAAGGCACGTATGGCATTTGCAATCTCAGAGGTGTGTTTCGTCGTATCTAGGTCCGTCTTATCTGCGTCAGACATTTGGGGGAGAGGAAGGGGGTCTAGGAAGTGATTGACTGCCTCTTGACTCCATGACGGAGGGCCACTGTAGACCCCTGAGTAATATTGATGGAATGCCTGAAGAATCTCGTCCTGGGATTGTACTAGAGTGCCATGGTGAGTAATTATTGACGTGATGGGCTGCACCTCCGTGTCTTGTTTAGCTAGCCACGCTAACAGTGAGCCCGTTTTGTAGCGGTCTTTATGCATGCGGGTCGCATAGGCCCGAAAGTTGTACCGCCGTAGGTCCGCACATGCTCCCCGGTACTCTAATATAGCATGGGCGAGCTGTGTTACCGCTGCCACCGATTGGTCGGCGGTTTTTGTAGCGTTAGCGAGCCGTTTTTCCACTTTGTCGAGGGCTTGTTCCAGGGTTCGTTTCGCCCCGGCTCTCTGTTGAATGCAGTCTCCCCAGGCCACCACCTTAAAGCTATCCCATTCAACTAGGATTGAGGATGCGGTCCCCGTATTGTGGGTAAAGTATTCTTGAATACTACGTCTCTGTTTGTGCGTCAAGACCGGGTCCGTCAGACAATCGCGTGATAGGCGCCATATGGGGACAGGGGGATGTGGGGGTCTCCATTGAAGACTTAACAAATGTGCATCATGATCGGATACGACCCTACCTAGGTAATCTGTGTGACATACCTGCGGGAGCAGTGTTGCTGTGCATAGGAAACGGTCCAGCCTGACTCGTAGTTTGTGGGGAACGGAGTGGAAGGAGTACATACGCGTTTGAGGGTGGTGTAGTCTCCATGCATCTGTAAGTGACCAGTGTGCTACCCATGCCTTAAATCTATCTATTTGTCTGTGAGTGGGGGAGTGCGGGAGAGGGGGGTAGGAGTGGTCCAATTCTGGGTCCAGAATACAATTGTAGTCCCCCCCGAGTATCCAAGGTACATGTGTGAATTGGGCTAAGGTTTTCGTGAGTCTGTCCCAGAATTTGTCTTGGTCAACGTTCGGGCGTATATGCTTCCCAGCAGGACGGCCTGACCATCCAAGAGTCCCTCCAATAGGAAAAATCTGCCCTCCCCGTCCACCACCCGTCTAAGCTCCCGGAACGGAGTTCCCGGTCGAACCCAGATCAGCGCACCGCGGGCAAATGATAAGTAAGTTGTAGCGCATATAAGGCCACGCCACTTCGCGTGTATCCTGCCTGCTTCCGCTACATTAAGGTGGGTTTCCTGTAAGAGAAGAATGGACGCTGTCTGGCGCTACGCGTAGGCATAGATCGCATAGCGTTTGCGTGGGGTGTGAAGACCGCGTGCATTTAGCGTGAGTATGTTAACGTCTGCAATGCTCGCCATCGTCGCTATGCGTAGTGTATGTTGTGTGTGGGTCGGGTGAGATGCCCGCCAGAGTGGTCGGTGAATGGTGTCCTAGGGGTGCGCTGCTCGTTCGAAGAATAGCGGACAGGTGAACCTGGCCACTCGAGTGTTTGGCTGTGTGGGTGTAGGGGTCCATGACGAATGGGACGTTTATGAACTGGGAGATAAACAACGTGCAGGGGTACGGGAAACAGTCCCAACGCAAAGGACTCATCGTTCAAGAGACGGTGTGTCCAAACTCCCTCCCGTAACACTGGGGGGAAAAACCTGCTCTATATGATGGGGGGTGGCGACATGCGGCTGCGCAGCCGTGCGTCTAACGGGCATATAGAAGGATCATTGCGCGTCACTAGCAGGGTACTAAACTCTACATTCTCAACAGTAAGTACATATTGGACATTACTCATAAGGATACAGTTAGATAGTCTATTGCACTTGGTTGAGTCACGGTGAGGAGGGGAAAGCCTGTCCATCCAGTAGCCCTTCTGCCGTTTGTGGGGTGACCTTGGGGGGCGCCACCGAGCCCGCTCCCGAAGCGGTGTCATCACTGTCATTTTCGCCCTCCGATGAGAAGATGTGTGGAGGGCGATCAATGGATTCCGAACATTGGGTGGAGCGTAGATCGATTACCGCCTGCAACGCTTCACGCCTCTCCTTCATGATCTGTTCTAGATCCGGCGAGTCATGGGCACCGGGAGCCGTTTTCATCTCGGTGTGGTGGGGCTTCATAGGACGCTTTCTGCCACGGAAAGTTTTGTAGGGTGTGCCGTTTCTGGGGCGGGTATCGGGTGTCCGCGTGCAGTGCTGGTCCGCCCAGTCGTGTGCCGCCTCAGCGGTCGTGAAGAAAATGGAGGAGCCCTTGTGGAGGACCTTGAGGCGAGCTGGAAAGAGTAGGGCATATTGCATGTTGTTTTCACGCAGTCTCCGCTTTACGTCTAGAAAAGAGGATCTCTGTTGCTGCACCGCTCGGGCATAGTCCGGAAAGATCATTATCTGTTTGTTCTCTATCCGGAGCGGCGCCGCTTGCCGTGCTGCCCGGAGCACTGCGTCTCGATCCCGGGAGTGAAGGAATTTAGCGAGTAGTGGTCGGGGGGCCGCTCCAGGAATGGGTTTTTGGGCTGGCACCCTATGGGCTCGTTCAATCGAAAAAAACGCTGTTCGGTCTGCAGCTGGGGTGAAGGATTTGAGCCAAGTGTCCATATAGTCTATGGGGTTTGCCCCTTCAATGCCCTCCGGTAGTCCCAGGACTCTGATGTTGCAGCGTCTCGAGCAGCCTTCCAAGTCCTGTGCTCGTTCCTCCACTGCAGCCAAGCGGGTAAGAATTCCTTGGATTGTCGTCTGGTGTTCTTTTAGTGTAGGCTGTATTTCCTCCAATGTCCGTTCCTCCGTCCTCACCCGATCAGCCAGTTTGCGGTGATCGTCCCGGAGCAGATTGACCTCCGTCGTCAGTGTGCCGAGTCGTTCTTCCATCGAGATTCGGGATAGTTCAATAGCTGCAAGGACTTTATCCAGTTTGTCCGAAATGGAGTGGTCTGATGAGGGCGCGGTACCGGAGGACCAAGTGGACGTTTTCGGCATATTTTCCGGGGCAGTTTCCGGCACAGCGTTTTGCTGCGTGGGCCTTGGTTTCCCCATTTTTCGTTTTTCGTGGGGGAAGGAGGGCCGCCACCACCGGGCGGGACCCGCGGGTCCCCGAAGATGCAGCGCTTCAGTGGACGCGACAAGCAGGGGCTCTCGCGTTGTCGGCCCCTGGCGTGGGCACGTCCCCTCAAAGAGGCAGTCCTGGAGGTATGCCGGCTCCCCACTACCCGTCAGGGGGGTCCAGACAGGAGACAGTGCAATACGATCCAGGTGCAGGAAGTGCCGCCGCTAAGGACGGGGGGGCCACGGGTGATGCGCCCCGGTCGTTAGGTCTCCCCCTCGGGGCACGTCCGCTCAGTGGTATCTGTGAAGCAGACACACAGCGGAGGCTCGTCGATGGCACTCCAGTGGACAGACGGTGTGCCTCCAGCACAGTCAGGGATCCCAGTTGCCGCCCTCTCAAATTATGAGCCCTTGTGTAGGACTCGTGTTAGGACCATGTGTCCCATGGGCGGCCATGTTGGGGCCAGGCAAGGAATGCTGTCAGCCGGCGATGGGGCCTAAGACCACAGCGCCTCCATTAACTGCCACAGCCTCTCCCGTTCCCCCACCACTCGCCGGTCACACCGGGTACCTGCAGTGTTCTGTGTTGAGTCACAGTCTGTTGGCGTCAACTCCCTCCAGTGGTGGTAGCTGCAGTGTTGCGTCGCCCTGGTCTCCGGCGCCGCTCAAGCTCCGGGGGGGACCCCAAGGGCACTCCGCCGTGTCTCCCTCCGGGGAGGTCCGCCGCGGCGGCACATGCAGAGTCAAGAGCCCCCGCTATGGGCAGTCCGTATGCTCAGGCGGCCATGCGGAGGTCAGGCAACACCTCACGCACCCGCCCGAGAAAGCCCGGAATCCTCGCCGATGCTCCACACTGCCCTGCGGCCCCCCTGGACTCCAGCCACAGCGGGCACCCCGGTTATCCAGTAAGGGGAAAGGGGGGGCCCCGTCCGGGTCCGCTCCAAGTTTTCGCCGGGCCACCCGGCGCACCGGAGGGCGATCGCCGCAAGGGGGCCGGTCCGCACCCGCACCTCAGCTCCCCGCCAAATCTTCAGAGGCCCGAGGGGTCCGGGCGCTGCGCTAGGTGGGCGCGACTCGTCCACATCCCCGGCTCCGTCCCTGCGCCGCCGCCGGGCTGCTCAAAGGGCCACCGGCGCCATCTTGGGAATCGTGGCACAGGCTCCGTGTACTGTGGCTCCGTCTGGGGGCCGCCGCTGTGAGCGTCCGCAAGCCTCAGCACACACCGCACCCCCAACTGGGCAGGTTCCGCCGGGTCCGGAGCCGTTCACCAGCCCCAGTGACGCTCTACGATTAATGTCAGAGGCGCCCGAGCCGGGAGCCTCAGCAGTTCATGGCCGCCATCGTGGCTGTCGTAGCCACGCCCTCGTCTTCGATCTTAGCCTTAATGGAGGAATCAGTAAGTAATTCCGATTTTATTCTGGATTCTCTTTTGGCCCTGACTAAGTTCATAGCCTCTGAGCAAAAACTATCGCCTGGTAATGCCAGCTTACTTTTTTCCCGTAAGCCTAATCCAGGGAAGGGGTCCTCTCTCCCTTTATTCTTGTGGGACAACCACCATCATCACTATTCTACTCAAACAGGCTCTCTTCCCCACGCTAAAGGGCGGGACTTTGGCGATCTGGCTGGTAAGCCTTTTTCTAGTAGGAAAAACAAAATCAAATTGAAAGGTAAAAAAAATGAAGATATGTTCACCAAATTACACTCTTGCGCTCTACAGCATCTTTTCGATCCTGAGACTTTAGCTTCAGTGGCGGTATCTACGTCCCACCTGCAAGCTAAGAATGAAGATTCAAGTGCAAGTCAAAATGTTTCCCTATTTTCCTAAAAACAGTTGTAAAATCTCCTGAGCATCGTATAGTGGAGGGACTAAAAGTTGGTTGCTCACCCACTAAGGAAAAAAGACACCAAGAATAAAAGTAACAGTGTTTGGAAGAAGAAGAAGAAGGAAAAAAGGGAAAAACGTTGAAGGATAAATAAATAAAAAGGGCAAAACGGCTATGCTTCGACCCTAACCTAATCCGCAATATTTCACCAGTCCCCGACTCTAATGTTTTGAAGAAGGAAGAAGGTCAAGCAGTATTCAATCTATCGGGACCTTGTTCTCCTTTTTTGAACCCAAGTGCTCCAATTCAATCCTGCTGAGATGCATTTGTATTAGATATGTGTTCCCCCGACTGTTGAGAATAACTTGAACCCTAATGCTTCATTATTTGCTTCCTCTTTAGGCAATAATGTAATTTATAATGCTACTGAAAATGTTGCTGAGGTAACTTGCCAAGTCAATCTCTCACCTTTTGACCCAAACACCTTGGATTTTTCGTTTATTTTTCACCATGAATCATTTATGAATAGGCCCTTCCTGTTGGGTTGCTTTGCAGAAATTCCTGGTCTTCAAATGATCCGAAGCAATGACCTAGCTCTGGTTCAGGTTCAAAAATATAATAACCCTAGGGGAGCAAGAGTAACGTTTGCATCCAAAGCTATCTCCCATCTGATAATGTCACACAGTGATAAATTACGTTGCTGTGGTATTGATGTTCTTATACCTGAAGAGGAGCTAGCCTTAAAAGAAGTGGTCCAAAATAAGCAATCTAACACTTATCCAGAAATCATCACAGGGGACATACCCTTCTCAGAGAGAGAAAGAGTAAATTACAGGTTTCCCTTGGTAAAGAAGGTAGGAGGGTCTCGCTTCTCACAGAGAAAAATACTCAGTACATACTTTCTGCAGATGAGGAAGATAAGAAATGGAGTTGGGTAGCAGGCTCTCTTAAAACAAATAGATCCTTAGGCTTGAAATGTGGGAATTCTTCCTAGCAAGAATATTAATGTGATATCTTGGAACGTAGCCGGCTTAAGCGCTAACAAAAACAAACTCTTTTTCTTGAAAGAACATAGTGCTGATATAATATGTCTACAAGAGACTTTGATCACAAAGAACTGGTCCACTGAAGATTACATAGTGCTGAGCCGGCCTACGCTCCCTGTGAATAGAGGACATGCTATTGAGGTATTGGTATTATGCTAAGTGCAAGTCTTAGTTGGTTATATAAAGAATTTTTTCATGACTCCAACTTAATTCAGGCGATTAAGCTAGATCTCAAGGATGCCCAGGATCATTCAAATTCCTTGTTGATCGTAAATGCATATTTACCTCCCGATGCATCCTACTACTACCTTTTAAAAGACCTATTTGTTTTTATCTCCGCTACTTTGGAAAGTGAAGATTGCAGGTTCCTGATGTTAGTTGGAGATTTGACTTCTAAAGTCTCTTCTCATAGTATAAGAGTATTCTCTAACATCGCGAAAAATGAAGCCCTAAACATTCCCACTGCCCAATTTCCGAATAAAAGCAGGACAGGCAAAAGAAGAGCCACATTACCAGAAGGTCTGAGAAGTTTAGACCTTATAATTGTGAATGGGAGGTTAGAAAATTATATTCCAGCAAATTACACTCATAAGGCGCCATCTGGGAGATCTATTATAGATTATCTATTTGTTTCTGCAGATTTCTTTTTTAAACTTACAAGTATGGAAGTTTTGGGAAATTATTTTAGCAACCATATGTTGATCTGCTCCAAATTTGAATTTACTTGTGCTAAGGTAGGTCCCTGAAACTTTAAAGGCAGCACAGTAGGGTTCAACGCAACAAATATCAGATTTCATTGGAATACTCAAGCGACAGCTAAAATAAAAAGCTAACTTGACAGCTCTGATAAGAGATCAGCAGCACTTAGCAATGGCCGAGATTGACTCTCCTCAATTTGATTTACTCGAAGCCTTCTCCCATAACGTAGGTTCTTTGGCTACATCATGTCAATCATCACATGTGCCAGCTAAACATTTTAATCCATTGCTTACTATAAATAGGGAAATAAATAAATTAGTGAGGGCTCAGTTTCTGAATTTTTCTCTCGAACGAAGTAATCTAATAAACTTACTAAAGAGGAAAAGACAGAGGAAAAAACGTTCCTTAAAACCAATAAACGAAGATGGCGTATGGGTGCAGTTAAAAGAGGCGGCTTCAAAAAATAACTCTAAAAGGTACTGGAAAATAATCACTGACTGCTGTGGCACAAGAGTGAAATCTCTCCCCATCCCTATTAAGGAAGAGGAATGGAAACTCTATCTGGTAGAACTCTACTCTGCGAATTTTAATTCTACCAGCTCTGTTACCGCTGCACCCGACTCGTTCGAAACCCCTGCATTCAAATATGTACTCTCAATAAGTGACGTGGAAGGATCTATCAAAAAAATTAGATCCTCAGGAGCAATGGGTCCTGATGAAATCCCCATGACGGTAATTAAAAAGGAGCCACTTTTCTGGGCCACTTACCTAGCTCCACTGTTTAATTTTTGCTACTCCCAAATTCAAACCAATATCCAAGGTGGTGCGACAGCTCCACTGGCTACACATCAGGAGCAGAACCAAGTTCAAGGCTCTATGCATTGTAGACAAGGCAATCCACGACACTGGACCTGAATTTCATAGAAAAACTCTCTGCTCCTACAAGTCCAGCAGACCCTTGCGCTCATCAGCAGCGAACCTGCTGATTGTTCCCCGAACCAAGAAAGCTTCTTGGGGCGACAGAAGATTCACAGTTGCCACCACCAAACTATGGAACACTCTCCACCTCCAAATCAATACCAGTCACACCCTGCTCACATTCCGGAAACAATTAAAGAACTGGCTTTTCAACTAATAACCACCCACGCCTGGCCTTCCCTCTGCCTTGTCCGCAGCGCTGAGACACTTGAGGGTATTTGCGCACTTAATAAGTTACTTAAATAAATAAGACACCACCATCTTGGTCCGGAAGTATTTTAATCCCTCTGCACAAAAAGGGCCCTAGAAACCATCCGGGTAACTACCGGCAAATAGCTTTATTAGATGCGGTGGGGAAAATATTTGCACGTAGTATTCTTGATCACCTCACAAGAATGGGTGATGGAGAAGAAGGTCCTCCCTATAGAACAAGCAGGTTTTAGGAAAAATCATTCCACCCTGGATAACATCTCCATGTTGAAACTAATTGAGAAGAAATACATGATTTCTCGTAGGTCAAACGTATACACAGCCTTTATAGATTTTTTCAACGGCCTTTGATAAGGTAGACCGACCATTACTATGGAAAATATTGCATAAAATGGGTCTGCCTTCTCCCCTGCTATCCTTAATTATTGCATTACATTCTCAAATTTGGTGCCAGGTATTAATGGGAAGAAACCAAGGTTTATCATCTGTAATCCCCATAGAAAATGGTCTGAAACAAGGTTGCTTATTAGCTCCGCTGCTATTTTCTTTATATATAGCAGATTTACCCTATTGTTTTTCTTAGTTAGAGGGAGATGCACCAAAGATAGGCAGCCACTCATTTGCATATCTCCTATATGCAGATGATATAATAGTGATGGACCTAACCCCTATTGTGCTAAATAGAAAGCTGATATCATTACAAAATTACACGGTGGCTCATTTCTTGAAGATAAACGTATCAAAAAGCAACATTTTAATCATGAAATGTAACAGAGTGGAAAATCAAGTATTTTAAGTGGCAAATTGGTCATGAAAAACTGGAGGTGGTAGATTAATATCTTTACTTAGGGAAACTAATAGCGGGCAGTACGAACAATAAACTTCATATCGAACATAGTTCCTGTAAAGCTGCATCACACGCTAGTGGATTACGTATTTTCTATAGTGCAATGGGCAGAAGGCATTTTTTACATCTGCTGACGGTTTTTAAAGCAAAAATCCTTCTGACTCTGCTTTATGCTATCGAATCAATCCCTGTAAAGGACTGGAGGTTTTCAGATAGGATAGAAGGCCAGATTTTACGTAAACTATGCAATTTTAACACGTTAGTCCCATCAGCTGCTATTAGATTGGAATTTGTCCTGATAAGCTCCTATATCCAAGGTTTATCCAGGGTTTTACGTTGGGGATATCAGTTAAAAAGTAGCAAGCCCTATTCATTAAGAGGTTTTCTGTGTCAAAAAAATCTTCGGCAGTATTGTAGGGAAATACTCCCTCTATTGTGATTTCTCTTTGGCACTAAAACTTTTCTGTATACAAGAAGAATCGGTGATTACCCTCCCGCCATTGGAATTTAAATCGTTTTTAAAAACCTTAAGTGGTAAGATCAGCTATACTAGAGATACTAAATTTTGTAACTCTAAAGAGAGGTTAAAGATAATAGCCAGGACGAATCCCCCAGAATTTCTCAGAAATACATACAATATATGCAAGAACCCTCCTACATCATGAGGAGGATAGTAGTCCATGTAGAAACCTCCATGTAAATATCTAATGTGAGATTAAGTACACTAGACGATCGTCCTGCTCATGTAAAATTCATTATCAGCCTACAAGAAAATATTGCATCTCATGGTCAGTGTTTAGACCTAGTTCAACCATTTTAAGACATATGGTCCATGTTGCTTCTGCACGACTAAGTCTTAATTCTCTATTACCACCGCTACTTTGTCTCTGTCCATTATGTTTGCTATTGCTCCAACCAATTGAATGAATATAACGCTATGGCTGCCTCTCCTAATGCCACACAAAATAGTATAATTATGGGGTGTCACTGATTACGAGACGTGGCGCCTATAAAATCTGCGCCAGTGCAGAATAGTATTTATTCCAGCGGTGCTAAAGGTGAGGGAAAACACCCTAGACCCTCAAGTGATTCAACCCTAGGGTCTGTTTGAAACAATTCTTATCCTCTGCACACGCACAGATCATATGCAAAATTTCACAAGCCAATGTATACAAACAATGAAGAGAGTGATTCATATGTTTTTCTTTCATTCTTTATTCCGATACGCCCAGCCAACACTGTGCCTAACAAAAAAAAAATAAAAAAAGATAATGTGTGTCCTCATGTAACGTAACTGGTGCTATGTAAAGCGCTCTGATACCCGATTGGATTCGGGTCAAGTTTGCGCTATATAAAACTCTGCAAAAAAAACAAACATGTGTTTCGTCGATTAGGGGTAGACCCCACGACTTTTTCAGGGCTAAACATAATGTGACAATGTTTTTGTGGGTCACAGGGAAAGTGGGACTGTTAGACTTGACATCTTTGGGGTGGTATTCCCCCAGACATTTTGCCTTCACTAGCCTGTTTTTGATTAACTTGTGTTTTTTTGGCATTAGGACTGCTGACCAGTGCTTTGCTCTCTCACTTACACATTGTAAAATTGGCATACACCTAATTGTCACATTTAATTTACTTGGAGTCCTTAGTATATGGTATACTACCAGTACCCAGGGCCTGTAAATTAAATGGTACCAGTGGGCTGCAGCACTCATTGCACCTCTCACTAAAGTAGTACTGGAAGGCGTGTCTCAGGCCTGCTACTGCAGCATGTAGTGCAATTTTTAACCAAACTAAGCCTTTTGGCAGGACTTTGCAACCTTAAACAGTTTGGAGCCAAACCCAGGAGAAGGGGAAGAACTGGCCATAACCAGTTTGGGAGTAGGCCAGAGATTGTCCCCTACACAAATCTGGCACTAGTTATAAATGTGGCACCTTCAGAACCTCTCATCAGAAAATTCCTGGACCTGTGGAAGATTCAGAAGGACTGCCCTGCTGTATGAAGAAGGAAAACTGGACTTGCTTGCTTTGAACCTAGGATCCCCAGAAGAGCCTTAAAGGGTCAGTTGCAGACATCATATTTGAGCTACAGGAACACAACAAGCTTCCAGAAGCCTTCCCTGCAACTGCCCAGCTGACCAGCACTAACTGGACCTGCCTGAGCCCTGCTGCTGGCCTCTGCGGGAGTGAGTCCTTATCCTCAAGAGGTGACCCTAGGTGCAGAACCCTTGTCTGCCATCAGAGTGTACACTTCCTGCCTCAAAACAAGGCTACAGGTGAAACTCTAGAAGTTCGGGGCCCTTCACAACCACGAGCGGGGTCCTCGCTGCAGTAACGTTCACCACATCTCCTGCCAAAACTAAGTTCTGCTGGCGACTTGCTGTTTGTGCCAAATAGCGACCACCCATGTCTTCCGCTCATCATGTTAAAATGGTCTCCTTCGGCTCCCTCCAATGCAAAGTTCCATCTGAGGCTTTTCAGGTGTACTTGGACTTTGAGAAGGTAAATTCTTCACTGGGACGAACCTGGTCCCTGTATCCCACCTACCCTCCATTTCAGTCAGCTTGAATTTGTGCCTTTGACCCGGTCGAGTGCAACAGATACCCATGAGTGATGCTTTGTGCTTTCTGGTGCTATTTTCATCTAGAACTTTTAAAAATTCATGAATCTGGTTCTATTTACTGGGCATGTTATTTTAGTATAATTGTATTTATTACATGTTACTATATTTTTGTAATTGGTTTGAGATGTTTGAGTTGTGTTTCCACTCTTTTGCAGTTTGAGTGCAGCATAAATACTTTGCACAGTGCCTCTAAGCCCTGACTGCCTTGTGCCAAGCTACCAGAGGGTTAAGCACTGGTTTATTTAGTGACTTTTGTGGTGCACCCTGTCAAGGATTTTGCTTATTATTTGAGTGAGGCTCTCACCCCTCTCCTAATTACCCATTTTCTTTCAAAGCCCATTTGTGCACTGCCACACTCCGCCTCCCACTGGTGGAGTACATATTCACACTTTTCCCAAGAGGTGCTCCAGCCTCCTCGCACTCCTCTCTTTCCAGCCTGAATGTTTCTCTTTTCTCTCACTTGCCTCTGCACAATATCAACGATATCCTTGCACACACATAGGAAGCAGGTTGTCACTCCATTAAAATAAAATAAAATACAAAAACAAAATGTTCCTCATGGTAAAACTGTGGATATGTCAGGAAAGACAGACCGCAACATAAATTTGATTCATTTTGCTGTAGAATCACTTATTCTAAATAGCATTAGTGAATCGAATGTAATACATGAATCATTGTGTCAGCACTCACTGGTAAGGACTTAAGCGAACGCATAAAATGTGCGAAATATTGTGTGGGAGGACTTTTAGGAGCTTTTCATTCGGTGGCAGTAGGATTATCAGAGCGATGCCCTACTATGCCCCTCTTTCAGACCACAGGAAAAGCGAAAAGGGCATATGATGTGGAGAAAATGCACCGAGTTCAACTCCCACTTTTAAACTAAATGTGTTCGTTTCTGAAATCCCCTTGCTCAGAGGTATGCCATCCCTGTGCTGGCTCCCAGTAGGCATGCTTGAGTCACACTCTGATGTTAACACAGTACTATGTTTAGGTTTCGCCTGACCCAGCGCATGCGCTGGTCTGGCGAGACTTATTGAGAGGGCTCCAAAAAGTGCTACCAGGCCAGCCTAGGGCTACAGTGCACTTTTACCGTGATTACTCTCACTTTAGCGACCGCACGGCCGCTTTGATGTTTGATCGCGATCGTGATCACTTTCACTTTTGCGTTTGATCGCGATCACTTTCACTTTTGCGGCCGCATGGCCGCTAGGCATAGCCAATAGGTCTCGCTTTTGGGACTTTATAAGTGTTTAGTTATGCAACGGTTGCATGGCTAAACACTTATAAGGTCCCAAAGGCGAGACCTATTGGCTATGCCAATGCTTGTTTTAAGCTTGCTTGTGTTTCTACTGTATGTCGTGAAAACTCCCAACAGTTATTGTTATGTCACAATCTAGCCAATTTACAAGGAAAAAGTGAATGATGATACAATAGGAATGAGAGAAAGAATTGTTGCTCGATTTCCTCAGTCACTTAATACTATTCACTGCATCATACACATATGTATACTTATATTAATAGCGACCTTTTTGTAGCGCAAAATATAAACAGAGTTGTTTATTTCACTTAAAACTATTACTGCACATCTTAATAACATGCATGTGTCCCACTAGCTAACAAAGATATTGTAACCTCATGAGAAGTTGGACACTGGCATGTTAAGAGCTTACGAGATGGAACTTCTGAGGCGTGGAAATGGCTGCCCCTTTATATTGGCTTGTAAAGTGAGCATTGGCAAAACCAATACGTTTTGTGTTTAATATCCGACTGCAAAGCTATTGGCTTTTTCAAGGATTGTTGGCTTTGGCTTTCTAAGTTATTAAAATAACATGTTAGCATTTTTTTTATGTTTCACGAGGGCTGGCACATTTAGAAACTATGGGCCACATGTATCACAAAAGCATTTTGAGATTACAAATTAGCGGTTTTTATCGAACCATTATTTGGTAATCGCAAAAAAGCTATCTATGTAAGGAATCCCCAAAGATTTCGCGATTCCTTAATATTACCAAATAGCGATTCGTTAAATAGATAATCGCTATTAGGTGATACTGCTCCATTTGTTCCTATGGCCCTAAAGGACCATAGGTGTGAATGGGTATGCATTAGCTAATTTGCGATGACCTAATTGGTAATCGAAAATTACCCAATACAAAGCCAAGGGTGCCCAGGGGCCTAAGGCCCCCTTGAAGCATCCCAGAAAATTAAATGTGCACATGTCAAGCATACACACGCATGTGTGTGTTACATGGCACTGTAAAAAATTCAATTTTTGTCTATATTTCAAAATTTACACATGGTTGCCATTGACTTGAAGTCGAAAGTAATATTCTTTTTTTAAATGCATAGTTTGCATATAGAAAATGTGTGGTACATGAGCTAAGGGAATCGAAAATTGCGATTCCCTATTTGTAGTCGCAATATTAGGTAATCCATATTTTTGCTGTAATCTAAAATTGCAACTACAAAACCTTTCATACATCTTGAAAAACTATTTTGCATTCGCAACTGCCCGAAACAACAGATTGCACCGTTTGCAAATGCAATTTTTTTTGATACATGCGGCCCAAAGTCAGCATTGTTGGAAAGAATAAGAAAAGATGCCAAGATGGCCAGCCAGAGGTGTGCATATACAGATGGGCATCTCTGAATCTTTTTTGTTATACTTGTGTGCACCCATGGCTGGCCATCTTGTAATGGGTTTTGCCACAAATATAATTCAAAACCATTCCCCTCGAGCATATTTATTATGGCCTGGGTCTCGGCTGGCGCAGTTTTCCTTATTTACTTCTCTTTGGTGTTCCAGAGTTATTAGTTACAAATTAACTCAGATTCAGTATCATACTCTCTGAAAGCCATTTTCTCCCTGTGAATTGACCAATTAACCGAAGAATGGCTTTGTTGAAGCGAGCATCAGAAATAATAATTTGTAGAACCTGCATACTGAGTGACCAGTCTTGCAGTCAATATTTTATTGTGTCCCTTCTCCCAACAGGACTCTTGTTTCTGTTTTTAATTTTTGTGTGTTATGCATATACAGCAATAGAACATTTGAAAGGCTCACATAGGAGTGCATTAGTGGGCTGCTGAAAACTACTGCTCTCAGATATGGTGTGAGTTGTCAACAATTTGAGTAGCTGGAAATATGGCTGAAGAGGTGCTTTTATTCGTCTGCTAATCGAAAACAGCAGTAACATTGAAAACAAAAAGTCTAGACCTAATTGTTTTAATTGTCACACACTTTGTCCTCTGTTCATGCAGATTAATTATTTGTTTAATTTTCCCTCTGCATCGTCCCTCGAAATCCCCCCTACCCTGCCCCTCTGCCCGACCTCTGTTACCTGCACGGGCCGCGGCTGGTCAGCGCCTGGTGCGGTCACACTGCCCTAGAACCACCCTGCTCAAGGGTCCTGTGACCTTAGTGACAGAGTCACTGTCACTCTATGGTGTGCTGCTTCATAGGCCTGCCTGCAAGACTGGAGGTGAACTTCAGAATGAATTGTGTCGGACAGGTCTTCAAGGTTAACCCACACTTGCCACTGCCAGGGTCCACCTGCTGGTGCTAAGACACTAGGGCTTTTAAGATCTTGCGGGGCCTTCTAAGGTCTAGCATGGGAATGTGCCCGAGGGAGGGAGTGGTCTGGTGGACTGGTCATGAAGGCTGAACCTGGTTCCCTAGTTCCAAATTCAGCAGCTCTGACCATAGTGCCACATCCTCTCCCCCAATGAACACCATTCTGCCCCACTGAGAGAAACTTGCACAGCACTGACGCGCAATAAACACCTGGATGTGAGTCAGTTCAAAATATGCACTAGACAAGAGCAATATGCTGCCTAGAATTTTTTTTACAACATCCTAGAAAAAGCAAACACTCATAGGGAATACAAGATTAAGTAAAGCATGGGAAATGTAAGCAGGAACAACATGGTTACCTTTTTCTTTTCACAGTCATTATTCTGAAATTAGTGAGTGGTTTTGCCTGAAAAGTTAAGGTCCATGACTACAGGGCCCAGAAGGGACCCGTCTCAATGCCTATTACTTATATCCTTACAAAACGTAAGCAGTATGGTTTCAAAAGACCACATTCGTGAACACACAGCCGCTGTACACATTTTATTTTCCAATTCACCCACCAAGCAGGTATTTCAGTACCTCCAGGAATAGTGCATTTTTCCACCCAGGGAAAGCAATGTTGATCAAAGAGAGACAGGAAAACAAAAGTAGCGCTTCACTGGCAAACACTGTAAAGTGGCGCTAATGTGTTTCGGTGTAAATAAATCAATCTGGCCACCTTGCAACTACTCTGTCTTGCATTAGTTAGTTATTTTTCATATTTCAAATGTTTTATTTCTCTCTTCCCATAGGCTGCACTTAGAATTTGAAAAATGTCAGAAAAAGACGACGTTTCCAGCAAAAGTGTTTTTCTTTTTTAGATCCATTTCACAGGGGAGCAAACAAACGAAAGGAGGAAAGGGAAGGTAATACCGGTTTCTTGAAGTCTCGCTCCACTCAGTTGCTCGATTTCTGCAATCCCGGGCAGCGCTTCGCCCCTTGCCGATCCTCCGAAAATTCTTCCTGGTGCGCCGCTCTCCCTGCTCCACGAAGGTAGGAGCTACCTGGGAGAGCGGCTGCTTATATCCCCCCCACGTTTCCCGCCGTTTGTGCAACGCGCCCCCATTGGGGGGTTCGTACCTCGCTTCGCCCCCCCATTGGACGAGGTGGGGGGAGTTTGTCGCCACCGCGATGGCCCGGGGGCTCCCACCTGCCGCCTCTGGGCGCCATAGGCGCCCAGAACCGGTTTCTCGCCACCTTTGGCGCGGCGTGGGTTATGGCGCCGGCCCCTGAGCCTCTCTCCCCCTTTGGGGGAGCCTGGCGGCCTCTGCAAGTCTCGTTTTCACTCAATGAGGAGGAGCAAGAAAGAAAGAGATGGAAGAGGGGGGAAAAAGAGAGGGGGGCTGCCAGCGGCATGAGAACTGGACACTGTCCTTGTCTTCTCTGGGCACGAAGGAAAAGACAAGAGTCCTTTTCCTTCTCTGCCCGTTCCGTCCGTCCCCGAAAGCCCAACTATCGGCCTTGGCTATTTCTGCCGTCCGGGAGGCATGTTTAAAATAAGAGAGCAGGGAACTGACTCTATGAAATTAAAGAAGTAGGGGCACGCCGTGCCTTGCCGATCCCACCCACTTCGACCACTGCTTGTGCACAATGAAGGTTGGACATTACAAGGAGCGGAGTGGCTTGGAAGCAAAGTGTATACAGCCGACGGTCCTGCGCAACAAAAATAAACAACCACAAAGAATTAGAATATTTTTTTTTTCCATAATTAAATAATGAAACTAAAAATGTCACATGCCCTGTCAGGGAAGCGTACTATTTAATATTTGATAGACCACATTTGGCAGAGGAAAAATGCTGCCACTCGCAGCAAATGTTGCGAGTGACTGAAGTGGTCTAACCCACTGTCCTCTGCTGAATGATGTAGCGCTTAGAGCAACCCTCCTGGTTTAAAATTCATTGCACGTTTTTATATTGATCATTTTTCATTTAAAAAAATATATAATTCATTGTTTTACTTTCACACACTAGCGAGATTGTAGGACACTTTCACCTATAACAGGAATTTATTTACCTGTGATGATCAGGCCTATCTTCATAATGTAAATCTTCGCTCGAACTTTGCAAATTAAGACACATCCCAAAACTTTGTTTTAAAAAGGCCTCAATGACGAATCCCATTACTTATCTCCACGAACCCTCACTTTGATGACTGTGAACCAACTCGTCATCAGTAGTCCATCGCGTCCCATTTACTGTTAATTTAAGCTTAGAGTCTAGGCTGTTCAAAGGTGAAGGGTATGGTCAGTAGGGAGTTCGGTGGGGCAGTGAGGCAGGGCGGGGAAATGTAAACACCGGAATATGGATGAACGGAGGTAAGTACACATTTAAATAAATAAAACGAATTTCGTTGCACGCTCTGCATCGCATGAACTCCCTCGACGGACCGCTACTGAAAGTGCTGTGCTACCCTCTTGGTCCGGTTTGCACTATAAGAACTGCAAATAAAAAAGTAAATAAATAATTGTGTATTCGCATATTTAATCAGATTAGGTGTTTGCATCACCATTGATGAATATTCATGAAAGGGGGCTATAATGGAACACAAGACATTTATGGCCCTTGTGCAAAATTAGTACTGGGCTTTTATCTGCACTGTGCAATAGTACATCATTTGTGAATGGTGCAAAACACAAGGTATTTTTTTTGTCTTGAACGTTATGTTGCTGACCAGAAACTGCAGTGGTAAACACAAATGCAGATTCAATAATCATATCTTGCCAATATCAGTACCACATTTTCTATTGAGGTAGCACAATTCTGATGGATAGAAGTCCCCACTGCTACATTACAATTACCAAACATTCACTAATTAATTTGTTCCATTTTATTCAGCCCCCTAATAGGGGGAGTGGAGATAGGTGGAGGGGAAGGAAAGGAATGCACAGATAGAGGAATGAGACAACTGGTCTAAAATGAATACTCCCACAAATAATTGCATTTCTATAGACTAATATTTTTTCATAAGATTTTAGCCTTCGGGAATTCTGACCCTTGCATCTTTTCACTGTAGGTAATATTAACAGGAGATTCAGCTCTATGATTCAGATCAGGGAGTGCCAAAATGTTCGACTGATAAAAAGTACAAATGTCTACATATTTATATAGTTTAAGTATGAAAGAAATAAAACTCTTTCTTGTTGGTGTTACCTATGTTAAACCAATGGACCGGCCTAAAACAGAGATTTCGTATATGCCAAGTGGACAGGGTTAGTCGGGCCCAGAAAATAGGACCAGGCACCGACAAAAAGTGGCCCCCATTAGGGAATGAGATAGCTAAAAAAAAGTAGCCCACATTTCCAAAAAGGGGCAGATTTGAACTTATAGAGACTTGCTGTATAGGTTTTTTGCAAGGCGTGGAAGACTGAATGCCTTTTTGCTTGCTGCAGACAATGTTTTTGGTAATATCAGCCAAATCAACAGTAGAACTGCGCTGATGTGAGACAGCAAGGTACCAAGGCGGCTGCACTACGTGAGCCGCACCTAGGGAGCCGAGCTGAGTGGCGAGCAGCCAAGAAAGAACCTAGAAGGGCAGGTTTGACTCAGTCTTGGGCCCCAATCCCTGGTGAGGCGTCGAAGGTGCTGAGATGCGCTAATTAAAGGAGCCAGGTGCGAGAGACCTCAGGAAGCTTCAGGAAACATGCTATGGAGAAAGCATCCGTTTGGGCATTTTGATGTGGGCTGGTCTCTCGGCCAGAGTGAGTCAGCACCTCACAGTCGCTCTGATTCTTGGTGAGTGGTTTGCTAGCGAGGAGCGAGAGCGTGAGGGGTGTGGGGGTGAGAGCTGGGGGAATGCTTCAGCTGTAGGTTGAGCCCAGAGCACTGCAGAGGCAGCCTAACTTAGGATCAGGTGCAGCTTGCTTTCTCTGGTGTGCCCCCACCTCCCCCCACGCCCCACGCTATCTGGCCAAGAAGTGAAGTAGGGGCGAAAGTGTGTCCAGGATAGAGACAAAGAAGATAAAGGGGTGTGTTTTGCCGGATCCCGCTGGATATTGCGACTGGTAGCCAACCCCAGAGCTTTACAACAACACTCCATGAAATCACCCTGCAAGTGCCGCAAGTGCCACAAGCACTGCCAGTGCTTGATAAGTGCAAGATAATAGTCCAATAGGTCACAGGCAACAGGCATGTTGAGCTACCTGGATCGGCTGTTATGAGATTAGTCAAATCCTGGACCAGTGTGCAAGCCAGCCAAAGGAAAATAAAGTTGGCGGCTGCCTTACTTGAGATGTTTCGAAGAAAAAACATGAAACGAAAACATTTTGGCTAAGACTGTTGCTGGGGTTGGTTCACTGTCAGAGGGCGAAGAACACAGTGAGAATGCCTGGGGTGAATCTACATGGCCCACAACCCACGCAGAACCTGAGATACCAGAGTGAGACCATACCAATCTTAACAATCTGAATATCACGAAAGGCAAAACCCCTGTTAGAACTGTACAACTCTAACCTCAGTATCCGTTTCAACACCAATGCCATCAATGGCATTTGGCAGGATTCCTTTGCATGGGCCCTTGGTGGCACAGCAGACAGCACAGCAGATAGGATCGGAGGTTACCATCTCAGATGTTAGCCCCGCAGTTGTTTCAGGATAAACAGACAAAAGATTAACACAAATTAATTTTAATTCAATTTTAAGCAAATTAATTTTAATTCAATTTTTAAGCCAATTTTCAGAGAGGAATCAGCACCTCCATGTACATTTGAATCCTGTGAGAGGGATAGCATTGAGCCATTGGGTCACTGGGAGCCCTCTCAGGTGAAGGAGGGTGTGATTATGTTAGGCAAAGTAAATGAAGTAGACCTGTCAAGTGTTTCATGTGCAGAGGTCTCAAAGAGTATGAAAGATACCATAAATTCTACAATGACTACAAACAACTTTTGGGGGGCTGTTACTAAACACAATGCAAGCCACCGTGGAAGCACTGAATGACGATGCCAATAAGATGGACATACAAGTAGACCAGTTATACACGCTTGCAGTCTATGTGTCAGGCATAGACATAAAGTTGGAGAATCTAAATGGCCTGATCAAAAGAGTTCAAGCGAGGAAAGATGTTGATTTTACAACATGTTCATTCAAGGAAGTGATTGATAAATGAGTGCATATACCTGTTCTCCTAGAGAAAATGGTTGCGGAAATAAGGAATGTATCAAACGCAACAAAACTCAGTAAAGAGCAACGTGTTGATATAAGAAAAGCACCTAGCATTTGGGAGGGACCTATACCTGAGACGGTGCAAAATCTTGCACCGATTACCCCAGCCAAATATGAGAAATTAAATAGGGTCCCCCTAGCCAACATAAATAAACAAGAGGATACCAAGCCCACTAAGGATATAAGAGACCAGGCAAGACCTAGTGGCTACCGAGATGACTCTATCCAATGATTTAGCACCTTTCCGTATGCTGACACGGGAAAGAACGTGTACAAGGAAAGGCAGAAACCGAAAATACCCCGCAAGAACCATCATTGGGCAAGCCACTTGTGAACCTGGCAACGAGGGTATTGTTTCTGGCTTTACGCCGACAGATGTTAAGCAAGTCGAAACCGAAGTTCATATCACTGACTCACTCAGATGTGACGCTAGCAAAGGGATAGAATGAAACCCTGGTCAATAAGGTGGTACACCAGATAACACTGCCCATGCCCAAGGGGACAACAATGTTGAGATTCCAACAGCAGACAGCATAGGTCCCCGTCCTGGCAATAGGTTGGTCTGCAGGCTGTGCTGAAGCCAACCAGAGCAGAGGCTAGTACAGCATATAACGCCAACATTCGCCAAAGGAGGCAACACTCAGGAAGAGATCATATGCTCCCCTGGAAAGATTACTGAGAATGTTAATGCTGCTGCAGAATACCTGGGTTTAAAGGCAAGCCTATTGTGAATCCATGAATATTGAGCTAGAAGAACCCATGACATTTTAAATCGAACAAATGTTCTAAGGTTAATTAAGGTTCTGCTGGGTCTAGCGGAAGTAGAATCACAGGCATTTTTCCCATTACATTTTTGGTGCCCTGACGCAACCAAGTACCAGAACCCACACTGGCCAACTTTAGTTTGCTACAGATCCAAGCTAAAGTCGTGGCTTGTAAGGAGCTATTAAAGAGTTGGGGGATACAAATAGTGCACTTCCAGGAGAGTTGTTACCCCCCTTGCTTCTAGTACCAAATTACCCTGCAAAGGAGAGTAGAATTTATACCTCAACCCTCCCGAGACAAAAAGTAGGTCGGATGCAACAGATACCATCAATCCTGAGAGGAGCAGTGGGTTGGTCATCATCCACCAGATGCTCCTCTCAGGATTGATGGTACCTGTTGCATCCGACCTACTTTTTGTCTCGGGAGGGTTGAGGTATAAATGCTAATATAAGCGAGGAAGAATGAATGAACTTCCTAAGAGCACAGTATAAGGGATGTATAGATGCCATGTCCACCCCAGGTCCAAGTCTGGGCTAATTTGATGTGGCATACAGCATGGCTTCAACCGATATGGCACTTATTTAAAACAACAGCAATGTTGACTTAGACATTCTAGAATATCCAACTGTGTATCTGGTAAAGGTTATTGAGAACTCATGCACTAATTGCACTCCTGGCCCCAATGGAATACGTCCAGTGCTTTTGAAACAAAATGTTACGATCTGGGCAGGTTTTTTGAGCTCGATGTTTAATCACATATTGCTTACTGGAAGTTTTCCGGAAGGTTGGAGAGGCTCTGTTATACACCCCATCTTTAAGGGTGGGGTTTCTTCATCCCAAAGTAACTATCAATTGATATCCTTCCTTAATGTGGATATCAAATATTTCTCAATGCTACTATTGCAAGATCCAATGGAGTGGGTGACGGAGGCAAGGAGGTTGCAAATGAACAAAACCGGCTTTAAAAAAACCCAAAGGACTATTTCTAACCTGATGACAGTGGGCCTCACAATGGAAAGGGTGAGTGATACCCGCACACCGCTTTTCATGTGTTTTGTGGACTTTAGAGCAGCCTTTGACTGCGTCACTCGAGATATGCTTTGGAAGAAGTTACAAATTTGGGGAATCCCTCAGAAGCTATTGAGAAAGATCCGACTACTATACACAAAAACCTGGGCAAAGAACATGGTAAGGGATGGGCATTGCCTGTCTAGAAAAGTTAACCCTTCCCTAGGGTTGAAGCAGGAATGTATATTAGCACCACTGTTGTTCAATCTGTTTATTTATAATCTTTCTCTGTATCTTGCTGAAGTGGTGTTGCATGCACCGAGTCTTGGCAGCCAACAGTTGTGTAATATTCTATATGCAGCTGATCTGCTCCTCTTACACAAAACTTGAGTAGGCCTGCAAAGACTGATTAATAGGCTCACTGAGTACTCGGGTATCAACCAGCTGGAAATCAATCTCAAAAAGACCAAGATAATATCTTTAAATCGACAAATATCTAAACAGCGGCTCAAAGGGGCCAAATTGAGGAAACTGTATCCTACACGTACCTAGGGTTCAAATTGGACTTAAGGAGCTTCTTTACTGCACAAAAAAGCAATTTTTGCAAAACCATTAGCGCTAGATTTTGCCTTCTCTAATTTAAGGAAAAGATGTGGAGGCACAATCTAAAGGCGTTGATAACAGTGCTAAAATCAAAATTGATTCCAACTATATCATATGGAAGTGAGATAATGCTTGGTGAAGATGCTGATCTTCTGGAAAAGCTTGTAATACAAACTTATAATCAAGTGTTTAAGCTACCAGTCTGCTTCTTCAGCCCAACTAAGACTGAATTCTCTTTGATAAAACAATCATTAGCTATTCAAGGAGCGTTTGTTAAATGTCATCAATGATTGTGAAGTGGCCATGAAGGTACACTGGCAGATCTGGCTTGGGTGGAAATAAACCTCAAAGGGGGAAAGGACACTTTGCTCAGTATCTACAGAGAAGCATAGAGCATTGTGGTATTTCAGATGTATGGCAACTGAACACAGGTGATTATACTTTTAAGAAAAGTTTGAATAAATGTATACAGCATAAAAGCCACCTGGAGGATAGAGCAACATTGGCAAAATGAGCACATGGGTGGGTAGTAATAAATTCTTGCAATATCAGCAAGAAACAACCCTAATTGAGGCAGGATTGTCATTGAACATTAAGAGGGAATTTATAAAAATGTGATTTGGTCGTCTTCCAACTCTTGATTGTATACCTAAGTGGCAGAAGAATACCCAACTGGAGGACACATCTTGTCGCTTGTGTCATCAGGCAAAAGAAATGTTCATGCAAATACTGTGTGCTTTGCTACTTAAAGATTTTTTAGCTCTAGATAAAAGAACCTGTCAGGTGGCTGCCATAGAGGCTGTAAACCCACAGAACTCTATGTTGAACATTGGACTGGTGGAATTATTGGCAATTTTCGATAATCAGATAGAAACACTGTAAATAGAGCTACATTCAATGGCTTAGACAAGGGTACACTTCAATGGGACTCTAGAAGGTTATCATTTAACGATGGGCTGCTAAGGGTGAAAACCGAGAATTATTGTCCCCTATCCCAGTGTTGTTGTGAAATGGTTACATGGAGGGGCTGCTAGTGAACGGGTATGAGGAACCCTGTCTCTTATCCCGTCTATTGTTGGGTGCTCATTATTAGTTAGCTTAATCAAAGCACAACAGAGTGTCCGTGGGAAAGGATTCATTATTAATGATTATTGGCACAGTATGCTCTGAATACTGACCTGTCCGCTGCTGCTGCCATTACGCTGCACCTAACCATCGGAATCAGAGGAGGGTGGGACTGCGAGGACCAGCTCCCTTAGCGCCTGGAGTTACATCGGCGCAGCTGGGTCCTCTTCCCTGGCCCTCCCCCTTGACCTGTGCAGCAACTCACGGCCCCCGCTTCGCGGGTGCCGCTCGGGGATTTAAACTCGTGGCTTCAGAAGAACTTTGTGTGCTTTGAATACTGACCTGTCCGCTGCTGCTGCCATTACGCTGCACCTAACCATCGGAATCAGAGGAGGGTGGGACTGCGAGGACCAGCTCCCTTAGCGCCTGGAGTTACATCGGCGCAGCTGGGTCCTCTTCCCTGGCCCCTCCCCCCTGTTGCACCTAATTGGATATATACCATCCACTCACGCCGCGCTAGCGGAACGAAGCCCGGCGCGAAGCCCGGGCCAAGGGCGGGCCCGTCTGAGCCCGTCCGTGACCGATCGAGGCCGGGCCGGGCCCACCCCCTAACGTCTGAGGAAGAAGATCTGAAAGGTGAGACCGTGCTTGCTGGGGTCCTTTGATTTGTATAACCAGTTGGCCTTGTCGTAGATTCTTGCTCAGCATACAATGAGCAAGCCTGGAAATAGAGAAGGCATGCCTTTGGGTTCAACAGGAGGAGCCTTGATGGGAACCCTTGATAACTTTCTCGTACGTGTCCAGTCAGTTCTGGCTAAGGACATAGAGCTAACAGAAAAAAGACTGTCTCTTGATGTTTTATGTGATAAGAGATCATCATTGGGAACCATCGCGAGCTCCAGATCTCCACCGTGTCACATGCATGCCATCCCGACATCTGTGGGGCTAACATCCCCCGCGATGGAAGTGTGTAACAGCGTAACCATAGTATCCACTCCCCCCCTACCTGAAACGTCGGGTGTCATGGCGGAAGGGTCAGTTGCAGATATTGCCATATCACAATCTAAGCCTTTAACACCTATTAAGACCCGTTCCGCAAGTAGCGCCAACGGGGGTGGTGCTAAACTGTATACAGGCCTAACTGGGAAAAACAAGCGCAGAGGCGGCCAACAGTCTATGGCAACTAAAAAGGTGAATCCTGGTCCTATGGCCAGCTCAGGATCAGATTCTGTTTTATGTCCTCAAACTATTATAAGAGAAGGAAGACAAAATTCCCCGTCATTTGAGGGGGGTACCCCCGTGAATCAGGGAGACAAAGCTTTTTGGAAAAAACTGGACACAATTTTAAAAAATGTATGTGCTCCTATTTACGAAAGACTAGGGTCTATTGAAAGCAGACTTGTGTGCATGGAACTGGCATGGTCTTCGGCGCGGCAACGGGTTGACGGAAGTGGCTTGGATAGCCAACTGGGATGTGTCAATGACCAAACTGGATGCAACAAATCCAATTGCACTAAGAACACCCAAGTTAAAGTCAATGTCGCTGCAAATACTGAAACACAAAGGCCAACAGAACAATGCGACACAGTGGAAGAAGTCAACCAGCAAAACGGAAAAATTAATCCAAAATCTAATTCAGCTGATGATGGAACAAATAGAACTTTATCCACCCTAACAAACAATGCTGAACAGTCCGTACAGGCACAATCTCTGGCCCAGTCCCCCTCAGATTTGATTGATATACATCTCCCCCTCGAGGCTGCCCCATATGTAGTTGTTCTGACCGGTGTCCCACCTTTGGCAAACGGCAGTAGGGAAACATATTGGGCCTTAAAAAACAAATGTATATTTTGGCTCAACACTAAACGGCCACTGCCGGATAATATGCGAGCCGAAATTCTATTCGCCAGGAGGGTAAACTGGGTGGGCAGCAAACCTAAGACAACTAAGGGTGACTGTGTCATTGTCAATTTTAGGGATACACACTGTGTTGATTATATTTGTGGATGGTCCCAGATCGTTGATATCTCATCCCCAGTTAGAACAGTGCCACTGTCTTATTTTTACGCTCCATCATCCCAACCTTTGTTAAGATCATTTGGAAGGAAAGATATGCGCATGGGTCAATCAATGGGGGACATTAGGTCCTTTAATCGATATGATGTGTTGTCTGGTCTGTCTGATTGTGATTGACAGAAGTGTAACAGTGGTTGCTCTAGTCTTGTAAAGGAGTGTGCGGCCCCTGAGATAGTCCATGGAAATAAAATGAGATGTTGAGAATGGTGGACCCTAGAGCTGACAGCGATATAAACATGATTGCTGCAACAAGTGATATTACTAGAGATGTAGAGCAAGTCCCATGCCTTGTGTCTGGACAGGACATACCAGCTGTAATGCCATCTGTTACGAATATAGGTCAATCTAAAGGAACCCTTGGTGCTGCAGGATGTACAACATTTTTATCCTGGAATGTGGCTGGTATAGGATCCAAATTAGTGTCACCTCTATGGACTGATTTCATTGATGACCATGACATCTGCCTCTTCCAGGAGACATGGTCGGTAGAGCCAGTGTTCAGGATAGGTTATCTGAACTTCTATGTCCCTGCAGTCAAAAGGCCAAAGGGCCGTCCAGTAGGAGGCTTGGTCATATGGATTAAACAATCACTAAAGTGCAAAATACATCCTTTCCAAAACCAGCATAACGATATCCTAGGCATAAGATTAAATTTTCCACCAAACTCGTGCATAGACATTTATAATGTGTATGCTAGAGGATTGCCGGGGGGTAAAAAGTCGGAGGTGGTAACTACACTTAACTTTCTTGTTGAATCAAGATCTACTAATATATTCCCACTAGTTGCAGGTGACTTCAATACGACCTTCGAACCGTTGGGTCACCATGACTTGCATTTATCGGAAGAGGAGGATATAAGATGGGGTATCCCGCACCTCGAGACTAAAATAGTAAGTAAATGGACTGAGGCTACCCTATACCTAAAGGGGTTCTGCCTGACCAACCAACTGAGGGCGGCAAATGGCAGGACTCCCTCTGACAGAACGAGGTGTAAAACCTTTGATAATGGTGTTAGGTCTAGCACAATAGACTATTCTTGGTCCATCTTGGGATGTGGCATGGTCTCGAGGATATGATGGTAAAACCTCGAATCGAAAGTGACCATAACCCACTAGTAGCCTACTTTAGATCAGGCATGGGAGAAAGTATGGTAAATGTAAGTGTTATGGAAGGTCTGCCTGTTCGGCTTACAAATGACGAACGTCACCTGAAGTGGGAAAAAGTTGTACAGCAACCCGATCTTGTCGACAAAATAAAAAGTAGTTTGGATGAGGTGTTGTCACTAATAGGGACGGATTGTAATATTAGCCAATCTGATATAACTGTAGAGAATAAATATACTACGTTTTTTGCCAAACTTAAAAACTATTTCTGCGAAAAAACTTTAGCAAAACGGTCCTACAAAAAAAACCAAGAGAATTGGTTTAATACTAACTGTCAGCAAGCACGGAAAGAACTAGGAACTGCGCTCAAATCTAAAGATTTGAACAAAATAAAGCAGGTACGGAGTAACTATAAGAGGGTACTATGGAACGCCAGAAAGGAGTGGGAGGAGAGTGAATGGCAAGACCTTAAGATCGCGTGTAGCGGAAAGAATCAAAAGAAGTTCTGGGACATTTTTAAGTGGAAAAGGGGGGGAAGTTATAGAAAGCCCACATAATTCTGTTCCCCAGGACGCTTGGATAAAGTTTTTTAAAAGCCAGTATGCTAAGGATACTGACGATAGTCAGTTTGTATATGAACCCATTTTTTATAGCGAATCACCTTTTAGTGTTAAAGAGGTTGACAGAGCTCTCGATACTGTAAACTTAGGCCGGGCACCAGGTATGGACCTAATCCCTGTAGACGTGTTTGTATATGATAGACAGAGATGGCGCCTTTATATTGCCTACCTGGCCAATGCCATTGCTCAGGGTATGGCAATACCACAATCTTGGAAAGGCGCTGAAATAGTCCCTATATATAAAAAAGGGGACAAGTCTTTGGCTAGCAACTACAGGCCCATTAGCTTAATAGACGCCATACAAAAAATTATTGGACGGCTGGTGTTGGGGAAAATCCAGTCCTGGATGGAGGATGCAAATATTCTGAGTCCTCTACAGGCTGGTTTTCGCCCCAAGACCAGTACTGTCGATCAGGTTTTTAGATTTCTAATGCTGTATTGGAGGACAGTGGTTTTAGATAAAGGTGTCTTGTACGCAGTATTTGTCGACCTGCGGGCGGCATTTGATTTGGTCCCGCGCGGCAAACTGTGGCAAGTACTCAAGGAGCTGGGGATGGCGCCGGAGTTGCTGGCACTTGTCGTCCGCTTACATGAGGACAATTTTGCTCGGGTACGTTGGGGTAAACCCGGAGAGGTTACCGAACCTTTCCCCGTTGGGAGGGGTGTGCGGCAGGGTTGTGTCTTGGCACCTACCCTGTTCTCACTCTTCGTCAACGGGGTGGCAGAGTTCCTCTCCAGGGTCCCCACGGATGCCCCAGCTTTGGCTGGGGCTCGTGTCCCGGTCCTCATGTTTGCGGATGACACTTTGTTGGTTTCGAAAACTCCGATTGGCCTCCAGCTGACCTTGCGGCGCTTCGAAGAGTTTTGTCTATCGCGTGGACTGGAAATCAATGTCGCAAAGACCAAGTTCATGGTGCTCAACGGTCCTAGACCCAATAAAATGTATAGACCATTCAAAGGTGCAATCCTTATGAATGGATTCCCACTAGAACAGGTCGATGCATTTACATATTTGGGAGTAACACTGCAGAAAAATATGCACTGGAATAACCATATAGAACTCTCGATACTAAAATACCAACAACAGTCTGGTATTCTAATGAAACGGTTTAAAGCCTCGCAGTCACAGCCATTTTTAGAGATATATACGATGAAGATCCGTAGTTCGGCTCTATACGGGTCTGAGCTGTGGGGGTATGGCAAAAACCCACAGCGTTTGAATACCATGGAAAAAGGAGTATATTCGGAAAGCTGTTGGTGTTCCCCAGAGCACCCCCTTTATACCCCTTTTTCGCGATCTTGGTTTAAAATCCTTGCAGGACGTAGCTTATCTGCGTCCTTTGCTATATTGGCGCAGGGTATGGACAACCGATGAGCTTAGCCATTATGCAATGGGCCTAAAGGAAATCATAGAAAAAGATTCCTCTCATAGGATCGAATGGTTGAAATCTCTAAAATCATTATTATATCGCATGGGACTGAGAGATCTTTGGGACGACCCCTCTAATGCAGACTTCTTCTTCAAAAGACTTTTTGAAAAATAGCTATTGGGAGATGATTGGCTTAGAATTATATATTAAGGGGTGCTCATCTACTTTAACTGGCAGATTTCTGGAATTCAAACCCGACACCAGACTGGAATTGTATTGGGGCCTAATAGAAGTTCCTTCTGATCGCAAATTATTTTTCCAGTTCAGGATAGGCTCACTTCCGGTGCGATCACTTACATCTCATTGGGTAGTGGGGTCAGAAAGCAGATGCCCAAAATGTTTAGACAAGCACGAATCTATGAGCCATTTTGTCCTCTTTTGCCCGCTCTATACCGTTCCACGTAAGAAATGGGTATTACCTGTTTGCCGATTGTTGGGAACTCGAAGATACGAGGTAGCCATGAGAATTTTGTCAACTGATCCAAGCCCGACAATCTCTATTGCAATGGCAAAATACATTAAGTGGGCGTGGGCCATTCGGTCTAAATTGATCAAATGCCAAAGTAATTTTTAGGTATTTTTTGCTATATTTTGCTATATTTATAGGCTGGTTCGTCAATGTACCATGCATACTGTCATTTTATCATATGCTTTTTTATATTGTAATTTTTAAATGTAAAAATGTGTTGAATTTTTGTGCATACTGTTTTTGTCACTTTTACAACTTAATTGTTGAATAAAGTATTGAATTGATTGATCGGCACAGTATTTGCAGATGTTTGCACAGTGCATGTTTGCACAATTTTCTTGTGCAGGCTGATATAAGATGGTTCATAATGGTAAACTAGTAATGCTTTTAAACTTTTTATGCCCTGTTGCACGGTATTTAGTTGATGCTCGTATAATGCACATTCGAACAATTTTCTTGTGCTTAGCCAGGTTGATATAGGATGGTCAATGACTTTAAACTGTTTATGCCCTTTGCACGATGTGGCCTTTGATGTTCGCACAATGCACTTTTGTATGATCTTTTTGCGCTTAGTTACAGGATATAGGATGGTCAGTATTTTGTTGCTGCTTGAACAATGCATTCTTAAATGATTTTCTTGTGCTTCGCCATGTTAATATATTATGGTGTATGATTTTAAATAGTTTATGTTCCCTATCACTGTATGTCCTTTGATGTTTGCACAGTGCCCTTTTAGTTTTTTCATGATTTATTTGTGTTTAGTTAGGCTGGCACAGGGTTTTTTTTTTATTTTAAATTGTTTTAGCTTTGTGATTAAGCTGAAGAGGTAAGGCAGATTTTGTTGTTTGTACTGTGTGTGTTTATGGTTTTTAGTAACTAATAAACCAATAATCATGAAACTGTAAAAACCAGTCCATCAGACTATAAAGCAGGCCCAAAAACAACAGCCAAAACACTGACCTGTCAGACTAGCCCTTAGCGCACTGCCTGATTGCCCTATAGGACAGTCGGACCGTGCAAGTGCAGTAACAAATCGAAATTTCAGTCATTGCTGAGACAGCAAACAAATAAATCGCAACAGAAAGCAGCAAACCATGTGCTTCATGAACAAGAATATCCACACTATCATCGCCTCAATATCAATGTCTATATGTTTTGTAAATTAGTTGATTCAGTCGTATTTAACAAATGTGTTAAACAAATAGTCATGTGCATGAGGCTTAGGAATCAAATGGCTCAGGTTCCCATGGGGGGGGATTTGAAGGGGGGGGGGGTGCGGGAATGGGTCTGTCAGCCTGTTCTTCAGCAGTTGGCAAACTCAATAAAAAAAAAATGACTCGCCATCGTGATGGTGTCGCATACACATGCCCCCGGATTCTTTGTCTGGAAATCCAAGGCACATTTTTTGTGTGTGTAGTGAACATGTGCGCTTTGCATGGTACTCGTATGTCATACACTTTAGCATTACTCCCCTACAAATCAAACAGAATGTTTAAGTTTTTCCAATTGAATAAAACTGTGAACAACGGGAACCAGTCGCTTGTAAATCCGGCCTATCAACTGCGTCTAACTCCAGTGTTCTGCTGCTGAGCTTGTGAACAAACGAGTGAGTGTTTTTAGGTCTCGCCTAGGCAGTGCTTGTGCTGTCTCTTCGAGACATGCTGTATTGAGGTAAGGACTTAAAGCTCTGCCCACTCTCCGCCCATATTTTTCATTCGCTTGTGTGATTGCCCTTTGCAAATGTTGGCTTCTGATTTGTTGATAAGCTTATTAATCCATCTTTGTACCTCCCTGTCTTCTGTTGTTACCTTCCATAAGGACTGGCCCTTTTACATGTGTCTTTACTCTGGAGCTTTCATTAGCAGTTCTGAGCACTATTTACTTAATTAATGTACACAGCATGCACTGGATGCCAGCTTCAGTAATGGCGGCTGCTTCTTCGCATTTGCATTTATTTTAAATAAGCTCCCTGCACTTAAATCTGCTTGGATGCTTCCTCCTTTGTTCCCCCTCCTTCACCCATCCACGCCCTGTGTGTGCCTTTGTTTTTTACCAGAGCGTCGCGCTATAAATGTTAAATATGTTCTGTTCCCTCCCTCCCCTGCTGCACTAATGCCGCAAGATGGGCACTGTTTTAATTGATAAAATCTGGTCTCATATTTACATACTTAAATGGCAGGCATGAGTCTCATTGCGGGCGGCTCCCGAAACTCATTTTTAAATTTTATTTACATGCTAAATAATGGCACCCGCGCATCTCGTTGCTCACTGCTCACCCAACTTGTTTTGAAAAACTTTTTTTATTTACACGCTGACACACAACAGTTGCTCTAGACAGCCCTGAAAGGTGAGTGCTCTATTATGAGCATAGCTTTACTTATTTACTACAAAGTAGATGTCTCTGGCTTGGGTATGCATATTAATGTGTTATGTCTTGCATGTTTTATACACTGAAGCCAGTTTAAGGCATACTGAAATCTTCACTTTCTGTCAAATTCCAGCTCTTTTGAAAAATCTTTCCTGGTGTTGCACTGCAGAGGATAATGTAACTGTGAAATATATTTCAATTCACATGGTTATAGTAACAAACCACACCGTTCCCGGGCTTTAAAAGCTGACAATTAAAACAAAGTGTCCTTTGGTACACAGAGCATTTCCCAACAGTACACCTTAGATCACCAGGGGGACGAAAACGTTTTCCAGTTGTTTCAAACTCAGGCCAACCTGTCTACGAGAACTCACATGTTGCGTACATGCATATCCTGTTTGTTTTTTGTTGTTTTCAGGCGCCCCATGCCTCATTTTCACATTAATAGAGGTCACACCCCTTTCATTAGACGAGTCGCTTCTAAAGAAAGGTCCACGGCCGGTATTAAAGTGAAACGGCTGCATGGGGCGCTTATACAAAAAAAAAACATTTGTTTGTCAACTTGACAAACAGATGCTTTTTTTGGTAAAAACGCCACATACCGCGCTTTCACTTTAATGGTGGCCGTGCCCCTTTCTTTAGACGCGGCTCGTCTAATGAAAGGGGTGCGGCCTCTATTAACTGAAAACGCGGCATGGGGTACTTGTAAACAAAAAATATCTATAATGCAATAGGTCTTGCATTTGCAAGCATTTAAGGTATTGTCACGTACAATGCCAATAGCTCAAACTCCCGTAAATGCGAGACCTATTGCATTGCAATTGCTTGTTAGAAAGAGCCACTATGATAGCCCAGTGGCTTCAAAAAATGCCTTTTACACACAAGAACGAAACTTGATAAATTACCATTGCATATCTATGTATTTGAGTAAAAATAATCTTTTCTCATGACTCTTGTAGTCATAACAGTGCACAGATTGTTTTGTTCTTACCCAGTCTTGCATTTTGAAACTAAATTTTGCTTATTGAATTTACAGGGGCCCTTGTGGATAAATTTGGCGATTACAAGTACATGTACTATAAATGTGGAGCTGCCATGATGCTTGCTGGGATATTTCTTTGTATCATGAATTACTACAACTATCGTATGATTGAAAAGGAAGAAGTCAGTTCTTTGAAAGACCACGAAATATGCATGAAGAATGGCAAAGACATGACGCCTGTGGAATATGGAACACACAAGGTTAAAGACGATTTGCAAAACTGCAGTGAAGTGACATGTGCCGGTTCTGAATTAGAGAGCTTGAAAAAGGAAGCCAATGGTACATGAGAATGTCACTTGTTTGTGTAAGACTCAAGGTAACAATCGAAATGAACCATCATGAACCGTTTCACAAAACCATTTTGATTGGACAGAATGTGAACTTGCAGTGGGGTATTGATTTACAAATGCCCCACAATGGAGGAATATTATACGTTTCTAAATCCTGCTCCACAGCTGGAATGCTTTGAAAAGTTTGGCACCAGGCACTAACCACCAACTTAGGAGCTTCTGTGTATTCGATTACTTGTTTCTTACTCATTTCCACCCTATCATCAGTTGTAGATTTACAATTGTCCAGAACAGGATTATAACAGGATTATATCCCTTTGCAAAACTAGACTAGCAGCAGAACGCCCCTAAAGTTGTTGAGGGTATGGGGAAGGGGCTTCTCCACAGTTAAAAATATTTTCCTCACGGATACAAAAAAGTGAGGAAAAAATGCAACTGCAAAAACCTAGTAGCATTTTCCTGTGTAAATTGTATAGACTGCAATTACGAAAAGACATTTGCATGCACGTACTTAGACATTTTGAAAACTTTTCCAGGAGAACTGGAAATCTAATTGTTTCATGTTTCTGTGAGTGCTTCTGGAAAAGTTTGTGCATCGATGCTCTCTGTAATACGCACCCATGCAAAGGTGTAAAACGGGGGCTTTACAAATCACTTTGTAAATCCGGTACCTGTTTTCTAATTTATCATGTTCGACATTAGAATTGCTTTTAGGTTATTCTGGATGCTTGCATAGTTACCAAAACACACTACAATTGATTTCTTTTATGCAATAAAACATACCAATTGAATTGTTGCTACTTCTGTCTTATCTTCCTCCTCTTTTTCTGGTGTTAGTAAAACAGAGCTTTCAGAGCAAGTGATCGCCCATCTTTTAGGATAGTCTTAGATATTCTCCTAAAAGACAGATTAATTTAGAGATGAATGCATCTTCATTATAGCAAAGTGGGACCTATAAAAGGTAAGTGGTCTACTTTCTTCTAGGGCTTTAAGGTAGAATGTGCTCTGTTTGCTTCTTTATATGTGTAGTTGGACATGCAACCTCATATTTCTGAGATAATCCCTTGATTGTAGTAAGCTGTTGATTCAACTTTTTTGCCTTGAGCTATGATCTTAATTAGATTTTTTGTGTGCCTGTTGTAACTATGGACGAGATGTAGCATGCCATTTTGCAGTCACAAACTATGATTTGCAAAATCACAGGATTTGTGATGACAAAATGTCTTTTTCAAATGTGCCAAACTCAGAATAGTTTTTTTATATTTTTTTAATTTTATTAGTTAGCGTACTATTAACATCTTTAATAGTTTCTACAAAAATACATACATAAAAACATTGTTCATCCAGGGAATTGCAAAGAAAGTAATCCACCCACAGATCTTCCATTATGTCAGATCACTGTTGAAAAATAAAAACTTTCTGTGATGTCCAATCAAATATTCTTGTGTTGTTATTTCCTGGCCACTTAAAAATCCACCTTCACAAACACAGCCCACCAACTCATTGAGGATGATACGAGTGATTCTAATGGGGAATTGTGTGGCCCCATGAGGTCATCAACACAAGGGCCACCAGCGAACCAGCCCGGACACTGAATGGAGACCCAGGCGTGCCCCGAAAAACAACCATTCACACCATCCCTGCCCACCATCCCTGCCCCCACCATCCTATTTGGCTCAGAGTGGTAGAGAACTCCAGGTATTCTATCTAGCCCTGGTGCTTTTTCAGGTTGCAGTGTACTAATTCCAGTCACTGTCTCTTCCACGGTATAACTGACTAGATCCCCAACTTCTTTCTCAAAAGAACAATCCAGCTCATCCTTGATGTTATCATTGTCGGGCTTCCAGTCATCCTCAGTGTATAATTTCTGGAAATGATCTTTCCAGGCATGAGGATAAATGAAGAAATCCTCCTCCTTGACCAAATTGGTTGTCCCTTTAGAGAGTAGATGCCCGAATAACTGACTGTCCTTCAATCTAGATGCTTCTATTAGGGTACGCCAGTTCTCTTCCTCCAAGTTTCCCAATGCCTAAGCCTGCAACTTGCTATAGGCTTTTCTTCTCTCTGCAATATATCCATTAATTCCTTTTTTTTTCACGGCATAGATTAACTCTGTTGTAGCTTGTTGACAGGTCTCATTGTACCAGGGTGCATCATTCTGCCTCTTTATATTAATGTGGCGCTGTCTGCAGAAGTGGCGTTTTATGCTAGTTAATAAAATAGAAAAAAGTGTTGTAATTCCTGCCTCATTAGAGAAGGGATTCGCACATTGCAATAAGAGTTTGGGCTACCTCTGTATAGATACCAGTTAGTGTCTTCTCATCTTAGACTACTTGCGCCCATTTGATCCTCCTGTTATTGTTTGTGGTGAAACCGACACTGGACTAATAGCTTCAGGAGGAATACGATCCACCACCACCCGAAGCAGGTCCCCCACAGAAACTGGAGCAAGATCACGGCCGACCAGCTTACCTCCTCCCTCAGCCAGAACCCACCTGTCAGCACAACGGACCCCAACACAGCAGCCCGCAACTTCTCGCAGTGGCTGACCACCTGTGCCGACGACCTCGCCCCACTGAAGAACCCACCCACCAAGCCCAGAAGCAAGAAGGCCCCCTGGTTCACCGACGAACTCAAGGACTCCAAGAAGGCCTGCCGCACACTCGAGAAGGCCTGGCTCCTCGGCAAGACCGCCGACAACATGACCGCCCTCAAACTCGCAACTCGCAGACAACACCAGCTCATCCGCACCACCAAGAAGAAATCCCTGAAGGAACGACTGGACAACAACGCCCATGACAGCAAGGAGCTCTTCATCATCGTCAAGGAGTTCTCCAACCCAAGCACCGGAAGGAATGACATCACCCCTTCACAGGACCTCTGCGACTCCCTCGCCTCGTACTTCCACCGCAAGATTGCCGATATCCACGAGAGTTTCGGGACTCCACCCCCGCACCCATCGGTGGAACCTTCGCACACCACCGTCACTCTCCAGACTTGGACCAAGGTGACTCCCAAGGACACGGCCCGCATGATGAACACCATCCACTCCGGTTCTCCAACGGACCCGTGCCCCCACCATGTCTTCAACAAAGCAGCCTCCACCATCGCACCCCACCTCAGAGACATCATCAACATCTCCTTCGACACAGCCACCTTCCCGGAGAGCTGGAAGCACGCCGAGCTCAGCGCACTGCTGAAGAAACCAACAGCGGACGCAACCGACCTCAAGAATTTCCGCCCAATCTCGCTCCCTCCTTTCCCTGCCAAAGTCGCCGAGAAGATCGTCAACAAGCAACTGTCCGCCTTCCTCGAGACGAACGGATCCCTCGACCCATCGCAATCCGGCTTCAGAGCCAACCACAGCACTGAGACCGCCCTCATCGCAGCCACCGGCGACATCCGGGCCCTACTCGACAACGGGGAAACTACGGCCCTCATCCTCCTGGACCTCTCCGCAGCATTTGACACTGTCTGCCACCGCACCCTAGTCCAACGCCTCAACAACACCGGTATCCAAGGGAAGGCTCTGGAATGGATCACCTCGTACCTCGCCGGCAGAACACAGAGAGTACGCCTCCCTCCGTTCCGATCTGAAGCCACCGGAGTCATCTGCGGCGTCCCGCAAGGATCGTCGCTCAGCCCCACCCTCTTCAACGTCTACATGAAACCCCTTGCGGCCATCGCACGCCAACACAACCTCAACATCATCTCCTACACCGATGACACCCAGCTGATCCTCTCCCTCACCAGAGACCCCGACAGCGCCAGGACTAACCTGCACGAAGGGATGAAAGACGTCGCCGAGTGGATGAACATGAGCTGCCTGAAGCTGAACACGGACAAGACAGAAGTCCTCATCCTTGGACCATCACCCTCCGCATGGGACGACTCCTGGTGGCCCCCAGCCCTAGGCACCGCACCAAAGCCAACGGACCACGCACGCAACCTGGGCTTCATCCTGGACTCTTCCCTATCAATGACCAGACAAGTCAACGCCGTCTCCTCATCCTGCTTCCACACTCTCCGCATGCTCTGCAAGACCTTCTGATGGATCCCGACCGAGACCAGGAAGATGGTCACCCAGGCCCTCGTCACCAGCAGACTAGACCACGGAAACACCCTCTACGCCGGAACAACAGCCAAGCTTTAGAAAAGACTTCAGCGCATCCAGAACGCCTCCGCCCGACTCATCCTAGACGTCCCCCGACGCAGCCACATCTCGAGCCACCTGAGAGACCTACACTGGCTCCCTGTCAACAAGAGGATCACGTTCAGACTCCTCACCCACGCACACAAATCTCTCCACGACCTGGGCCCAAGATACCTCAACAACCGCCTCGCCTTCTACGCACGCACTCGCCAGCTACGATCCGCGCGCCTCGCCCTCGCCACCGTCCCTCGCATCCAGAGAGCCACCTCTGGAGGAAGATCCTTCTCCTACCTGGCGGCTAAGACATGGAACTCTCTGCCCATCCACCTTCGGCTGACCCAGGACCACCTCGCCTTCAGGAAACAGCTCAAGACCTGGCTGTTCGAGCAGTAGCAGACCCCCTCCCCCAAGCGCCTTGAGACCCCTCCGGGTGAGTAGTGCGCGATATAAATGCCTTGATTGATTGATTGATTGACTAATATAGTTCATCAAAATTGGAGTGGCAACTAACCCCATGACCAATGAATTATGGTCACCTTCCTGTCTGTTATACACTTTAAACCATAGGTCTAAATCAACCATTATAAAATCTATCCTACTCTGCAGGTTTTTCCTTTTAAAAGTGATGGTTGCATCTGATCAGAGGTCGTCCACCTATTACAAGCATGGATCTCATGAGTAAGTGTAAAAGACAGAATTTATTGACTAACCTTTGTGCATCTTTTAATAGGGAGTGTCTGCAGTTTTCTTATGCCTGCACAATATCCTGTTCATAATCTATGGGTTTGTAAGTGGCATTTAAGAAGTCCCCTACAACTATGAGATAATGCTCTCTACTAGAACTGTGGAGAAAATTGGATAGCGTTGAGATTGTGATTGAGTCCATATGCTGACTACTGAAATGATTAAAAATGTTAATTAGTCTTAGTTTGAACTTTCCTTTATGAGATACTATGTCAAGGCCCAATAAATCGGGTAAATCAATTTTGAGCACACTTATTTTGCAAGCCACACTTGTCTTAATCCAGATTAATAAACCGCCGGCAGGTTTACCTGTTGGCGATCGTCTGGCTTGAACACTGTGTGGAATACCTTACCCTGTGAATTGGCTCAGTTGTCCAGGTTTTCTGGAACAGGCAAATGTGACATCTGTCCACCAGCTTACCCCAATTAGGGTTGACCAGTTTGGACCTCAGCCCAGCGACTTTCCACAAGATGACTTTGACAAGTTTCTCATCAGTTGGGGGTTTTCCTGCATAGGGTAGCTAACTGATGCCTTATCTCTCCCTAAGGTTTTATCAGACATGTGTAGGGCTGGCAGGGAAGCTGAACTATGTTGCCAATTGGTAGACAAATTATTACTAACCCTATGAGGTCGATTAGTTAAGTCTTAAACAGGCATCTTCTCAATTTCTGCGCTATCAATCCTCGAGTCAATCTAGATTATCTATATCAGCAAGTGCTTGGTACCTATTACTGGTTCCTATTGCAAATGACTCTTTATCCCGCTGAAGGTTCTGAATTAAACAGCCACTAGCTGGTGTAGTTGCACAAGTGTGCATAAGATGTCTATAGTAATATCTCAGTGGCATAATGCCAGTCCCCTGGCCAAAGCCCTGCCAGCATAACTTTTCACCACATTTGATCATTTTTCCCACAAAGACTGGAAGCTTACACTTTATCACCGGGCCCGTACTGGCTACCGGGAGTTTTGGCATGCTGCCGAGCTGGGGGCTGATTTCGTTGATGGGGTATGCAGGCACCTGCGTGTGCTGAACGGAATTCATTTTGCTTTGTTTATTTCGAAGCACACGCAGGTCTCCATTAACGAAATTAGCCCCCACCGCAGTGAAATCAGCCCCCAGCTCGGCAGCATACCAAAACGCCCGGTAGCCAGTCCGGCCCTGTTTATCACCACACAGTCACCATGAGTAAGTTTGCGAGAGTGGCCTACCCATCCCATTCTTCTAACAAAACAAATGTCATGATAACTGAGATTCGTAAAATCAGTGTTAAAGGATAACCAATAGCAGACTTTGTTTTTCAATTGGCCTGTTGACTCATTGCTGTCATCAGGAAAATGGGGGACATTTGTTAATATTGCCACATATGGGCAGCACTCAGGGGGGGAGATCCAAATTTGTCTGGTTTATTGTAGCCGGCGTACAATTGGCTGTTGTGGTTGGATGCCCTAAATTGGATCTATCAATACCTCTTTGGGAGCTACAGACCTCCCTATCCTTAGATTAATTCCCGTTACACCCGCCTGTTGCTAAGAGGCCACCAGGCATCAATCCTCCTATTTGAACCGATCCCCCCAGCACCATGACCCCCATTATGAACTGTAGCTAGTAAGGTAAATTGTGCAGCTGTGCTAGCGTGTTTTCTTTTCTGTGTATTTACCCCATCATCCCCCTGCACACCCTCACAATTACTTTAGACCTCTCCTGTCCTTCTTGTGCCTTAATACTGTTAATAGATATTTTGAGGGCTAACACAGTAGCCTCTAATTTGCCAAGTCTATATAGTTTTGGAGACAGGTTATTGGACAATACACTCTCCAATCTGCTCATTATGCTGTCCAAATATAGATTTGGTTGTAGTGAAGAATCAGTGGTCAAATTCTTGGTAGTTAGTCATGATGGTAGGCAGAGGTAAATTTGAGTTTTGTCCCCCATGCTATTGTGTGTCCAGAGTTTTCTTTTCTGATCTGGTACTTGTCCCTTAGGTTGGTGCCACATGTTTTACTTTCTTCTTCCTTTTTAAGGGGTGCCCATCAGCTGATGAAGATAATTGGTGGGACATGGAATGAGTAGATAGCGGGGACTCAATTACTATTGCAGCCTTTTGTGAGTTTCCATTTTGGATATCTCCAGAATCATAACAGGGGTTAGGATCTATGTGTGAAACAATAAGATCCCCCGTATCCAGCGATAGGTGACGTTCAACCAGAGTAATTTTGTTATCTATGGCCCTGGTGGCACACACCAGAAAAGAGTCAAGGGTGGCGCCTCCATTTCTCCCATTAATTTCCTTTTAACCATTATGCAGGCACAAATTGAAGACAATTAATAATTGAATATAACCTTAAGGTTTGAAACACATACATTTTCAGCAGTGAAAAAAAAACTGTAGCCAACGGGGGGTCCGGCCCGACCTCGTCCGGCCGCGGATAGGCAGATTGTTAGAGATGCCTTTAAGGTGTCGGGAGGCCTGTCCCTACTTCCCGCACCACCACGAACTCTGGGGGACCGAGTCTCACTCCAGCCAGCCAAGGAGCTGTGAAACCAGCTGGCAGGGGTTGCGGATGGCCATGGTGAATTGCTTTCCACGCTGCAGGGTTGTTAGAGATGCCCTTAAACCAGCAGACCAGCAGACTTCCACCTCGAGAACAACAACAACACCAACTCCACCACCTTGATCGACAACCTTGCCAACCTCAGACTCAGACAGCTCGTCACAACACCCACCCACTCTGCCGGCCACACGATTGACCCCATCTTCTCCGCAACCTCCCACGTCTCCTTCAGCCACAACACCGAACTCCATTGGACCGACCACCGCTGCATCCACTTCACCTTCCGGAAACCCACCACGCACCTCCACACCCCACAGATCCCTCGCCGCTGCTGGAGCAAAGTCACCGAAGACCAGCTAAGCACCACCCTTGCCCAGAGCCCACTCGCCAACCCCACCGACCCCGACACCGCCGCCCGTGAACCGACACCGGACAACTACGCAGCCCACAAGAACGCCACCCGCAGACATAATCACCTCATCAGATCCGCCAAAAGGGCCTCCATCAAAGACCGCCTAGACGACAACAAACACAACAGCAAAGAGCTCTTCAACATCGTGAAGGAACTCTCCAACCTCAGCTTCAACACCAACGACATCCCACCTTCGCAAGACCTGTGTGACTCCCTTGCCAACCTCTTCCATCGCAAGATCGCAGACATCCACGACCGCTTAAACGTCACGACCGCCCCAACAGCCACTGAGACCTCCGTCTCCATGGCCACCATACGCACCGATCCCCTGCTCTCCTGGACCAACATAAGCGACGACGACACCATCAATATCATGAACACCATCCACTCCGGATCTCCGTCAGACCATGCCCACACCACATCTTCAACAAAGCCAGCACCTCCATCGCACCCCATCTCCGGAAAGCCATCAATATCTCCTTCCAGACAGCAACCTTCCCAGAGAGCTGGAAGCACGCCGAGATCAACACCTTACCCAAAAAACCCAAGGCTGACCCTAAGGACCTCAAGAACTTCCGGCCCATCTCCCTGCTCCCGTTCCCGGCGAAGGTCATTGAGAAGACCGTCAACAGACAACTGACCCGCTACCTCGAGGAGAACAACATCCTAGACCCGTCCCAGTCCGGGTGCCGCAGCAACCACAGCACCGAAACAGCCCTCATCGCCGCCACCGAAACCGCGGCCCTCATCCTCCTGGACCTGTCGGCCGCCTTCGACACTGTCTGCCACCGCACCCTACGCACACGCCTCCACGACGCCGGGATCCGAGGCAAGGCTCTGGACTGGACCACCTCCTTCCTCTCCGGCAAAACCCAGAGCATCTGCCTCCCCCTTTCCTCTCTGAAGCCAACAAGATCATCTTCGGCATACCCCAGGGCTCATCCCTCAGGCCGGCATTGTTCAACATCTACATGGCACCACTCGCCCACATCGCCCGACTACATGACCTCAACATCATCTCCTACGCCGACGACACTCAGCTGATCCTATCCCTCACCAAGGACACCCTCACCGCCAAAACCAACCTCCACGAAGGAATGAAAGCCGTCGTCGAGTGGATGAAGAATAGCCATATGAAACTGAATTCGGACAAGACAGAAGTCCTCATCCTCGGCTACACCCCCTCGGCCTGTCGGCCTGGGACGACTCCTGGTGGCCAACCGCACTGGGTACAGCACCAATTCCCAACAAACCACGCACGCAACCTGGGGTTTATCCTCGACTCTACTCTCTCCATGACAAAGCAGGTCAACGCCGTCTCGTCCTCATGCTTCAACACCCTCCGCAAGATCTACAGGTGGATCCCCACTGAAACAAGAAGAACAGTCACCCAGGCCCTTGTCAGCAGCAGGCTGGACTACGGAAATACCCTCTACGCAGGAACCTCGGCCAAACTCCTGAAACAACTACAACGCATTTAGAATGCCTCTGCATGCCTGATCCTCGACATCCCTCACCGCAGCCACATCACACCCCACCTGAGAGACCTGCACTGGCTCCCCGTCAACAAGAGGATCACCTTCAAGCTCCCTACCCACGCACACAAGGCACTCCACAACACCGAACCAGCATACCTCAACAGACGACTCTTTTTACACCCCCAACTTCCAGCTCCGCTCTGCCGACCTCGCCCTCGCCACCGTCCCCCGCATCCAAAGAGCAAACTCTGGCGGCAGATCGCTCTCCCACCTTGCCGCCAAGACCTGGAACACCCTCCCCATCCTCCTACGACAGACCCAGGACCTGCTAACCTTCAGAAGGCTACTCAAGACCTGGCTATTCGAGCAGTAGCAGCATCCCCCCCCCCCCCAGCGCCTTGAGACCCCGACGGGTGAGTAGTGCGCTTTACAAATGTTCTGATTGATTGATTGACCCAGACCTCCAACGGCCCTGGTAAATTGTTCCCCATGCTGTGGGAGAGTTAGAGATACCTGTAAGATGTATGGAGGGCTGTCTCCATCTCCCACGCCACCATAAGCGCTGGGGGACAGAGTCTCACCCAGCCAACCAGCAGACACAGGCCTCCAACGGCCCTGGTGAATTGCTTCCCACGCTGCGGGAAGAATTAGAGATACCGTTAAGGTGTCAGAAGGGATTTCCCGCCTCCCGCGCTGCCACGTGCGCTGGGGGACAGAGTCACACCCCAGCCAGCCAAGGAGCAGTGAAACCAGCTGGCAGGGGTTGCAGATGGCCATGGTGAATTGCTTTACACGCAACAGGATTGTTAGAGATGCCTTTAAGGTGTCGGGAGGGCTCTCCCCGCCTCCTGCACTGCCAAGAATGCTGGGGGACCAAGACCCAACCCAGCCAGCCAAGGAACAGGGAAACCAGCAAACAGGCCTCCGACGGCCCTGGTGGGTTGCCTCCCACTCTGCAGGAGAGTTAGAGATGTTTTTAATGCATCAGGAGGGCCTCAAGCACCACCCCGAACGCTGGGGGACCGAGTCCCACCCCAGCCAGCCAAGGAGCAGTTAAAACCAGTTAAAACCAGCAGGCACGGGCCTCCCACGGCCCTGGTGAATTGCTTCCTGAAGATAATACTGCAAATAACCACTCTTATCTCAAAGAACACCTTCAAGTGGACATTCCCTGCCCCCAATTGAAAATAGACTTCTCAGAACCCCAATGCTCTACGCAGTGCATTGATGAATGCATGAATTTACATTCCCTACTCCCACTAATTTACCATAACACTTTGATGGTACCAAGTATAAATAGCAACGGGGGAAGCAGGATCTTTTATCATTCTGTACCATGTATTCCAGCAAAGATACTACAAAATGGAAGGCAGTGGTGATTTAGGGCCATATTTAGTGTGGAGGTAAAGGAACTTATTCCCCCAATAAAGGTTGCAGATGATGTTCACCTACCTATGTGTTCCATTGCCCCATTTAGAGCAAACACATACCTGTCCAGTTTATGGTAAGTGGCCACCCACCTTCCTTGGTGGCATTAACACTGTGAAAGTCTACAGTTGAGTGCATGGCAACGTGCCAGTAAATGCACGTGAGGTCCAGGGGGAACCCCCACTTGCATAGTGGTTAATTGAAATTTATCTCCATATTGTACATTTCCAGTACCCAAATATATTGGTGCCAATTGCCCCATGCTGTGCATGAATGGTGGAATTGCTGTCACTGAATTTTTACCGAGGCAAGCAAAGTCATGGCAATAAAAGCCGCATCAGAAGAACAACCTATGGTCCACTTTGGCCGCCTCTAAATACAGCAGACTTGTGTCCACCAATGTGGACATGTTACTTCTTCCACTCTACTGACAAATTGAAAGCCAACATTAAAATCTCCTAGTCCGGCCCTTAGTCACCCCACTTTTTCTGACATTTACCTAGTTAACAAATGCTTTATCAGGCTCCTTAAAACGGTGTTAGCATTCACCAAAAAGGTTGGAATGAAGTGATACAACTGAAATATAATGATGAAGTGTTCACTTCCCTGTTTTCAGATGGTTGTGTTTTTCTTACCACAAATCAGAAATGAGGAGTGTTTCTCAGATTGTGTTAGTAGAGTAAAGCAAACACATGCAACTTATAGTCACGCTGGAGGCTGGAAGGAAAGATAAATAAGTTGGTGGAAGCAACATACGAAAAGCTAATATCTAGAATCAGCCAACACAGGGCCATCATCAACTTAATAAAGTGGTAAACGTCATTCAGGGAATGAGGCAGCACTGGGCTCTCGAGCCTTTTAAGAACTGTTTTTTGTACTTGCTCTAAATTCTATATTTCTTGTAATGTTTTTCTTCATTAAATAGTTTTTTACTATGAAATCAGTTTTTGTTAGTATGTTTTTCCTTACCCAATGGTTTTAATAGGCTTTAAAATGATTTCATGAAAAAAGTTAAGTGCTTTATAGGGCTCTAGGGCCAGATGTACGACCTTTTTTTGCTGTCGCAAATGGGAAATCAACCCATTAGCGATTTCAAAATAGGGTGGTGGGATGTACAATTGCTATTTTGCAAGTTGGTGGCTCGCAAAATAGTGTTTGTGAGTTGCTATTTGCAAGTCAGAATGGTATGTACCATTGTTTTGCAACCACATTTGCAGTTGCAAAAAACTCGCAGTTTACCGCCTACTTCAAGTAGGTGGTAAGCGACTCGCAAATGGGAAGGGGTCCCCAGGGAACCCCTTCATCTTTGTGAATGTGTGCGAAAATATTTTTTAAGAGCAGGCAATGGTTCCAGGGACCACTGCCTGCCCTTGATAAATGAAAAAAGAATGTTCATTTTCTTTTAAATGCATCCCGTTTTCCTTTAAAGAAAACGGGTTGCATTTGAAAAAAAAAAGTTGCTTTATTAAAAAATCAAACACAGACATGTGGGTCTACTGTCCCCAGCAGGCCACCACCCCTGTGTTTGCAGGCTATTCCCAATAGGTCGCAAATTGAGACCTGCCTAATGAATATTAATGAGGCAGGTCCCTTGCGACCCATTTGAGAATCGCAGTGTCTCAGACACTGTTGTACATTCCATTTTGCGAGTCGCAAATTGCAAGTCGCAAAACGTTGCAATTTGCAACTTGCAAAATGGAATTGTCGTACATCTGTCCCCTAGATCTGATATTTATTTGTTGCTGCCCGTAGGTGGCCTCTGACTCTACATCTTTTTGCTATTATGTTTTGTGCCTTTCATTGAAAGATCTAGAAGCTTGTCATGGCATATTATAATAGAGTATGTCCAAGTACTTATTGTAAGTAGGAGTATTTGCAGTTTGTAGACATATATACAAATCAATGGAGTGCAGTTGATGGATAGCAAAAGGATGACCTTTGCTCCGTGCAAATTATAGTGCAAATCTTCAAGCTTCAGCTACACTTAAAGGAAGGAATTTTGTATCGAACTGAGGCTCAACTTCAGCAATTCAATGACGTTGTTAACAGTGAAGCACATTTTGCCCGACAGTTTCAACAGAGAATGGTGGATTTGCAAACCATGAAGATTTTATTAATAAATTGGTAAAGTTACAAACTCAAATCAATCAGTTTATTCATAAATTGATGATCACCTGATTACAGCATACATCATTTTAGTCCAGACAGATTAAACAGCAAATGTGTAGTCAAATTAAAGATTGAGTGGGCGATCATAAAGGGCTGAGTTCCTCTAAAGGGAAACTCAGAAGCAGCAGTTGTCAGCAAATATAGTAACTCAAATAAACCAATTTCAGTCAGGGAAAGAAGAAATTAACTTGCTCGATGGATTAAATATATGAGCAAAAATAAAAGGAGCATTGGGTCTCAATAGCGGGAAAGGATGACCGCCTCCAAAGTCAAACTACGGTCAGTGAAACACAATTAAAACATGATGTTCAACAAAAGAGATACACTGCACAGTTCTAACAAAGAAAGATCCAATCTAAATTAAATATCTACAGTGCTTGTGGTGTTTGACCACTGATCCTGAGTTACTGTAAAAAATCACACATTGTGATCAATCTACACATTAAATTATACATGAACATATTTAAGAAATGATTGCACGTGCTATACATAGTAGGTTACCAAATGAAAACAGAAAATGGTGACAGCGTGTCACAACAGTATGGAGAAGACCAGAAGTGTGCTCAGTTGGGTACACAGATGATTGAAGAGGAGTGTATTGGCAGTTAGGATGCATACTACACTAAAACACTAAAACTATATCTGGAGCTAGGGGGAGAAACCAAGATGGCAGCCAAGCCTGATCCATGAGCTCCCAGTTATGAATCTCCATGAGATCCCAGAGTCCCACCCGTATATACAACTATGAGGAACATAAAGCAAAAGTTGGAGAGGCATGCAGTACTTGAATGGGTTGGAATCAAAAGCAATTTGATAAGAGATCAGTGGTTCACTAGAGTCGGGACAGAGAGCATCAGCTTTGGAGAGTTTGCCAATACTCCTCTTGGGAGCCCTGGGCCCATAGGCCACCCTTGAGCAGAGATGTCATGATGCCAAGACAGGACCTAATAGAAAGACAGTAAGAGAAGCAGGCCCTGTTGTTAGAAAAATTGCAAGGTATCGGGTTGCATGAGGGATCACAGAGACCCACTATTGGGGATTACTTATTTGCTATTTTCGCTGCTGTGTCAACTGATTACCTGATGAATACAACTGGGAGTTGGGTGTGCTCTCTTCTATTTTGATTTAGAGCCTGGACCCTGAAATATTCCCTCTCCTTCCCTCAAGGTTTCCACAGAGGCGGCCACCATAAAAAAGGGTGGTGGGGCGGGTCGGGGTCACACAGGAGGCATCGCGCAGAGGGATTTAATAAAATATACAAAAAATATATATATAAAACTTACCTTTTGCCGCCGTGGCTGGGTCCTCCAGCATCGCCCTCACTGCCTCTTCTCTTCCTGGGTCCTTGCAGCCCCTGGGACCCAGACTCCCATCCAATCCCTTTGCAGAGCAGGGTGGGGATTGGTCTGAGCAGGCAGGGAATACGCCCTGTTCAGACCAGAGAATCTGTGGGGTTTCTCTAGCCCGGCTGCTCAATTGGCTGGAGAAAACCTGCCACATGTCTGTTTTGGTTGGCCTGAGACAGCTGCCCAAAAGACATATGCGCACTTCTGGAGTGGTGTGCAAGAAGCACTCATCCTCCCCCTCCCATACCTAAGCCCCGCCCCACCCCTCCCAACACCACTGGCAGAGCTGGAAAAATGTAAAATAAAACGATGCAAAAGCATCATTTTATTTTACATTTCCTGGCTCCGTCCATTGCGGAGGAGCCGCCACTGGGTTTAAAGCACATCTTGAGCTCACGAGATTGCCAGTGCAACAATCTATCAAAGCAAACTATGATTCAATCTACTTTATTCTGTGGTTACTACCAATTATTTACGAGAATGTATTTGGTACCAATAAACTTTTAAGTGTCTGCAAGATTTAACTGCCAATGAAACCTGTTGTTGTGTAAGTTTGGTTCTCAAGGCAGCCGCACGTTCAAGAAGCACTATGCACTTTGAATAACAAGTTGCACTTTTTTTTTTACTTTTTATCTATTTATGCCATGCTCTTACTTGCTTAACTTGCACCCCCAAAATGCACTGCTTATGACCTCACATATTACATCACTCATGGTGACATCACTGATGATATCTCAAATGATATCACTGATGACATCATTCAGTGTGTGTGTGTTTTCTACGTTTATGAGTGTTAAACATATATACCAAGGTCTACAAAAGTTAAAATAGTATACTTTTTGTACCATTCTTGAGGGATACTATTCGTAACATATATTATGTGAGCTGCTGTGTGACTGTGTGTATCCATGTGTGAGTGGGTGTCTGAGTGCCAGTATGGGTGTGTGAGTGGCTGTATGGGTGTATATATAGGTATGTGAATAGCTGTGTGGGTGAGTGAATAGCTGTGTGAGTGACTATGTTGGTGAGGGTGTGGCCAGTGAAGAAAGATGATATCACACGTGTATATGGCTTGAGAATTGAATGAAGTATACTGAAAATGGCAGGCCGTTAACTTTCCCACAATATGTATCATTTAGTATCACGATCCTTGAAAACTTGAGGAGACAATTATATGAGATTAAGCCATCTCCTAGACCTATGCAGTTTGAGACACTCAGCAAATGGAAGCATATAGCCCATCAAAAAGATAAACAGAAATGTCAGGGAAGGTACAGGAATACTTTAAACCGATATCGAGGCTAGGTGGGATTCTCAACAGAGGGATTGGAGAAGATATAGCAGAGGGAACTAGAATGTATCGTGTGCTAGTGCCAAAAAAGGAAGAAGGAGGGAAATGTAAGGAAAAGAAAAAACATCTAGAAGAACCAAAAACACTAGATCCGGCTGGAGATAGCGATCATGCATTTGATGATGAGTTCCTAAATAAATTGCTACTGAATCATCCACCACCTTACAATGAAGACCAGCCCCAGAGTTTAACATACTCTTATTCAGGGATAGTTCCAGATGCACCTGCAGCGCCTATAGATCCAGTTCCACACACCCCTTTTACACCAGTCGGTGATAATGCAGAGACTCCTGGTGTGGATAATCAGACTGGTTTGAATACACCTGATAACTTGACTGTTCCAGTGACTATAGGTCCTGTTGTTCCCTTGTACCAATCTTGGAATGAAGGAAAGGGGATAGGGGAAAGAAAGTACACACATTGCTATCCCTATTTGGATAAATGGTACAATCTTTGGTTCTGCAGATGTGACATCGAGGCAGCCTACACAGGTACTTTTAATTATGACCCCAGCTGACCCTCCTCATCAAGCCAGCAATGGGTCAATTCAATGCTCCACTCAATTAAACTCTTCAAGTGGAATGGCAGAACAGAGTCAGACTTTTTATGTGCCTAAAAATGGTATGGTAACTCCACACAGGGCAACACAGAATACTACCCTGTTGGGAATGCCAGATTCTGATGCGTCCCTTCTCCACTCTACCCTTAATACAAGAACAGAAGGTTATGATCAGAACTTGTTAGGGGACGCAGATGCAGGAGCGAAGAGCACAAATGTTTTGGGAGTGAAAAAGAATAACTCCCTAGATGCTGCTAGGCTCAAGGTAGAATAAGAGGAAATGAATTTAGGAACCATAAGCCCTGCTAGTCGAGTCTCATATCAGGATAATGAATTACTGTTCATCTGTTACTAGACACGCCTGAAATACTCATGAAAATTTATCTGAATTGGCACAAAAATATGGAGTAGACGCACAGTGATAAAAAACATAACAAAAAACCTATAGACTAGACTAAAGTGACAAAGACATTGAACATCTGAGACCTTCAGGAATGAGGTTACAGATAGAAGAATTACTGGCCCTTCTCAGAAAATGGGGAGAACTGGAAAATAGGGAAGGTCGATGGGCCAAAAAGAAGGAAGCCAAAAGGGTTACCATGCAAATGTTTCCGGTATTGAGGACTATGGTAGCCTGCGAGTGAGGATGCTTCCTATGAGGGAGGTCCCTGGAGGAGGATATGTTCATGTCCCTTGGACCAGACCAGACATCTTGACCTTTACAAATGATTTCCCAAAATTGAGAGGGAATCCTGTTGAATGTTATAAATAAGTTGAACTGTTTGTGAAGGTTTCAAAGGTGCTGCTGAAGGATTTAGATACCCTGTTTGACATTGTAGTCCAGAGCAATTAGTGGGCAGATTGCAAAATTGTTGTCGATTAGCCTGAAACAGAACCAAGAAGGAATGCTCATACAGGGGCACGATCTCTTGAGGTGATGAAGAAATATAACCAAGCCGTCACCTATTTGAAAGGGAAAATTTCCCCTAAAGAGATTGATTGGGTGAACATTGACAGGACATCAGAGGAGCTGAAAGAAACAGTTCATGCCTATTATGAAGGACTATTGCAGGCATTCAAGCAGTATAGTGGGATAGAGAATGTGTCTGAGAAGGATAAGGGACATTTTGTTTATCGGTTTATGTATGGATTGAGGCCTGAGATTAGCAGCATGATTCAGCAGCATCTAATTTGCTGGCAAAGTACACCCCTGGATGAAATGCTAAATTATGCAAAATACCGTGGATATTACATTTATTCAAAACATAAGAGGTGAAGGAGAAGCTAATGACTGCTCAGATGAAGGCAGCTCAAAAAGGTCAGGGTGTAAAAGGTGTTGATCCCATGTTCATTGTTATCAGCAGCCCCCGAGAATGCGAGGGGTGAGCAGAGGACAACAGCAGGGTATGCAGCCCCAAGGTAGAGGTTGAGGTGTCAATAGATGCTTTGAAAAGGACCAATCTGTGACATGTTTCCGGCAAGTTGGGGATTTGTAAGCGCGAATGTCGATTTAATCTGATTAATCAAGGAAATGGAGGATTGGTACAGAATATTGGTAATGCACAATCACAGGGAGATGGGATGGTACAGACTAAACAGGTTCACATACAAAGAAATCAAAATCAGAATGTACCTCAAATCCTGATGCCTCAAGTGAATGGGAAGGTTCATAAATACAATTCTAATAAAGGGTTTCACAGTGATGCAGGATCTCATGCACATACGAATGTCTCTCAGCAATATTCTTTGATCAAGTTAGATGACACTGACCCACACCTGTCACAATGACTCTGCCTGATAGGGAAGGAGGAATACGTGCTTGGCGCAATCTTAGAGGTAGACCATAGGGGTCACTATGTGGATGGAAGGTAAATAGGACTCCAATCTCATTTTTTGTTGATACTGGTGCTACCCGTTCCACTGTGAGAACAGCGGACGTTCCAAACCTACCCCTCTTGGGAGAAAGAATACAAATTGTAGGAGTTGCACCTCGACTGATGTCAACCCCAGCTAGCAAACCTGTACCTGTGAAAATTGACTCTTTTGAGGATTTCACAAATTTGTTGTGCGTGATTCAAGCCCAGTAATCTTATTGGGATGAGACTTGCTGTGTAAATTGAATTGTCCAATATATTGTACACCAAAAGGAATTGAGTCTCACACCAATGATAAGGATGTATTTTTTTAAATTGGCTAAACAGAAGACAGAAAGTGCAGAGCTCTTTTCCCCTCTAACAAGAGATGATCTGCCTTTGGAAGTGAGGGACACTTTATTTTCAGAGGTTTGAGATTTTAATGGCAAAGATATTGATCAGACTAAAGGTGTTGTTCCAGTAAAAAGTACCATTAATAATAATGCTGAATTTCCCAAAATTCTGTAATACAACTTGAGTCCAGACACCATTGCAGGAATCACTCCTTTAATTGATTTAATGATTGAGCAAGGTATCCTGAAATAAATAAAAGGAAATGCAACTATCCTCTTACGGGTTTACAGAAACCCAACGGTAAATACCAGGATTTGCAGAAAATGTATCAAATTGTTGTCCCATGTTGTCCTGTAGAGCCAAATCCAGAAGGAATTATATTCCAAACTCCTTTTGAAGCTAAATGGTTTTTGGTCATTGATTTGGGTCAAGCATTCTCTTCTATTCCATTGCATGAGAACAGTCAGTATTTGTTTGCTTTCCGGTTCACCTGTCGTGTTTTGGAATGGTCCCGAGTCCCACATGGGTATATGAAAAGCCCCTTCATATTCAATCAGATTTTGAAGAAATCTAGAATCCCTGGAGATGCCAAATCATTTTGTCCTTGTCTAGTACATTGAGGACTTACTGGCTGCGTCAAGTACACAGGAGGATTGCACATGCGATACCATTGATTTATTGAATAATGTGGCTGTCAATGGACATAAGGTGCCACCATCCAAATTGCTATTTTGCCAAAGGACAGTTTTATACCTCTGACACAATATTAAAAAGGGAGCAAGGAAAGTGTCTCAAGACAGGATCACTTCAATCCTGAATATGAGTCCTCCAAGTACTCAAAAAGGAGTTCGCATGTTTTTGGGAATCTTTGGCTATTGTTGACAATGGATTCTAAATGTTTCTTTGACAGCCAAACCTCTTCAGAAGCTGACACACAAAAGATGTGTCAGATCCCGTACCCTGGGATGATGATTGCATGCGCTCGTTTACTGAACTGTGAGAAGGTCTTTATCAAGCTCCAACTTTGGGAATGCCAACTAGTCTGTTTTGCAGTGAGCTCGAGGGATGCACACTATCAGTACTGACACAGATGCATGGTACTGCACGCAGACCAGTAGCATACCTTTCGGCAACCCTTGATCCTTTTGCCGCAGCTTTGCCTGGATGTTTGAAATTGGTTGCAGCAATGTGTGTGATTCTGGAAAAGAGTGGAAGCATTGGGATGGGACATCCACTTAGAGTGTACATGCCCCATTCTGTAGAGGTCTTACTTACTTGTACTTTAATGCAGTACCTCACAAACAGCCGCCTCACCAGGTATGAGCAGATCCTCCTGGGATTAGAGAACGTGACTCTGATGAAATGCACAAATTTGAATGCTGCAATCTTGATGCTGCTTCCTGAAAATTAGGTTGTGATTGATGAGGCTTATCATGATTGTCTGGATGTGACTGAGTTGTGTACGAAGTCCCGTCCCAATGCACTTGATACCCCTTTGCCAGAATCAGATCATGCGCTGTTTGTTAATGGTTCTTGTTTGCATGATGCGGAAGAAAACCTAAAAGCTGATTATGCTGTGTGTGTACCGTTGCAGGTGTGATTGAAGCTTCCTGGTTGGAAGGTGTATACTCTGCCCAGGTGGCTGAACTGATTATCTTGACACAAGCCTGTAACTTATCTGACATATTATAAGTAACAGTCTTCAACGATAGGCAGTATGGATTTGGCATTGTACATGACTTCGGGCAATTGTGGTCACAGCGAGGGCTCACAACCTCATCAGGATCCCAAATCCAGAATAGAGAGATTGTGAGGAACCTCTTGCTGTCATTACAATTGCCTGCCCAATTTGCCGTGGTGAAGTGTGCAGCCCATCTGCAGGGCAATGATTACGTCATAGTCGCAAAGCGCTTACACATACAATGAAGATCCTCTGCGAGAGAACCCTAATGTCACTCATTGCAAACTGTTGTTCTCCACTGTAGAGACACAGGAAGAGTGAAGGTATTACAGGATGTGGTACCAGAAAACCAGAAACAAGAATGGGTCAGAGCAGGATGCACAAAAAGGCAAGATTATGAGGTGTGAGTGTTTTACCAGATTGTTTGCTGCCTCCTATAGTGCAATACTATCATGGTCCTGCACATGTCGGAAGGGATTCTATGATGTGTCTCTTTTGTCAGACATGGTGTAATCCAAGATTCAGATTAGTGGTGGCAGAAGCCTTGTGTCATTGTTGCATAGTTTGTCAACAACAAAATGTGGGAAAAAGTACCCCTGTTACCATGAGTCATGTAGGACGTTCTGGAGGTCCTTTTAACCGCATACAGCTCGATTTTGTTAAAATGCCCTCTTGCAGTGGTTTGACATTCTTGTGATTGTGTGTGTTCTCGAGGTGGGTAGAAGCTTACCCAATGAGATAAAATGAAAGTCTTACTGTAGCTAAGTTGTTGTTTAGAGAGTTGATACCGCGTTTCGGATTTCCAAATTCTTTGGAGTCAGACAGAGGGACACACTTTAAAAATGAGATTCTAAAGGTGTTATGTCCACTGTTACAAATTAATCAGAAGCTCCATTGTGCTTATCGTCCAGAAGCCAGAAGCCACTGGAATTGAGGAGCAGATAAACAAAACACAGAAATCCAGATTGGCAACGTTGTGTGCTTCAACTTCCCTGAGATGGCCTGATGAATTGCTTCTTTTAATGATGAGTTTGAGAAGTACCCCAGACAGAAGAACAGGACTATCTCTTTATGAAACTTTTATGGGAGGGCTATGAGACAGCTTGCAGTTCCCGCTAATGCATTGGTTAATATAACAGATGATTTGGTGCTTGATTACTGTAAAGGACGAGCTGACGTGGTATGTTCTGTGTCTCAGCAGGTTGCAGACGCTGCTATTTCACCTCAATAGGAGCAGAGCCACAACCTTTGTCCAAGGAACTGGGTCCTGTTGAAAAAACAGGTACACAAGTCATGCTTGGAACCTCATTGGTGTGGGCCATTCCAGGTGATCCTGATAACCACAACTGCTGCTAAGTGTGGTGGTCTTCCAAATTGGGTGCACACTGCTCACACTCGCTGAGTCGCATGTCCTCTTGATGATACAGTGCCTCTTTTGGATGTACCGGTGGTTACAGAGAGACAGCCGTCTAAGGTTAGCCAAACTGTAGAGAAGGCTCCAACTACTGGGACCTCATGCGCTGGATCTGAAGGAGATCTGAGAGAGTCAGCTCCTGAAGGCACAGAAGGGTCACAAGAAGGGGAGCTGACTAGGCGAAATATTTATTTCATCGAAGGGAACAGTGCAACTGAAATGCGAGTAGCACCCAGAGACTGTTGGCCCAGAAGACAAGACAGATTGAGACACATTCTAACAGAAAGGAGAGTGCTATGAACAATTGCAGAAGCCTTTAGTCAGTCAGAGCAAAGCAACGGTGAGGAGGAAAGACCATTAGTGAGAAGGTCTAAAAGAGCCAGAGTACCAAGTCAAAAACACACTGCACCTGAATGGAGTTATTTGCCCTTAAACGACTGTGAAAAGCATATTACGACTTCTGTTGCAACAGATCAAGCTTGCCTGAGCCACCTTGAGAAATAGCCATGTTCCAATTGAAATGCTCAAAATAAATCTGCAATAAAGTAATTGAGTCAATTTGTGCTGGAGAAAAGTTACAATTCTTGAGGACTGTGCTGTGAAATAACATAGTTGAAGTCTTGAAAGGAACAATCTTTTTGTAACTTGCTTTGCTACTAACACTCGTAACATCTAAATCCAAAAGTCGTGAGGTCTGATTCTCAGAAAGTGATGGATTCAAAAGTGGTATCATCAGAATGCAAATATATATATGCCTGTATACTTGCTATATTTTCTGTTTTGCTTATAGTATTGCTTATAGTTTTGAATTTGCCTCAGTATATTTACAAGAGCAATCTTGAGCCTACTACTGTGCATAAAATTTATTTCGCGAATCACAATGAATTAAGCAATCTAGATAATTGATCACTGCATGGATATCAGTCCACTGGTGATTTTTTAACAAATGTGTTTGCAAAATTACTGTACGACTATATCAGCACCATGGATGCTGGAGATTGTTATGTGTGTCTACAGTTGCCTACGTCAGTCTCTGAGTGGGAGACTTATCATCACCTACCTGTAACATATGGTATTTCTTGCAGTGTTCTAACAAGCTTATTTTATGGCAAGGAACAATTTCAATATTATTATTCTAACTATTATCTAATCCTTTTCGAACTACCTCTGAGGAAACATGTGGTACCTCTGCCTTATACTAAAACAGCTGAAATGATAGGAGAATTCTTTAAGCCTACACAAAGTTTAGATATAGCCTATGCACACCGGCACAATCTTATATGCCTTTTGCATAATGTAGAAAAGGAATTTGTAGAATCAATAGAGGATTGACGAAGAGATATTATGGCTAAAGCTGCAAATCTCTCTAGGATACCGTCTTGGGCACTTAGAGAACCAGATCTCAAAGCCACAGGAAAACAAGCTTCTATTGTTTTACATTGGCAACAAAGAGGAAAGCTATGTAAGTTCTAGAACTGATGCTGATACTAATTTTGTTGGTTCTTGTGAATGTGACCACCCATTTCAAGTTTTGAAAAATTAGGGACTGTTTTTGGAAGGTGTTGATCCTGTATTCCCTGAAGTTTATTACATTTGTGAGCAAAATGCCTATTAAAGGCTACCTAGAAAATGGTATGGATCTTGTTACATGGGATAGTTTTTCCAAAAATGTATCATGTGGGCCAATTGGATGGAACCAATGGGACCAAAGAGATGAGCAAGCGCAGGAGAGGTGGCAGGAGATATTTTTGGAGCACCTCCTCCATCTTTTGGGGTGATACTATACTCTCACAAAATATGAAAACTGTCTACTGTAGTAGATAAGCTATCTACTGATGCTGCTGGAGGATTCCTATAATAGATATTGAAATGATTGCCATGAGATCTATGGTTTTGCAAAATCGGCTTGCATTAGACATCCTTCTTGCAAAAGAAGGCGGAGTCTGTAAAATGATATTGGTGCAACAATGTTGCACATATATTCCAGACAAGAGTAAAGATCTGAAGGGTTACATTCCAAACATCACTCACCTTGAAAAAGATCTAAAGGGATTAAAAGCTGAGGGTGCATGGGAAACAACAGGGAAAGTATTTTCTTATATAAGTACATGGTTTGCAAATCTGGGAAGTGGATTGTTTGGGAAAATCTTGAAGCCCATCTTGACAATTGCATTATGTATACTGACCTTAGTTGTCATCTTTAAGGTATATAGATGATTGAAAAGTAAGAAAATAACTAGAGGAATAAAAAGAAGGAGAGCAGAAATAGAACTGCAGGATAGACAGTATGGACACTATGACACGATGAAGGATTTGGAAAACTCTAGATTAAAAATAATGAAGACCACAACATTGTAATTTGTGACATCCAAAGAGAATTTTGTGATGGTTTGATTTACCATCAAATGGGGGATTGCTGAATCCCTACCTTGACATGTAATACCAAATTTTGCCACCTTTTAAAACTAAAAGACAAACTTGCACACTTGATGCTCATTACGTTGAAGTCTTGAGATATAGATCATAAAGAAACATAGTTACTGCATCATAAAAGCATGCCGAAAATAGTAGAATAGATGTAAATTGCCTCATTTAAAAAACATAGGTTCATGCTTACTAAGATTCCGTGGTATTCTTTTAACATGAAATAGAAATGTGAAAGTGATAACTCACATGTTGTGAAAGTTTTATTTACCTGTTTTCTTTGGATAATGATATATGTAAAGAATTAAGAGAGCTAAATGTAAATTACTATTATTGTTATTATTACTACTATTTTTGCTTATGTTAAAGTGTGCACAAACCGAGAAAATAAGATATGGTGTTTCAGAGAATGATCTTCCTATATGAACTAATGAGAATTACTAGAAACGATTTAGTTATCTTATAATTTGAAAGTATTTTAAATGTTGGTACTTATGAAATGTAGTAATGTGCACCAGTTATATGTGTAAATTGCAATGGAATCCCAATGCTCTATAAACTACCTAGACTTCATAAAGAACATAGAGATGCAAACTTTAGAATGGAAAATATATTCCTATTCATTTATATAGTGTATTTCATGAACTAACATCCACGCTAGGCTTGCATTTTCTTTCTCGTACTCAATTCTGTTCTCATGAGAATGTCTCATACATTTGCAATGTAAAATGATACTGTGTTTCAGAAGACAAGTTCCCATGCCCCTTCCAGGACTGTTCGCCACTAAATTGATACAATACAAACATCTGTTGTGATAAATTGCCCTTTTCAACTCACTCATGTGCCGTTTCTGAAAGCAGATTGTTCGTAATTATACAATTTAAATACTTTGACAGCTTATGTGATGATTTCCAACTTTTTGCCATAAAAATGTGACTTCTTCATGCTACATTACAATCGTCCTACACAAACTGCCCACTGGACTCAGTGGTCTGGTCTGATGAGGTGACCCATGAGGTGCCACCCGCGGACTAGAAAATTATATTAGCTGTTTGATTGATGATCGGACACTCAAACATTATCTTTGCCATTTGATGGGCCACTTTCTTTTGCTATTGTTCCCATGAGAATTGCTCCCTATCAGACTGAGAGACCACTTGCAGACTCTCCTGGCTGGTGCATATGCTGTGTGCGCTAATCCTGGACTTCTTTCTCCCATGGGAGAGAATCTTTGAGCTGAGATGATCCATATTCTTTCCTGAACTCTTCTTCTAGAACTTTGATAATTGATGGCCCATGCTGATAAATCTAAACCTTTATAAATCCTGTTACGGTCTCTTTATGACTGGTCTCCAATAATTGATTATGCATTTCAAATGTCTAAATGAGGGATGGGAATTCTAATAGAGTGCTCTCTAGTCAACAGGCCCTAATGTTAATATTTTGTATAGCTTTAACTGAGTTAATTGTTTGTATGATCCTAGCTCGTCTACATATCGTCAGAAGATTTGTTTTTAGCAGTTATAATTTTGTACTTTTATAATGTAGTATTGAGAGTCATATACATGAATCTTATTACTAGCTTATACGTCAGTTATCCAATTCCTGGTCCTCACTGGATATTTGGATTAAATCCCCTATATCCAACTCCTCTTGGCAAGGTTCAAGATCCATCGGAGGACCAAAGTACATGACTTTGAGGTGTAGTGCCAGTAAAATTTAAGATCAAAGTAAATGGGCCCAGTGACGCTACAACAGTATGCAGTACATCATAATATTCACAGTTTTTGAAGTTTAGATATGCCTTGCAGTTCCCACATATGTAAAAACCACTAAGGCTTTGTCTTGCATCACAATTTTCCTCTTGGTATCCTCTACATAACCTCTACATAAGAGAGTATCTATCAATGATTTACTTCTGCGGTAGGTAACGGCAGGTTTGTCCCTCACCAGAATGCCTATGACAGGATCACATTTTAACAAATTCCTAGTTTTTGTCCTCCAAATAGGGCCATCATCTTCCATCTCAATATTTCTTGTGGAACCATAGAAGATCTCAGCTCTAGATTTAATCCTAATTCAGTGGCGGCTGCCACAAACAAAGGGTGGGGTGTGGGTGCAGGAAACGCTGGAGGAGAAGTGCGGGAGAGGAAGCACAGAGGAATTGCGGGGGTGTTAGTAATAATATATAAAAAAAGAACTTACCTGAAGCCACAGGCCTCCTCTCGCGTTGCGCCTCCTATCCTCTTCCTGGTCCCACCAGTCCCTGGGACAGACTTCCATCCAATCCCCATGCTGCTCTCATGCTATGAGAGCAGCACAGGGATTTGCCTGAGCGGGCTGGAAAGATGCTCCATTCAGACCAGGGAGTGTGTGGGGTTTCTCCAGCCCGGCTGTCCAATGCAGCAGGGCTGGAGAAACCTAATGTCTCAACCCTGCCCCTTCCTACAGTGCTGGCTCAGAGATGGCAAATGAAAAATAAAACTATGCCAGAACATCATTTTATTTTTCATTTGCTGGCTCTGAGTTAGGCAGTGGGGCGGCGCTCCTCTGCCATTGCAGAGGAGCCACCGTTGACTAATCTGTTAAACTTCTCTGTCCACTAATTACTTGTGGAACCCCTCTGTGAGAACCTCTCAGTCATAACCTTTTGCTCAACCCAAAAATCTATCCCTTTGATGCAATTGCGTTTGGCCCAAACCAGTTCCCCATAGGGGATCATCCATTTAAGCTTATTAGGGTGTCTACTCAAAGCGTTAAGTAGGCTATTCCCCGCAGTGGTTTCCTGTGTCGGTTGGATGTCACTTGTTTCTCAGAAATTAACATTTCCACATCCAGGAAGACAATGCATTATCTGCTGAGGTTACAGGTAAACTCCAAGTTAAAGTAATTGTCATTAAGATGTCTGACAAAATCTTTGGCATCAGCTCTGTGCCCTGCCAGATTACAAATAGGTTGTCGATGAACCTGACTCACAGTACCACTTTCTCTGTGTCATTAGCAAACCTGAGTGCCGTGGACAGCTGCTCCTCCCACCAGCCCATTAGAAAATTAGCAGAGCTGTGAGCGAAGAAGGTGCCCATCTCAGTCCCTGTTCCTGCCTATGCAAGGTATCATTGAGGAGGAAGATGTTTGTATTCAAGCACTACGTCATCATGTCGATAAGCATGAGAATATGGGCATAGTAACAGAGAGACCTGGCTTTTAGAAATTTTTTACATGCTTCTGTCCCATCCTTGTGTTGTATGCTGGTATTCAAAGATTACACATATAATATCATAAATAGAAAATCTTCCTACTAGTTGAAACCTTCAATTCATTTGAAACATTCTTTGGTGTCTTCAATGTGGGAAGGTAAACACAAATTATCTAAAAAAGTGGTCAATGTATTGTGAAGTATTTTCTAGGAGACAGTACATAGATGACACAATGAGCCTCCCCGGATGGTTTATGAGGGATTTATGCACGTTTGGGAGTAGATAAAATACCTTTAGCCTAGGATGGCCAGTTCTAAGGAATTGGTATTTTTCAGTTTCTACCAAACCCTAGTATTTCCAGGTTATCAAATCTTCCCAAAATGGCACAATCATCTTATTATACTCAGGCTGGCTGATCAACTCATAACAGTTTTTAACAACAAGTTGTCTTTGTGTTTCTTTTATCTGCATTTCAATAAGCATGATCACAATGTGCCCCCCCCCCTTTGTCAGCAGGGCATATTGCAATACTAGTGTCATTAGCCAATGACTCTATTACTCTACATTGACATCATGTGAAATTACTTCTAACTCTCATTTTTCTAGATCTCAATTTTTTGTAAGACACACTCTACACTTTCCTGGAAAGCCCCAATCATGTCAAAAGCAAGCATGGGAGAGTACTTGGACTTTGGTTTGAAATTACTGCCAACATTACAGTCATATACAATTCTCAAATTGTCGAATACCTGTTCGACACTCTTAGATTGAGTATCTTCATTTTGTTTGAGTTCTTCCAAAGTTGTTAAAAAATGAACATCCCCTACATTCAGGTCATCCATTGGAAGGGATCCATTACTGATATTGGATTTACCTTTCGTTTTGACGCCCAACTTGAAAGCTTTCTTTAAATTCAGTCGTTTTATCAGCTTAAACAAATCAATTCAGGTTCCAACAAAATCAAATCTCCCCGTGGGACAAAAAGGTAAACCATAACATAGGACATTGAACTCTGTTTCAGTTCATTCTCTCTTGGAAAGGTTAATAATGGTGCTGGTCTACTCTTTATTCATTGTCCCAGTTGCAGACCCAACTCGTGTGTTCCCATGGGGGTCATTCTTCCTACTCCTTCTTTTCCTTTGGTTATTCTTTTTTTTGCCTCTTGCGCCTCCTCCTCAACCTCATGTGCCTTTTCCTCTGATGGGTTGTTGATTTATTATTCGCACCCTTCTCAGGAGGCAAAATTGTTCTAAAAAAGTTTCACCTCTGTTTTCGCCTTCTGGGTTTCTTGTTTCACTCATTCCTGACGTGTCAGTATCATCAGTCATGTCTCTATTGGCGCTTGACCTTTACATTTCTTTAGTTGTCACACCAAAATCTTTGCACTTGCCATTTAGGTGATCATAGCTGTTATCAAACTTCTTATTAAATGTTAGTATTCACCCAGTTTCATAGTCCACAATGTCATTGGCATATTTGTTTTGCTTTCACATCTTATTTTAATTTTCCAGTTTTTCCAATCTCTTCTCCTTTTCTACCTTGTAACTGGTAATCTGATCTTGTTCCTTCTGAATCACCAACCACGGTTCAAATTATGAGATTTTGCGATCTGACCGTGCCTATTTCAAAAGAATGTTGAGCATCATTTTGGAACACCTGTCAGGTTTTGTATCCACTCTTCTACCACCATAGGATCTGGATCATCATATTTATTTATTTATATGGCGCCTGAATCGACCCCCGAAGGGGTATCTCTGCGCTTTGAACGGGCGACATGGACGGGGGGCTTCTGCAGCAGAATCAGAGGCAGGAAAGGGTGGTCTTAAGCTGCTTTCTGAACTGTAGGTGGTCGGGCATTGTCTCAAGTGCAGAGGGAGCTCATTCCAATAGCGGGGGCCAAGATGGAAAAGGGCCTTCCTGACTCTGGGAACCACAAGAAGAGACTTAGATCCCGAGCAAAGAGACCTGGAGGGCAAGAAAGGATTACATTTCTCCGAAAGATAGGTGGGACCAAGATTGAATAACGCCTTATGGATAGTACAGCAGACTTCGAACTTTACCCATTGGCATATTGGAAGCCAGTGAAGCTGACAAAGAAGAGGGTGGGAGGCAGTCCTGGAAGGGCCATTGAGGACCGGTTGTGCCACCGTGTTCTGGACTACTTGCAGTCTGCTGAGAGAGGCCTCGCTAGCAGAGACCAGCAGACCATTGCAGTAGTCCAGGCAACTTAAAATAGGTGCCTGAGTCAAAGTCTTCCGAATAGAGTCGGGGAGCAGGGGAAAGACTCGGCGGAGTAAACCCAGTGTGTGGAAGCAGGAGCCAGCTGTCTGAGCAGCATGCTCCTTCAAAGTGAGGGCTTGATCCAGATGGATACCTAAATTCTTGACAAGGGATTTAGGGGCAGGGGGAGCACCAAGATCAACCGGCCACCCTTCCGGAGTCCATAAGAGTGGAGCATCCCCGAAGAGCAGAATCTCTGTCTTCCCAACATTACACTGGAGGAGATTGCTCTTCATCCAGTGCGAAATAGCTTTCATACCAGAGGAGAAGGCCGACTGTACCTATGGAGTAAATGTATCGAACGGAAAAAGCAGTTGTGTATCGTCGGCATAGGAGATGGGGGTGAGCCCATGCATCCTCGGGAGATTGGCCAAGGGAGCAACATAGATGTTAAACAATGTGGGACTCAGGCATGAGCCCTGAGGCACTCCCTTGGACAATTCCATGGGTGCCGAACGATATGGGCCAAGATTGATGGTCTGGGAGCGAGCAGATAGAAAGCTTGTCATCCACTGGAGAGCAGAGTCTCTTAGTCCAATCTCCTTCAACCTCCTGAGCAATATCTGATGTGAAATCGTATCGAACACAGCAGATAGGTCCAACAGCACCAGAATCATAGAATGACCCCTGTCAAGGGTCATCCTGATGTTAGCTGTGACCACTAGCAGAGCTGATTCCGTGCTGTATTTGGGCCTAAAGCCTGACTGGGAAGAATCTAAACTACCAGTGAGTTCGACAAAGTTGGAGAGATGTTTATTAATATGCTTCTCCAACAGTTTGTTCAGGAAGGGAAGAAGCAAGATGAGGCGGAGATTGGAAAAATCCGTCAAATGAACCTTGGTGTTCTTACGGATAGGCATAACCTGTGCTGCTTTCCATTCCGATGGAACATGACCCTCTCTCAGTGAGAGAATAAGGAGATATTCGATAGAAGGAGACAGTTAACAGGCCAGGGAGGTAGTGACTTTGGCCGGGATGGCGTCAAGGGGGATCCTGATTTGACCGTGCAAAGCAGTGTTTCTACATCTGCCAAGGTCACCGGAGGGAAGCTCTCTAGCAATTGGGAGGGATCCTGTTCTGGCAGATCAGATGTCATTATAGCTAGAGACTGGCTTCCTGAAGGAACAACGTTTTCATAAATGAGCTCTATTTTCTGCAAGAAATAATGTGCGATGTCATTAAAGAGTGTTTGCCTGGGGACCTCTAAATTCTCGCAGGCCTTAGGGTTGGTGAAAGATTGAAAAATATGATATAAGATTTTAGGAGCATTGCCAGCCTGTGCTAATTGAGATGAAATATGGGCTTTAAGAGCAGCCTTTATATTTTTATGGTAGCCAGACAGGGTGACCAGAAACCGATCTTTATCCCCCTTATCATGGGTATTGCGCCAGCGTCGTTCATATTTCCTACAGAGTTGTTTCTGAGCTCGGAGTTGAGGAGACAACCAAGCAGTCTGAGGGCGTTTAGAGTGGTTAGGAAGTGATTTGTGCGGCTCAAGATGATCAATAGGCCTGGAAACGGCAAGATTATATTTGGCCAGAGCTTCCTCTATGTTGTCCGGAGCAGTGTTCCAAGGCACTAAGAAAGAGGTTTGAAAGCACTCCGGGGTGACCTTCTGCCATTGTCGCGGGTATGGTAAGTGGCGGAGTTTACTCCCTTCAGCTCCCTTGGGCCTCGAAAGGAAAATTCGATAGACGCATGGTCAGACCATGTTAGTTGTTGAGGGGGCTCACACAGAACACTAAGAGAATTAGAAAAAATAATGTCCAGTGTGTGGCCAGCAATATGAATAGGACCTTCATTGAGTTTAGACACGCCCAAGAGAGCTAGGTCTGCCAGAAGTGTCTATGAGTCAACATTGGAGGTGCATTCATTATGGATGTTAAAATCACCTAATAGTAAAAAGTTGCTGCATAAAATCACGTGGGAGGCTATTATTCGGTGAGTTGTAATAAGAATTCAGCTAAGGGGCCTGGGGGTCGATAAAATAAGGCCCCCTTCCAACTGAGTTGGGAGGAAAAATCTATCCGAAAAACTAGGACTTCCATGATAGCATTACAACGCTGTTCCAGTGCAGTAACTTTAATGCTGTCTTTATGCACAATAGCTATTCCATCCCCCACCTTTAGTTGCCTGTCCATCCTACTAAGTGTGTAGGGTTCAGGTAGAGCTAACGTAATGGAAGGAACAGCGTGGGGTTTAAGCCATGTTTCGGTCAGAAACCCCAACTCAGGTTGCACTGAGGACAGTAGATCCCAGACCTCTGTAGAGTGCTTAGACAGGGATATAATATTACTTAGCAAACTTTTCCATACCTTCTAAATTTTATCGTGGGTATACCCGTATTGCAGCTAGAAAAAGATGTGGGTTTAAGAGTAGGGGAACAAACAGTGGGGGGAATTCAGCAAGGTTCCTCCTGAATCAGGGCTATCTCATCACAATTACCCTGACATCGGCAGACTCAGTAGGAAAAGGGGCCCCCAGGGATAGGCCAAGTCTCGGTCCAGCATAAGGATATGAAGTTAGTCCTCAAATCCAGTAGCTCCCATCTAGAATAAGATAGAGGGGGGGTAGGGCTCTGCTTAAAGATGTATTGGCCAGGGTCCCTGGCTCCTGGCGACGTCAGGGCGCGGACGGGTGCAGATGGGCTTGCCTTTGGCACTATGTGGGCACTATAAAAATTTGGAGGCCTCGAGGTATCTTACTGGTATCTGCATAGTTCTGGAGAAGTCACGCTTCCCACCGCTTGCTCAGTTCCATTTTAGATAATTTCCCCAGTCTCCCTAGTTGGCCAGACAGAGTTATATTTGACTTAGTCCCTTCACTGGTTCTATTTTTTTTATTGCTGGCTGCCAAAAATAATGCTTTGGCTACCAATGTCCTTTGAGCATCCCATTCTGGAGCCACATTGAGCACTGGAAATGTAATATGAAGGTCTGTCTGGATTTTCAACGGTGCTTAAATGCATGTGCTACCAGTTTGACAGTTTACCTATAATTCTGATATATAGGTAGGCCATAACTGCTCTGCCCTGCAAATTTAGAAATGAATGCCTAGCAGGCAGTCATTTGTGAAGTCGTTGGAAGTAACTACTGTCATGGCAGGTCCTGCCATTGCATTTTACTGTTTGTTATTGGGTGGCATCAGAAGGACACAGCCCAGTAACAAACAGTAACCTTTTTTTCTTATCAAAAAGAAAATCCCGAAACGCAGTTTTCTTTTTGTAAAGAAAAAATAAATGCTCCCCACACCATGGGAGGCTTCTCCCATGGCGGGGGGCGCATTGAAAAGTTTTTGCTGTTCCTTACTGCCAAGTTTTACCTCAAAATAAGAAACAGTAAAAAAAATTGGGCGCGCAGCCATGTAGTAATTTCTCCCATGGCCCCTTCTCTCCAAGGCTGGTGGATGGGGATTAATCACAGTGGAGATAGAGTAGTCTCTGACGTGATTAACCTGAAGGTCCACCCGCATCTAAATACAGCATGCGGACCGCATTCTTGCCAATCAGGATACTCCGTCACTATTGCGACAGAGTATCCTTACTGCCAAGAAATAAAGCGGGCCCTTGGTATTTGTTCAATTCATTGATAGTATGGGGATTGTTTTAGTATGTTGTAGTGGTTAGCTAGTTCTGTGACTGGTTTGTAGGCTAGAGCGAATCATTTTTTTAAATCATAGGCAAACTCACAGCTTGTTGTGTAGTCTACACTTAGGGCCTTATTCCCAGTTCAGCAGTTCATAGAATCGCCAAACGCATGGTGGAGGTCCCACCACCGCCATACTGCAGGCCCGCCCTCAGTTTTAAGACTAGGGCAGTCGGAACGCCACAGGTCTGCTGCAAGCGCCAGGGTTCCAGCATCCCACGGGGTTCACGCAGCAGTTAGAGGCTTAAATATTCTGGTGGCAGGGGCGTCACCCCACTGCTTTCCCCAGTGTGAGAAGCAGAAACATAAAATAGTAATTAATTTCCGTTATTACCATTTTACGTTTCGTTGTGGGCGGGTGGCTGGTTAGGGGCAGCTCTGCAAGGGCAGGGGAGAATTGGTGTGCCTACTCTTGAAGGTGCAATGACAGTTTGGTCAGCCCTCTGGGGCCGCCCAAACCAGTCATGGGCACTCTGCCCTTTCTCCATGCAGCCTGCATGGAGAATATGGCCTCCCCATAAGCCCCTGGTTGGCCAGTGTCCCCACCAATCACAACTCTGCCATTGCTGCGTTGTTATTGGCTATGGGGAGGGAGCCTGGCTGCCTGCTTCCTTTTCCTGCCAGAGGCAGGAGAGCAGGAGCCGAGAAGACGGGGGACCCAGCCGAAAGTTAAGTTTGATTTTAGTTTTTTAAATTATTAAATGAATCCTCCCTGGGTGACCTCCCTCCCCGCAGAACCCTACCCTGCCCCCCCACCCACGAGTAATGCTGGCCGTGTCTGGTTTGCGGTGCTGCATCGGCATCTCCAAGCATATTGAAAGTTGCCTTAACACCGCCCTTTTCATTGTGTTGAACCTGCTATGAACAGGGTGGCGGAGAGGCAACACAGGGGGGCCTAACAGAGCCCCTCTGCCACCTCAGGGCATGCATGTGGGGGGCACATGTAGTGCCCACTGGATTTACACCCCGGTTGCTGCACAGTGTGACATGTATGCCACACCGTGCAGGAAGGTGCAGTCGGCGCTCTGAGAGCAGTGACGTGCATGTTAGGCTCTTCTATGAGCCTAACAGACTCCATTGTCGACCGACGTGCAACCGCCTGCCAGACCAGAAATAAAGTCCTAATCTGCCAGGTGACAGCACCTCGGCTTTGGCGGTCCGACAGAGGATTGCGTATTGCAGTCAACAGCACCTGCTCAACATCTATAATTATTTTTTGAGTATAGTTGTTTGTTTGAATTTTAATTACATTTAGTAGTTCACAATATGTTGCACTTTGCTTGTTAGGCAGTACTTAATAAATTAGAGATATGTTACTGTTATGATATTCTCCGTGCATGGTGTACATTTGAGTAATCGGTGAAGGACATGATTTAAAGGTGTTGTACATTGGGTTAGTAATAGTTTTGTGCTGCATATATGATTATTCTCCTTTCATTGTTTCTATTGTCGTGTAGGAGAACAGTTTCTTTTTTATGTGTTATGGCTAGGTGTTCTGGAATGCTTATTTTTTGGTATCTTCTAGGAGAAGCAGGGGTTTGGGTTGTGAATTTTCTTGTCTGTGCTATTAATCTTTTTCGAGTGGGGATTTCTGGTAATTAGCATGTAATGTGATCAGGAACCTTAGGCAGGGTACTTTAACAGATATTGCCTGTGGCTTCCTGGGTGCTAGTGCTTGCTTCTCTATGATGTTGTTGAATATGCCTTACGCCTTGCTCTGTTACATTTAGGGGGCTGGTTGTGTTCTCTAATATTGATTACAGTGCCATTTTTATTTCTGGCCCTCCCCTGACAAGCACTAACATAATGTTTGGTACATTTCAGTTACCATTTTTGCTGCTTTTGCTTTCCATGGTGGATGTGTATCCCACATGGCATAACAATTGTTTGCCTTTCTGCAAAGTGATATAAGTGGCTCTTTGTTCCATTCTGTATGAAAATGAAAGGAGGATATATTTCTTATGTTGTGTTAAACATTTTAATCTACTTATTACTAACATTGCAAAATATATTTTTATTTATTACATTTAGGGGTCCATTACGATGTCCGTCCGCCCGCCACCGTAATGGCAAAAGGGACCACCCGCCATATGTGCAGCGGTCCCGTGATTCAAATTAGGATGCGCCTGCCACACTGGCGGGTGCATCCCGCATTTTTTACATTGCAGTGGGCGGTGCTGTCAGCAGCACCCGCCGCAATGTAAAAAAGGCATGTTGCGCATTTGCATGCACAACATGGCAGGCACCACGCGGTGCCTGCCACCTTGTGCATGCAAATACAGGGGGGTACCATAGGTAGCCCCCATGCGCACCCCCCATCTCCCAACACCCTGGGGGCCCGCTATGGGCCCCCAATAGCAAAGTCCGCGAGCCTTGGAAAGGCGAGTGACCGCCTGCATCATAATATGGATGGCGGTGTCTTGCTGACACCGCCACCATGTTATGGCCTTTTTCCGCCCGGTTGACGAGTCGACCAGCAGAAAACCGTCGAACGGTCTTTCCGTCCACCGGGGTCACCCCGCCATCGTAATGTGGCTGGTGGAATTGGCGGGTGGATCGCCACCGCCATACGTGATTTTTTTTCCGTTTTTTTGTCTGGCAAAATGTGGATCTGGTGCGTCATATTGACATATTAGGTATAAAGTCTTCGTTAAATGTTTAAAATGTTGTTAATTTAGTCTGGTTAGTTTCAGTTTAACGTTTAAGGAGTGGTGTTCAGGATACTTTTTATGACTTTTGCTTACTTGTAATGTCTGTTGAGGTTCACTTTATGAAGTTGTGTTGGCGTTGTTGGTCAGTAGGATGGCTTTATATATTATTTTTTGCAATGTTGATGTGGAAACTACGTTTTATAGACATACAGATATAAACGTGAAAGTAGGTATTAGTTATTTGTTTTAAATTAGGTTGAAAGCAAGTTGTCTTGCAATTCTTACTCACTTGTAGTTAGTTTTATGATTTCTTGATCTTGAGTTTTATGTTTTGCCAGTTGTGTTTTAGTGCAAAATGTAACTGTTTTATTGTGTTCATTTTATAGTGGTGCAGTAATTAAGTAAAGGATTTTAATAGTTATTTTGGTCTAATTTGAAAGTTATTGTTTAGTTTGTTTGCATTATGAATTTTTGTATTTCTGGTTGTTTCTTTTTTGGAGGACACTAATTAAGCATTAATTTTAGTGACACACATATATATATTGTTTGATTGCTTTTGAATATGATGTCGCTTGACAAATTATCGTGTTGTTATTATTTTCTATACCCTAAAGTATGGTGTGTTAATTCAAATCACTTGCAAGAATGTATTCGATATTTGCATTAATGATGAAATTCTACCATGGATTGCATAACACATTTTTTGTTAAATGTGTATTAATAAAAGTCTTAGTGTCCTGAATATATAACCCCAGTCTTTTTATTATGTCGCTTGAGGAACGGGTTGGTCACTGTTTTTTAAAGGATTTTGGCACAATTCACTACTGTGGCTTTGACAAAGTCCGTGTTGGTCGAAACGCGTCAGCCAGAGCAATAAAATTATCGGTGTAACAAAGATGTATGCCTATTGGAATGCAGGTCCTGCTACCGCCAGTGTGCATCAGCCCCAACAGGTGGACATTATCAGAGACAGCAGCTGTTTTGGAATTCATCGAATCCGACTTCCGACACCATTTGCTGAACGTCAGAGAGAGGTCAAAGAAAGGGGAAGGAAGCGGCGGTGCGGCACCGTAAGCTGTTTTGTTTGCTGGGATACAGAGCGCGGTTGCCTCTGGCTGTTTTATGTTCCAGAGAGAAAGCGGATTGTCAGAGAATGGCAGGGGCGCAGGGCACGAAGGTGATTTCCTGCTTGAGACAGCATAGTAACTATAACAGAATAGAGGACATTAACTTCCATTGGATTGGGAATGTTGATGCAGTCTTCTTAGAATCACAATATGCAAGGCAGTATTGAAACGGCTGGAAGAAGCACACAGCTTTTTTGATGAGAATGAAGGAGGGATTCCACTCACTCGAGAGGGAATAGGTTATTGAACACAGGAACGTTACAGCAACAGCTGAACCAATATGAACGATTATACAAGAAAGAAGTGAAGAGGAGCTGGGAGATGATTTCACTTAATGATTACAACGAAGTGGGCCGAGAACCCGCAGCTTGCTCATTCTAATCATGCCAACCTATCAGAATCCCCTCCCATAATTATTAGAAGAATGGTCTTCTTTAATGACAACGTGTAAAAATATGTTAGGACTTTTGACAGATATGCGGCCATGGAACTAGAGCAATTGGGAAAGGATCTGAAAACCTTGAAGGACACCTTGGATAAACACCCTAACCAATAGGAAATTGAAATCTTCCTAAAGGAGATGGAAACAAGATTATCTAAGTATGAAGAGGATATTAAAACCAATAAGTAGCACACATTTCTTAGAGATAAAATAGACAACGCCACAGGAAGAGTTTTGACCTTCGGACGTAAATTTGATGCAGCAAGGAAGGAATTTAGACACATGAGTGCTTTACAACAGCAGGAACGAGTAACTTCGGAGTCCAGCTCTGACAATTTCTTAGATTTGGATGAGAACGCAACTAATGTTCTTCCCTTCTTAACTCTGGAAGAGTACAGTTTTTTACAGCAAAATCAGTGGCCAAGAAGGAAACCACCAAAAGGAAGAGGAGGAGGCAACGAAAAAGGAGGAAAGCCAAAAGGCGAGGAATCCGCACAAAAAAGCAACTTGCCACATGGGAGGACCACACGGCAAACAAAGAAGACCAAATGATGGTTGAGAAAAACGTAATGATTATTAATCTATCGACTCATGAGCTCACTAGTGATGAATGTTCTTTATTAAAGCTAGTCTTCTCCTTTTGCCCTATTGCTAACTTTGACTATGCAGAAGCACAAATTGATCCCTTTCTCTTCATCAGAAAACTGAAACTTTTAAAGGTGTTCACACAACAGAAAAACAAGGCATCATAAGACCTAGGGGTGAAAGAGGTAGATTCAGGGATTTCACAAAAGACAGTTTTAATATTGGTGATATACCAGGGTTAGCAACATTGCATGAATTTGAAAGTGGTGGCAGGAATTGGAAAACGGAAAGGGGGTTGCTCATAATATTTGGGGTTAGAAACAGGCAGGATGAGCCAAAATTATTTCCTACCAAAATCCAGGTACAACCTCATTACACTGCATGACAAAATTGACACTTTCAATGAGATGGTAACACGTGGACTAATAAAAATATGGGAGTAAAGCGAAGATGAATTTGCGAGGAATTTAACACCTGGCCAGAGAATTGCTCTTACCTCTTTGAAAGGGGTAACCTCCTTTTCTCATAAAAACTTGGACAAAGGGGGTAATGTGGTTTTGAGGTACATTGACAAATACAGCAAGGAGGCTAGAAGACAGTTAGTCATGTCAGGTTGTTATGAGAACTCTTCCATTGATTTACATTAACAGACTATCTTACGTTATCAAACACTATTATCTGAGTGGCATGGTAAAGGCTTATTGAGGTTGGACGAGTTTCAATTTCTGATACTAAATTTTCATGTTTTGACATGCTCTTGAAGGTACACAAACATAAAACAGAACCTCCAGGTAGACTTATATCGGCGAACAATAGCCTTCTAATGAGCACCCCGATTTACTTAGATTTTTTCCTGTGTCCTTATGTATTCAGCCTCCCAGCATGATGCAGGAACAGCACAGATTTCCTGAAAGAAATACATCACATCCCCTGGATGGAAAGTTAAATTTTGGTCACCATGGTTGTGGTGTCCTTGTACACTTGTATTGATCATGAGTTAGGGATAGAGGCCTGCAAATATTTTTTCAGGGACAAACCTATTGCAATGTATGACCATTGCATGATGCTGTCAGAAATGTTGAGATTTTTTCTAACCAATAAAACACATGGTATAGACAGTTAACGGGGACTGCCATTGGAGGTTGTTTTGCCTCAAGTTTTTCAGGGGTTTTTATGGTTTTATGGGTTGGTGGGACGCACAACACATCTGGACTGAGACTAAAAATAATTGGACTCAACATCTAGCATTCTGGATGCGGTACATCGACGACCTATTTATAATATGGGAGGGGCCACAGAAAACACTTAGGGGCTCATTAGGATGGCGGATGGACTGGAGTCCATGCGCCATCCTGGTGTAAACCGGGACCGTCTGCCATGCATGCAGCGGTCCTGCACACCGGATCAGGATGCGACCGGCACCGTGGGGGTCAGATCCTGCATTTTAACATTGCAGTGGTTGCAGCTGACAGCAGCACCCGCCTCAATGCTAAAATACCATGTTGTGCATTTCAGAGCACTATGTGGCAGGCACCACACGGTGCCTGCCACATAGTGCTGTGAAATGTAGGGGGGTACCCTGGGTACCCCCCAAGTGCACCCTCACCTCCCCCAACACAAGGGGGGCCCACAACAGGCCCCCAATCCCCGCCAGCCTTTCCATGGCGATTTCACCGCCATGTAAAGGATATCTACAGGCAACATCGTAATTTGGCGGACGGTGCCTGCTAGGCACCACCACCATTTTACTGATGAAGATCGCTCCACCAGGCAATTGTAAGGATTGCCTGTGGCGGTTCCGTGGTGGATGGTCTTTGCGACCACCACGGATGAGGTGAGATTCCCCCCGCCATCCTAATTTGGCGGTGGGAAAATCCCAGCGGTGGCGGTCCTTCCTCCATCCTAATGAGCCCCTTAACACCTTCCTTGAGTGGATCAATACTAACCATTTGAACTTGAAGTTCACTTGGAAAGTACATAAATCTGGCATGGAGTTTCTTTACATTCTTGTAATGGTAAAGGATAGCGTTATACACACCAGCCTTTTCAGGAAGGAGACTGCTTGGAATAGTAATTTACATGCCCGCAGCCACCATCCTCCTAGACTAAAATGGAGTATCCCCATGGGGAAATGCTTAAGGCAAAGGTAAACAATAGCACTCCTGAGTCTTTCACAGCAGAGCAGGGAAGGAAGGTAACTAGATTCAGGTGAAGGGGCTACCCTTTGAAGGTCATCAAGATTGTTTGCTCAAAGGTGGCGGGGAGGGAATGAGAGAATTTGTTGCAGCTGTACCCCAAAAAAACAGGAGTAGAACACCGTCAGATTGATCCCCACTTTTAACTGTGAATCAGACTCAGTAAGGCGGATAGTCAGTAAACACAGAGCATGATTAAATGTGATCAGGTGATCTGGCATCTTGTGAGTCCGTGACTGCAGATAAATTAGAGGAAAAGCATGTCCCTTAAAAACAAGGCGGCCGATACTTTCTGATTTCGACCGATTCGAATGTTTACAGTCATGTAACCACCAATCAGAATTGAGCTCGCGCACTGCACCGTACGCGTACGGTAAGCTTACCGTAAGCGCACGGAGCGCGCTTACAGATATATATATTGATTTAAATGCTATTTTCTCAGGACCTACTGAACAGATTTACACCAGACCTGCAAAAGGCACATCCCTGACCTGAGGACTACCTCTCTGCCCAATTTCAAGTAATTCTGTTCAGCCGTTCGGGCTGTAGCTCGGACTAAAGGTCCTATGGGAAAATGCATGGGGAAAATGCGTTTTGGGACCCCCCTTTTTTCTCAGCCCCCGCTTAACGAATACCCCCGAGACTTTCAGGGTAGGAGCGGAGCGTAGCGCCCCATTAGTTTTGAAAAATTCGCGAGGATTCGTCAACCGGCGCCAAAGTTATTCCAAATAGAATGTTGCGGATTTCCTATGGAAACACGGTCCTAACTATAACTATCTACTGGCAACCGCCAGTAGATAATATATATATATATATATGTATCTGCGCTGAAAAAAACAAAGGTTACAGAGATGTTATAGTTAGGCTGATATTTCGCTCGTACAAAACCATAGAAATTCAGCCGTTATAGTTAGCTGAGCTAATTATAATTTTCGCCCCCGCAATGCACTGCTGATGACGTCACATATTACATCACTCATGACATGGTCAGTTACGTCACTGATGACATCACTGATGACATCTCAAATGACATCACTGATGACATCATCCAGTGAGTTTGAGTGTTTCTAAAAAGTTTAAGAATATTATATATATATGCATACATACATGCAGGAAATGATCTCTTCACGAAGAATAAATAGGAGGGACACAGCAGGAAAGTCAGGAAAAGACGTTTATTTTGGTAATGGCATGACGCGTTTCGGCGAGTATGCCTTTGTCAAATGCCCTTGTAAACACAGTCTCTCTCTTCAAAGCTGCTTCAAGTAACCCTTATCGTTCTCCCATTGGTGGAAGTCCAGGTGGGGCAAGTTGGAAGTCCAATTGGCACTGCAGCCCACATCGGTGAACTACAGCTCCCAGCAGATATCTGAGGCCAACTAGGTAAGTGTTTGGAATCATCCCCGTTTATCCCTTCATGGGTACTGGAAAATGGTTCAGAACCTGATGTCTGCAGTTTTGGTGAAAGCACTGTGTAACTGCCGGAACAACTTTTCCTTCCATGGCCCCCAACGCCCAAGCCGCATTGGTCCTCTTCCAGCCTCTTCCAGCCAGCCTCTGGGACGTAGATACAGTTATTGTGTCCTTCCGAGCAGGCACGGACTGCGTTTGCAGTGATGCTTAGCCTTCAAGGCATGCAGCGGTCACGGAGTGCATTCAATACCTTGAATCCTTCCACCAGTTGCCCTTGTTGACTCCGGACACTTGTTTGAGCGGGTCCCCCAAAGCGTGCCAAGGGCAAGCGCGCCAAAATATGCAGGAAGCGATCTCTTCACGAAGAATAAATCGGAGGGACACAGCAGGGAAGTCAGGAAAAAACGTTATTTCGGTAATGGCATGACGCGTTTCGGCGAGTATGTCTTTGTCAAATGGCCTTGTAAACACAGTCTCTCTCTTCAAAGCTGCATTAAGTAACATCCATATATATGCACACACACATACCAGGGTTTATTGATGATTGAATGGGTGTATGAGTGACAACCAACCAGATTTGGCACCGATTTATTTTTTTCCGAAAATACTTAAGGATAGATATAAACCTTCAGGACAGCCCATAGTATCGGCTAAGGGATCAGCATTGATACCAATGTCTAATTACATAGACTTCTTCTTGGCACCACCAGTCAAAGACTTTAGTTCCTACTTATGAAATACCACAGATCTTCTACAATGATTAGATGGCATCCCATGGCAATCAACTTATAAGCTCATAACAATGGAGGTAGTTTCATTGTACACAAATATTGAATACGAAATTGGTTTGGATGCTTGCAAACACTTTTTGGGTAAAACGAACATCCGGTTCCATCGACACAATGACATGTTAATACCTGTGATAACCATGTGTCTTACAAACAACATATTCATGTTCAACAAAGAAATGTTTATACAAACCAGTGGAACTGCCATGGATTTTTCTTTTTCTATAAACTGCGCGAACCTGACTAAGGAGTAAATGACAAATTCATGGAGAAAATCATAATGTGGTCTCATTTTATCGACGACCTATTTCTCATATGAGATGGTACAAAAGAGGAATTTGCGGAATACTTTGCAATACTGAATAACAATATAGCAAACTTGAAATTCACTTATGAGATCAGTGTAGAATCAATCAATTTCCTGGATATAGAAATCTATGTACTACACAATAGGGGTGGGCCGAATTTGCGTAGTCGCGCTACGCAAAGCTCCGCGAAACGGTAAAAAATCTCCGCGAGCACGTAGAGTTCCGCGAACACGCGGAATTGCTTGTTCCGCCCGTTCGATGCTTTTTTCCTGTTCGCGAACAATGTTTGTGTGCTCAGGGTGAAATATCTGGCAAACACACATTTTGAAAGCAAAAAATTCCGCGAAGCCGTAGATCGCGGAATTTTTGGCCGACTGAACAACACGATTCAAACAAGGCTACACAAGAAAGAGACATCCACAAATGCTGAAAGTTTTCATAAAAAAAACTTAAAGTGGAGTATCCCCTATAGGCAATTTCCAAGAATTAAGAGAAATTGTTCATCAGAGTTGGAATTTGACAAACACAGTTGAGAGACACAACAATGGTTCGAAAACCGGAAATACTCCAAAAAGATTATTGAAAAGGGTTTGAAGAGAGCACAAACAGTAAAGCGAACACAGTCTCTACAAGGTATGAAAAAGAAAAAACAGGAAAAAAACAACAATAATAAAATCAGATTAATAACAACCTTCTCGACTGAAACAAATCAACTAACACAAATATTAAAAAGAATTGGGGAATCCTAAAATTAGATCCTACTGTTGCAAGTAATATGGGCGACCATCCGAATATAACATAAAGAAGAGCTTGCAACATTGGAGATAAACTAATCCATAGCCATTTCAAATCAAAACATTGGGATATATGGCTCAAACAGTGTGGATTCTGACCATGCAATAAATACAAAGCCTGCAGAATAGCAGTACATAAAAAACAGAAGTGTAACTGGAAAATGTCATGAAATGGAAAATAAATCAACATATAACATGTAGGAGTAAATTTGTAGTATACACTGTGGAGTGCCCTTGTAAAAAGAAGTGCATTGGAAGTACAACATGTGAACTAAGAAAAACTCATAAGAGCAACAGCAAACAAGGATCGCAGCAATGCCATCACGAAACACATGGAAGAAAACCACAACAGTAATTGGAAGAATTACAATACTTTGCTAATTGAGCAAATACCAGCATCGGAAAGAGGAGGAAATAGAGAGAAACGTCTTCGACAAAAGGAATCACAACATAATTTATCCATGAGAACCCTTAACCCAAAAGGTTTGAATCAGGACGAATAACTTTATGTACATTTCTGATCAACAACAAAGACCTTGCAATAAAATGAGATCTAAGACCTTGGGGCTAAGATATACTTCATTGCCCACTAGAGGGCAGTGAATGAGTTTGTTGGATTAAGCAACAATATCGAGACTCTGAAGCCATACAACTACCCACTGGAGGGTGGAGAAATAAAATGATTTACATATCAAAAATGATTGTAACAACAAGGACTGTAAAAACAAGGACAGTATTAGAAATGAATATAATACAATATACAGTAATATAATTGTGCTTTCAGAGTCATTGGAATTCACATAAAAACAAGGAAATTCTATAACCAACATATAGCCCATTGCAAGGCTGAATGAACGAAAAAAACAACATTGAATGGTTTTGCCTCACAATTCTGAAACACATGCTTTTAATCAGCTTTTAAACATTCAATAAATGCATGACAGCACCTTATATGCACAAATGTATAATTTATTTTGCACTTACACTTTATAATAGCACAAAGTCACTTTGATCAAATGGGACTACATGTCCCAGAAAGCATGCAGTGAACTATAAAACAAGTATGGAAATGAAAGATGTCCTACTTGTAAGTGCTAGTTCTGGTTATCCCCTGATCAAGGCCTCAGGTGGAGACCGAAATGAGTTGCGACCAATTCCCTGCACAATAAATAGTCTGGCAGCAAGAGTGTGTGCGTGTATAGATAGTTATAGTTAGGACCGTGTTTCCATAGGAAATCCGCAACATTCTATTTGGAATAACTTTGGTGCCGGTTGACGAATCCTCGCGAAATTTTCAAAATAGGTGGGGCGCTCCACTCCGCTCCTACCCTGAAAGTCTCGGGGGGATTCGTCAAGCGGGGGCTGAGAAAAAAGGGGGGTCCCAAAACGCGTTTTCCCCATGCAATTTTCCATAGGGACCTTTAGTCCAAGGTACAGCCCGAACGGCTGAACAGAATTACTTGAAATTTGGCAGAGAGGTAGTCCTCAGCTCAGGGATGTGCCTTTTGCATATATGGAGTCAATCTGTTCAGTAGTTCCTGAGAAAATTGCAGTTAAATGCACATACATATCTATAGCCGCGCACCGTGCACGCACCGTGCGCGCACCGTGCGAGCACCGTGCGAGCACCCTAACTTGCGCGAGCGTAATTCTGATTGGTGGTTACATGTTAGTCAACGTTCGAATCGGTCGAAATCAGGAAGTGTCGGCCGCCATTTTGTTTGTTTTCAGTGCGAGAGTGAAAAAGGAAGGTGGCGAACGTGAAAAGGTGGCAGGGTAGAGAGTTCCTGACCCCCTAGCCTTTGTCAGGGGGTCCCTGAAGGACCCCGAAGGCAGAAAAAAACATTGTAATTTTTTTTTTAAATCACGGGGGTGAAAAACAAAAAAACAAAAAAAAAATTCTTTTTTTTTTAATACGTAGTTTATTGTAAAATAAATATATAAAAAAAATAATAATACATACATTACTTAGCATTTAAAAAAACGTACAAATTCACTGAAAAAACCATAGGTTTCACACACGTTATAGTTAGGAATTAGCATTTAAAAAACCTTGCAAATTCACTTAAAAAACCATAGGTTTCACACATGTTATAGTTAGGTGGATATTTCACTCGCAAAAAACCAATGAAATTCCCCCGTTATAGTTAGTTCAGATAACTATAACTCGCGCAGCCGCCACTCTGTCACAAGGATGATGTCATCAGTGATGCCACTGACCATGTCATGAGTGATGTAATATGTGACGTCCTCAGCAGTGGATTGTGGTTGCGCGAGTTATAGTTATCTAATTCCTAACTATAACGTGTGTGAAACCTATGGTTTTTTCAGTGAATATATATATATATATAATCCGCAAAGATGATAACGCAGCACTCCCTTTGGCTTTAAAACCAAAGGGAGTGCCGCGTTATCATATTTGCGGATAATTTTCAGCGAGACATAGTCCTGGTCTCGCCGCAGGCACCAACTGTCAAGGTGCTCCTCTCGTACGGGACTGTGTGCGTTTGAATATAAGATATAAATATACATATATATATATATATACATATATATATATATATATATATATATATATATATATATATATATATATATGTATATCCCTTCGTCAATTTTCGCTGCAGCCACTGCTCTACTCGCAGCGGGTGTCTCAGCACGCGAGGGTGAACTCGCGTTGACTTCCAGTATCCTCAAAGCATTTCGTAATTTCAGAAGTTTAATTCATGCAAAGACCATGTGCAAAAATAAACAAACAGACGTGGTTAAGCCTCCTGGCTTTCATCAGTTTCAATTCATCTGAATGAGCTGCCTTATTTTAAATCTTAATCTCATTGGGTCCACAGTCCATTACAAGTGATGCAAGAATAAACATAAAAGTAAAAAGAGGACTGAACCTGTTCCCATTCATTCCTGGTATGTTACACGCGGTGTGTTCTTGACTCTTTGGGTGAGTGACTAGTTGTGTGACTATCTCTATGGGTGAGTGGCGGTCTGTGAGTGTCTGTATAGTTTTATAAGTAAATATATCTGTGGGTGTATTGGTGAGTGACTGTGTGTATGAGTGGCTGTATGGGTGAGTGAGTGGATGTGTGTGTAGACCTAGGAATTAGTGAGTGGTTATGTAATAACTGCTATTGGTGTGTCTATGGTTTTGAGATTGGTAGTCTGAATTTTGGAGTGGATGTTTGAAAGCTTATTTGCAGAGATGTGGAGAAAGGGGTCTGGGCCTCCGACCACCTCTCAGCAATCTAGCTGTATGGGGCTTACTGGAGGTAACAGGAGGGCTGGTTAGCCCCCAGGGACCCTCAAGAGGCAAGGGGGCTTCATGCCCCAACCAAGAGCATGCCAGGAGGTGTGTTTGTAGAGTGGTGGAGAAAGGGGGCATGGCCTGCAACTACATCTGCATGAAGGACCCGAAGAAATGTCTCCAGTGACCTTGTGTATCTGTAAGTTTGCCACCGAGGGGGAAACGCGCTGGGGTGCTTTAAGTAAGCTGTCCATCATTCTGGGAAAAGGGCAGGAAGATGTTGCATCCCGCTAAGGTATAAGGGGCTGGGTCAAATGAGCGGGGCTTCTCAGCAAGTTTACATGCCTGTTATAAAAGGTCAGCACACTTTCTCTTGTCTCAGCAGCAGATTATGAGAAAGAACCTCCTGGTCACAGGAACTGCATGAGGTTTTGCACTCGTGAAAAGCAAGGGTGCAACTACCTCCATCAAGGATTACAGAACTCTTTGCATGGTGGAAATGAGGAGAAAGCCCACCTTCTTAGCCATGACCATGCCCACAAAGTTAGGCTAATACATGCGTTACAGAAGTGGAGCTTCAACTCAGGCACTTGCTTTCCTCATATCTGTAAGTGCTTCCTGTTGAGTTTTAATTTTTGTGACACAAGCATTGTGTCAGAATGAATCCTGCCCTGCATATTTAGCCAAGAATAGGCCATTGCTTTGTGCAATAGATGCGTGACGGACCAGAAGAAATAGCCCCGGGGAGGTGGCGGTCCCCGGGGCTGCGTGGGGGGGCAAGAGCCCACCAACACATTTCTTTTTTAAAAAAAGCCCCTGTGTGGTGGTGGTCCTCGGAGCTGCGGGGGGCCTGGGTGGCTTCCCTACACTTAATAAACATAGCCCAGGGGAGGTGGAGGCCCCCTTTTCTTGTTTGTTATCCTTTTTTTGCCTTTTTTCTTGTGACTCGGTTGAGATATATGGATATTTGAGAAATGTTAACATTTCTCAGCAACTACTGAACGGATTTACACCATTTAACCAAACGAGTGCTTTCTGGACCAAGAACTACCTTTTTGCCAAATATGGTGTAATTCCGTTCAGCAGTTCGGGCTGTAGCCATGTCTAAAGTTTCCTATCAAAATTAACATGGAGAAAACGTGTTTTGGGACGCCCCACTTGACGAATCACCCCAAAACTTTCAACACAGGAGCTGACCTGACCGCCCCATTAGTTTCGAAAATATCGCGAAGGTTCATCAAACGGCACCAAAGTTATATATATTTATATTACCTACTGGCGGCCACCAGTAGGTAGTTATAGTTAGGACCGAGTTTCCATAGGAAGAGCATTTTTTGTTTTGCTTATAACTTTGGCGTCGTTTGATGAATCTCCATGAAATTTTCCAAACAAATTCTTTGTTCATATCAGCTCCTATGGGGGTGATTCGTCAAGGGGGGGCCAAGAAAAAAGGGGGGTCCCAAAACGTGTTTTCTCCATGTTAATTTCATAGGAAACTTTAGACAAGGCTACAGGTCGAACGGGTGAACTGAATTACCCCAAATTTGGCAGGGAGAAGGTTCTTGGTTTAGAAAACATGCTTTTGTTTATTTGGTGTAAAGCCGTTCAGTAGTTTTGGAGAAATATCAAAATTTACAGATATCGATATTTGGGAATTCTGCCTTCTGATTGGCTGAGGCGTTACGAGCATGAGCTTGCTGCTTATTGGCTGCGAGCGGTGTGAGCGGTTGCAACTAGGAAGTGTTGGCAGCCATTTTGTGATTCTGTTGAAGCGAGTAAGGGGTAAAAAGGGCGAAAAAAGGAGGAAAGAGCCGGGTAGGAGCACTGTAACCACTGTGGGGTGTTTAGGGTGTTCTATACAGGGGTGCGAAGCGAACTACTTATCCCTACCGGGCTGAAAGTGCTGGGCTACCGAAATTAAGTGAGGTATTGCCTAGAGTCTGACGCTGCTAAGGTGAGCTGCTGCGGGACTCGGCGATTAAAGCGTGAGCCCAAACTGTTTGTCTTATGTTGTGAAGTCAGGTGCCCTCTCCGTTGCACCACACCTGTGGAAGTAGTGTCAGCATGTGTTTATACCTACTAGGACGAACTACTGACCCCTACTGGTCTGAAAGTGCTGGGGTACGGAAAATATGTGAGGTATTGTCTAGAGTCTCATGCTTCTAAGCTGAGCTGCTGCCGGACTCGGGGATGAAAGCGCGAGTCCAAACGGTGTGTCATATGCTGTGAAGTCACGTGCTCTGGCCGCTGTGCCACATCTGTAGTGTCAGCATGTAGTTATACCTACTCGGAGGAACTTTTGTTTCGAATATTGTAAGTTGTGTATGGTGTTTAGGGGGTGTTATGCAGTGAGTGCGAAGGTAAATTCCTGCGTATCAAATCAATTCGGTATTTGGAAAGTGCAAACTACTCACTCGTACAGGTCTGATGGCGCTAGGGGCATAAGCTGAGCTGCTGCCGGACTCGGGGATAAAGGCGCTGAACTACTGACCCCTACCGGTCTGAAAGTGCGGCATACAGAAATTAAGTAAGGTATTGCCTAGAGTGTTATGCTGCTAAATTGAGCTGCTGCTGGACTCGGGGATGAAACCGTGAGCCCAAACTGTGTGTCCTATGCTGTGAAGTCATGTGCTCTGGGCGCTGTGCCACACCTGTCCAAGTAGTGTCAGAAATATTTTATACGTAGTAGGAGGAAGTTTTGCTTGGAACACGGTAACTTGTATATGGTGCTGGTAAGTGATCCGCAGCACTGCCAAAGGCAGTGCACCCAGGACATGCAGCAGACGTGCAAGGTATAGATGGACATGAATGGAGTCGACCATGTGTTCGGGATACCCTGCTATGCGTCAGTGGCTCTGCTTGTAGCTGCACTGGCTTGCCGTGTGCCAGTCTTGTGGATGAAATGGCACAGCTTGGTGCAATGAGCCGGGTCTGTGTGCAATGGGTGCAGGGCAGGGTTGAGGTGGGAGTACGTGTGAAGGCCATTTCACGCACGCTAACTACGACGAAGGACTTTTGAGTGTGGGATGTCCACTTGTTGTTCTCATATCAGGCAGTGGGTAAGTTGGGAGACAGATGCAAATATTATCATATCTGTCAGGGGGGCTGGCTACTTGCAAGTTCCTTCTCAGAGCAGCAGATGTGTTAGCGCAAGATAGCTCAGACAAAGAACCTTTCATCCTTACAGTAACTTCTCCAGGTGCATTCATACAGGAAGTGTACAAAGGCCGGTTGTGGGTGTTGTGGGATGTCTGCGACCCTGGTCATCATGGATAAGATGCCCAGCACGTGGCACATGGGCGGGTTCACTGTGTGTTACGTTGGCAAACAGCTGCTCCTCCCTCCAACGAGCTGCCACACTTTTGTGCGCTGCGCTGTTGTATCCCGTGCACTCCAATGGCACACCTTTGTAATGCCTATTGGAGCATGTCCTGCAGCATTCCAATCACACCATGACACTGCCGTTTGGAGGTGGTGCATGCACTTTACAGCATCGACTGCTGCAGCCCTTGTGGCGGCCACAGCAGAACACAGTGACACACTTACCGCACTTCTTGCAAACGGACATGTGTGAGACACCCCGTTCCCTTTGCCGCTTGTTCATGCAGGAGGATGCGTGTGTAGCTACATCTCCAGGCTCACTGCCAATGCTGAGGTGACATGGTAACGTCCGCAGAAGACAGCACACTGTGATGTTGCAGGGCCGGTGCCTATCATGCTAACACAATGACCACATGGACATACTTGCTCAGATGCGAGTTTGGGGGGCGTTGGTGGTCCTGAGGTTGTTGCGAGGAGTGTTATGGCCCTCATGGGAATCTGTGTATCGTGCTCTTTGACTCTTTGGCACCTGTGGGTGTTCAGGTGTGGCTCTTGGCTGTGTTCCTTTTCATGCTGCAGGTAGTCGTCCTGCTTAACACCAGCAGAAAGCAGGTGTAAAATCTCTGGTTATCACCGGAATTTGTTTCGCTTCGTACTTTTTGGCTTTCGTTGTGAAAGTTGTGATGACTCCTGAGGCTTGAGCCGGGAGACAGAACCGGGCATAGTGCTGTGTGCTTGCATGGCGCTGTATGTATCTTTTCTTTTCTGCCCTCAATGTCAAATTTTAAATTTATGCATTCTATGTGAGGCTGTTTTTTTAAACTAGTACTGTGCGAGACTGCTTTTAAAATATACAATACACTTGACTTTACCTCATCTCTTTGCCGCATCGTGTTACTTGCGGGGGCAGCGAGGTTCGCTGACGGCAGCGGAGGCAGGAGGGGCTGGGAGGAGGTCAGGCGCCATCTTGGTGGGGTGAGGGTTGGTGGGCTAGTTGTCGGTCAAAGCGACATTAAATGTCGGCACTACTGCGGCCGAGAGAGCGGCCGCTCCAAAGGCATGCCTAAGGCAAGCCCGTCTGCGCCCGTCCACGCACGTCAGTCGCCGGTCGCCAGGCACCCTGCCCGAGTTCCCGCTGATTTTATCAGCTATTCGCGTGAGGAGCTTCTGGGGCTGGAAGTTAAGTGCTCTGCTTCTCGCTGGGAGCCCCAGATTGACTCCTATAAGTGTAAGTCCTGCCTATTTCAGCTGCCAGGGGCTGATAGGGCACTTTCCGCCCCAGAGGCTACAGAGTACAAGTTTCTTAGTTTGAACTGTCGGTCCCTCGTGAAACATCATGCGGAGGTGATCGACTTGTTAACAGATGAGGCCCCAGATGCCTTATTTTTAACTGAGACTTGGCTCACGCAGGACTCGGTGGCCATGCCCTGGTTGGCCCTTCCCCAGGGCTATGTGCTGAAGACAGTCAATAGAGAGGGGGGGGCGTGGTGGTGGCATTGCAATGATTAGTAAAGATGTTTATAACTGTAGTTTTACTAAAGAGAACATTGCGGAATGTGAAAGTGCAGTGTTCAAAGTTATGCTGACCCCTAATTTCACTATATCCGGCCTTTTAGTCTATCGGCCCCCGGGCCCCGCAATTGGCTTCAGGGAGGATTTTCTGAGTTGCACTTTATGCGGGCAGGGCTTCGAATTTTACCATTTTAGGGGATCTTAACCTTCACTTCGAGATGCATGAGAAAGCGGTGATTTCAAACATGCTGGGAGATTTGGATGCCTTTCAGTTAGTGCAATGCGTCCTTGAGAGTACGCATGGGGCATGGCACTTATTGGACCCTATATTTTCTAATCTACATCCTTTACAGGTTTTTTCTCCAGCTCTTCAGGCCTGGACGGATCATTTTTTGGTTTCTTTTGTGCTGCGACTGCAGGGAAAAGCTGTACCCTTACGTTCTGCCCCTGTGTTGAAACGTCCTTGGCATAAATTAGACCTGTGCCAACTATCTGCTTGTTTGGTTAATAATCGGCCTCTAATGCCCTCAGACATGGAAGCAGCAATTTCTTGCTTCCATGAATGGATTGTTCTAGGTCTGGATACTTGTATCCCGGCCCGTCTGGGAGCAAGAAGTAGAGGGTCTTCTAACCCGTGGTTTGACACATTACTTATGTCAGCCAAAAAGGGTTGTAAGCAGCTGGAACGTGCCTGGAGACGCTCTTATGACATCTCAGCTAAGTCAGAATACCAGGCTGCCATTAAGCAGTTTCATCGACTTATTCGGTAGACGCGAGCTGAGTACGTGGGAAAAAAAATCTTGGCAAGTACTAATCCGGCCAAGTCAATATGTGCCTTGCTTAAAGGTATGAAAAGTACAGGCTCAGTGGCATCCTCCCCGATTGTTTCTAACCAACAGTGTAGTGAGCTGGCTCATCACTTCCTGAACAAGGTTGAGCAGATCTATTCTAACCTGCCGGTGGCAGATCTGCATGCTGGGAGGGAGATTCCGATTATACCTGGCCCTATGGCGGGTAGTAGCCTGGTATCCTTTCCATCTCTATCATCCAACGAGTTTGACGTACTCTGTCTAAAGATCAAGTCTGGATCCCCGGCTGATCCCCTGACTCCTGCCTTGTTTCGTCAACTCCGCTCTGTGATCGCTCCTTGGGATGTGGGCTTGGTGAACTTATCCATGTCTCCTGCGGTGGTTCCTAGGGTATGGAAACACGCCAAAGTTGTTCCACTGCTTAAGAAACCCTCCCTGGACCCCGTGGAACCAGGCAATTATCGGCCAATCTCCCAGCTGCCGTTTCTGGCAAAGGTGACGGAATCTCATATTAACTCTGTCCTCTCGGGGGGGGCGTGGCCAACCGGGCAGCGAAATGGCCGCTCTGTGAGCGAGCTCCGCCGGCTGCACGAATTAATCCTTCTGTAATCCTGCCCCACTCACGTGAAGTGTCCCGATTTGTGCACCGGAGGGCGCCGCCTTGCTAGATGTGCTGCCGTCAGGTCTCTTGAGGCTGCCGGAGATCGTGGAGCCGAGCTGTACCCCTGGCCGCCTTGCCCGTGCGGAACCCCTGGTGCGAGCCCGCTGCCATGGAGGTCGGAGGAGGTGAGGTGCGGCTGCGTGAGACCGGGGCTGTGTGGGCCTGGAGCGGAGTGGCCGGCTGCTGTCTCGGCCCTCAGGAGAATGGACGGGAGGTAATCGAAGCCGCAGGAGTGGAGCTATCTGGGGCCCTGCCGCTGCGCTCCGCCCGCCACGCTGTGTGGGGCGCTGCCGAGCCTGCCTGCGCCCGACCGTGGAGGAGGAGACCCACGCGGCGCGAGTGCCATTTTGTGAACACTGGCGGAGACGGACGAGAGACTGGCCGTTGCGGTGCTTGGTGGGTGCCGGACTGTGGCTGGGCCCGCGCTGATACACGCTTGCTGAGGTGGAGGTCGGTGGCCGTGGTGGTGAAACCTGCGGACGAGACGAGCGCCGAGGAGACCGCTGTAAGTACGCCGCGGACCGCGACTACCTATGCTGAGGGCGGCCTGATTGGGTGCGGACCTGCACTAAGCCACGGAGGGGCCTGAACATACCACGCCGTCCCGGTACCTGACCTGGAGATTGCCGGACAGGGGACGCAGCTGGGTCATGCCAAGCCGGGGGGTATCCGAGCCGTGCCAATCATACTCCTGTGGACACTGGCGGCCGAGGAGGAGGTGGCATTGAGGCTCCGCGAGTGGTCACAGGTGAGGGATCGTGGGGCTGCCTGTGACTCGTCCAACCGCTCCCGCGCCGCCCCGCGAGGTGGGGACTGAGGCGACCCAGCTGGCGAGGGTGCCTGGATCGGGGCGGCGCCGCTCGGTGGCCCTATCCTGCCGCTCGGGACTTCACGCTGCGCCCCTGCAGATCTGGAGCCATAGGAGTGGAGTTGGTGCAGGGGGGCTGCTACACACCGGGGGGCGAGGCCGGTGCATCAGGCGCCGTCAACTACATACTGCCATACCGGACTGTCGTAGTGGAAATCTCCCCATAAGTGTTCGCGACGGGCTAGTCGCCATGGGGGGGAAGAACGAGGCGAAACAGTCCAGGCTCACTTTTGACCACAAGCGACAGGCCAAGCAACAGGCGGCGGACCAGGAGGCGGCGGAGTCTACCTCGCAGGGGATGGGGCCTGAGGGCGAATACCACGCCCTGATGCTGGAGGTTCGGTCTAGCCTAAAGAGTATTGATGCCAAACTAGACGCCATGGCCTCACAGCTAGAGTCTGTCAAACAACAAGTGGACTCACACGAAACACGGCTAGACAGCCTAGAGAACGAACGCACTGAATGCTGTGAGTTCAGACGTGAAACCAAGCAACACCTCACGTTCGTTGACAAAGAACTGGAATTCCTCCGGGCCAAGACCGATGATTTAGAGGCCAGGTCCCGCAGATCCAACATTCGAATCACGGGCATACCAGAGACGACGAACATGGGCAAAATGGAACTGTATGTGTCAGGGTTGCTCCATGAACTTTTTGATCCGGCGCTATCCCCGATGTTCGCGGTTGAGAGGGCACACAGGTCGTTGGGGAAGAGGCCAACGGTGGGGGCGGCGCCGCGCCCTATCCTGGCTAAGATCCTTAACTTTCAAGACAGGGACCTCATCTTACGCCTTGCTCGTGAAAAGGGGAAAATTGAACATAAAGGAAATAACATCTCCTTTTACCCGGATTTCACTCCTTTGGTGCAGGCTGCCCGGAAGGAATTTTTACCTGCCAAAAAGCTGTTACTACAGGCTACCGTCCCATATGCACTGCTATATCCAGCTAAGCTGAGGGTGACGCATGAGGGCACCACACACTACTTCACCGAGGCAAAGGAGGCGTTAAAGTTTGCTAAGCGGCTCGGAGGGGCTGCGGCTAGACGCACGTCGCCACGTGTAGAGATGGAAGACGGTCGCCTGAGTGACAATGACTGACCAGGGTGTGGGTGGGCGGCGTGCGCCACCCATGCTGTACATTGTGTTTTATACGTGCGGGGCCGTTCCCTTCCCGCCGGTGGCCACTCTTGTTGCCCAGTTTCCAGTTTCTGAAGGGACGCGGGAGGCCTGCCCCTGGTGTGTGCACTTTGATTCCCGAACTGCAATTCCTCGGCAAGGCGAGGGACACGGATGTGATGTGGGGTTCACTATGGTGCAGCCACCCTGTGAAAGCGGGGGAGTACGTCTGGAGCACCACGCCCCATGGGGTGTCTCCCATCGTTTGTGGGTGTCAGTTGCACACACGTTTGGCGTGTACCTGTTGGGGATCTGTCACAACCTGATTGGGGGGTTGGTGAGGGTGGGGGGTGGCGGGGGGAGTTGGGGTTGTTAAAGTTTGGTATGTTTTGGTACGATGGCTTGTATTCTTCGCAGTTTATCACTATGAAACCACACGCAGGGCACAGGCTATACCTTGGAGCTGCGATACAGTGTAGGTGCAGGGGCGATAGTTCAGTGACATAACCTGACTGATGGGATGGCGAACGTTAGGTTATTGACGTGGAACATTAAGGGCTCGGGGACTACAAAAAGGCTCGGCTCATGCAGGGGTATCTCGCTCGACACAAGGTAGATATCTGCTTTCTGCAGGAGACGCACTTATCCTCCACACCCTCACATCGGCTGAAGCACTCACGTTGGGCGTGGGTGTACTCCGCTGTTTATTCGAATTATGCCAGAGGGGTGGCCATACTCATACGGGCCGGGCTGGATTGGAAGGAACACCACACTCTATTGGACAAAGAGGGCCGATATGCTATCACCCATGGTGTGCTGCAGGGGAGGGAGATTGTATTGGCTGCAGTGTACGGACCTAACATCGATGACCCCGACTTCTTCAGGGAGCTATGGGCACAGATCATGCTATTAGATTGTTCCACGATTATTCTTGGTGGGGATTTTAATGTAGTACTGGAGGATGCGGTGGATCGCAGGGGTGCGGGAGGGCCAACACAGGCCGTTTTCAATATTATGACTGAGGGTTTGTTGTCGGATATATGGAGAGCTAGGCATCCTACTGACACTGTGGGGACTTGCATAACGAGCCAGCATGCGGCGTGGTCCCGTCTAGATTACTGGTTGGTCTCGCCGGATGTGGCGTCCTGGGGGGTTGAGGTAGACATTCAAGCACGGTCACTCTCTGATCACGCCCCTTGCTCGCTAGGGATTAGGGTACCTGATGCCCCTACCCGCGCGTTCTCCTGGCGGCTGCCCCAGCATGCGCTTACGGACTCTGCTTTCACCGAAGAAATTAGGGAGGACATTGTGAAGTATTTTGAAACCAACACGGGGTCAGTGTCTACCGAGGCGTCCCTCTGGGACGCATTTAAGGCGGTGATCCGAGGCCAGTGTATCTCCAGGCAGGCCGGGGTTCTCAAGGCCATTCGCGGGACTCTGGGCCGGTTGGAGGGGGAGCTATGAGGGTTAGATGTGAGATTTTGCGCTGACCCGTCACCCACACTGGCGGCCCAAATGAAGTCTAAGCTCCTAGAGTTCAGAATCGAGGCGCAGTGCGAGGTGAAGTTCCTAGGTAAACAGGCGGAGGCCCGTTGTTACGGTGAGGGAGATAGACCGAGTAGGACCTTGGCGCGGCTGATCTCTCCGCGAGCGCAGTCCCAATTTATAACCTCCATAAAGGACGAGGGGGGTGAGCTCCGGTTAGGGCACGATGCAGTTCTGACTGCTTTCGCCCAGTTCTACTCGACCCTTTACACTTCCAGACAGACCACAGTTCCGGAATCCCTAGATGCATTCCTTGACTCGATCGCCATTGTCTGGTTTAGCGACCACCACCGCCGATACATGGATGTCCCGTTCACTGCCCGGGATGTGGCGCAGGTGATAAAGAGCATGCCCGCGCACAGGGCCCCTGGCCCTGACGGCCTGACCACCACCTTCTATAAAACGTACGTCGACGAACTGGCCCCCAGGCTTCTCTCGGTATTTGCAGAGGCCCAGGAGACTGGCTCCCTACCGGACTCGATGCGGGAGGCACTCATAATCACACTGCTGAAGCCTGACAAGGATAGCCAGCTGTTAGACTCGTACCGTCCACTCTCCCTTATTAACGTGGACGTCAAAATCTACGCTAAACTGATTGCAGACAGGCTTCAACCCTTGTTACCGATGGTGGTGCTGCCCGATCAATCGGGGTTTATCCCCGGCCGAGCTACGTCCCACAATTTGCGAACGATTTTTTCAGTAGTGCACTACCTACACCCCTCAATACAGGCGGCGGTCATTTTCTTAGACGCCACGAAAGCGTTTGACTCGCTAGAGTGGCCCTACCTGTTTCGGATTCTTGGTAGAATGGGATTTAGTCCCCTCTTCATAAACCTGATACGGCCCCTGTATGCCGCTCCCAGAGCGCGGGTGCGAGTAAATGGGCTGATCTCCCAGCCATTTGGCATATCACGCGGGACCAGGCAGGGATGCCCTCTGTCCCCTCTACTTTTTGCCATCGCCATGGAGCCTCTGGCGGCTCGGGTCCGCCAACACCACACAGCCCGAGGTATAGGCTTCAGCTCCCGTAGCTTGCTAATTTCCCTGTACGCAGACGATGTGACACTATATGTCAACAACCCCGCCGTGAACCTGAGCCCGATGCTAAGGGAATTCGTCCGGTTTGAGGGACTGGCGGGAGTAGCTATCAACTGGTCCAAATCTGTTGCGTTCCCTTTGACGGATGCCACCTCGGAGGTGACCTCGGACTATCCCCTGCGCTGGGAAACTGACTCGGTCAAGTACCTGGGGGTCTGGATAAGCCGTAACCTGAACGACTTGTGGACGCTTAATTTCGGCAGGGCGGTAGACTGGTTGGAAGGGAAAGTTGAACTCTGGAATAAGCTCCCCCTGTCTTTGGTTGCACGGATCGCCCTTGCAAAAATGGTGGTCCTTCCTAAGTTTTTGTACCTATTTGTGAATGTACCTGTGCCCCTGACGGCGCATTTCCACGCCCGGGTGCGGTCACTGCTGTTGACGCTGGTTTGGGCTGGGGGCCAGGCTAGATGTTCCTGGGCGCTGCTCACCCTTCCGTTGCGACAGGGCGGATTGGGGGCCCCAGACATGGCGTTATACGCACTGTGCGCGCAGGCGCAATTTCTACACTTCTGGGCTTTCCCCACTCCCTACCAACCGCATATTGCAGTGGAGACGGCAGTGGCAGCTCCTTTGCCCCTCAGTGTGGCATTATACGGCAAGTCGTCCCGCCCCTCCGGGGATGTTGACATGGTGGCCTTGCTTCGCTGGACATGGCGGGAACTGGGGAGGCGGGCGCGTCTCCCTCTCCTGTATGCGCCGGCTGCTCCCCTAAGAGGCAACCCTTTGCTTCCCTGCCTGCAAGACAGAGGGGGGGCCGTAGTGATTAGAGGGAAAACCCTGCGCACCTTCGCCGACATATACCCAGGGGGAACCTTCGGGGTTCCCGCGGAGGGCGAGACTGACTCGCAAGGGACCTTTACTGATCCTTTTACCTTGCACCAGCTTAGAGAATCCTGTAAAACGCTATGGCCTCAATTCCCGGAAGAGCCCCCACAACTCCAGGCATTACAAAATTTACTCTCGGAAGCTTCTCCCAAAAAACTGGTATCCCGGTTATATAACTGCATGCAAGAACAAGCCCCTGTCGTTGTACCTTCCTCGCTAAATGCGTGGAACGCGGATCTGGAGACCCCTTTGTCTGAAGAGCAGTGGGCCTTTTGTTGTGGGCAATTGAAGGAACTATCACCTAATTATAGGCTGCGCCTGGTGCATTTTAAGTTCTTGCACAGATACTATCGCACACCGAGATTGTTGCATCGTATGGGCCTCAGGGAGGATGACAACTGTTGGAAGTGTGGGGCCGAGCGGGCTACTTTCATGCATGTGCCATGGAGCTGCCCGCGCCTAGAGGAATACTGGGTGAATATCTTCACGGCCATCAATCAAATCCTCCGTAGAACCGACACGCCGACGCCACAACTAGGGCTGCTGGGATATGTCCTAAATACCCCTCCAAAGACTAGGAAACTACATGCGCTATTGCTCTTATATGCTAAGAGGCAGGTGGCGGTGCGCTGGGGCCGTAAATCCGTGCCTAAATTTGCAGAGTGGGTGAAAGATGTTACGTATGGGAATGCACAACTGGAATGTTACTGGGAGTCGATGCCGACCGCTTCCCGTCCCAGGGACATCTGGGAGCCCTTTCTGCAGTGGACCCGGGAGGGGGCGGGCTCCCCCGGCTCTCCACGATCCCTGTCTGGGGAGGTTTCTGATGACATGGGTTGAGGGGGCTGGGGGCGGTGGGAGGTTAGCCTCTGATAATGGGCTCTAGCCTATTTTACAACCATCGGCAGCCGCCTGAGCGTGTATGTGTGGAGACGGGGCATTGTGGGGGGTGGGGTGATTTGCCAGTTGGGGTCCGATACACACAGGGGATCGTCACTGCTGTCTGCCACTTAATATTGGTTGCTCCCTTTGCAGGTTTCGCTCCTCAATTGCCAAAAGTGAACTGTTTGGGTACTGCTGCTTTCCATCTGTACCAGTGTTTGTGTTGGTTATGGTTATGTAAAAGTGTATTTGGGTGTAATATGAAAACTGAGCATTGTATTCACGCTGATTTACAGTCATTGATTTGTTCGGACATAGCCTGCTGTTGCGGGAGCTTGGTGCAAATATAACTGTAATGTCATTGACTTGCTGACCTGAATAAACAAATATAAAAAAAAAAAAAAATAACCTAAAGATCAAAAAAAAAAAAAAAAAAAACTCTGTCCTCTCGGAGTACATCGAACAGAACTCCATTCTGGATTCCTCTCAACATGGCTTCCGAGCGCGTCATGGGAGAGAGTCTGCACTGTTGGCAGTAACAGAAGCTATTAGGGATAGTTTGGATAGGGGTGACTCAGCGGCTTTGGTCCTTTTGGATCTAAGTGCCGCCTTCAACACCATTTCACATGCAATTTTACTAAGTCGTTTGCAGGAAATCGGTGTTGAGGGTGAGGCTTTGGGCCGGTTCCACTCCTTCTTAGAGGAAAGGTCCTTCCAAGTGACCATGCCTCCGTTCCATTCCCAGGAGTTTGCTCTGCATCAGGGAGTACCACAGGGCTCAGTTTTGAGCCCCCTTTTGTTTAACATCTATGTCCGCCCCCTGGCTGCGGTAGCAAAAAATAGAGGGCTTGTGTTGGTGTTTTACGCTGATGACACCCAACTGCTGATCTCCTTCTCTAAGAATTGTGATGCCAATCTGGGGAAATTCAAGGAGGATCTTCTAGCAGTGGCGGACTGGATGGCGGCTAACTTTTTGCAGCTTAACGCCAGCAAATCTGAGATTTTACTGTTCGGGAAGGACCGGGAATTATGGTCCGGACAGTGCTGGCCTGAGCGTCTTAAACCTGCGCCCTTTCCCAAAAAGGTTGTGAAGAACTTAGGGATATGGTTTGATCAGGGTCTGACTTTGAAACGCAATCTAAAACAGTGTCTGGGGTGTGTTTTGGGCTCTTACGAGGTTTAAGACCCGTGATAGGCTTCTTTCCCCCCAAAGTGCGACAAACCATAGCCCAGGCCCTAATTCTGTCCAGGCTGGACTATGGAAATGTTCTATACTTGGGCGCTAATAAGGCCAGTATCAAGCGTCTGCAGAGGGTCCAGAATGCTGCTGCGCGGCTGCTGGTAGCACTCCCAAAGTCTAGCTCAGTGGCCTTTCTGCTCCCTAAGCTACACTGGCTGCCTGTAGAAAAACGCATCCAGTTTAAGGCTTTATGTGTGGCGCACAAAATCCTGTCTGGTCAGGCCCCTGTGGGCTTGTCCAACTTACTCAAGTTGTATGTTCCTCTACGCCTATTGAGATCGGCTGGCTGCGCCCTGGTCTGCACCCCTCGTGTCTTCAAAGCCAGAGCAGGCGGCCGTTCCTTTCGGAATTTAGCCGCCAAACTCTGGAACTCATTGCCTGTTTCTATCAGAGTAATTCAGAAGCACTTGGCCTTTCGCAAAGCCATAAAAACCTGGCTCTTTTCTTGCTTGGTTAAATCTATATCTGTTTAGCTTTTATTCTGCTCTGTCTCCGGGACGTTGGTCTTGGTTGGGGTCGCGCTGGGACGCCTCGTTGCTGTGGCAGCCATGCGCGTTACAAATCGGACTAATAATAATAATAATGTGGTTTTTTCGTGTACAGAAAAATAAACAAACTGGGCAATGTATCTCGTCAAGATCCAGCTCCTGACCCACTATTCCCAATCAATATAAATACAATGAGATTTCTTTATTGATTTTGTATGTACACTGTAAATGCACCCACTACCACAGTGGAATTCAATACAGGATTTTAGTAATTAGAATAGATCGCAAAGGTGCACCTCATGTGTTTTTGCACGGGAACGCCTACTCTGCATCTCATTATCAGCACTTTAATGCAACTAAAGTAGAGATAAATCTAACACACTATACAGAAGCTGGTGCAAACTGCAGACATCACCAGTATTCCCGCGATAACTGCCCCAAAATTTAACAGCATGGTGGACACCACCAAATAACAGTAATCAGAACGTTAAAGAGTGACACAGCACTTAAGTAACAACCAAAAACTTTATTGAAATTTAAAAAACTCAACACAAAACAACAAGGTGAAAGACTCCTGTCGGGTCCATCAATGTAGATGACACAGCCTGGAAAATAAAGCACAAAATAAGGGCGTGTGTACTGCGCATATCAGAGGAGTGAGACACAGAGAAAGAGAGAAGGGAAAAAAACGCCAGAGAGAAAAAGAGAGGGAAGGAAAGAAAGGGAGAAGGGAGAGAGAGATAGAAGGAAATGAAGGAAGAGAGTGAGAGAGAGAGAGTGAAGAGAGGGAAATGAGAGAGAGAGAGAGACATTGCCACCCCTGCGCAGCCATGACCAAATAATTACCTGCTGCCACCGGAGTGTCTACCAGTGGGCACTCCACGTGCCCATCAAAGCTCCACGGGCTGGCAGATCTCACACAGGTCGCTGAGTCCTGAGTCATGAATGGCAGAGACCACATCATCTTCTCCGCGGCCCGGCAGATCTCACACATGTCGCTGAGTCCTGAGTCATCAATGGCGGAGACCACATAAGCTTTTGGGGCCGCTAACCCTGTGCAACACAAGTCAGCGCCACGTGGTGGTGGGCCGCTGACGGCCATACAACTTTGGGTGCGACAAGCCCTGTGCAACTCAAGTCGGAACCACGTGGTGGTAGGCCCCTGACGGCCCCATCAGCTTCGGGTGGCACTAACCCTGTGATAGTCAAGTCCGTGCTACGTGGTAGTAGGCCCCCGACAGCCATGCAGCTCAGGGTGCGACTAACCCTCTGCGCAACTCTTTATGGACTCTTTATGATTCAGACCCGTGGAGCGTCCGCCATCCAGTCACCACCGTCAATAAAGGATGTGACGTTGTCGATGTATTATATTTGCGTGGTCACATGGCCTGTGCCGCATGGGTGTGATGTGTGTGCAAACCTGCCCTCAGGGAGTGGCCGTGACATGTTGACAACTAGAGCACTGACCTGCACACCAACAGCGAGTACGCCTGCATCAGGTAACTATGTGGGGGTGTGAAAACGTGTTTTCTCAATGGATTTTCAATAGGAAACTTTAGACAAGGCTATAGGTCAAACTGCTGAACGGAATTACGCCAAATTTGGCAGGGAGCAAGGTCTTGGTCCAGAAAGCGGGCTTTCTCGCATCGAGTGAAAATATAAAAGAAAGGTCTCGGGGGCAATTTAATATACCGGAGCTTTGTTTCTGCAAGATAACTCTTTCACGCTGCCTCTGCCCAACATCACCACTTCGCAGCTATGCCGTTAGAAGCAATTCTGTCGGCTCGTAGCTGTCTCCCTTTACGAGCTAGTACGCTACTGTGCCTGTACCTCTGCGAACTACTACGGTACTGTTCCTTTGGGAGCGGACGGATCGTAATACTGTGTCTGTGAGTCGAGCGGACAGGCCGCAGTTGTCCCTCTGCGAGTCTGGGTGCGAACTGTTCATAACTCACACTACTTAAGCACTGACATACCATTTTGTGATTCAGTACGTCAGCTGGCATCTGTCTGAGGCATTTCTGAAAACAAATCGGAGTTCTTTCTGTGAGAGATACCCCTTTCACGTTGCCTCTCCCCACATCAGCAGGTAACGCACCCTCTTCCCACATTACCAACATACACTCAACAACCTTCTTGGGCCCGGAAGTGTCCGTGTGTGGTTGGACAAACAAGAATCTTAGTCTTGTATAGGTTTACATATGAAACATTTTATTTAAAGAAAACAACAACAAATACAACTGAAGGGAGTCTGGTGCTGTGGTCGCTACCACGAAGTTGGGGTCACTGCCATTCAGGACTCGGGACACAGTTCCACATGTGAGATTGGCTTGTGTTGAAGAGGGTTAGTGGCACCACGTGTTGCCGGCTTGTGTTAAACAGGGTTAGTGGCACCTCTTGTCGTCGGCCTTGAATATGGAAATATGCCAAACAGATCGAAGGGAGTCTGGTGCTGTGGTCACTGCAACTGACTTGGGGTCACTGCCATTCAACACTCAGGACACAGTTGAAACATGTGGGATCGGCTTGTGTTGAACAGGGTTAGTGGCACCACATGTCGTGGCTTGTGTTGAACAGGGTTAGTGGCACCACGTGTCAAAATTTCAAATTGCTAGCTCTGTTGCCCGCAGTGTAGACTGTTGTTGAGTGTTTGTTTGCACTTGAAGAACAATTTGTTGATTGTACTAAAGGTATAACTGATATAAAAAAAGTTCTTAAAGCAGCGATACTAAAAGGATATTATGTAGGTTTTAGGCATGTGATAGTTACTTGCCTAGTGGATTCTGTAATTAATGAATCAAGATTTAATTTTAATTGTGAGCGCTACTGATCGCAGTGTAGGCGTATCATGAAAAGATGAAATATGTATAGAATACACTGTCGAAGTGTATGAGCCTGTGATGCTGCTTGGTGCGGATGGACCGCAGTGGGAACTATGTCTCTTGCCTACTGCGTCATCTGCAATCATGACTGTATCTGAATTGTGAGTCCTGCTGACCGCAGTGTAGGCCAGAGGTAGCGGTGAGCAAGGGCCCACAGCCACATGCATAGGTTGGTGGTTGCTGCCACGGACTCGGGGTCACTGCCATTCAGGATTCAGGACACAGTTCCACATGTGGGATCTTCTTATGTTGAACAGGGTTAGTGGCACCACGTGTTGCCAGCCTTGCATATGAAAATATGTGTAACTGATCAAAGGGAGAATGCTGCTGTGGTCGCTGCCACGGACTTGGGGTCACTGCCATTCAGGACTCAGGACACAGTTACACATGTCGGATCGGCTTGTGTTGAACATGGTTAGTGACACCATGTGTCGCCGGCCTTGCATATGGAAATATGCCTAACTGATCAAAGAAAGTATGCTGCTGTGGTCGCTGCCACGGACTTGGGATCGCTGCCATTCAGGACTCAGGACACAGTTACACATGTGGGATCGGCTTGTGTTGAACAGGGTTAGTGGCACCACGTGTCGCCGGCCTTGCATATGGAAATATGCCTAACTGAGCAAAGGGAGTATACTGCTGTGGTCGCTGCCACGGACTTGGGGTCACTGCCATTCAGGACTCAGGACACAGTTACACATGTGGGATCGGCTTGTGTTGAACAGGGTTAGTGGCACCACACGTCGCCGGCCTTGCATATGGAAATATGCAAAACTGATCAAAGGGAGTATGCTGCTGTGGTAGCTGCCACGGACTTGGGGTCACTGCCATTCAGGACTCAGGACACAGTTACACATGGGGGATCGGCTTGTGTTGAACAGGGTTAGTGGCACCACGTGTCGCCGGCCTTGCATATGGAAATATGCCTAACTGCTGCTGTGGTCGCTGCCACGGACTTAGGGTCAGTGCCATTCAGGACTTAGGACACAGTTACACATGTGGGATCAGCTTGTGTTGAACAAGGTTAGTGGTACCACGTGTCACGCCTTGTGTTTAACAGGGTTAGTGGCACCACGTGTCGCCGGTCTTGCATATGGAAATATGCCTAACTGAGCAGAGGGAGTATGCTGCTGTGGTCACTGCCACGGACTTGGGATCACTGCCATTCAGGACTGAGGACACAGTTACACATGTGGGTTTGGCTTGTGTTGAACAGGGTTAGTGGCACCATGTGTCGCCGGCCTTGCATATGGAAATATGCCTAACTGCTGCTGTGGTCGCTGCCACAGACTTGGGGTCAGTGCCATTCAGGACTTAGGACACAGTCACACATGTGGGATCAGCTTGTGTTGAACAAGAATAGTGGTACCACGTGTCACGCCTTGTGTTGTACAGGGTTAGTGGCACCACGTGTTGCCGGCCTTGCATAAGGAAATATGCCTAACTAATCAGAGGGAGTATGCTGCTGTGGTCGCTGCCACGGACTTGGGGTCACTGCCATTCAGGACTCAGGACACAGTTACACATGGGGGATCGGCTTGTGTTGAACAGGGTTAGTGGCACCACGTGTCGCCGACCTTGCATATGGAAATATGCCTAACTGCTGCTGTGGTCGCTGCCACGGACTTGGGGTCAGTGCCATTCAGGACTTAGGACACAGTTACACATGTGGGATCAGCTTGTGTTGAACAGGGTTAGTGGCACCACGTGTTGCCAGCCTTGCATATGAAAATATGTGTAACTGATCAAAGGGAGAATGCTGCTGTGGTCGCTGCCACGGACTTGGGGTCACTGCCATTCAGGACTCAGGACACAGTTACACATGTCGGATCGGCTTGTGTTGAACATGGTTAGTGACACCATGTGTCGCCGGCCTTGCATATGGAAATATGCCTAACTGATCAAAGAAAGTATGCTTCTGTGGTCGCTGCCACGGACTTGGGATCGCTGCCATTCAGGACTCAGGACACAGTTACACATGTGGGATCGGCTTGTGTTGAACAGGGTTAGTGGCACCACGTGTCGCCGGCCTTGCATATGGAAATATGCCTAACTGAGCAAAGGGAGTATACTGCTGTGGTCGCTGCCACGGACTTGGGGTCACTGCCATTCAGGACTCAGGACACAGTTACACATGTGGGATCGGCTTGTGTTGAACAGGGTTAGTGGCACCACACGTCGCCGGCCTTGCATATGGAAATATGCAAAACTGATCAAAGGGAGTATGCTGCTGTGGTAGCTGCCACGGACTTGGGGTCACTGCCATTCAGGACTCAGGACACAGTTACACATGGGGGATCGGCTTGTGTTGAACAGGGTTAGTGGCACCACGTGTCGCCGGCCTTGCATATGGAAATATGCCTAACTGCTGCTGTGGTCGCTGCCACGGACTTAGGGTCAGTGCCATTCAGGACTTAGGACACAGTTACACATGTGGGATCAGCTTGTGTTGAACAAGGTTAGTGGTACCACGTGTCACGCCTTGTGTTGAACAGGGTTAGTGGCACCACGTGTCGCCGGTCTTGCATATGGAAATATGCCTAACTGAGCAGAGGGAGTATGCTGCTGTGGTCACTGCCACGGACTTGGGATCACTGCCATTCAGGACTGAGGACACAGTTACACATGTGGGTTTGGCTTGTGTTGAACAGGGTTAGTGGCACCATGTGTCGCCGGCCTTGCATATGGAAATATGCCTAACTGCTGCTGTGGTCGCTGCCACAGACTTGGGGTCAGTGCCATTCAGGACTTAGGACACAGTCACACATGTGGGATCAGCTTGTGTTGAACAAGAATAGTGGTACCACGTGTCACGCCTTGTGTTGTACAGGGTTAGTGGCACCACGTGTTGCCGGCCTTGCATAAGGAAATATGCCTAACTAATCAGAGGGAGTATGCTGCTGTGGTCGCTGCCACGGACTTGGGGTCACTGCCATTCAGGACTCAGGACACAGTTACACATGGGGGATCGGCTTGTGTTGAACAGGGTTAGTGGCACCACGTGTCGCCGACCTTGCATATGGAAATATGCCTAACTGCTGCTGTGGTCGCTGCCACGGACTTGGGGTCAGTGCCATTCAGGACTTAGGACACAGTTACACATGTGGGATCAGCTTGTGTTGAACAAGGTTAGTGGTACCACGTGTCATGCCTTGTGTTGTACAGGGTTAGTGGCACCACATGTCGCCGGACTAGCATAAGGAAATATGCCTAACTAATCAGAGGGAGTCTGGTGCTGTGGTCACTGCCATGGACTTGGGGTCACTGCCATTCAGGACTCTGGACACAGTTAAACATGTGGGATCGTTCGGCTTGTGTTGAACAGGGTTAGTGGCACCATATGTCGCCGGCTTGTGTTGAACAGGGTTAGTGGCACCATGTGTTGCGGCTTGCATTGAATTCTGCCTGAATAAGTCCACATGGTGATGACTTGTGGGTTAGTGGCACTTCTTTACAAGCTTTGAAAGAATCCTCATAGCAGTCAAAATCTCCAAGTAATTCCATTTCAGTCCTCCATGGTTTGAAGAGTTGGAGAAGAGCTAAACAGAAAAACTCCCTCTTATCTGGAGTATCACAATTTAATTTCTTGTGATTAATTACATTTCCTTTGGCATTCTTTAAGAAACATCCATCAGATCCAATTACAGCATATTTCAGATTATTTATTTTCTCTGTAACATTTTTCTAAAACTATAATGTTGCAGTATTTCATATAGACATATGTTTTCCAGGTATGGACTTCTATTTGGATAGTATGTGAGAAACAGGAATTCAGTTATCTGCAACATATTGTATGTCCATATTTGCATTGCACATCTTCAAAATTACTGGATTGTAATCATTAATGTACTTTGATTCTTCTGTTCTTTTTATATTATAAGTATTTTTGGGTGATTTTCAAATGATAGTATGCCTCACTGCTGACATAAAACTGTTCACTCTTCCTTGCGATGACTTATGGTTCAGTTAGTAGTACCTTTGGCGCTCAGCGTGTACGTACCCTGCGATGATGCGTTGTCCGGGAGGGCAGCATACGGAGCAATGTCTTTTGTCTATTGAATTCTGCCTCAGTAAGGCAACGTGTCAATGTCTTGTGGTGCACTGAGTTAGTAGTACCTTTGGCGCTCAGTGTGTACGTACCCTGCGATGATGCGTTGTCCTGGAGGGCCGCATTTGGAGCAATGTCTTTTGTCTATTGAATTCTGCCTCAGTAAGGCAACGTGTCGATGTCTTGTGGTGCACTGAGTTAGTGGCATCTGAAGTACTCAGCGTGGGCGCACCCTGCGATGATGCGTGATCCGAGAGGGCCGCACTGGAAGCAATGTATCTTGCGTACTGCACTGCGTCATCTGCAATCGCTACTCCATCTAAATTGGGAGGCCTGCTGTCTGCAGTGTAGATCAAAGACAGCAATCTGTACAGACATAAGTCTGCGGTGCTATGCCGCTGGGTTCGTAGGGGGCCTGTGTCGAGGTGAGCCGCGGTCATGGCGGCAGCCTCGTGGCAGGGTGAGGCCCGCCACTCTGGCACAGTCGTTGGTCTTCACAGTTCACAAGTGAACCACGCCCAGAGCCCCGGCCTATTTATTTACACTCCTACGCTGAAGTGGCGTACGTCGGACCAGCCCACTCCGGTTACCCTTTTGCTTACAGAGGGGGACGATACAGCTACATGACTGAGATCGTCCCTAGTGTTTGACGTAACATGGTTGGGTCCACTGTCCACAACACTACAAGCACCAGTAGTATTTGTGCACATGGAGAAGTGTGTGTTCTGCATACTGAGATGTGTCCAGCACATCACCGCTGCACTTTGCATTGTGTGCATTGTTATTCATGGGGAAATTGCTTCCTTCACATATAGTTTGTTCACACCTGTCCCAATATTCAGCTATTGTGTGGCTGAGGTGCCATGCCGTTTTCGGAAAGTTTGCTGTCTTGTTCTGCGCTGTCTCGGTGGTAGAGGGGGGGAGTCCTGGGGGTGGTGGTGGGTGTTGTGGCGTTCTTGGGTGTCGGAAATGCTTCATCAGTAGGTCTATGATATGTGTTGGTCTTCAGATGTGGCTCTGGACTGGGCTCCCTTTCATACTGTATGTAGTTGTTTAATATTTAAAATCAAGAAGACATTAAATAATATATAAAAAAATACAAAAACAATTTTTAGGATATTAAAGTTACAAAATATCATTTTTTTTTTCAAAATTAGCATTTAAAAAACCTTTGAAATTCACTGAAAAAACCATAGGTTTCAGGGACGTTATAGTTACTTGGACAATGGACTCATATAAAACCATAGAAATGTGCCCGTTATAGTTAGTTGAGCTAACTATAACTCGCGTGCCCGCAATGCACTGGTGATGACGTCACATATTACATCTCTCATGACATGGTCAGTGACATCACTCATGACATCACTGATGACATCTCAAATGGCATCACTGATGACATCATCTACATGATAGTCTGACACACCTCCTCACACTCTAATATAGCCTTTAAAACACGTACTCTAAAATACAGACTACCATTTCGAAACCATAGACACACCAATAGCAGATACTAGCTACCCATCCACTGATTCCTATGTATATATTGTGAGCTAGACATACACTCATACAGTAACTCATACATGCTGTCACTCATCATTACATCAGTATAATATCCACTCATACTCCTATATATATATTCACACAGTGCTACGGATCAAAAGCGTTACTCACACATCTACTCAGTCATGCCAAAAATCAATCACACACCCATGTACGCACTTATGCAGATATATACACACCACCTGACTTATTTATACACACACCACCTCCCTTATTTATATAGATACTAACACATACTTACTCTCTTATACAATCACTAATACAAGTACACATTCATGTATGTAGACACTCACCAACCCATGCACCTGCTTACACACCAACTGAGAGACTAATATAGACATTCACACAGTTTAGTCACTAACCCATGCATTCAGTAACATACGTTCAATCAGAGACTTATACAGTCAGTCATGCATCTACTAAATAATCCATTCAGGCACTTCTACATCCACTCATTCTTCAATAGACCTTGGCATAGATATATATGAAAAAAATTTAAACTTTACAGAAACACACATTCACTGGATGATGTCATCAGTGATGTCATTTGAGATGTCATCAGTGATGTCATGAGTGATGTCACTGACCATGTCATGAGTGATGTAATATGTTACGTCACCACCAGTGTATTACGGGTGCGCGAGTTATAGTTAGCTCAACTAAATATAACGGGCGAATTTCTAAGGTTTTTTAACTGCTAATTTCTAACTATAACGTGTCTGAAACCTATAGTTTTTTCAGTGAATATATATATATATTCAACACAAACAAATCTGAGATAATCACAATTCATATTTTAAGCAAAAAAATATATAAGTCTTCATATTCATTCATCTTCTGATGTTTATTCTTATTTTCATTGTTGAAATTAACATATAGATATCACAGTAATGCCTTCACAGTAATGCCTTCTTATTTTCTTTGTGGTCAGGTTTACATATAGATATCACAGTAATGCCAACAAGTGTTTCGCGCACACTGCGCTTCTTCAGGGCTCAATTTAGTAGCTAATCTCACTTCTTGCCTTGTTTTTTGGAAAAAGTTCTCCATGAATTAGTTGAATCTCCGTTTCCTAGGTATAGGTTCCTTGATAATTCATGTATGATTATTTCACAGCTAAACAGATCTTCAAAGTAAATGTTTTTTCATGGTCAGTACTCAATCTATTGTTCCTTGATAAGATAGGTCGCCGCTGTCCTTCTGTCGACAGAAGAATTTCATTGGTTTTTTACGAGTGAAATATCCACCTAACTATAACATGTGTGAAACCTATGGTTTTTTAAGTGAATTTGCAAGGTTTTTTAAATGCTAATTCCTAACTATAACGTGTGTGAAACCTATGGTTTTTTCAGTTAATTTGTACGGTTTTTTAAATGCTAAGTTATGTATGTATTATTATTTTTTTTTATATTTATTTTACATAAAACTATGTATTAAATTTTTTTTAATGGTTTTTTACTGCGGTTTAAAAAAAAATTGTATTATTTTTTTCTGCCTTCGGGGTCCTTCAGGGACCCCCTGACAAAGGCTAGGGGGTCAGGAACTCTCTACCCTGCCCCCTTTTCACGTTCGCCACCTTCCTTTTCCTCTCTCGCACTGAAAACAAACAAAATGGCGGCCGACACTTCCTTATTTCGACCGATTCGAACGTTGACTGACATGTAACCACCAATCAGAATTACGCTCGCGCACGTTGCACGCACGGTGCGCGGCTATAGATATGTATGTGCTTTTAACTGCAATTTTCTCAGAAACTACTGAACAGATTGACTCCATATATGCAAAAGGCACATCCCTGACCTGAGGACTACCTCTATGCCAAATTTCAAGTAATTCTGTTCAGCCGTTCGGGCTGTACCTTCGACTAAAGGTCCTATGGGAAAATGCATGGGGAAAACGCGTTTTGGGACCCCCCTTTTTTCTCGGCCCCCGCTTGACGAATCCCCCCGAGACTTTCAGGGTAGGAGCTGAGCGGAGCGCCCCATTAGTTTTGAAAATTTCGCGAAGATTCGTCAACCGGCGCCAAAGTATATCAAAATAGAATTTTGAGATTTCCTATGGAAACACGGTCCTAAGTATAACTATCTACTGGCGACCGCCAGTAGATAATATATATATATATATATATATATATATATATATATTACCTACTGGCGGTCGCCAGTAGGTAGTTATAGTTAGGACCACGTTTCCATAGGAAATCCGCAACATTCTATTTTGAATAACTTTGGCGCCGGTCGACGAATCCTCGCAAATTTTTCAAAATAGGTGGGGCGCTACGCTCCGCTCCTACCCTGAAAGTCTCGGGGGGATTCGTCAAGCGGGTGCTGAGATAAAAGGGGGGTCCCAAAACGCGTTTTTCCCATGCATTTTTCCATAGGACCTTTAGACAGGGCTACAGCCCGAACGGCTGAACAGAATTTAATGAAATTTGGCAGAGAGGTAGTCCCCAGGTCAAGGAAGTGCCTTTTGTAGGTTTGGTGTGAATCTGTTCAGTAGATTCTGAGAAAATAGCCTTTAAATATATATATATATCTGAGCCAGCTTACGGTGCGCTTACGGTGCGCTTACCGTACGCGTACGGTGAAGTGCGCGAGCGCGATTCTGATTGGCCGTTAGATCTTAGTAAACATTCGAATCGGTCTAAACCAGGAAGCGGCGGCCGCCATTTTCTCCCTCGGACTCTGACAGGGGGTTGAAAAACAAAGTGAAAAAAACATGTAAAGGGGCTGTTTAGACACCTCCCAAGCACCTAGCCATGTCGAGGGAGTCCTCAACGATCCCCCTAGTGAAAAAAAGCAATTTTATATTTTTCGAAAATTTCGCAGATTAGGCTTACCGTACGCGTACGGTAGCAAATTTAAAAAAAATACCCACATTCTCCCCACCCCGTGTGCAACTGGTGCCCGAAGGGCACCAGTTGTGCATTGCTTATTAAAACAGTACAAAACATATATTTTACCTGTCACAACGATGCTCATCATATGTTTCCTCCATGTGCGCACGGTGCGCGAAGCGCATCGTGCGTTCAGGGCCCATCTAGCGTAACGTGGACACGCGGTGCGCGAAGCGCACCGCGTGCTCACTGTGCGCGCACGGTGCGCGAAGCGCACCGTGCGCGCACGGAACGAACTGCGTTAAGTGGGCGTGCACGCCACAAATGGCGTAAAGTAACTTAGCATTTAAAAAACCGTACAAATTCACTGAAAAAACCATAGGTTTCACACACGTTATAGTTAGGAATTAGCATTTAAAAAACCTTGCAAATTCACTGAAAAAACCATAGGTTTCACACATGTTATAGTTAGCTGGACATTTTACTGATAAAAAACCAATGAAATTCCCCCGTTATAGTTACTGTAGGCAACTATAACTCACGCGACCGTAATCCTCTGTGTCTTTATGAAAAAAAAATATTTGTAATATATGTATAGCTAAAATTTAATGGAAGAAGACATGGGCAAATAAGTGTCTAAATACAGTATTAGCATCAGCAGAGGATTACGGTCGCGTGAGTTATAGTTGCCTACAGTAACTATAACGGGGGAATTTCATTGGTTTTTTATCAGTAAAATGTCCAGCTAACTATAACATGTGTGAAACCTATGGTTTTTTCAGTGAATATATATATATATATATATATATATATATATATATATATATATATATATATATATATATATATATATATATATATATATATATATATATATATATTCATTCACTGGAAAAAACCATAGGTTTCAGGCCTGATATAGCTAGGAATTAGCATTTAAAAAACCTTAGAAATTCACTGAAAAAACTATAGGTTTTAGGGGTGTTATAGTTAGCTGGACATTTCACTCGAACAAAACCATTGAAATTCCTCCGATATAGTTAGTTCTACTAACTACATCTCGCGCACCCGCAATCCACTGCTGATGATGTCACATATTACATCATTTATGACATGGTCAGTGACATCACTGATGACATCTCAAATGACATCACTGATGACATCATCCAGTGAATGTGGTTTGGTTCGTTATTTAAATATGTATTATATATATATATCAATTTGCATTGAAGAATGAGTGGATATATAAATATAAATATCTGGATGGATGATTTAGTAGCAGTGTGATTGACTGTTTACTTGACAAATTTATAGTGTCTCACTAAATATATTGGATAGTGACTAAACTGTGTGAATATCTGTATCACTTTGTCAGTTGTTGTGTAAACTGCTGCACTAGTTGGTTACTAGCTACGTGAAAGTCTATATTATTTATTGATTAGTTAACTGAGTATTTGTATGGGAGAGTGAATGTGTGTGTGGTTCGGTGGGGGGTGTGTGACTGCCCAAAGATGTGTGAATAGTTGATTCAGTAGGTATATGAAGTTAAATCTACATGTTCTAACAGTTGTTTGGGTGAGTGAATATCTTTATGGGTGTGGCGATGAGCAAATATATGTCTCAATGGTACATGTCCAACAAACTAGAAAAATAAAAGCCAGTGTATGTGTCAGTTGTTGTATATAAATAAGTATACATAAGACTCAGTGATTGTATGAGTGACTGTATGGATAACTGCATAGTTGTAATAGTGATTTTATAACACACTAATATGAGCTATTATCTATATAAATAGATGAAGTGGTGTTTTTATAAGTGTATAGCTAACTAAAAGTAAGTATGATCCATTGTTTGCATAAGTGAGTAGGATGACTTCATAAGTGATTAGGATGTGTGCTGGTGTGTAATGTCGATATAGGTGTATAAGTATATTTGATAGTGTTCTATTGATCATTGACAGCATGTATGAGTGAATCTATAGGTAAGTGATTAGATGTGTGTATAGATCTAGGAATCTCTGAGTGGGTGTTTAGAAACTTGTATTGGTGTGTCAATGGTTTTAAATATGGCAATCTGTATTTTACAGTGAGTGATGAAAGGTTATACTAGTGTATGATGATGTGTATCTGATTGTCACATGGATGATGTCATCACTGATGTCATCAGTGATGTCAGTTGAGATGTCATCAGTGATTTCACCATGTCATGAATGATGTAATATGTGACATCATCAGCAGTGAATTGCGGGTGCGCGAGATGTTGTTTAGTACAACTAACTATAGCGGAGGAATTGCAATGATTTTGTTCGAGTGAAATGTCCAGCTAATTATAACACCCCTAAAACCTATTGTTTTTTCAGTGAATTTCTAAGGTTTTTTAAATGCGAATTCCTAACTATATCAGGCCTAAAACCTATGGTTTTTTCAGTGAATTTTAAAGGTTTTTTAAATGCTAATTCCTAACTATGTCAGGCCTGAAACCTATGGTTTTTTCAGTGAATTTCAAAGGTTTTGTAAATGACAATTTTTAATGTATTAATTGTTATACTGATTTGTTTTTTACTGATTTACTACATTGTTTAAACTGTTTATTTTTAGATATTTTATTTTTTTAATTACATTATACATTACAATACAAAATATACTTTCTCAGAATGAATTACTTTAGTTTAAATACTTTGCAAATAGGCAATAGACTTTTAAGTACAGTAGTTACAGTTGTTGCAATGGGCAACACAATTTCAAACACAAAGCAACATTGAGCTCAATGTGAATTTCTAGTCAAATGCAATTAGTTACTTTATGGATTACTTTTCTAACCACAGGACTGGATCCTAGATTCAGTCCTTGGACATCTCCTGTAAACAGTTGAGTAAAAGTATTTTGGTTACAGTAGTGATTTTTAAGGATTATTATTGTATTTTAAAAGTTGACACATCGAAAAATGTTCACATAGAATCACCAATGTTATCCTATGGCAGAAAATTCACTTAGCAGGTAAGTAGAGTTATCGTTACTTTTTCTTACTCAGTGGTGGATCCTGGATCCATCACTGGCCAATCTATTGTAAACAGTTGAAAGAATGTGTTTAAGACATACAGACGATTTTTTAGGAATATTTTTAGTTTGTGAAAATAGACACTTGAAACTTTTCTGCTCAAAACCACACAATGGATTCCTATGGAAGGAAATACAAGTTACTGGTAAGTACGCTTAGAATTACTTTTCAGGGTCAGTGCTGGGCCAAAAGATGCAACACTGGGTTCTCTCCTGATAACAGGTGAGTAAATCGGAATTCGTAGTTCGGCTGATTGTAGAGGAATATTTGTACGTTTCAAAATTGGACAGAAAAACTTTTCTGGTGAAAACCACACAATGGATTCCTATGGAAGGAAATACAAGTTACTGGTAAGTATGCTTAGAATTACTTTTCAGGGTCAGTGCTAGGCTAAAAGATGCAGCACTGGGTTCTCTCCTGATAACAGGTGAGTAAATCGGAATTCGTAGTTCGACTGATTTTAGAGGAATATTTGTACAATGGTGAAGGAAGGGGGCGTGGCCTGAGGTGACGTGTGCAAACACGCCCTGTGGTGCATTTTAAGTTGGGGAATTAATTCCTCTTCAATCCTGCGGTCCCCTGGGGGCCAACTAGCCCACCAGGTACCTCCAGTATGCGCCAGGGAGCTGCGTTGCAGAGAGGTGTTCAGAGGCCATGCCCCTTTTTACAACACTCTGCAACACAGCTCTGTGGCGCTTACTAGAGGTACCTGGTGGGCTAGTTGGCCCCTAGGGGACCTCTGGATTGAAGAAGAATTAATTCCCCAACTTAAAACGTGCCACAGGGCGTGTTTTCACACATATCACCTCAGGCCCCGCCCCCTACCTTCACCACTGTGCAAACGCGCCCCGTGGCGTGTTTTAAGTAGGGGTTTTAAGAGGGGGGCAGTCCCCAGGGCTGGGGGGGCCTGATAGCCCCCACCCCAATTTATTTCAAGCCCCGGGGGGTGGCGGTCCCCGGGGCGGGGGGGGGCTGAGAGCCCCCAACCCATGTTGAAGAAGCCCCGGGGGGTGGCGGTCCCCGGGACTGTGGGGGGGCCATGAGCCCCCCGCATATACTATCTTCGAGCCCCAGGGGGTGGCGGTCCCCGGGGCAGTGTGGGGGGGATTGGGACCCCCCCACACTTTTTTTTAAATTATGCCCCGGGATTTGGCCCCGGGGGCAAATTAGCATATTCAGCGCAGGAGCCCGTGCTGATTTATTTATTTTATTTTCGGCCAAAATTCGCGCTGGGCGAGTGAATCTGGCCGATTTTATTTAAAAAAAAATCTTTTTTGGGACCCCCTGAGCAGGCCTAGGCGGTCAGGGTGTTTCTACCCTGCACCCTTTTTGCGTTTTTCGCGTTTGTTTTTTAGGTTTCTTGTGCCTCGGTTCTACCGAGGCACAAGATGGCTGCCAACACTTCCTGATCTGGAGTGTTGACAGCCAATTAGAAAACAGCTCGTGCACGGCAGGGTGCGCGCTGGGTGCGCATAGGGTGCGCGGATCCTCCAAGGCCATAGATATATATGTACTTTTAACTCTAATTTTCTCAGGAACTACTGAATGGATTTACACCATTTAAGCAAAAGGCACGAGTCTGAACTGAGGACTACCTCTTTGCCAAATTTGATGTAATTCCGTTCAGCAGTTCGGGCTGTAGCTGCGTCAAAAGGTCCTATGGGAAATTGCATGGGTAAAACGCGTTTTGGGACCCCCCCTTTTTTCTCGGCCCCCGCTTGACGAATCATCAGGATAGGAGCGGACCGGAGCTGGCCAAAAGTTTGGAAAATTTCACGAAGATTTGTCAATCGGCGCCAACGTTATTCCAAATAGAATGTTGCGGATTTCCTATGGAAAATAGGTCATAACTATATCTACCTACTGGCGACCGCCAGTAGGTAATATATATATATATATATATATATATATATATATATATATATATATATATATATATCCATTTATAGGTACATTTCTTTTACGAAATAAACATCCAGCACTCCAGGTTAAATCTGGGCACTCGGTCTTTATTCAGCGAACTAGGTGTCACATCTGTATATATATATTTTAGAACACTACAGAATTTGCGATCGCGAAGACTTAGTTTATTGACAAGTTGACAAGTTATCACCACTGACAGACGCGTTTTGGCACGTCGCCTTCCTCAATGTCAGTGTAAATCAAAACTTTACGCATTATATATAAATCATTTGATGACAAGTCTGTGAATACTCCGTAAATAAGGCGGCCATATTGCAATGTAATATTCAGATCCAGCAGCAATATAGTTTAAATTAACAAATGCTAGCATGCATTTTTCTAATATATTTTCTCACTTACAAATCATGGTGTAAAAATGTACATTCAAAGTTACCTCTTTAATTGTGCATATGAGCACAAAAAAGGGGAGAAAAGACAGGGATTGAAGAAATAAAGTGCAAGGAAGATTAATACTCAATTCCTATACCATAGGTATTCATCCTTCTGTTGTTATCACATAAGCAAAACATCTCATATATATAGGTTAATCCCAAATAGCTGAACCGCTGGCATTCATTACCATGGGTCACCCCTAACATAGCTCAATTTAATATATAGATTTCCTACAATCAAACCCTGGATGGGCAAACAATCTCCCCATCAAGGCCCTCTCATTGCCCCAATGGGCCAACAATTGCTGCTAGCAAAGTATCCAGTCTCTAGAAAGAACAGATTTTCTAAATTAAATGAAAATAAGAAATAATAAAATCCAATTGAAGTGCCAACAGAATAAATATATTTATTTTACTTCATGTGCATCCCTCAAATATATGTAGGGGAAGAGAACAGCGGGACACTATAATTCACTGGCCTAAATGGACCCACATTTCTTCCTCATTATTCAGCCCATAGTGGCTGTAGTGTGTAACTGGATAATGTACGTGGACTCTAAGATCCGCTGTTCTTTAGTTCTATCCCCTCCTCTTTCTTCTTTCTGTACTTGGTCAATACAGAAGAACCTAAGTAGGTCACGGTTGCTTTTATGTAATGATTCAAAATTGCGGGTGACTGGATAGCTCGGATCTTTGTTCACGATCGCCCGCATATGTTCAAGGTCCCTTTTTTTAGCTGGGTGTATAGTGCTCGCAATGTACCTTTTAGGTCAGGGACATTCCAGACAGTACACAGTAAATTCTGAATTACAATTCAATAGTTTGTTGATTTTCTTGGTTATCTCCCTGCCCCCTCCTTGCGAAGTATAATCACATCCTTTCTTGCTACTCTTACACACTTTGCATCTAAGACAAGGGAAGAGCCCTGTATTGGGTCCTTTCTACTAGGAGTGGCCCTGTAGTGACTATGTACTAACTGGTCCTTTAATGAGGTACTTCGTCTATATGTGATTTGGGGATTACATGTGATAACTTCTCTAATGATATCAGTTACAATGATTCCCCAGTTTTTCTTAAAAATCTGTACTAGTTTGGGGGAGCTCGAGCTGAAGTTCGTAATCATTCTAACAGGTCCCTCTCTTTCACTGCCTCCTGTAAGATACCTTTGGTGTAACCCCTTTTGCTAAGTCTCTCAAGCGTACTTTCCTCCGCTGTCTGGTACTTAAGTGGAGTATATTATGACCGAATGTCCGTGATTGAAATTGAGATATTCAAGTTTAACTCTTTGCCTACCATGCTGCTCTCATCAGCGGTACAGTTGGAACCCAGGCCCATGTCCTCATCTCTTACAGTTCAACTACCCCAGAGAGAGTGCTCACGGTCCATGAGCAGCCATTGGCCAGTACAGCCTATGACAAGGGCCATGTTCGCCTTCGCTCCTCTAAAAGTAGTTATCGTTCCTTGATGAAAGCCCCACAGAATGGAGGACGATTAAGCCATTTACACCTCCCCCCGAGTGCATCACATATGTGATTGTTCTGGAGAGAGTTTCCCCACTGTACTAATGGGTGTCAGAGGACTGGAAAGCCCTAAAATATAAAGCAGCTCATTTGTGTAGGAAGAACTGTCAATGGCCCACAAATTTAGTTGATGACATTATAACGGCCCTTAGAGCAGACTGGATAGTTCCTTTGACTAAAACTTCTCAAGTAGACTTGGTTTTTATTAACTTTAAAGATCTGTGCTTGGTGAGATCCCTTTTGCATTGTCAAGACCATTTAAAGGACAAGTGGGGAAGGATTTGTGCCCTTCATTGGGTTTCTTTTATCGTCCATCCAACCACAGGGCAGCTGTCTTGGCTAGGCCTATGTCCGGCCCTATAGCCTCTGCTCCTACGGCCTAGCCGTTAACCAATAATAGCTTTGCACCTCTATCAGGATTGTCAGATAGCAAATGACTGGTTCTCCTTACTGTCATCAACCTCCTTTTTTGGTCAGCGGATTTAAATATTGTTAGATGCCCCTTTAGTGGCGAATGTGTGTGTGGGGTCATGGATTGGCAGGGAGACAACATTACCCACTTCTCACATTCACAGTTTGGGATGCTTTATACCAGATTATAGTGACACTTAATCTTATTTTTTTGGCCGGTTTAGAAGGATAGGGAGTTGTTAGTCCTCCAACTTTCACCAGGAGGGGTAGGGGAAGCACTATTGATTTTATATCACTATCCCTGGAATTCGCAGTTAAAGCTATCAACCCCGTAGTCGGTCCTCCAAATCTTAGCGATCACAATCCTGTGGCAGTTGGCCTTCTATTTTCTTCCCTAAGGATAAATAAACAATGAGAGCATGTCCCTCTTACATTATCGCCCAAATAAGGGGGTCCGTATGAGGAGGAAGAGTAATGACCCAAACCAGTTTTTTAAAGACCTAATTGCAGGAAATGTCGAGGATATAATGTGTTGCCTGTCTGAAGAGGAGGAACCTGAGACTGTCCTTGAGGAGTTTGTGGACGTGTGCAACAAAATATCACATTTGCTGATCAATAAGAAACCACCCAAACATCCACTTGCCCAGGAATGGTTTGATCCTGCCTGTATCGCCGCTTTAAAAAATCTAAAGCAGGCTAATAACACTTACCACCCAGCGCAGAAACAAATAGAGCAGCGAGACATGAATATAAAAAAGTCTTAGATAGAAGAAGAGAAGAAATGAGATCAAAAGCCTGGGATGACTTGGAATTGGCCTTGCAATTTGGAGACAACAGATTATCCTGGGAAATTGTTAACTGCCCCTTTTTTTTCCCAAAGGCTCTCAAGCAAGATTGGTTTGCAATATTCTGACAAAAGTGTGGCTATTCCATTTCTCAAGCATTTTTGGCCAAAACTACCCACCAAGTGACACCTGTAAAACCTCAGAATCTCCACTTTGGTGCGACTCAATTAAGTGAGTTCATTGAGGCTTCTGACATTATCAAGACCATGTTAAGATCCTCAGCAGGGAAAGCTCCTGGCCCAGAAGGAATCCCCATTGATCTATTTAGGTACAAACCGACCTTTTGGGCCCTCTTACTAATGAATGTATTCCATGCTGAAATCAAAGGTGCCCCGATTAATTCATGAAGGGAGTCAATAATTGTGCCCATTTTTAAAAAAGGGCAAAGAAATCACCTGGCCTGTTATCACCCTCTCTCGCTGTTGGACACATCTATTAAGATACTAGGGTGAGTAATCCTTGAGATATTGTAAGATGGAGCCGAGGCAAACACCTATTTCTCAGTCGTGGAATATGGCATCCAGCCAGGCCTGGCCATAGTTGAACAATCTCTAAATTTACGTTTGATAGTAGGTTATTATGTCAACACCAGGAGAGGTTCTCTGCACATGGCATGTATGGACCTCTCCTGTGCCTTAGATGTGGTAAACAGAGGGAAGCTTTGGGACCTAATGGAGAAGGCACGAACTGAAGAATCCCTGGTAGACCTGCTCAAGTGGTTGCACTGGGATACTACCATCAACGTGCGTTATGACCAAAAGGGATATTGTACAGAACCTATTCGGTCAACCCGAGGTGTAAGGCAGGGATGCATTTTAGCTCCCTTTTTATTTTAATTTTATGTTAACACTCTTGATTCAGTACAGCTATCCCCGCCTGCATCAATACCATGACTAACCATACAAAGGAGCTTTTCAAGATAGTCAAGGTGTTATCCAACCCATCATCCACAGAAAACACCTTCTACCCCTCCCAGGAACACTGCAACATCTTCTTGGACTTCTTCCACAAGATCACCACCATCTACAACAACTTCGACCCCAAACCCACCTCCTTCAACCTTGATAACCCCAGCCAACCAGCAAACACCAACAGAACGATAACAACCTGGTCACCTCTCACCACAGAGGCCACAACAGCCATCATGTCGACCATCCACTCTGGGGCACCCACCGACCCCTGCCCCCACTGTCTCTTCAGACTCCGAAACACCCCAATCAACTCACAACTCAGCTACATCCTGAACACCTCCATCTCCACCGCACTGTTCCCGGATAGCTGGAAACATGCTAAAGTCATACCCCTCCTAAAGAAACCATCCACCGACCTCAAAAACTGAAGACTGATCTCCATGCTCCTCTGATCAGCAAATGTACTTTATAAATCCATCAACCGACAGCTCATGAACACCTCGAACACAACCACCTACTCAACATCTTACAGTCAGGATTCTGCACGAATCACAGCACCGAGACTGGACTGATCACCACCACAGATGACATCAGAACCCCACTCAGCTGCGGAGATACTATGACCCTACTTCACAGTTTAGGAATCTAGCAGAACGCTCTCAAATGGATCGTCTCATTCCTCACAGGACGCACACAGATCATCTGCGACATACCTCAAGGACCATCCATCAGGCCCTACCCTCTTCAACATCTACATGATCCCCACGCAGATGTAGTCAAATCCAATGGACTCAACATAATTTCCTATGCCAATGACACCCAACTAATACTTGCACTTACTGAAGACCCCACCAACACCCAGAACCATCTTCCACATCGCAATGACCAATGTAGCCAATTGGATGAGAGACAACTGCCTCAAACTGAACTCGAACAAAGTGCTGATATACGGGAAGAACACCACCACTTGAGACCACAACTGGGGGCCGGCAGAATTTGGACCACCGTCTCCGACTGACCATGCACGCAACCTGGGCATCTTCTTCCACAGCCAACCGACCATGAAATGCCAAATCAATGCAGTTACCTTCTCCTGCTTTCACACCCTCTGAATGCTCTGCAGAATCTTCAGAATGATACCAATTAGCACCAGAAAGACCGTCACCCAGGCACTTGTCACCAGCCGCCTCGACTACAGAAACACCCTCTACTCTGGAAGCTCTACCGATCGCCTCGGAATACACCTGACCATACAGAATACTGCAGCCAGACTCATCCTGGACCTCCCCAAAGTGACCCACATCACCCCACACCTCAGAAACATCCACTGGCTCTTGGCTTGGAAGAGATGCCAGTTCAAGATCCTCACACATGCCTAAAAATCCTTACACTACCGGGGACCGCTCTACTTAAACCATCAACTGAAATTACATCAGCCCTCAGGACATATGCGTTCCACCTCACTCTCCCACACACTACGTATCCACCACAGCGGTGACCACTCCTTCTCCAATATTGCTGCCAAGGCCTGGAACGACCTGCCTCTCCACCTCCAGACTGCACGCCCACACTGGAAGTCTTGAAGAAGAAACCCAAGACTGGCTATCTGATTAACTCCAGCAGCATCAGCACCCAGAGACACCCAGGGGTAATAGTGTCCCGCTACACAAATATTGATTGATTGAGTACTCATAAAGACAGGAAAAGATCTACTGACTGTCCCTGTCCTCCTCTAGGTCAACATCACATCGCAAGAACGTCAAAATGACTTCAGACCTTGCTAAATACTTTGATGGATTTTGTGGGCAACCTTGATATAAAGGTGAAAAATCATACATTATGACTTGTGGCCCTAAAAACACCCTTATCCGAAAATTCACAATAGGGGTGATCTCAATAGCCAAGGTCTCCAATTTTAGTTACCTAGGTATATAGTATATTTGAGGAAAATTTAAAGTGGAAGAACCTACTCACCCAAAACGCACAGAAATTTTCAGGTGGAAATAGTAGGTCTTTGGATTCACTGGAAAGCTTGGACATAAGCCCATTAAAGAGTTGACATTGTTGTATAAAAGCAAATGCCTCTCAATAGGGACATACGGGCCAAAGTCTGGGGTAATGCCAACCCAAGAAATCTGCAATCTCTAGTAAATAAATTCTTGTGTAGACTGTTAGCCATTCCAAAAACCACAGCAAGTTAGATTGTGCTCTAATAACTGGGTGTCCACTATTTGGAGGCCCATATGAGGATCGCACTCCTGTTCTTATAGATAAGAATATGGTCCTCCGCTGAAACTGGTTTCTCCCATTTGGTTTTGGACGACTGAATCAGGCTTGATAACATGGCCTCAATTGTCTGGCTTACTTATGTCAGGCAAACTTTTTTAGATATTGGCAAGCCTGACCTTTTCAACTCACACTTTGGGATTGACGCCAACTCACAGAGGATAGTAAAGTCTACTTTTTATAAGTCTTGCAATGAAGTTAGAATAGCCAGATCGCGAGCCATATACACTGTCCTCCGAAATGCACGCATCTCGACTACTGACTTGGTGGAACCATATTTATTATAGATTACACACCCTGAATATAGATTCCACCTTACACGCCTGAGATTATGCACTGTGCAATTTTTTGTCATTTTCCCATTAACAGGTTGCAGGTCTACCTCTTCATGTTGCCTGTTTGATTCCCTCTCATAACAATCAACAACACATTTCAGTCTATTTTGTAAACTGTACAGCATCCCTAGAAGTTGCCTTTTGCGCCCCATTTTGCGTTCCCAAAGTTCTATTGTATAAAGAAGACCTCCGATTTTCACAGCTCCTTGATACAGAACTCATCTCTCACTCAGTGATCAGTTACATTTGCTGGGCTATAAAGACCAGAAGAAAGTATGCTTTGTCTTAGTTTTCTCTTTAGGCACTTGACATATTAAAATCCCAACTCTAGAGGGAGGCTCCACCCTTTCCTTATAACAGTGCGGACCCTTTTCTAAGGTTTTTGTTATTAGGTTAACAATAAAGGTTCTCTCCGGTTTGCACTGCTCCTGTATTTTATAGCTATGGTCTGAACCAGTGGACTATGTAACATTAAATATTACAATAAGTTTGTATATATGTATTGACATTTGATTTGATCTATCTTTTGTTTACTTGTTTTTAACATGCTAGTATGTTGAGGTTTCTTTTTCATGTGCTTTTATAGTCAATGTTTGACTGAATAAAGTATTTTGACTGACTGACTGATATGGAGAAGGAAAACAAAACATGTTCACTTGGGAAGAAGCAGGAAACAATAACTGTGATGAAAGTAAGTCAAAAACGTTATTGCAGAACTGATTATGTTCCTACTGCCTAGGGGGACATTTGTGGTCTTGCAGAAGCTTGTTCTTTGCATTTTGCGAAGTGTGCACCCTTTCTTATTAATATTTTGAAAGCAATTCCCTTTCAAAATAATGTCCACACACAGGATATAATATTCAGTTATTCTACCATTTATACACTTTAAAAAATGTATTTACTTTAAAAAAACATAGAAATTCACTGAAAAAAACCAAAGGTTAAAGTAAGATTATAGTTAGGTGTAAACAATCAATCTGGTTTTGTTTTTACGAAAACTATAGAAATTCACTGAAAAAACAAGGGCTATAGTTAGGTATGATAAAAGGAACTTTATTTTTTTTTTAATTAACTGAAAAATACAAAGGTTAAAATACTGTTATACTCAGGTGAATTTCTCACTGATGACATTAGTATTTTGAAATAAAAAAATCACACATATTCACCAGTTATATATAGTGCATCAACTATAACCTGCGCCCCCGCCATTCACTGCTTATGACCTCGCATATGATATCACTTTTGACATGTTCTATGAAATCATTTATAACATCACTGATGACATATCAAATTACATCATTGGTGTCATTAATCATTACTTCACTGATGACATCATCCAAACTTTGCTTTCCCCCATATTGGTGTAAACATTAATATGGTATTAGAGGCCTGACAGTAAGTACAAAATAGCTGAGGAGACTACCGGCCATCATTACTACCATCACAGATACAACTCTCTTAGCTGTAGAAATCATGCATTTTGTACAATGTTGACCCTATACCATTCACTTTACAGCTAGTATAGTACACATTAACAATCAACCACAGATATATGGGAAGGCCTCATTGAGTACGGTGTTCAAACTGTATACAATTTTTCAGAGAAAACCAAAATAGTGAATGTCAATTCTGAAACAACTGCCCTTTTATGAACAGCGTTTATCTGTATCAAACCGCTGACACACAATGAAGCTACATAAAGAAATGAAATTTGGATAAGAAGAGAACTGAGTACTTTAGACAGTTTTTACTCTAAGGATATAGTTAATTCTTAGCACACTGTTTGCAAAAAGTGAAACGTTCATAGGAACTACACCACAGAGTATTGAAAATAATCTACTCAGAACAGTGTACATTCTATGCAACAGCTGTCAAAAAAGACACTATCTGCTAAAAATATGGTTATACTACCTTCAGCCTTCGTATTGCATCTACAAATAGCCACTCTTCCGAAGCTAAACGAAGCAAATGGACATAGGTTTATAACTGATAACAGTACTCTTCTGTATTAAATATAAACTATCATGCTGAGACGATTCTCTCTATGAACTCAAGGTTGCTTAGATAAGGTAGCATCTACTACATAGAATTATTCTTCTGTTAGAAACTTTTTCTGCAGAGCCAAAATGTTTTTAGGAGCACATCTATGGTGCATTGGAATTAAATGTGTTTTGTAAACACTTTAACCCTGTAGTTGGACCTAGGCTAAACACAATTAGGTAGAAACGTATTATGGTAGTTACCTCCCACTATGTAAACTGTAATGTTATGGCATAAGTGATGTCATCGGCGATGTCATCAATGATGTCGTTTAAATGTCATGAGTGATGTCATACATGAAGTCATAAGCAGTACATTGCGGGGTCGCAAGTTACAGTAAGTGTTGCTATTAATAACTGATTCATTGCTGTTATTTTTTTTTTTTATTCAAAACGTTAATGTTGTCAGTGAGAAATTCACCTGACTCTACACATACACACACACACACACACAAACTAAAATCTGTCAAAATTGCTTCTTTCTCTTGCATTTTCTTTTCCATTATTACATTTTGAACAATTTATTTTAGTCTATATTTTTATAGATCTTAGTACTGAAATGGTTTCCATGCATTTCTTTAGCGCTATTCAAACAATATTACCTGGGAACAATGTGTTTATTGGGATTCTATTTCAGAATAATCATAGAATTTTCCATGTCACTAGCAAACCCGGTCAAATGTGAGCGAATGGCTATTTTCTCGACTTATTGCGAACCAAAATATTCATTTCAATTCATGGAATTCATAAATGTCAGCATATTGCCGTGTGTTTCTGGCAAGGGTGAAATTAATTTGTTTGCCTTGGCTTGATGAAATGGCAATAAAAATGGAGGAGGACTTCCGCCTGCGAGGTGCACACTGTCAGAGCGATCATTTTAATGCCCAGTATATAGGCTATCGCAGCAGGATCACAAACAAGAAATGTAGTTTTTCCATGGTTATTGGAAAGCATATTGATTAATAGTCAATCACATTCTAGTTTTCAGCCACACACTGCCTCTGATACGATTGATGCAGTTCATATTTTACAATATTTCACGTATAATAATGTATACTTATTACTAGGGGATTGTTTGGTACAGGACTTTGGCAGTTCTAGGATCACTTTCAGGAAAGCGAATGTGCTGCAAACACATATATTCTGAAAATGGCATGAGTCTTACCACTTATAAATTGCCAAAGCACAAAAGACTGTAGGTGGTGTAAAGTGAAGGTGACTCGAAACTACCATCATTCTAAACGTAAACAATACTTACTGTTACTATGCCGTGCTAATAACATAATAGATGCCAAACATAGCATCATATATTATTACTCTGCTGACATCTGTGTTAACTTCCCTTCATGATATTGATGACTGCCTCAACGACAACATAACACAGGTTAATTGTACTCATACATAACACATAATGTGGAAATGTTTCCTCAACTATGCTTTCATAACTTTCAGGTGATGGATTGGGCTGCTGGGTATGCGCAAAAGTTCAAGACGAATTCAGGAATATTTGTCTGATATGAGCCACCCATGGGCTTAACTTTTGAGGAGAGTCGAAGAAGGGGTGGGGTGCAAGTGGCAGAAAGCGACTCTGAGAGTCCAAGCAGCATGCAGCTCTTAGCAGAAGCCACAGCAGCACTCACATGTCACCAAGATATGCACACAGGGCTTCCTGCAGAACCCAAACAGCTGGAGGCTCGCTGTGAACCCGTTACCCGTTACCAAGCCATGATCATGTTCGGCACAATGGACGCCAACATAGGCCGCAAAGACACATATTTGCTGGGGACTCACCCCAGACGCCGCATCCAGTGCTTAATTTGTAAAAATGTAAGTGCCAGGGCTTTCTCAGGAGGCCATGCAGCTTGCACCACTCATTTTCCTTGGCAGCACAACCAATGACAGTGCTAACACAACTACTAACCATCACACTCCAACAAGTGTGACAATTAAGACTTTTCCAGGCCACCCAAAGCTATAGGAATTGCCTGGGTGGCAGGTATTATTCATTTTTTAATGTATATTGAATTATTAAACACTGTTGTTGTGCTAATCTGAAAATTAGACAGACACTGCCACAATGTGGTGGACTATGATAAGTGTCAGCCCTTGGAATTAAGTGCAGGTGCGGAGCACCGGAAACTAATGGCTCAAAGTAAGCACTGGGCCCACACTCACCTAGTTCAATGAAGTCAACGAGCCACTATAGCGGGAACTTCAGTCTGTTCTGGATGCCTCCACCGTTCCTTGAATTGGAGCCTACAATCTCACTCTTTATATACCGTTGAGCCTGGCTCCCATCCTCTGCTCGTTCAAATTACTTCACAGTTTGCTACCAGAGTTCTGGTGGTGTGAGAGACCCATGCCCTTAGGAACACAATAGATGTGCTGAGCCACATTACCACCATCCTCACACTTTAGGCTCCTTGTAAATAGTTAGGGTGCATGCTTTCATCTTAGGGTCCAAGAATCCACAGGCAGACAGCTGGAATTTCCAGGCTTGACGTTTCATGAAAGTGGAGCAGCGTAATTTTGCCTCCTCCCTCACACGTCAGTAAACGCCCATTATTTACATGTACTTGTCAAAATAAATAATGTGTGCTTGTTACGGGGATTCTGCTCATGCACAGAACTATGCGCAGGAAACCAGGACCTCAGTGAATTGTGGTGTACCAAAAAACTCACCTCAGTACCTAGAACCCCTATCCGACTAGCATCAGTGTCTCATTCGTTCTCTGTATCATCTAGAAGCTACAAATGATTAGACAACCCAGAACAAGCAACTTAGAATACTCTCAGGAATGGTGGGAATCAGAAACACCTTTTCGTTGTTATTCTCATATCAGTCCACAACGTGAGTAATCAGAGACACGGAAAAGTTTAAAATGTTTATTTTTAACTACGTGCTCTAAGCTGCAGTACTTTGGCTAACATAAGCAGACAAATGATTAGAAATAAAAGCATCAGCATTGTTGCAATACCATAAAAAACAAAGGGAGAAATCATATTACAATGATAGTGGAAACAGGTCCTATAATACCTTGTGAACCACCCTACCCTGGCTAGTAAGCTAGTTTTATATAATAATAGAAGGTCTCTAGGTTTGAATGGGGAACCCCATACCTTAAAGATCAGTTTAGGTGAATCACATCACAGGATCAGCACTGCTCTCTGTGTCTGGAAAGGTTTTCTCCAAGGGTGTCAGAATCATGCATGCAAATACAATATTAAAGGCACCCAAGCTTCAGATATTTGCAGCTGTGTGCTTGTTGTGTCAACCTGAATTCAACAGCATACATTGTTTTTTTACCTTGACGGTTTCTGTACACAGTGTTCAGACTAAGGTGGCGGTGCACGTCTAGGGATCTGAAAAACAGACCGTTCTCATGTGAAGATAAAGCGAGCAAGCAGTTTTACTTGTAATAACAACTACCTGTAGTGTTGTGTGCAAAAGCAGCAACGTGGCAAGATGGCTGTTAGATCTGGGGGTCTCTAGTTGGCAGAGGTAGGTACCACTGTCCAAATAGGGACCCTTACTTCTAGTCAGGGTAAGGGGATACACTCTTTAGATAACCCCTGCTCACCCCCTTAGTAGCTTGGCATGAGCAGACAGGCTTATCAAAGGCAATGTGTAAAGTATTTGTACCAACACTCACAGTATCACAGTGAAAGCACCACAAATGGAATCCACACCAGTGTAGATAAATAAAGTAATTTTATATAAACTACACTTGACCAAAACGACAAAAATCCAACATACACAGTTCAAGAATATGGTTTCAAAAGAGTTCTTAGCTTAGCGACAAAATAATCCACATTAGCGTCAATTTTAGCCAACAGTACCTGGTGATGCGAAAAAAGTTCCTAGCGGCGCTGAGGCATCTAAAAACAAGCAACAGCCTCAGTCCTGAGACCCTGGGGAGGCGATGCAACAACCCCGCTGCACGCAGCGAGCATGTGCGACGAATCCGGTCTGTATGGGAAGTGAGGCGATACCTGTATGGATTCCAAGGCGTAGCTTCTCCGGTAGAATTTTACTCGCAAAGGCACGATGCGACGATCTTCGATGGATCTGCGACAATGTTCGCAGCAACTAAATGCGATCCGCTAACCAGTGGTGCGACGATCTCACCAGGGACGGCAGGTTCTGTGACGATACTCGCAGCAACAGGAATCTTCCCGCTCCGGGGGCGATGCGTTCCGAAGACGAACGCGACGCTGACGTTCCAGCGGCGACAGGCGCTGCGATGATCTTCGCGGCGACGGAAATGTTCTCACTAAGCCGCCGGTGCGTGAAAAAGTTGCAGATCTTTTATTTCTTTTCTCTTGGTCAGCTTCCCAACAGCAGGCACAACTTCCAGAGGCCCCACAATTGGATCAAGCACTCCTGGAAGGGCAGAACTCACACAGCAGAGTTCAGGGGTAAGCTGGGGGTGAAGTACTTTTGTTCCTGGGTTTTCTTAACAGGAGGCCAACTCTACTCAGGCCCTTGGAGATTCCTTCAAGCAAGGGGACGCAGCACACAGCAAAGTCCTTCCCCTCTCCTTGGCAGCAAAGCAACTGCAGGTCAGCCTTACAGCAGGTCAGTCCTTCTTCTTCAGTCTTCCAGCTTTCTCCTTGGCAGAGGTTCCTTCTTGATTCCAGGATGATCTAATTTTCTGTAGTCTGGATCCCAATATTTATACCCCAAAATCCTTTGTCCTCTGAGGGCAGAGGGGCCTTTGCCCAGTCCAAACCAGTTCTGGAGCACTCTGTTTACATGACTCCTTCTTTCCTTTCACAGTGCAGGGCAGAAACATCAGACGCCCCACAGGAGGTGGAGCCAGCATTGTGGAGGGAAAGCACATCCCTGGAGCACTTTGTTGACATGATTCCTTCTCTCCTTTCACAGTGCAGGGCAGAGACATCAGACGCACCACAGGGGGTGGAGCCAGCACTGTGGGGGGCAGGCACTGTCCTATTCAGGTCCACAGGTGCAACTCCTCCCTCCCATCTAGATGCAGATCTCCCTATTCAGCCCTGTGCTGGCTCACCCTGTCTCCGGGAATTCCCCAGCCCCCTGGAATTCCCCAGCCCCTGTCACTCAAACTCCAGATAAGGAATACACAGCCTAGCAAAGGCAGGTTTGGATGGTTAGACAAGAAAATACCTACTTTCTAAATGTGGTATTTTCAAACACAGAATGTTAAAACCAACTTCACTAAAATATGTATTTTATCATTCTGAGTTCAGGCATACTAAACCCAAATTTCTACCATGTTCCCTGAGTCAGTTTAGGATTATAAGATGTAATAATCAAACTGCCCATTCTGGCCTATGGAGAACAGGTAGCCTTGCAATAGTGAAAAACGAAAATGGCTGTAATTCACTACCAGAGCATGTCACCCACACTAGTACATGCTCTACCTTTCACATATACTGCACCCTGCCCATGGGGGTACCTAGGGCCTTCCATACGGGTGTCCAATGTGTATAGAAAGGGAAGGGTTAGGCCTGGCCAGTGTGGACACTGGTCAGGGCAGCATGGCAGTTAGCAACTGCACCCAGGCACCGCGGTGGCAGGCCTGAGACACCAGTTTAGGGCTACTCATGTGGGTGGCACAATCAGTGCTGCAGGCCCACTAGTAGCATTTGAATCACCAGCCCTGGCACACTTGGTGCACTTTACTAGGGACTTTCTGGAAACCCCAATATGCCAATCATGGATAACCAATTACAATAACAATTTACCTAGGGAGCACTTGCACTTTGACACTGATCAGCAGTGGCAAAGTGCCCAAAGCATCTAAACCAGCAAAAACGAAATCCAGCACAGCTTCAAAAATACAGCAGGTAGAGGCAAAAAGTCAGGGGAAACCACGCCAAAGATGCCAGGTCTAACAATGGCGCTAACATCTAAAACGCTTATGCTAACATAGACAATGTATGCAGACAAAACCCTGTGTCCACTACACCCTCCCTTGATCGGACCATGAACAAAATAGGGAAGCAATGTAGGAATGCAGAGTTCAAGTTCGAGTGAGACAGAACCAAGTTCATATATTGCCAATCCATATAATTGGTAGTGAAAGTTTGAGAAGTTTGTTGGAAAAAGTAAAAAATAAAAATCAATCAGGGGCGCTATATTGCCCTTTCTGGGGGAAAAAATAAAAAATAAAAAATTCCATTTTGTATGTGAGGAAGATGGACAACAGCCAATTAAATCCATCAACATATAGGCACAGTATGTTGCAACAGCCTCCAAGAGGAAGTCGTTGTAATCTTCAGTAAAGGAGTCAGCCATCCAGTCTAATAAACTAAAGGAACATACATGTTCTTCGATTACCGGAGCCTCTAGCACCATCAGAGGACAACTTGCGTGTTCTTCAAGATAACTTCGCGCCAGGAAGTCATGGGCTGCTGCGTATATATCCCAATTTCCCAGAATTCCATGCGCAGCCGCACAGGCCATAATCCCGATGCCAGAACAGTCTAACTCATGAGCCACTAAGGGACTCATTAGTCAATCATAATCCGGGTCAGGAGACGCCATTTTCGACAGGCACAAATCCAGAGCCCATTCAAATGAACAATCTAGGCAATGGACGACAGGTTGCACGCAAGTAAAGTATGAGAACCAGAAGGATAATCCATAGGCTACGCTCAAAGTGGCCAGTGGTAGTGTTCCATAGTATTCAAGCATCCGGTTGCGCAGTAGAAGCAGCCGGGGCAGGCTGTCGTGTGACACCAATCGTGCAGCCATTGCGGAGCAAACAAATCAACAGCAGCACACCAGTAGTCAAGGCGAGAAGTAACGGAAGCCCGCCGAAGACACTGGAAAAAATAGAATGAAAAAATGCCAGTATCACACCAAATATTGTTTGTAACAAGGTCACAAGGACGGAGCCCACAACTTTGAAAAAATGTGCCAAGCCACTTGTTGACGAGGCATTGAATATAGTGTGAATCAGAGCACCAAAATGAAGGGGGAGTTCAGTATTTAAAAGAGCATGTACCTCGGTACGGGTGTTTGCTACATGAAGGACAAATGTTTCATGAGAGGAAGTTAGGGCGACTTCTTTTTGAGACAATAGACCCCTTATTCTGCTCATCTTGTTGAACTCTGCTTTCAAGGTTGGTACGGAAGGCCAGATGGATACATCGAGTCTCCCAATGCGGGGGTAGGAAAAGCACATTCTTACAACAGTCTACTCGTTGTGAGACAGTTACAATGTATGGAATCCCTGCAAGCATCCCGCAGCATGCCTCATTATTTAAAAGCAAATAGCTACCGTTAGGTAATAACGTGAAAGTTGGTGTAATCGCTGGCACAGGATTTCCCTTTAAAATGCAAGCTAAATTCGGTGGGTGAATTTTGCAAGCCCCATGCAATTGGATGTTCCTACAAACTACTGAGTGATCAGGTGTGGAAGTGCAATCCTCTTCTTTTAAATATACCTCTTTACCCTCTCTCATGCACCTCTATCTAAATGGGAGTGACCAAACTTCATGGAGAAAAGCGGTACCTAGCGGTTCATATCTACCTAAGGCATAGTGTTTCATACACAAACTAAACTTAAACAATGGAAAAGGCAGTGTGATTAACCCATCTATAAGCCACACAGCTGAGTTTGATTCGGCCACAGAGAATGGTAAAGGTTCCAACTTTTCAATATGCAATAGTGAATATGTTGCATCCTTTATGGACATGAACTGTTGTTTATCAGTCAGATTAAACGGCAGGAATAAAGAAGATGTGTTCATGTAGTCCCAGAGAACTTTCCCAGCCTTCAATGTTTGTAAAGTCCCCGCAAACTGCATTATAGAACGGATTTGATTTTGACCATGGTATAAAACAGACATGTCATGTTGTACAATATCCACAACGCAAGAATCAATATTATCTAATGTGTAAATTCGGGAAGAAAAAGTGTTAATGCTATTATCAATGACAGCAAGCACTTTTTCCAAATTTGCTTGATCAATAGCCCTTTAATCTAGAAGCAGCTTCAATTTGAGATAATTTCCAAACTTTGTTGTAAACAGCATACACCCATCTAGTGGACTTGCCACCCACAGGGCCCTTAATAAAATCATTCAAATCATTTAATTTGGATAACTGACGCCAAGGTGGAATGTGTAGGCCAGTTTTGACATCATTTTCCTACGGAATAGGTAGTGACCGAATGGGAAGATTCAAATCTGGGGTCTACTCTAACCTGTGTATAGCCAGGGTGCAGACCCAGAAAACGATGTTGACAGGAATCAGAACTTTTCTGCCATAATAACGATCCTTGAAGATCCAGGGTGGAAATATTAAAGGATGCGTTAGTAATTAGGGACTGCAATTCATCTAGGGACCAATCTGTGTGATTATCACAGGTAGGATAAGCGCCCAGATCAGGAATAGTGGGGGAATTCATCTTTTTTAGAAGTAGCCAATCCAAAGCAGATGGTCTGAAAAATAGTAGAATTTAAAAACAACATGTGGTTCGGAATAAGGCATGCACGATGCAAAGCCTCTGAACCTTGTACCTGCCAGGTTTTAGAACCCCAAACAGATTTAAGATCAATAGTATCTTTTCACAGTTTATAATCCCCTATTGCTAAGTCATTCATAAAGGATTTCGAATACAATAATTTAGTGTGGGTCAGTCTAACTTTTGAAGCTGGCTCAGTAGCCATTTTAAAATAAAGGGCTTCAGGTTTAGATACACTGAAATCAGTAAAATATGCAAAACTTTTTAGCTAGAGTTTTGGAGCTGCCTTCAATGGGAGCTGGACAATGTTCCCATTGTGTAAAATTAACGATATTCCTAAATGTATTCACTTTATGCAGGACATTTTTGCCATAGTGTTGGTATCAAAACAACTCACCATAATTTGATGAGTCTAAATACAAATCTTCAGCATCAAAAGCAGCATAATATTTCAAATCAGAAAAAAGAGCCTCTACGGCTTGGACATCCCAATCATCAGAGCGTATGTTTTGTTTCACAACATCCCCCATAGAAACATGAAGTACATTAGGGAAATTAATGACCTCTGTGGGGCCATGAATTTGAAATTGTACAGCATCCCATACAATCCCATCTAACACAGGCCAGGCAGTAATATTAACAAAAGTCTGGTCCCTCTTCATGATATGTGATGAGGAGTGGGGTGCCAGTGTTCGATCAATTAATCTAATTGCAGATCTTTTGGTGAGCTAGTGTCCATTCACTAGACGAAAAAAGACAACCACAAATCCAATGGACATGAACAAAAAAATAGAGATGAGCACCAATCAAATATAAGTCCAAAGGTAATTAAAAAATGTCTTTTAAACCAAACAGCAAAAATAGAAATTTTCGATGGGGCACTCGATGTTGTAGAGTTAGTGTCAAATGAAAAACGTGACTGGTCAACTGCACTGGATTGCACACCAGGCAACGACACATCTGGGGGATAGGCATACTCAGTATCTGGAAGGGGACCACCAGCGGGTGCAGTCAATAAAGGATTAGTAACTGTATGAATTTCGATGGCAATGTCTGGCCTGTTGGTATTTGCCGGAGCCAAAACAGAGTTTCTCAGCATTGCTGGACAAGAGATCGCTGGAGTCATACTAAGAAGAATCATTGTCAATGGAGATGCACCTGTTATCCTTGCGACCAGGAAGTGGAGGTAAAATGACTGTTCTTGTACCCTGCACGCTAAGCACTGGAACCGGTGCACGATAAGAAGGGCCGAACTCCTTCTTGTTCTCCACCTTCTCATGGACCAGGTCTCCAACTCGAGGTAGCCAGCCAACTACCTGAATCTGAAGTGCAGCATCAGTTGTGGAGGGCAAGTGTTCCTGCGCAAGACTGTCACGAGTCTCTTGTAGATTCTGTAACACAGCAGAATGATCATCTACGTTAAAGGGTGCGGCCAACGCCGCCATGTCTAGACCATCAAGGTCCGGGACAAACATTTTTATGCCAAAGAGCATTTCGTATGGGGTCCTCCCACCCAGAGTTCTTCTAGGGAGATTATTAAGTGCACGTTGAATGCTATACAAATGGGCCAACCAGTTCCTGACAGTTCTTAAAACCCTAGCTGTCAAGGATTGCATTAAGTCACAGTTCATTCACTCCACAACACTATTGTCTTCAGGCCGGTATGGAGACGAAAATTTGACTTGGACCCCCAAAGATCTCATGGCATCCTTGTACGCCTAAGAGGCGAACGCTGAACCCTGGTCCGAATGGAGGGTACCACATGCAAAAATTCCCACAAAGACAAGCAAATCCCTGATGAAAGTTCGAGCATCAGCACTCCGTTGTGGCCAGACCCATAGAAAATGTGTGCACGAATCCACTGCAACTAAGATGTACTTATACGCAGTATCAGAGGAGAAAGGAGTACAGTGATCCAAATAAACACACCCATGTGGTTTATTAAGTATGTACAACTGTGTTTGAGGTGGACGCGCAGCAGTCGAAGGTTTAATCTGCTGGCATATTTCACAAGTAAGGACATAATCACGAGTCTGTTTATACAATCCGCGCCACCAGTAACATTGTTGTAAGATAGTGACAGTTGCTGAAACGCCGGCATGGGCAGAGGCCATACCTTTGTGAATGGCTGTTATCAAAGCAAGTCTGCGGTCCACGTTGGGAATCTATCTGTCACCAACATCATTAATTCTCACATAGGGAACTTTATTAGGACTTAAATGATAAGAGTATTTAGAAGGGAAACCCAAAGGGTAATTATCACCCTTCTCTGTTGCAGCCATGGCTGCCAAGATGTCATCATCAATTTTACTTTTGGATCTTGTAACTGCTGCTACTAGATATGTTGCCACAGCTGTTTTCGCTGCTTCGTCAGCTAAACTGTTGCCAACAGTGTGTACCCCGACGCGCTGGTGACTAAGAGTGTGAATTACATTCACGAGAGGCAGACATTGTTTAAGTTCTGCGACTAAAACCCAAAGCATTTTATGTTTGATTGCGGTACCTGTGGAATCACGATATTCATTTTGAGACCAAAAGAATAAATTGTCATTGAAAAACTGAACACTGTAAAAAGGGTCACTCACAATAAGAGTAGTCACTCGAGGATCAACAAACTCCAGTGCAAGCACCAGAGCACAAAGCTCTGCCAACTGGGCGGTACAATCACCCAATGTCTGCGTATGCACGACATCAGACTTGAATTCTCCATTCACAAAAGTACTAGCCACTATTGCGCAGGCAGCTGAATATGTGTGCTTAGTGTCCGTCGCTGGTTGCGCCGAATCGTCAGTGTAAATGATACAATGGTAATCCTCAAGCGGGTGCAAGGATAGAGGAGCTGGATAAACAAATTCATACTGCAAATACTCCTGAGTCTGCAATGAGGCATCAACGATGAAAGTGACATCCGGAGACGTCAAAGAAGTGGCCCATTGTATCCAACGTGGTTGCAAAGCTTTAGAATTCGGTACACTGGCTTTCGTCACTGCCTCTAGGGCAGGATACGGTGTGACAACCAACATGCGTTTCCCCTGCGACAGCGCTCTCTCTTTTAGAATCGCCATCTGCACTGCCGTCAAAACTTTTTTGACAGTTGAAAAGCGCATTTCAGCCGAAGTGTACAAGTGTGACTTGTAAGCAATAGGGACTGTGTCTCCCTCATTAAACGTTAAGTACGTGAAACCCACTGCACCAGGCACAATTCTTATTGCGAGATTTGTGTGGTTATCACGCATCAATAAGTATTTAGGAGCAAGAAGATCAGCCTGCAAAGATTGCAGGATAGCTGAATGCTCTGGCAGCCAGCTCGATTTGGAAAAGTTGGTTGTACCAAGGCATATAGCGGCTTGATAGCGCTGGGCATAATTGGGAATGTAAGTACGCCCGAAATTTAAAAAACCCAGCAAAGACTGTATTTTTTTCAGAGTTGTTGGAGCACGCAAACATGCGCATTTCTCCTGGAAGTGAGGTGCTAAACCTCGACCTTCGTTTTTGAGTTCATAGCCCAAAACAACACTGTATACTCTGCAATGTGTGGGTGGCAGTACATTGCGCTCGCTAAGCTGGATGACGATTGCCTACACTTGTACCTTGCAAGTTTGCACACATTTTGTTATGTTGCATTCTGTTTTTAAACTGCTAAATACCTTGAATCCTCTTGGGACACCATCAGTGGGGTTCATGTTCGACCCCCGCGGTACCCGGATGTTAGACGGGACCGCACTGCACAGGGGTTCACGGTTTAGTTTCTCCTCCCTCTACCACTATTTTAATCGCGCTGGAGCGACCGTGCTGCATATGAGTGGCAGTACATTGCCCTCGCTAAGCTGGGTGACGATTGCCTGCACTTTTAACTTTGTAAGTTTGTACAAATTTTGTTATGTGGCATTGAAATCTGTTTTTAAACTTCTAAATACATTGAATCCTCTTGGGACACCATCAGTGGGCTTCCCGTTCGACCCCTGCGGTACCCGGATGTTAGACGGGACCGCACTGCACAGGTCTAGTTTCTCCTCCCTCTACCACTATTTTAATCGTGCTGGAGCGACTGCTCAGCGGGCGCGCACAGTGGGCATGCCAAAGGTGCACCAAAGGCAAGCCTTTCTGCGCCCATCGGCACCCGGAGCGCGACCAGCGCCAGAACCCCATGTCAAATAATGTCCCATGGCAACAACTACTTGATCTGAGAAGAGGTACATGCATGCCACACAACATATCTTTACAGAATGTACAGGGGACAGAGGTCCTTTGCTCTATATGTTCCTTTCGGATGAATCCTGACACACACATGGCCTCTAGGTATACAACTCGGATAGAGAAAGGGCTCGAAATGAGAAAGCCAGTAGGACAGAACGACAGAGAAAACGGGTCCAGGGACAAACGAGACAAACAGGTCTTCAAGACATTCCAAGGCAACTCAAAAGGCATATGTGGAGTGCCTTCTGATAAACGCCCGCTCGGTGGTAAAACATAAATACCAGCTGGAAGATCTAATCCAGCTCTCCACCCCAGACATAGTCTTTGTAACTGAAACTTGGACAGATAGCACATCATGCCCTGATTGGAACATTGCTATCCCAACAGGCTACGCTCTCTAAGTGCAAGATAGGGAGAAAGGTAAAGGGGGGTATAGCTATTATTTATCGAGACTATCTAAAAGTGCGCACTGAAGCTATTACTGATCTACCGGCAGAAGCAATGCAGTTTTGTGTAAAACTAAATAATCTCTCAACTTTTCTGGGGATATTATTATACCACCCACCTGGACCCAAAGCAGCTTTCTCCCAAGCACTTTTGACACTCTTGGAGTCCTACACTGATCCTCACCCTTTCACTATTCTGGGTGACTTTAACTATCACTTAGAACAAGGAAGCAACTCTGAGACAATAAGATTGTTAGACAACCTTGAGGCTTTTAACTTAAAACAACTTATAACTGAATCGACCCACCAGGCGGGACACACCTTAGATGGTATTTTTACAGCCAATTCTTACATTAAGCTGACTAAAATACAAGCCTTGCCGTGGACTGATCATAAGGCTATTTATTTCAACATCAAAGCTACACAGTTACACCCTTGCACGCAGACTAAGTCATCCAAGGTACAAATCAGTCACTGGAAAAAAGTTAAGGGCTGCGACCTAGAGTTTGCCCTCGGACACTTTCCTGCTGAGTTAGAAAGGAATAATAACGAAGCTGCCTTGCAGTTCAACGGCTAGCTACAGGTAGCAGCCGACTGTGCTGCACCTAAAAAATTGGTGACGGTAAAGAAAGCTAAGGTATTGTCACCTTGGAATACATCTGAGTTTAAATGCCTAAAAGTTAATTGCAGGAGAGCAGAGCGACTCTGGAGACAAAGTTATAGTAATCGAATTAAGTTAAAGTATAACCTAGCCATTCAACAATAGAAGGACGCAATCACTGCCGCGAAAAAGTCTTTTTTCACAATGAAAATAAAGGAGGCCAGTAATTCCACCAAGGAATTATTTAAATCAGTTAATCTGCTGGTTAGACCTCAACAGGATAATGCTTTTAAGCCTGACCAAGCTATGTGTAATAAACTCGCCGTCTTTTTCCAAGACAAAGTGCAAGGAATTTATAATGGCCTTCTTAGCTTTCCAGGGTCTCAGGATAAAAATGATCAACTTACGCCTTCCACTCACTGTAGACTGTCATGTTTCCAGACAATCTCAAACGATGAGGTAGAAAAACTAATTCTCTCTATGAAAACTGGCTCTCCCACAGACCCCTGTCCCCCCACCATTATGCATTTGGCCGCCCAGAAGATTGGTACTCATCTTACACCCCTTATTAACCAAGTCCTGGAAACAGGTCACTATCCAGAAATTTGGAAAAAAGCATCTATTAGACCTCTCTTAAAGAAACCAAACCCGGACCCAACCGAACCAAAAAATTACCGGAAAAATCATTGAACACAGCACTGACTGACTATCTAGACGCCAACAACCTACTTGACACTTCACAGCATGATTTTCGTGCTCGTCATTCCACTGAATCAGCCCTTATCATTGCAACCAAAGAGGTCTGTAGAGTGGTGGATGGGGGAGGAGGGTGATCCTCGTGCTCCTCGTTTTGTTGGCCGCTTTCGACACCGTGAATCACACGGTGTTGGTACAGCGGCTGAGGGATGTGGGGGTGGAGCAAACTGCCCTGGCCCTTCTATCCTCCTTTTTGGATGCAAGAGAGCAGAGGCTGGTTTGGGATGGACTGCAATCGGAGAGCTTCCAACTCTCCTGCGGGGTACCTCGGGGATCCGCTCTTTCCCCGACAATGTTTAACATCTACGTCACCCTGTTGGCCAAACTTGTCAGGAAGCATGTTTTTTTCCTGGTCTCTTACACTGATGATTCTCAACTTGTCATCTCCATTACCAACCAGCCTGAGAACACAGCAGCTAGGTTCCATCTTTGTCTCACTGAGATCATGACCTGGATGAACCATAGCTTCCTGAAAATTAACACAGAAAAAAACGGAGGTGATGGAGTTTGGCCAGGGCCAGCCTTTATGGAATAAGTCCTGGTGGCCAATTGAGGCTGGAGAATGTCCATGCCCGGTTACCAGGGTTAAGAACCTTGGGGTCATCTTCGATGACCAACTGAATTTTGCTGCCCAGGTAAACAGTCTCACCTCTTCTTGTTTTTTTCTCCTAAAAACCCTGAGAAAAATCTTTCCATTCATTCCACAGGAGTTACAAAAGACGGTCATGGTTGCACTCTTCCTGTCTAAGTTAGACTACTGCAATGCTCTGTTTCTGGGAATTGACAAGTCCCAGATCAGAAAATTGCTTCTGGGTACACCCAGAGGACAGACAACTTCAGCAGGAATTCGATCACTACAGTGGCTTCCTGTTAAACAACGTGTGGAATTTAAGTCCCTATGCCTTGTGCATAAGGCAATATACAGTGGCGGTGCCGAGGACATTCGAAGACTGTTTCCACCTTATATCTCTCCGTGCGCCCTCAGATCTGCTAATCTAGGTCTGATTAGGATTATGAAGACCAAACGGGCACGATGGGGTGGAAGGGCAATATCACAGGGCGCGGCAAAGCTTTGGAATAAAATGCCTCTAGCCATGAAACTTCAACCCAACTTGCCGCTTTTTAGGAAGGGTTTGAAAACCTGGTTGTTCACTTCTGCATAGATCCCCGGTTAAGACAGTGCGTTGTTCCTGCCCATACACCACAGCGCCAAGACGCCACGGCAATCGAGCGCTATATAAACATAAACATAAACAATGTGTGATTTTGCAAAGTTACATTTGTACCTGAAGTCCGCAAACATAACAATGATGCGGTCAACGCGACACAGATGGGGCCATAATTAGTCGTCTGTGAGATAGATATCATCAACATACGAGTACGCATCAGGGTCAATGCTCTCCAACAGAGAGACTACACGCACAGCAAAGATACCAGGACTGTTTTTGTAGCCCGTGGCTAATCTTTTAAACTGTTTTTGTTTGCTGCCAGAAGTAAAGGCTGTTCATTGACTACTAATAGAGGACAGGTTATGGCTATAAAAGCCATTGGAGATGTCAAGTGTGGTCTTAAACCTTTTTCTCACGAGACTATCGACAAGGGCAGAACTATGGGTATTCTGTACCGTGCACGTCCGACAATGAGAGTTCAAGTGTCGATAATCCAAAACTAGGCGGTACGACCCATCAGGTTTGGTTACAGTGAAAAGAGGATTATTCAAGGGTGACACACATGTTTCAATTACACCTCGATATTCCAATTGTTTAAGGATTTCTGCGACGTGAGATCTAGCTTCACGGTGCATGGGATATTGGGGTTGTGGCTGTGGCATAGACCGTAACGGAATCTCATGGCTTGGTGATAATTTATCCCACCCAACCTGTGTACGGTACAACGCCAGAGCAAGCACTTGTGCCCACTCTTCTGCAAAGTTCTGAGCTTGCTCCTTCGGCACAGTGTGTGCAAAAGATGGGAGGATTACCTCCTCCCCTCTGGGAGCGGCCAAAACGAAAGCTGGGGGCCAGTCCACCTCTGCTAGCAAAATGTCATATGTAGAGGTCAGATTTTCCCAAAAAATCCCTTTTATGGAACGTTGTATGTCACCTTCAATTAAATGGACTATGCATATAGTCTGTCAGGGGGAGCCACTCTAGTATCAGCAGTTTCTACTGCAATAAACGTGTCAGTTGCTGTCGCCTTCATATATGGACGCTGTGCTTGCTGCACTATTGTAACCTCCGCTGGCTGTTGAGCAGCGTTAGTACCCATGTCACGTTCCGAAGCTGTGTTCTCACTATCAGTGGCATACCTCGCTGTTAGTGCAGCAACTTTCTTTTTCTCAAACGGAAGTCTTTGACGTGCAAATCCATCTTGCTTGCTTTTACCATCAGCCGGGCGGGGCTGCTCACGTTCTTGAGGGGCACCCCGACCTCTGCCACGTTCACCTGCACTGGACTGTGAGACCGATGTTTCCTGTGAAGAACGAGGAGAACATTGTTCAGGAACCTGAAATATATCAGGAGACCTAATTCTAGTGCAATCGCACAATTCATATGTGTGTTCAGTAGTCACTGGTATCGGTGACGAGACCCCTGTTTCTGTTGCTGCTTCCCCTGTTTCTTAGTTTTCCAATTTTGTTTCGGAAAAGCTGGATGGTCGTCCTTGGTAGACTTAACCGTCTGAGTTTGCGGTTGCTCTGTTGTTTTAGCAAAAGTCTTAAGCCCCAAACTATTGCTGCCAATGGTCTTATAAGCCTCCGCAATAATTCTTGGTAACTGCCGGGGTTTATTGACGTCGGCGACGAGGCGCAGCTCATTCGACACTTGAAAGTTAACCACATCTCCCTTGACATTAGCAAGGATGAGATCAGCAACTACATCGAACACGCTGACAAGCCTCATTCCCAATTCGACTGTCGCCTCCGGACCGTGCTCATCCTAAACACGCTTAATCACGGAGGGCAGTACAATCATAGACGGTGTGCCGAAGTACTTCGCGTAGACCGCTGCAAATACTTTACCCCAGTTCTCACAGTCTGTTACCTCAGGGGCTAAGTCTTTCTGCAAACTAATTGTAAGGATCCTGTGTTTTTCCACAGGAGTAGAATATGGAAATACTGCTTCCAGCTGGTCAAATTTCTCAGCAAGCCAATAAGGCATATCGTCCTTATTCTGGGGGAGCTTTCCACATTACCGAATTAACCATGACAGGACTAATAGTGATCCCGGCTGGTCCAGCTGGTTGCGTCGCAACCCCAGGTTCCCCCACCTGGACATTGCGAGAAATGAATTGCACTAAAGCCCTATGCACCGCAATCAAGGCGGTATGTAGTTGACGTAAGTCATCCACGGGGCTTGCAAATATCATGGATGAGGTGTGAACCCGGCCAACAGTGGCCAAGTGGCCCCAGAAATGGACAAGGGACCTAACCAAACCAGAGTTACGGTATGGGGGAGGGTGCCATTAAACCAAATACAATGCTGCCAAGCGGAAATTGGAATTTCCTGCTTCCTATACGGCATGTAATTAGCTGGAACTGCTGTAGGAGTGTATGCGTGAAACGTCTTATCATCCGCATTCACCTCCAGAAAAGTAACCCAAGAGTAAAACAGCTCATAGGGGAACGATGCATCAGCACTCACTACAAAGATAATTGACATTCCATCGTCAGGCACCCCGAACTGTGTCAAATGATGCCAGAGAGGTGTGCGACTATGTGCTGCAATAGCGACTTCAGCCATAAGGACGCAGAGAAGAAAAACAATCTATATTAAACCGTAGCACAAAATTAAAACCTTTTTAATTATCAAGCTTGAATGAACCTATAAGTCAACTATATAGGTAGATTTAAACTGTCACTCCTGTTAATCGGAAACAAGAGTGAGGGTGTTGTGGACAAATATAAGCACTGCTAAGGCATGTCAATCATAAGACCAAAACGTTAGGTGCGCCATGTTGCGGGGATTCTGCTCATGCACAGAACTATGCGCAGGAAACCAGGACCTCAGTGAATTGTGGTGTACCAAAAAACTCACTTCAGTACGTAGAACCCCTATCCGACTAGCATCAGTGTCTCATTTGTTCTCCGTATTATCTCGAAGCTACCAATGATTAGACAACCCAGAACAAGCAACGTAAGTAATCAGAGACACGTAAAAGTTTAAAATGCTTATTTTTAACTACGTTCTCTAAGGTGCAGTACTTTGGCTAGCATAGGCAGACAAATGATTAGAAATAAAACCATCAGCATTGTTACAATACCATAAAAAACAAAGGGAAAAATCATATTACAATGATAGTGGAAACAGGTCCTATAATACCTTGTGAACCACCCTCCCCTGGCTAGTAAGCTAGTTTTATATAATAATAGAAGGTCTCTAGGTTTGAATGGTGAACCCCATACCTCAAAGATCAGCTTAGGTGAATCACATCACAGGATCAGCACTGCTCCCTGTGTCTGGAAAGGTTTTCTCCAAGAGTGTCAGAATCCTGCATGCTAATGCAATATTAAAGGCACCCGAGTTTCAGATATTTGCAGCTGTGTGCTTGTTGTGTCTAGAGCGTGAGCCGATCAACCTGAATTCAACAGCATACATTGTTATTTGACCTTGACGGTTTCTGCAGGCAGTGTTCAGACTAAGGTCGCGGTGCACGTCTAGGGATGTGAAAAACAGACCTTTCTCATGTGAAGGAAAGCAAGCAAGCAGTTTTACTTGTAATAACAACTACCTGTAGTGTCGTGTGCAAAAGCAGCAAAGTGGCAACATGGCGCTAATATCTAAAATGCTTATGCTAACATAGCAATGTATGCAGACAAAACCCTGTCTCCACTACATGCTTTAACATTTGTAATAGAAATGTGACGTGTAGCCCCCCCTTAAAAACCATCTTCATGGGGGCGTGGCTAAGCCGCGAAGCGCGATGGCCGCTGCTTAGCGGAGCTTTGCCGAATCCTCTCCTCCCCCGTCTATCCGCTGCATTTATCCGGGATCTAATCTCACAGTCTTCGAAGGGGAAAACATCCGCTACATATTTAAAGGAGCGCAAGCCTTGAGGAGGTACCAGTGGCTGCAGTTTGGCTGAGTTTGCTGTGCGGCCTAGATGTGACGAAGAGGCTGGGGCCTCGCGTGACGATCTGAGCGGAGGGTGAGGTTTGTTCCGGAGATACCCCCGGCTGGGGGTTTTGGTACAGGAGTGTGCCGGAGGCGTGCCCCTGCTGCGGCTGGCACAGAGCATCACTGGGAGTCCCGGAGCAGAATTGTAAGCACTAGAGGCCTAGATGAAGCCTGGCACCGGGTCCTCGATTACTGAGGCGACTGACACGGGCCGTGGTGCTCCTCGGGCCCTACCGAAGAGCCTAGCCGGGGGCCGTGATCAGCTAACCGGACTCCGCTCGGGGCCTTCCCCCCCTCCCCTCCCCCTCCTGCATCAACTGACGCCGTTGCTGAGGGACCCTCCGGGAGCGGGTGAGCTGGGCACTGCGCTGGCGATTTTGGGGATAAAAGAGGCCTGGACCTGGGGTGGATGCCTGGATTGGGGTTGAACGTCACTCGCTTGGCCCACTATCAGCTGGCAGCAGACTTGCTAGAGCCTTGACAGCAAGCCCCCACCTGCATATTGTACGGCGCTTACAGAGGGTGTTAGAATCCGGATTCTCTGGTTGGCACAGGTAGGTACTTGTGACAAGCAGGGAACCTTTCCTCTAGTCAGGGTAAGGGGTTACACTCCTAAAATAACCCCTGCTCACCCTCTAGGTAGCTTGGCGCGAGCAGACAAGGCTTATCTCAGAACGTTATAGGTTAAGCATTTGTGAGCACATACAGTAACCAAGTGACAACACTACAAATGGACACCACACAGGTTTTTATATTAAAAATGCGGATTCTTTATATAGAGTTACCACAAGACCATTAAACGACGAAAATACACAATACTGCTACTTTAGATGGTAGACGTTTGCTTAGTTCTCTTAAGCTCTTAAATGCGACACTTTAAGTCAATGTACCTTTTAAATGTGACACACAGGGCAACGAAAGTGTTGCAACGATGCTGATGCAATGAAGTTTTTGGTGCAAAGAAATAAAGACGTGAAGATCTTCCAGATGCTTTACTCTTCTCTGATGTTGCGAGAAGACTCGAATTGATGCGTCAGCTACAGCGGCGTCACCCTTTACGCGATGCGACGACAGCGGCCTTGGCAGCGGCACTCTTCTTCGATGTTACTTCCGCTCGATGCGATGTTGCAGCGGCGACACCCCTTTACGCGATGCGACGACAGCAGCTCCGACGGTGGCACGCTTCTCCGTGGATGCGAGGCGCTTTTCTTGATGCGGTGCAATGCGACAGCTACGATGGCTGCGATGGTGACACGCTTCTTCCTCGATGCGAGACTCTTCTCTTGATGCGGTGCGATGCGTCAGCTACGATGGCTGCGATGGCGACACGTTTCTTCGGCGTTGCGAGACACTTCTTGGATGATGCGAGACGCTTCCGCTCGATGCGATGCTGCAGCGGCCACACCCTTTACGTGATGCGACGACAGCAGTTCCGACGGCGGAACGCTTCTCCTTCTTGAGTCGCGCTTCCAGCTCCTTGTGACACGTAGTCCCTCAGAAGGCCCAACAACAGCAGCAGGCCCTTCCAAAGAACTTTGGGGAGCTGGGGGTGAAGTCTGTTGTTCCTGAGACTTCAGCAGGAGGCAAGCTCTATTCCAAGCCCTTGGAGATCTTTTGAAGCACAAGTTGAAATAAAGTCTTTGTAGTCTTTCTCCTCTCTTTTCAGCAGCAAGGCAACCACTGCAGGTCAATCCCCCAGGTCAGGGACAGTACTCCTCCTTACAGCTTTCCCGGTTCCTTCTCCTCAGGCAGAGGTTCTTCTTGTCAAGCAGGATCTAATTTCTTGGGAGCAGGGTCCCAATACTTCTACCCCTAATTCCTTTGTTCCTCTGGGGTAGAGGGGCCTTTGCCCAGTCCAAACCAGTTCCTGAGCACTTTGTTGACATGACTCTGACTTTCTATTCAGGGTGCAGGGCAGAGACATCAGCCGCTCCACAGGAGGTGGAGCCAGCATTGTGGTGGCAGAGCACAACCCTATTCAGAGTCCAGGTGCACTCCTCCCACCCATCTGGATGTCAATCTCTCTATTCACCACCAGGCTACCTAGCCCTGCCCCTCTGGGTTTTCCCAGCCCTGTCACTCACACAAACCAGACAGGCAGATACACATCATAGCAGAGGCGGGCTGAAATGGTTAGGCAAGCAAAGACCAACTTTCTAAAAGTGGTATTTGCAAACCCAGAATATTAAAATAAACTTTACTAAAAGATGTATTTTATTATTCTAAGTTCAGGCATACTAAACTCGAATTTCTACCATGTTCCCTGGGCCTGTTAGGATCATAGGATGTAACAATTCTAACAGCCCATTCTGGCCTATGGGAACAGGTAGCCTTGCAATAGTGAAAAACGAACATGGCTGTATTTCACTATTAGGACATGCCACACACATCAGGGCTTGTCCTACCTTATGCTTACAATGCACCCTGCCCTTAGGCCTACCATAGGGGTGACTAATATGAAGTTAAGGGAAGGGTTAGGGACTGGGAAGTGGGGGCACTTGCCCAGTCAGCATGACAGTACCAGACTGCACGCAGGTTCTGCAATGGCAGACCTTAGACGCATTTTACTAGGCCGCTTCTGTGGGTGGCACAACCAGTGCTGCAAGCCCACCAGCAGCATTTGTATTTACAAGCCCTAGGCACTCGTGGTGCACTTTACTGGGGTCTGACAGTAAACCAAATAAGCCAATCATGGAATCCAACCAACATATACATTTTAAATAGGGAGCACTTGCACTGTGGCACTGGTTGCAGTGGCACAGTGCTCTGAGCAGCTAACACCAGCAAAACACATGAGGCACAGCGACAAAAAGTGGAAGGGAGACTCACGCCAAGGTGCCAGGTCTAACACGTGTCCCCTCCAGCTGAACAGTGGGGAGAACTACCCTACCCCAGGGAGTTCCTCATCACTAAGGCGGAAAAATCTGGACAGACCGTCAGCATTGGCGTGATCTGTACCAGGGCGATGTTCCACCGTGAAATCCATCCCCTGTAGGGAAATGGACCACCTCAACAGCTTTGGATTCTCACCCCTCATATGCATCAACCATCTGAGGGGCCTGTGGTCTGTCTGAATCCGGAAGTGAGACCCAAACAGGTAGGGTCTTAGCTTCTTCAGCGCCCAGACCACAGTAAATGCCTGACGCTCAATAGCACTCCATCTCTGTTCCCGTGGAAGTAACCTCCTGCTAAGGAAGGCTACAGGTTGATCTAGGCCCTCTTCATTAATTTGTGAAAGAACAGCCCCCACACCATGCTCTGAAGCGTCTGTCTGAACGATAAACTCTTTGGAGAAGTTGGGAACCAAGAGCACGGGCGCCGTGCACATAGCAGCTTTCAGGGCCTCAAAAGCTTTCTGACAGGTGTCAGTCTAAATCACTTTCCTGGGCTGCTTCCTAGAAGTCAGCGCTGTCAAGGGGGCAACAATGTTGCCATACCCCTTGACAAACCTCCTGTAGTACCCGGTGAGACCTAGGAAGGCTCTCACCTCTGTCTGGGTTTTGGGCGACTCCCAATTCAGGATTGTTTCTATCTTGGGTTGAAGGGGCGCCACCTGGCCGCTCCCAACCTGGTGCCCCAAGTACACCACGGAACCCTGCCCGATCTGGCACTTACTCGCCTTGATCGTGAGGCCTGCCCCCCGCAGCGCCATCAACACCTCCCAGAGGTGGCGCAGTTGTTCCTCCCACGTGGAGCTGAACACTGCGATGTCATCCAGGTAGGCGGCACTGAACTAGTCCAGTCCAACCAACACCTGGTTGACCAATCTCTGGAAGGTGGCAGGGGCATTCTTCATCCCAAAGGGTATAACCCGGAACTGGTAGTGCCCATCTGGGGTGGAAAATGCTGACCTCTCTTTGGCCCCCTCGGTCAAGGCGATCTGCCAGTACCCAGACATTAAATCAAACGTGCTGAGGTAGTTGGCAGCCCCTAGTCGATCTATGAGCTCATCAGCTCTCGGGATGGGGTGTGCGTCAGTCCTGGTGACTGAATTGAGTCCTCTGTAGTCCACACAGAACCGGAGTTCGGGTGTGGCTCCCGGCGCTGCAGCCTTTGGGACCAAGACCACTGGGCTGGCCCAAGGACTGCTGGAGGACTCAATTACCCAGAGTGCAAACATCTTGGAGACCTCCTCCTTGATGCATGCCCTCACCCTGTCAGTCACCCTGTAGGCCTTGTGCCTCATAGGTGTACTATCCCCAGTGTCCACATCATGGACGCACCAATCAGTGACACCGGGAACCAGGGAAAACAGATCAGAAAATTGTCCCAGCAGCTGGCGACAATCATTCTGTTGCTCAGGGGTCAGGGCGTAAGAGAGGATGACACCATCTTGCTCCTGGACTGACAGGAGGTCAGGAAGAGGCTTGGTCTCCTCCTCCATCCCAGCATCTGTTGCCAAGAGCATGCCCACTTGGGACCTCTCCAAGTGGGGCTTGAGGCGGTTGACATGAAGGACCCTCAAGGGGTTCCTTGGAGACCGCAAGTCCACCAAATAGGTAACAGGACTCTTGCGCTCCACAACCTCAAAGGGACCGGTCCACTTATCCTGGAGTGCACAAAGCTCCACGGGGGCCAAGACCCACACCTTTTGTCCAGGCTGAAGCTCTACCAGAGTGGCATTCTGGTCGTACCACCGCTTCATCTCCTCCTGGCTGGCTTCCAGATTTGCCTCAGCAAGTTGCCTGAATCGCCTAGTCTGATTTCTGAAGGCCAGCATGTAGCTATATACACTCTGGGGAGGTTTCCTGGGAGATTGCTCCCAGCCTTCCTTGACCAGACTTAGAGGTCCTCTCACTGGGTGGCCATACAGGAGCTCAAAGGGGCTGAACCCTAGAGACTTCTGTGGCACCTCACGGTACGCAAAGAGAAGGCATGGCAAGAGGACGTCCCACTTACGCCTCATGGGTTCTTCTAGACCCATTATCATGCCCTTGAGGGTACGGTTGAATCTCCCAACCAACCCGTTTCCTTGGGGGTGGTAAGGTGTGGTGAACTTATAGGTTACACCACACTCTTGCCAAAGGGATTTCATATACTTGGAAATGAAATTGGTATCCCGGTCAGACACCACCTCTAGAGGGAATCCCACTCTGGAGAAAATTCCCATCAGTGCACGTCCCACCACGGGGGCCGTCACTGTCCTCAGAGGGATGGCTTCCGGGTACCGGGTGGCATGGTCCACCAGGAACAGGATAAACCTGTTGCCCATGGCTGTCCTGGGGTCCAGTGGCCCCACAATGTCAATCCCCACTCGCTGGAATGGGGTACCGACGACAGGGAATGGCTGGAGTGGAGCCTTCTGCTTCCTTCCACTCTTTCCACTTTCCTGGCAAGTCTGACAGGTCCTGCAGTGAGTGTCTGAACTCCTGCGCATGTGAGGCCAATAAAAGTGGGTGACAAGCCTTTCAAAGGTCTTGTCCTGCCCTAAATGTCCTGCCAATGGCACATCGTGAGCCAGCCCCAGTAGGAAGGCTCTGAAGTCCTGGGGTACCACCAGCGCACGGACTGACCCAGGCTCAGCAACCTTAGGCTCGGTATGTAGGAGGTCGTTCTCCCAGTAAATGAAATGTGACCCAGACTGATCACCTGCGGTCTGGTCTGCAGCCTGCTGCCGCATTCCCACGAGAGAAGGGCATTCTTTCTGTGCCTTACAAAAGTCCTCCCTGGAGGGGCCTCCTTCTTGCTGCCAATGGGTCAGCTCAGGCAGGTCCCCCAGATCAGCTATCTGTTCCCCGGTAGGCTCCAGAGCATCCCCCTCAAAGTCTGCTTCCTCCTGGGCCGTGGGAACTTCAGGGGCCGGTTTCCCGCGCCCCCTGCCTCTTCTCTCTAAGGCCGGTCCCTGGGCCTCCCTCTCAGGCTCCAGGACCTCTTGAGCACCTCTACTTGCTGCCATGGATCGTGTGGTGACACACCCCCAATCCAGCATACCCACCATCTCCAGGTGAGCACTCTGCTCCACCTTAGCCCAAGGTGAGCTCTCCAAGTCGTTCCCTAACAGACAGTCTACAGGCATGGCGGGCCTCACAGCTACCTGAAGAGAACCAGAGACCCCCCCCCCCCACTCAAAGGAAACCTGAGCCACCTTGCAGTGACTCTCTGTGTTGTCAGCGGCAACAACTGGATAGAATGCTTTCTTGAGACACCAGGTGACACTTGACAGCTGTCACACTGGCTCCTGTATCTCTGAGAGCTTCCACCCTACGGCCATTGATGGTCACCCACTGCCTGTATTTCTTAGGGTTATCAGGCAGCTGGGTTTGGGGGACCATCTCACAGTCTCCTAATGAGACAAGGAAATCTCTGCGGGACCCCACCCACCTTGGACTGTCATCTCCTCCCCCAAGGCTACACTAGCCACGTGCCGGGGCGGAGCACCACTGGGTGCTGGTTTCCCATACAAACGACACTTTAAATCAGAGGCAAAATGCCCCATGTTACCACACTTGTAACATTTTATGGGCCCCTTTTGAACAGGTGGACCTGTCGGGGCCCAGGTCGGTTTCTGGGGTGGGGGAGGCTGAGAACCTTTCCCTTGGTTCCCTTGGGGATTACTTTGGGGCCTTCTTGGGAACTCCCTCTGTTTACCCTTGTCCCCTCACTCTTCTGCTGGGGACCCTGCCCACCTTTAGCGGAGTCTCCCACTGAGCCCTGGTGGACCCTGGTACTGGCCCAGCGGTCCGCCTCCTCAGCAAGCTTCCTAGGTTTAGTCAGCCTACTATCAATCAGGTGCTGGCGTAGCTCAGGAAAACAAGTACTGGACAAGTGCTCCCATACCATTAAATCAAGAAGCCCTTGAAAATCATTAACCTTACTACCCTCCACCCAACCATCCAGTGCTCTGCAAAAAAAAGTCACATACTCAACATACGTACTGTTTGGAATCTTGGTGCACCCCCTGAACCTTTGCCTATACAACTCAGGGGTCAACCCATACCTAGCCATCAAAGCTGCCTTCATATGGGGATAAGAATTATAATCATCTGAAGGCAAGTCTAGCAGTGTGTCTCGCCCCTCACTAAGGAACCGTCCCCACAACCCCGCTCCCCAATCCTTCTCAGGGACCCGGTGGGAGACATGGCTACTTCATAGGCTTTGAACCACTGCCCTATGTCATCATTTAAAAAAAATTCCTTTACCACATCTTTGGGTATGTACACCCTTGATTCTACTTGCACTGACGGTGTGCTGCCACCAGAGGGAGCAATTTCTAAACTCTGGGCTTTCAGCTCCAACCCAACTCCCTCAAAACCTTTTCATGTTCATACTGTAGCTTTTTTTCTTCTAGGGCTAACTTTCTACTTTGCATTTCAAATTCTAACTGCCCACTTAACTTGAGCTTGGTTAGCTCCAATTCATGAATCCTACACTCTTTTCTATCTGCCAGCTCCTCTGGAGATATATTTTTACTGGAAACACTGCTACCAGCAGGGGAAGGGGTTCTCCTTCCTCTTGGACTCACTGGCCCATCCAGCTGCTCCTCTGCATTATCATTATCAGTGGCATTCCTTGCTTCTACCCAGGCCCTCAGCGCCTTGTAGAACTCTGCCTTGTTTTTACATCCAGTAGTAGAAACATTAAATTTCCTGCAGAAGAACTTTAGCTGTGATACTTTGTAGCTTTCCAGTTTTTCTTCTTCCCATTCCCATTCATTATCAACAGAGACTATGGATGCTGCTTTCTCCACCATGGTTACGCTTGGCAGTACTCAAAAATAGACAGTCCCAAAAAGAATCTACCAACAAGTATTGGTTGCGTTAAGGTCTGCACTCACTAAGTAGTGTTCACCAATCACTGTACATGAGCCACAAATGCAAGTCCAGAATCCTCAACGCTGACCACCAACGTTAGAATTCGGATTCTCTGGTTGGCACTGGTAGGTACTTGTGACAAGCAGGGAACCTTTGCGCGAGCAGACAAGGCTTATCAGGTTTTTATATTAAAAATACGGATTCTTTATATAGAGTTACCACAAGACCATTAAACGACAAAAATACACAATACTGTTACTTTAGATGGTAGAAGTTTGCTTAGTTCTCTTAAGTTCTTAAATGCGACACTTTAAGTCAATGTACCTTTTAAATGCGACACGCAGGGCAACGAAAGTGTTGCAACGATGCTGATGCGATGAAGTTTTTGGTGCAAAGAAATAAAGACGTGAAGATCTTCCAGATGCGTTACGCTTCTCTGATGTTGCGAGAAGATTCGACTCGATGCGTCAACTACAGCGGCGTCACCCTTTACACGATGCGACGACAGCGGCCTTGGCAGCAGCACTCTTCTCTGACGTTTGCGAGACGCTTCCGCTTGATGCGATGTTGCAGCGGCGACACCCCTTTACGCGATGCGACGACAGCAGCTCCGACGGCTGCACGCTTCTCCGTGGATGCGAGGCGCTTTTCTTGATGCGGTGCAATGCGACAGCTACGATGGCTGCGATGGCGACACGCTTCTTCATCGATGCAAGACTCTTCTCTTGATGCGGTGCGATGCGTCAGCTACGATGGCTGCGATGGCGACACGGTTCTTCGGCGTTGTGAGACACTTCTTGGATGATGCGAGACGCTTCCGCTCGATGCTGCAGCGGCGACACCCTTTACGTGATGCGACAACAGCAGTTCCGACGGCGGTACGCTTCTCCTTCGTGAGTCTTGCTTCCAGCTCCATGCGACACGCAGTCCCTCAGAAGGCCCAACAACAGCAGCAGGCACTTCCAAAGAACTTTGGGGAGCTGGGGGGGTGAAGTCTGTTGTTCCTGAGACTTCAGCAGGAGGCAAGCTCTATTCCAAGCCCTTGGAGATCTGTTGAAGCACAAGTTGAAATAAAGTCTTTGTAGTCTTTCTCTTCTCCTTTCAGCAGCAAGGCAACCACTGCAGGCCAATCCCCCAGGTCAGGGACAGTACATCTCCTTACAACTTTCCCGGTTCCTTCTCCTCAGGCAGAGGTTCTTCTTGTCAAGCAGGATCTAATTTCTTGGGAGCAGGGTCCCAATACTTATACCCCTAATTCCTTTGTTCCTCTGGGGTAAAGGGGCCTTTGCCCAGTCCAAACCAGTTCCTGAGCACTTTGTTGACATGACTCTAACTTTCTATTCAGGGTGCAGGGCAGAGACATCAGCCGCTCCACAGGAGGTGGAGCCAGCATTGTGGTGGCAGAGCACAGCCCTATTCAGAGTCCAGGTGCACTCCTCCCACCCATCTGGATGTCAATCTCTCTATTCACCACCAGGCTACCTAGCCCTGCCCCTCTGGGTTTTCCCAGCCCTATCACTCACACAAACCAGACAGGCAGATACACATCATAGCAGAGGCGGGCTGAAATGGTTAGGCAAGCAAAGACCAACTTTCTAAAAGTGGTATTTGCAAACCCAGAATATTAAAATAAACTTTACTAAAAGATGTATTTTATTATTCTGAGTTCAGGCATACTAAACTCGAATTTCTACCATGTTCCCTGGGCCTGTTAGGATCATAGGATGTAACAATTCTAACAGCCCATTCTGGCCTATGGGAACAGGTAGCCTTGCAATAGTGAAAAACGAAAATGGCTGTAATTCACTATTAGGACATGCCACGCACATCAGGGCTTTTCCTACCTTATGCTTACAATACACCCTGTCCTTAGGCCTACCATAGGGACTAATATGAAGTTAAGGGAAGGGTTAGGGACTGGGAAGTGGGGGCACTTGCCCAGTCAGCATGACAGTACCAGACTGCACGCAGGTTCTGCAATGGCAGACCTTAGACACATTTTATTAGGCCGCTTCTGTGGGTGGCACAACCAGTGCTGCAAGCCCACCAGCAGCATTTGTATTTACAAGCCCTGGGCACTCCTGGTGCACTTTACTGGGGCCTGACAGTAAACCAAATAAGCCAATCATGGAATCCAACCAACATATACATTTTAAATAGGGAGCACTTGCACTGTGGCACTGGTTGGCAGTGGCACAGTGCTCTGAGCAGCTAACACCAGCAAAACACATAAGGCACAGCGATAAAAAGTGGAAGGGAGACTCACGCCAAGGTGCCAGGTCTAACAGAGGGCCTAGGAAAACATGCTGTAAAGGCCTCCCCTGAGGGCTAAGATACTCGCAACATCCACTGGCATAGATCAGCCGCAATTGCAGCACCACCGGTTTCGCTTGCCGTAGCTCCTTCTGTCCCTGTACTGTGGCACTTTCATGGAGAGAAAACCTACTGACCGCCTTTACAGATGCCCTAGCGCAGTTGTTGTGAGTAGTGTCGTACTTGACCTGGGCACACTCCTGGAAGGTCAGATGTGGTTCATAGCCGCCTGATGGGGGTAGCTACCCCTTAGGGAGTGCAAGTTGTTGCCACTTTGGTGCTCGCTGCCCCTCCCCCCCCGGGCTGTAGCGGACATACACTCTGTTGGACACCAGAAGAGAGGGTGGGCAGGCCATTAACATTACCAGGACCCCCTTACCTGATCACTGATTTATAAGCCGGAACCCACGTGACCGCTGGAGGGGCCGGGTGACGTGACAGAGCGACCTACTATCTTGGGGAGCGAAATCCCACTGCTTTCTCACCAGGTACAACCTAGTGGTACCATGTCATCATCAAGGGGCAATAAACCAGTGCAACATAACCGGCTCGATAGATACACTCTCCCCTAGACTGCGATGCCTGATTCCTCCCCTGGTGGCAAGGGAAACGCAGCACAAGGAGAATCAACACCGGAAGTTACACTGAAGGACGTCCTGGCAGCGATTGCAGATATCAAAACCTCCCTGGAGCACAGGATGGGCACTATCACAGTTGAAGTGAATTTTCTCCGGGCAGACATTAATAAAAACGACGAACGTGTGAAGCAAGTGGAGCTTACAACTGCGAGCTTGGTGGAAGACACCTCCGAACGAGAAGTCAAAGACCTACAAACATTCCAGCAATTCACAGAATCCAAGCTGGATGAATAATGTGCGTATCCCTGGTGTACCGAAAAAATCAGAGAGGCAGTCTACAGATCTCTTTGTGGAAGATCTTAATCTGAAGCATCTGCAACCCAAGGGACTTGCAAACATTTTTCGTGATCGAAAGAGCTCATAGAGTTCCCGGAGGTCGGCCTAAGCCCGGGGCCCCCCCTCATCCGATCCTTGCCAGGGTGCTCAACTTCCATGACCGAGATGTCATACTCCAACACGCCAGGGCGGGACCACCCTTGAAGTATGAAAATGCGGATATCACATTCTTCCCGGACTTCACCCAGCTAGTCCAGAGACAGTGACGCTCCTTTCTGGGAATCAAAAAGGCATTGAGGGAAAAAGGCTACAAGTACGCCATGCTGTTCCCAGCGAGGCTTCACGTTGAAGCTGACGGTAGAGCCTGGTTTTTTGAGAATCCGAAATCAGCGGCGGAGTGGCTGGAGAATCGCTGACCGGTGGAACATTTGACACAGTGGTGACACTAGCAGGGGGGGGGGGGAGCTGGGGGGCAGGGTGGATCCCGAAATGGGCCCTCATGCAGACCTAAGTGAGCTGGGAGTGGGTTCTTATAAGAGGCCATGTCAGCGAGTAACTTCAGACATTTTGGGCCCTTCTTGGCGCATTTTATTGAGTGATGCTTTGATTTATCTATATAAGATTGTGAGATTGGGGTTTATTGAGTGGGGGGAAGGCACCACGTACCCTGTGTTTCTACATTTAGTTATTTGACGGGGCGACAGGCACTCTGCAAGTTTATTCATGGGCAGTTTGAAGCCCAGGGTGCAGGGGAGCAGGGAGGGGGGAGGTTGGGAGCGGATTTTCATGTTGTTAGATATTGTTTTACTTGAATGTACGGTTCAATCGACTACACAGGATAATGACATTGAGCGGGAGTGGGATGCACGCACAATCTCTGATGGTTACTCAGTGGGATATAGGGGTTAGAGTCCTCAGCTGGAACATCAACGGACTGGGTGATAGGTTAAGCGCAGTATGGTGCATCAGTATTTCAAAAGGCAAGCCCCAGATATTATCCTGTTGCAAGAAACTCTTTTGATCGGTAACATGTGCCAAGTGATGAACGGAGGGGGGTACAAGTTGGTGGCACACGTGGGCTTCACAACAGGTTCCAGAGGGGTGGGCATTTTGGTCAAGAAGTTGTTCCCTTTCACGGCGCAGTCTACATGGTCTGACAACAGGGGTATATATGTGGGAATATCAGGGCAATGGGAGGGTCGGACTATCACGTGCGTTTCAGTATATGTTCCCCCCGGCCTTCAGAGTGAGACATATAAAGATTTGGGTGCAGCGCTGTTGACGTTCCCGCTGGGCCTCCTAATTGTAGGGGGGGATTTTAACGCCATGGTATCCGGTGAGCTGGAACGTTGCCCCCCACAGGACATTAGGCCTGCGCAGCGGTGGCTTTCTAACTTCCTTGAGGCAGTGGGGCTAGTGGATGTATGGAGGATGCATAACCCTGTCAGAGCCCAATTCACCTTCCGGTCCGGGGCCCCTCAGAGTCTTTCCCGAATAGACTATATTTTAGTCCCCGGCGTCACAGGCCTGTGATGTCCGAGAGGTCCGCCATGTGGGCAGAGGCATTTCGGACTACTCTCCTGTCTGGATGCGACTGGTTCTGGGTCAAGTTAGTGTAGGGAGAATTGCTCCCATTAATCTGTGGTATTTACATGACCCTGACATTCGCAAGAAATTAATTCAGACCACAGATCGTTATTTCCTGGAAAACGAGGGTTCAGTACACTCTGCCCAGACATTATGGGAAGCCTATAAATCAGTTGTTCGTGGATAAGCCCTATCCCTTATTGCAATATAGAGAAAATGGTCCCAGCACAGAACAAACCATATGAAACAAACATCAATAAACACTTAAACCAAAGACTGAAGAAAGTTCAAGTGTTGTTTAATCACACTGAACTACAGTTATCATACTTTTCATGAATCTATTAGGCAAAATCTTTTCAACAAAGTATACTAGAGGTGCCCAGAAAGGGAGGAGGGGGAGGGAAGGTCAGTGATTGAGTGAGGAATTGGGGGAAATGTGAAAACAGCGGTATATCCACTTAGTAACAATCAAATTGGTCGGCATCATTTAGTCAATGCCACATGTTATACATAGATCAAATCACACAATACAATACAAAGAATTGAACTTTCGCCATGTATAATAAGAATCACAGTGCACCATGTACTGGTGATAATACTGGCAGTTATGTTGTGTCGACGTTTCGACCCCTTGGTTCGTGTAGGTGTTCACTAGGACCTTACAAAATGGGGTCTTCCTCAGGACAGGGGTGCGTGTGGGAAGAACTGAGGGCACCTATGAAAATCAAATAGAGCGAGTGTAAGGCGTATGATTAATAATACATCTAAGGGAACATGAAAAAACTTAAAGTTTCAAGGAATTACCGTGTCTGCCTTGTGGCAGGGTTCTAAGGCGCAGTAAGTCGTCAGAGAAAGGGGGTGCAAAGCCTCCCAACGGTACGGATGGAGAGAGTGATGGCCACCTAAAAAATTAGGGTAATCATTAGTAAAGCAGTCTCCCAAAACTGAGAGATCCGAAACAAATTTTAGGGGGGGTTGGCATAAACTTACTCTGCCTCAGGGAAAATGATCTCCTGTCGAATACATTCGAAAGCAGTCCAAAATCTGCCTGGATAGAGCCGTGGAAAGTAATACACGGACTGGGGCGGAAGACGGGGCTGAGCCTCCACTGGGTCCCCGTTGAAGAATGAATCTAAAAATAATAAGGGAGGAGGATTAAAAACCAAAGCTACGGACCCTGCAGCAGATATAACAATGTCACAGAGGGGCGTGGGGAAAATCGTACCACATGCGCGATTATGAAGGTGTACCCCTATCCACTGCCCAACATAAGTTCAATAGAGCCTGAGCTCGGGGTGACTTGTTATCGAATCAGAATACAAAAGGCGGTAAAGCCATCGCGTTCTGGGCGAGGTCATAGCACAACGCTGGCTGCGCGATAAAGCGATCTAGATCGCTTATAGTCAGAATTAGCCTGTTGGATAATCGTACGAATCCATTACCGTAAAGTAAATGTTGGAAGAAAAATCACGGGAGCAAGACTCACCCTCGTTGTCTGATCTCACTCCGTAACTTGTAAAGGAGCGCGCGAGTCCACCGTCCGAGTGTATTTGACGGGAGACGCGAGACAACACGTGATCCCCGTTACCGTGCTGCCGCTAGATGCCGGTTTTAGCAGTACAATGGTACAATGGAAAAAAGACTTGGAGGTCGCGTTCAGTGTCAGTGAATGTATATAGGTTCCCTAAATAATATTGGAGTAAAGTGTATTAGATCCCTGAGTAATATGGGAGTATTACCACCAGACAGGTGCATCCCAACCGTAGATCAGGTAACCGTTAGACAATAGTTAAGCAAACATAAGGGCCATCATACGGACATCTCTTAATTAACACATGTACTAGAGAAAGCGAAAAGATTATACTACAGAAAATGGCAACACATTGAAATGCGTGCTGAACAATTACCATTCGAAATCAATGAAGAATGCATTAGGTCTGATGAATAACAAATTCGCATTGCTTAAATACACAATTTGGAGAAAGAAAAATCATATTAACCAGCAATCATGCATACGTATTCAGATCAAGAATGCTCCGATTATGAGAATATTAATACGTGTACATATTAAGGCCGAGGAATAAAGAGAGAGGAGGGTCATTTAATATTACCAGACACCCATAGGAGGGCACCAAAGGAGTCTAGCACCCCTCTAATAGAGTGCATGAATTCAGGTTCGGAGGCACGCTAGTTGTGCATTACTGCCATCCAATTCGTTTAGCCCATTGGCTATTGTATCCAAACTTATCATCCATTTTGATTCCCTCATATTCAGAATAGCAGATAGATTGCCACCTCTCGGTCCCAGCCTCACTTTTTCAAGTACCAACCATTGTAGATCTTCTGGATTGTGATTCTTCAAACTGCAGTGCTCAACCAGGGGGGCCCCTGCTACGGTACACCGGATCCTACTATGGTGTTGCAGAATTCTGGATTTTACTTTTTGTTGTGTTTGACCAATGTAGAGTAACCCGCACGGGCAGGTTATGCCATAGATCACATTGACCGAGTTGCAGTTGGTAAATGAACTTAGAGTGATTGAATGTTCTTTATAGACAAAGATTTTAGTGGTATTGGTGGTGTCACAGGCCTTGCAGTGTCCACATTTAAAATGTCCAATTACTGGTGGAAGGTTCCAGAGTTCTTGAATTGTTGGTTTTGTTACAGTCTCCAGAAAGGACTGAATTACATGGTCCTTGACGCTCATGGCCTTTTTGAAGGAGTGCATTGGTGGATTAGGTTGGTCAATATCATCTGCTACCAAGCTCCAATGTTTGTTTATCACTTTCTTGATTGCATTGCTTCTTGTAGAAAAAGTAGTAACATAGATCATTCTCTGTAACGGCATGTCTTTCTTATCCTTGGGTGTCAATAGGGCCTCTCGAGGGTTGAACCAAGCCCTTTTACGTGCCTTCTTCACCAGTCTCCTCGGGTAGCCTCTTGTTAACAGTCGGTTGCTTAAATCCTCAGATTCAACCATGTAATCCTCCTTTTTAGTGCAATTCCTACGAATCCTCAGGAATTGGCCCACCGGTAGATTGTCTCTCAAGCCACGTGGGTGATGGCTGTTATATCTGAGTAGCGAGTTGCGCTCGGCCGGTTTGCGATAAAGTGTAGTATGCAATTTGTTGTCCTCACAATAGATCTTAATGTCAAGGAAAGCTAATTCTTTACTGTCAGACTGTATCGTAAATTGGATGTTGGTATTACATTGGTTAAGCCAAGTATGGAAGGTAGCCAGATCAATAGAATCACCATTCCAAATCATCAGTATATCATCGATATACCGTTTCCACAGGTTGATCCGGTCGGCAAAGGGATTGTTGTTAAAAATAAACAGTCTCTCAAAATTGTCCATGTAAATGATTGCCAGATCTGGGGCGAAGGCTGCTCCCATGGCTACGCCCTTTGTTTGTATATAAAATTCTCCTTGAAAGAAAAAGAATTTTTTCTTCATAGCAATCGTCAATAGAGCAATGATGAATTCCGTGGGTACTCTCATCGGTGATGGTCGTGTATTCAAAGCTTCACTCATTATTGTCAGAGCCGGTTCCTGGGGAATGCTGGAATATAAGGATACAATGTCACAGGTCACAAGTAATTGCCCACTGGGATCGAAAGGTAGTTGATCTATCAAGGTAATAGTTTGCATTGTATCCCTCAGATACGCTTCAGTATTCTCTGCCAATGGTTTCAGAAAGAAGTCCACATATTTACATAGGGGCTCCAGTAAAGAGCCACAGCCTGAGACGATGGGACGGCCAGGTGGGTTGTGTATATCCTTGTGAATTTTGGGTAAAGTGTATATTGTTGGTAGTCGGGGGTGTTTCTGATTCAGATAGTCAAACTCCAGTTTGCTTAAAAAGCCTTGTTCGTGTCCTTCAGAAGTGATTCTCAGGATTTCATCCGCCAACTCGTTCGTGGGGTCCGACCTTAATTTCGAATAGCTCACCCCATCTTGGAGCTGTCTCATAATCTCCGCTCTATAAGATGTTGTGTCCTGGATCACAATTGCACTGCCTTTGTCTGCAGCTTTTATGACTATATCCTTGTTGTTCTTGAGATTGGTCAGTGCTGTCCTCTCCAATTTGCTGGTATTTGGAATGGTGTACTTGTGTGTTGTCTCGCGTCTCCCGTCAAATACACTCGGACGGTGGGCTCGCGCGCTCCTTTACAAGTTACGGAGTGAGATCAGACAACAAGGGTGAGTCTTGCTCCCGTGATTTTTCTTCCAACATTTACTTTACGGTAATGGATTCGTACGATTATCCAACAGGCTAATTCTGACTATAAGCGATCTAGATCGCTTTATCGCGCAGCCAGCGTAGTGCTATGACCTCGCCCAGAGCGCGATGGGTCCCTCGGGTTTTTCACTTTCTAAAGTAAATTATTTCGAGCACTGGCTCTAGTGAGCTTATTTTTGAAAGCGTTAGCACAGTGTTTTTACTCAGATTACAGCGCTATAGCTTTACCGCCTTTTGTATTCTGATTCGATAACAAGTCACCCCGAGCTCAGGCTCTATTGAACTTATGTTGGGCAGTGGATAGGGGTGCACCTTCATAATCGCGCATGTGGTACGATTTTCCCCATGCCCCTCTGTGACATTGTTATATCTGCTGCAGGGTCCGTAGCTTTGGTTTTTAATCCTCCTCCCTTATTATTTTTAGATTCATTCTTCAACGGGGACCCAGTGGAGGCTCAGCCCCGTCTTCCGCCCCAGTCCGTGTATTACTTTCCACAGCTCTATCCAGGCAGATTTTGGACTGCTTTCGAATGTATTCGACAGGAGATAATTTTCCCTGAGGCAGAGTAAGTTTATGCCAACCCCCCCTAAAATTTGTTTCGGATCTCTCAGTTTTGGGAGACTGCTTTACTAATGATTACCCTAATTTTTTAGGTGGCCATCACTCTCTCCATCCGTACCGTTGGGAGGCTTTGCACCCCCTTTCTCTGACGACTTACTGCGCCTTAGAACCCTGCCACAAGGCAGACACGGTAATTCCTTGAAACTTTAAGTTTTTTCATGTTCCCTTAGATGTATTATTAATCATACGCCTTACACTCGCTCTATTTGATTTTCATAGGTGCCCTCAGTTCTTCCCACACGCACCCCTGTCCTGAGGAAGACCCCATTTTGTAAGGTCCTAGTGAACACCTACACGAACCAAGGGGTCGAAACGTCGACACAACATAACTGCCAGTATTATCACCAGTACATGGTGCACTGTGATTCTTATTATATATGGCGAAAGTTCAATTCTTTGTATTGTATTGTGTGATTTGATCTATGTATAACATGTGGCATTGACTAAATGATGCCGACCAATTTGATTGTTACTAAGTGGATATACCGCTGTTTTCACATTTCCCCCAATTCCACACTCAATCACTGACCTTCTCCTCCCCCTCCTCCCTTTCTGGGCACCTCTAGTATACTTTGTTGAAAAGATTTTGCTTAATAGATTCATGAAAAGTATGACAACTGTAGTTCAGTGTGATTAAACAACACTTGAACTTTCTTCATTCTTTGGTTTAAGTGTTTATTGATGTTTGTTACATATGGTTTGTTCTGTGCTGGGACCATTTTCTCTATATTGTCCTACACCCAGGTCCCAGTGATTTTGGGTATACCCTTTCTATAAGTGCTATCCCTTTTTGCAGGCAAGAAAAATGAAAAGGAAAAAGACTTGGAGATGGCGGAGGATGCTGTGCTTAAACTGGAGGAGGAACTAGAACATATAGTGACCCCTGAAAAAGTACACATACTAAGTTTGAAACAGGACAAATTCAGAAGCATAGCGACAGATAGGGCCAGGGTACAAGGGCGAGAACTACAGAGTAGACTCTATGAGCATGGGGACACGGCAGGGAAATTGCATGGTTGGACAGAAAGGAATGGGCATCGCGACTGTTACCCGAGCTAACCGGCGAGGGTGATGAACTCATCGCAGACCCGCAAAGTATAGCAGACCGGTTTGCGGATCACTATAAGGAAGTTCACAGAACGGAGGGGCACTACACGGAGGGAGACAATGTGGCCCTACTTCGAGATATTGTGCTCCCCACCCTGGCTGACGAGAATCGAGAGTACCTGGAGTCCGCTTTTTCGATTGATGAGGTTGCTCAGGCCATACGAGCGATTAAATCCGGTAAAGCATCGGTCCTAATGGTATCCCGATTGAGTTGTACAAGCTGAGACCAGATAGGATAGCTCCCTACCTCCATTCAATGTTCATGGACAGTCGGGACAAAGGGGTATTTCCAATAGATCAGAGAATTGCTAATGTTGTGGTTATTCATAAAGAAGGCAAACCCAAAACTCTTTGTATATCCTATAGACCGATATCGCTTCTCAATGCTGAGCCTAAGATTCTAGCCAAAATGCTGCCTATACGCCTCGTAAAAGTAATTGATACCCTGGTGCACCCTGACCAGTCCTGCTTCATGCCCCGCCGTAACACCGCCCTAAACTTACGTCGGCTCCATGGGGTGTTGGGTAGAGCGACAACTATCTTAGAACCCGCAATCCTGGTGTCACTGGACGCCACTATGGCGTTTGACATGGTGGAGTGGCCGTATCTCTTTGCTGTTTGGATAAGATGGAATTCGGATCCCAGTTTGTGAGCTGGATGCGGTTGTTATATACTAAACCCATGGCCCAAGTGGTTGTGAACAATCGTAAATCAGGGGTTTTTGAGGTTGGCCGTGGAACGCGTCAGGGATGTCCACTGTCGCCACTCCTCTTTGCCCTGGCGTTGGAGCCGTTGGCGGCGTGGATCCGCAGGGATCTGATGATCCGCGGTATGCGTTGGGCCCCGGACTGTGAAGATAGAATATCGTTATATTCTGACGACGTACTGCTGTATTTGACCTCCCCGAAGGTCTCCTTGATATGCTTGCTTGACATCCTCGCAATATTTGGCAGATATTCCGGATTTTCTATAAATTGGTCTAAATCCGTGATTTATGTCTTGCACGGTGATCTGCCGATTCTCCCAAAAGGCTGCCTGCTACAAATTGCTGCAGATGGCTTTCGGTATCTCGGTATTTTCATTACATCAAACGCTACGCTCCGGTTCACTCGTAATCTCCTGCCACCAATTCAGAGATTGAGGAGTAATATTGGCCACTGGAGGTCCCTGCCCCTTTCCCTATTAGGTAAGGCCATTCTTTTTAAAATGATGGCTTTACCCCGTTTTCTCTACGCCATCCAGAAATCAATGGCCCCAGTCCCCAAATCATATTTTAAAGAAATAGAAACTCTACAAAGAACTCTTCTATGGGATGGGAAACCTCGGATTGCATTAGCGAAACTCACCCTCGACTGGTATGATGGCGGCATCAGTCTTCCTGACATTAGGAGATACTATTGGGCAGCCCACCTGGCTGCGATCAACCAGGGGATGTATGGTCGTCCAGATGACCCAGGATACGCCATTGATTGATTGCTCCTCCCCGGTGGGGATTACAGTAGAGCACTCTATTCCAAACTACGTAGATACCGCCTTACGGGCAAGACCGCGCACTCAGTTCAAGTTTGGCATGAAGTGACCAAACATCTGGGGTGGGACCGTAGGCACACGCAGGCCACTCCCATCTGGAATTCCAAAAAGCTGGGGAGGCTCTGGCAAACTAAAGGGTTTGATAAGTGGGATCTTATTGGTACTACCCAGATTAAGGACCTATGGGTCAATGGCGCTATCTTCCCGTTTGCCTCTCTGCAACAGCAATATACACTGGCTGATAGTGAGTACTTTAGATATCTGAAGGTCTGTCACGCACTCCAGACTCATCTTATTAGTAGATTCCCCCTTCCCGAAGCATCCCCACTCAAAGATAGGATATTGGACGGTCATCTTCCCGAGAGGTCTATCTCGCTGATTTACGAAAAAATGATAAACAATGTGGAAGACCCCCTCCAGTCCCTTAAGGACAAATGGGTTAAAGATGGCATTGAAATGGACGACGAGGACTGGCAAACGGCGGTCTCCCCCTCGAGGGAAGTGGTGGTCCAAGCAAGGCTGCGGTTGGTGCAGCTAAAGATTCTGCACACTGGGCCAGATTTGGTACGGATGGGTAGAATGGATAATGGAGAGTGCAGACATAGATGTGGGGAGGTGGGTACATTTATCCACATAATATGGGAATGTGTGTATATACAATTGCACTGGAGAGTCATACATCAAACTCTCCATGATGTGCTCACAGTAGACTTACAACCCGAAGCCCGCAGGTGCCTCCTAAACATTTGGACGCCTACAGACCTCACCTTTTACACTAAACAGTGGGTGATACATGCACTAATGGTGGCTAAAAGGAACATAGCACAAAATTGGGGGGCCCACAAACCCCCAACGCTAGATAAATGGAAGGATGATTTGGACTGGTGCATGTTCCGGGAAAAGTCAGTATATGTGGCCAGTGGGTGTCCCAGGAAGTGGAGCAAAGTATGGGCGCCCTGGAATTTGTATAGAGGAAATTTTTGTATGCCACCAGTACCACTGAATGATGATGAGAATCTTGAAACCCCCTAACTGACATATTTTGTATATTTGTGTTTGATTCACTGTAACCCAGAACATAGAATTGGAGGATGTATAATCTCTTGCTCATGTCGCACAATGGTGTATACTTTCGATTTGTTTATAATAAAAATAATTATTTAAAAAAAAAAATCTTCATACTAGAAACATATTCCCTGTTAAAACTGGAGATTCATTTATGTTTTCATAAAAAAGTATAACATGTAGTTTTCATTCACTTTTACATTTGCATATTTTGAATAACATGAAAGTTACTGAGAGTATATCATGAATATAATCCTGTTTATTTTATTATTAATGTTTGCATTTATGTGTAGTTGTGAGTGCACCAGTCATAGTTACATTTTCACATGCACATTTTGCTGTTTCATGATAACTTTAGCCTAACTCGGCCTGTATTTCTAAAATGTGAAGATGTCTTTTCTCATTAGCTTGCAATAACGTTTTCCCTTGCAGGTGCCTACTCATGGATTCATTAGCAAGAGTAAGGAGAACAATGTATCAGTGATAGCAAGACTGGGAGGAAAATATTGGCAAGAATGTGATGATCTAACATGTTACAATAATGCCACCTGCTCCTCCTGTACCAGGAGTGATAAATTGTTCGAGGCTGAGAACAGAAGGCTATGCCAAGATGGGAATTATGAGCTATGTTGTGAAGCACCTGAACACTGTTCTCTCATTGGATGATGGTGGTGTGACCAAGATAAGGCCATCTGAATCTCAAGCTTTTTCTACATCTTCGTATTCACACAGTTCATTGTAAGGCAGATTCCCTTTAGAGTTTAAGTGGTACAGACCTCTCTGCGTCCCTTATTTCTTTCTGAGTGTGGCTTTATGCTAACACTTAGGGCCTGATTATGCGTTTGGCGGTCGAATGGGACCACCTAACTCACGGTGGAGGTGCAGTAGTGGTCGTGGATCGTTGCACCAGTGGTCCAAATGCCGTGTTACGAGTATAGCGGTTGGATCGCAATTGGAGCACCTCAACTGCCAGTGATCCGTAACGGTGGCACGGCGGTCTGAGGGCTGCAATATGCTGGCGGTGCAGCTGCAGGGCCGCCAAGAATATTACGAGTTTCTTCACATCTACCCTTTTCATGGTGGTGAGCCCGCCATGAAAAGGGTGGGAGTGAGGAAATTAGGGGGCCCTAAATGGCCCCCTGTTCCCTCAGGGCCATGGGATGCATGCATGGGGGCACCTGGTGTGCCCGTCTATCTGCATGCATTCCCTTTCCTGTACAGAATGGACTTTACAGTACATGCCATGCAGGGATAGGCTTTGGCACTCCTGTTGAGGTGCCTTTTAAATTGGCACTGCTGAGGGAACGAAAAAGGGCCACCGTCCAGATCACAAGATAGCTCGTAAACTGGCGGCCGGCCGGCGGTGAGTTTTAGCAGTGTGGGAGCTGGGATTTGCATGGCAGCCCACTCCCACACCGCCAAACTTATAATCAGGCCCTAAGCTCGTCTCTTTGGAATACATTTACAGGAGATTCTGCAATGCTGACACCTTCCTGACTTTCCTAACCTTCCAAACTTCCTACATTCTCCTGACTTTTCTAGCGACCTCTTGCTTATGACTGTCCTTATCCTAACTTAGAGTCCAGAGTAGATGATTTCAACTCTCCTGAACTTTGCTTGGATTTTGAACTTGATGACTTTACAGCTTATTCATGCTTGATGAGAAGAATCGGAGTTTCCTTAAAGAACACCAAGTGTTGTTTGTTACCTTCTGTATCTATGGGATTGCTTTTGTTTCATGACTTCTACTACAAAGGCTGAACTTATTTAAAAATCCGAATGTACCTATTATAATTCTGTATGGCTCTGATATAATCATGACTTGCATAAATTATGGACAAATTGCAAATCTGTAATAAATTTACTAAATATTATCCTCCTATTGGTTACATGCTTGTTCATTTGTTTAATTTAATGTTAACTCCTTTTTGCCTCAATTAATCAGACATTCCAGATGGAAAGAGAAGCAGGAGCTATCCGAATCCGCTGCAGAAAAAGTCAATGGAAGATAAGACTGGCCAAGATAGTCGTGCACCAAATTGGTGAGACTCTGCTTTGTGTAATACAATTGACAAAATTATCTTTTCAGTGTTTTTACATCTTGTGAGAAAATCGGTGGTCATCCATTCCATTTTAAATGAAAAATCTTGCACCAAAGTAAAAAGGCAGAAATGGTATTTTCAAACAATTAAAAAAGTAGATGAACCACCCACGGCTTGTCTATCTATTTTTACCAAGTAAAGATCCTTATTAAAAAAAAAGAAAAAAACATGTTCTTTTTTAACTTCAAATTTAAATGTTCATGTTTCATAAGTGGAAATGTGATTGTTTCATTTTTTTTTATTTCGGAGTAACAGCAAAAAATAACATATTCAGGGTCATATCAGCAAGGCGATGCAATAAAATTATCGCCGCTTTAGCGTCCGTGTTCGGACGAAAAGCGGCGATAATTTTATCACCCTATCAGCATGGACACGCTAACGCATGAATCCATGCCTTAGTGCCTCTTTCCTGAACGCCCAGCTTTGCATCTCTAATGAGATGCAAAGTGGGCGTTTCTCCCCAAAATAACTGGAGAAATGTCGCTAACCGACATTTCTCCAATTATCAAGGTGTACGCTAACATGCAGAGCGATAAGAAAAGCGATAAGAAAAGTAGCACTAACCGCGGTTATCGCTACTTTCCTTACGCCTGCTTTTATTCTGACTTAGCCATGTAATCCAATGGGAGGTGGATTACATGGCTAAATCCACCCTGCCCTATCAGCAAGGTATCTCTGGTTCTAGCGATAATCGCACTGTTTTGTAGCTAACTCACGGATTTATTTCGCTAAGCGTTGCTGATAGCGATAGAATCCAGCTTTAGCCTGCGAAAATTATCCTTGCGCTAAGAGCGCTGAGCGATAATTATCACAGGCCCTTGCTGATATGCCCCTCAGTTTTCTAATTTTGTGCCCTGGTGCAAATACGATTATGTAATATGGACTATAGCAAGATCTGTTTGGTTGATTCCCGATTAAAAAAGCAGATAGATTGGCCAAACAAATCTGCATCATGTTTTATAAAGGTACATTCTTGCATAATGTGTTCCTTGGTGTCTAATTCTAGAGCTTTGAACAGTACTTGGGGTTAAAAAGAGCATTCTTTCCACATTACTGTAACTTCGCACTTGGCTACAGCCCCGCCATGCTTCATGGCTCCTGCATTGTGTAATAGGTCAAACCAACATTATTATTATGGCTCAGACCATCCATGTGTCATAGTCGCCCTATTTCAGCTCATGATGCAGGAACGTGTGAAATAGAGCCAAATGTACAAAGAAACTGGTTGAAAAGAGGGGTCGCAATTTGCGACCAGTCTTTTTGAGACAAATATCTGATTTTGTGAATCGCCCTAAATACTAATAGGCCAGTTTGCAGAAATTCGAAGTCGGAGTAGGCCAAAGTCTGATCTACCTAACTAATTTCCATGAGATTGGTTGCAAATTGTGACTCATTTCGAATGGTCACAATCAGAGGGGTGATGTCCAGTCAACTAGTTAGGACCTCCAACTTTGAAATTAGAAACATTTCAATGGTTTGTGACTGAATTTGTTTTATAAACCATTGAAGCATTTAATACTGAATTGCAACTTGGGAGGAACGTCCAAAATATGCCCATTTCAAAATGCAATTCAGTATGCATTCCCAAACTCATTTTAGGAGTTAGTAAGACTTTACCAACTCCTAAAATGGGTTTGGTACCTGGTGATTTATGTTTTGCGCAAACAAAACAAGATGGTAGTCAGAGTGCTGAAAATTTTCAAACACTCACCCCCAGTCAAGAGTTCTGGGTTTAATCCGTTGTTATTTTGATCACTATACCACCCCAGTTTGGACTCAGCTATATGCAAATAAGTCTTGCCCTGCACCTCATGAGAGCAGTCCAGCCCAAACTGCCAGCCTACGTCCTCCAAGGACCAGAAACAAGCATACTGGGACCGGTTTCAGGTTATTTCCCCTCATCAGCCAGGATAGCTTGAATCCAGTGGCACAGCGAGTAAGGGACCCACGTCTGGGCATACCCTTAGCCACTTAGGGCGAACATAGCATACAAAACAAGATGATGGGCGGAGCTTTCAGCCACTCACCCCTAGTCAAAAGATCTGGGTTTAATCCATTGCTCTTTTGCTCACTATGCCACGCCAGTTTGGACTCATCCATATGCAAATCAGTCTTGACCCTGCTCCTCACGGGAACAGTCCAGCCCGAACAGCCAGGCCAGGTTCTCCCTGGAACAGAAACAAGCATCCTGGGACTGGTTTTGGGGTATCACCACTCATCAGCCAGGCTAGCTTGATTCCAGTGGCACAGCGAGCAAGGTGCCCAAGGGTATGCCCATACAAGGGTCAGTTTGGTACATCTGGCCCCATAATACCTACAGCAAACAACATCATACTACACAGTGCCTAGACAACATTTCAGCCCCTATCGTATCACACAATCACTTGGCTGCAGATCAGCATCTTGTACTATGGTCAGTTGGCCACACCCAAGGCAAGCCTTGTTTAATCATGAGCAGGATTCCTGAAATTGTTGTTAATTTATTAAAGAAATGTCTCTAAAATCCATAGTAATCTTCACAGTTTTGTCTTTCTTTTTCACCCTATCAGAGAGCAATGAGAGTGCGCGACTGTGTTAGGAGAAAAAGGAAAGTGGTTAGGAAGAGACAATTCAGAGATACAGGCATTTCAGAACAAGCATTGGCATAGCCAACTGGTCCCAGCAATGGCAGTGCCTAATTACAGATACGGTAAAAGGGGTATTGATTTTGCACAGCAGTTTCTTTATTTCTGACTTTTTAATGAATGGATGTGTGCATTGGTGAGAAAAGATTGTGATTTGCAGAACAAGATAAGCTTTATATTTTCTTGCAAGACAAAGTGTGGGCTGTACTCAGCTCCTGTCCACCTCAGGTCCATCTCATTGGACCAAAGACGTAGGCAGCTTCCAGCCCTGACAGAGGTATCTGCCACAAACTCTCCTCTCACCAGCCATGCAACTCCTGGCAGGAATACTGTAGATCTCACCTAGGCAAGGACTTAGAGTCACCAGGGAGTGTCGAGGTACCGCACTGATTATGCGTGGTAGTAGCTTTGTCTTCAGGCAACAGAATACTATTAACATTTCTCTAGACACTGAGGGCTCCAGGGAAGACAGCAATTGTTGGCTATTAGCTTAAAGCACAACTACCGCATGTGTAATTCTGTCATATTTTATGGTGCTGCCCATGGAGCCACTCTAATATGCAGCCATCTTCGAGCAGTTAAACAGAAATTCTTGGCAACTTTTAAAACCTACTACGGGAAATGGTTGTGCTTGGAGAAAATGAAGCTCTGGTGTCCATTTGATGCAGCGGAAGTTTTAAAAAAAATTATCTTAGGTCCCACAATAATCACTATAACACTAACGGAAATATAACTCTAATGACGGCCCATAAGTCATTGTTATTCAGTTAGCAGTATTAAAGGTCCTACGATGGATCTTTGGTAGAGCTAAAAGGGACTAAGTAATGAACGCCGGAGAGCTATTCCCTATGGGGCCCTACGATGAATGAAAAAGCTATACATTAATAAACAACATTATCATGACGAAATAACACAAACCCATGAATAAAGACAAACACAATTTTCTCTATATATTTTCTCTTTGTTATTCAAAAATATGACTGGTCAATCACAAGTACAAAATAGTAAATAATCGCTTAGTTCTCAATGGTCCAGGTTAATTCTACAACAAGCATAACATGTTGAATACTCAAAAACATCAAAACATCAGGTATATAAAGTGAGAGAGAGAGAGAAAACATCAGCATAACACAGTTCACTTACGAAATTCTCGAGAACGAAAATACTAATGCACAGAGTGCAAATAGTCAGAAAAGCTAACTCCACAGCCGTTAGGGTATAGCACGAGCAACATCACCAGCCGATGATGTGCAAAGTCTTTAGGAAAGTCTTTTAGGATTTCGCAGGATACACAAGCCAGATTAATTAGGAATCAGTCCCTGCTTTCGTGGTATGCTGTATGCCGTATACAGCATACCACGAACGCAGGGACAGATCACCAATCTTGTGAATGAGCCGAAGAACACTTTCCCACAGTCGACTTTTATAGTACAGTTTTTCCTTATCTCTGATAAAATGTTTCTATTACAACTCTCTACAAGCCTCTCCATTGGACAATGACTAAAGGAAGACGGTCTCCTGACAATGACTTTACAAATATTCTCTAAGCATGCTTTGTCTAAAAGTTGTATAACTTCCTAGAGAGGAAAAAGAATAGCTACATCTACACTGGTATATAAATGTTTAAACGGTTTCATTTGAATCTACTACATTCCTCGGTTAGACAGGATAGAACCTATACATCCTCTAGTATTTCTTAGGCCTACATTATATTAGCAAAAGAGAGACATTATTTCTAAAGCTTTAATAAACTTTCACGAAGAATAAAACATTTTCTCATGATTGAAGCTTGTTCCTGCAGTTCAGGAAACATAAAAACATTCGATTAGACAGACTCTCTTTTAATCATTAATTTCAGCCTTGTTATTTAATTAATACTTCTTGATTTAACATGATCTAATTCATGTTATTATTTTTCCAACTAGGAAAGTCATCTGTCAAGTCCAACTGCACATTTTGTGTTGTACATTTTAATAACGCATGTTTAGTGTTTTGCTTTTCAAACATTAGTATTTATTAAAAACATACACATAGGTGGATTTCATTGAGTAGATTTTATTTGCAAAAATTATGCTCCATCACATTCACATGCTTAGGTTCAGAAATTTCATCAGGCACTATCCTACGTCATATACTCCAACTTCTTCCTCCTTTGATAGCCCCTGACCATCTTCATTTAACCTTATACAATCACTAGAAGTCTCATTGTTTGGGAGCCCAATGAGATGTGGAACTAGGATATTTTTTTCAGCTTCTTGGCAGCCCAGAAAACTAAGACTTAGAAAATAAATGAAATGAAATTAGCTCAGCATGGGTAGATAAGACATTTAAATAGTCCTATACTTTGAGTTATACGAAGTGCACAGAGGGAGACCTACCATAATCATGGTCTGGAATGCAAGACCTGACTCTGCTCTCCTCTATAGGGGGCGCAGGAACCAATGCAGCAAGTAGGGTATTCACAATAGCCCTGAATCTCAAGAAGAAACAATATAATCAATCTCACCTGATTGCCCAGCTGTTCCTGAAACTTGTTTTCCTTCGACAAATGCCTCCGATCGAAGTGGATTACAACGTTTGTGAACAAATAAGTGATCAAGCCTAAATGGTCTGTGATGACACTCTCTAACTCCATAACGTGTCCTCATGTTGGTCTCACTCACAGGTGACACAAGACTGAACGATAAGCTCCTGTCCCAGAGACGTTTAGCATTTTTATCTCATTCTGTGGTACTGGAATCCATTTTCCTTGCACTCAGCACTTCAAGAAGTATTTTACTTACATAGTCTTCACTTGACGTGGTTATTTAATGTAAATTGCGGTTACCTTGCCTAACCGCTCGCTATATATTGGCTCGTCTGCTTACCACTTGTTTTTAGTCTCTTGTCTGTTGCCTGTATATTCAGATTATTTATAATTTAATGGACAAGAACCTGTAGATCTATGTTAACATTACATAAGTCATACCAGATAAATAAAGTCATTTCTTTCCATAAACCTGTTTGATTATGTATGTTTGAACCATAATTCCTAGAGGGATATAGGGTGGCATTCTCTTTTATAATAGCAGTAAGTGAGCTGGTATTGTCCAAACAAAGATGGAAAATGGTCCTCATTCCCATACGCCACAATGCTTACAAAGGATATGACACCACTAGGTCTCTGTAAGTCTGGCAACTGAGCTGGGTCAGAATCTAAAGGTGGAAGCAAATTATCACCTTCACTCAGAGACATTTTAAGACATGGGCGAAGAGGGTGATTTCCCAGGTCCCCACATTTTGGGGGTTGGCTGGGAACCTGAACCTCTTCTCTATTTTATCTCTGTCTATTCTATTTGTCTGTCTAAATCCCTCTCCCTTTCTGCCTAACATTACCTTCATCTGTCATTTTCATAACCAGTGTCACTGTAAGGATTTTTGGCAATCCGGCAAGACATATTCCAACTGTTTTTGTGTTACGTTGTCAAAATGTACCATAATTAAGTATTGTTTAGCATCTCATAGGCTTGAAATGGGTAATACCATTTAAATGTGTTCCTTAGGTAGGGGCCTATATTATGTTTTGCCCTGGGCCCACAAACTTCTTAAGACGACACTGCATTCACTGTCATCATCATCGTACATTTCCCAAGCTGATTGTGGCATCTGGAGCTTATCACAATCTGAGTCAAATAAACCATGCATTCTCTGCTTGGATACACATACGTTTCAGATGCCTTCTAGGTTGTCAACATGATTGGGTCAGGCTTAGAAAGGGATGTCAAAACCGGACATGGAAGTGAAACAGGCTCTCGATGCCATAAGCAGCACCGAAGCCATTTTGAAATCCACACCCCCTTCTTCAGTGTCATAACTAGCTCCAAAGGAGCCACAGATTGCTTCAAAGGCTTTGTAACTGTCAGGACAGGTCCTTCAGAGGGAGGTCTGTCAAACATCTAGCATACTTTAGGTTTGTAGCTGCAGTAAAGAAGTAGGAATTTGATGGCTTTTGTAAAGGCTCCAATACTGGCCTTTGATGCTCCCTTGTGTGTTTCTAAGTGGAAAATTACGTCGGGAGAGGTGTGAGCCCTACCTCTAGAATAAGATTTATATTTTCTCTTAATGAAAGCCACCATCAGTATGACTTCCATCACTCTAAATTGCCATTGGGTGAATAGAAGAAACAAAATACAAGCTTTCAAAACTTGGGGTAGAGCTTAAAGCTCTCAAATATTGGGTGAGACACTGTCCAAAAATGGAAAAAATCACTCTTAAAATGTCAGAAAAAACAAGAAAATCTCATTGTTACAAAGCCCTGCATCAAGAAAAACCTGGGAAAAGGGAACTGGATCAACAGCAACTGCATAGTCTTCATATATGTCATAACATTACCTCCTGCAGAGTTGCACAACTTCATCTTTGACGTGAAGATGTGTCCTGCAGCATCATTGACATATGTAGCTGATGAAGAGTTTCATAACATAATATGTGTATTTTTAAACCGCAGGTTTACCCGTGGGCATCTTGGCACTGAATAACATATGTTTATTGTTTGTTGACTAGGCCTTCTAACATGCCTTTGCCACATTTCTAGAGAAGGATTTTTGAACTGGAGGTCTTCTCAAATCTGGGCATGGCCAGCTTGTGTAGGGATGGCAATTTAGGATTGTGTTTCTACTCATATTATTGCGAGTAAACATTTATCACGTAAATTAATGTGGAGAAGTACCCACTGCAGCTTAATTTATACAGAAAACACAAAATAAAAATGGATAAATACGGAAAAAATGAGCAAAAAATAAATATTGATAAATACAGACGGAAATGTCAAAAAAATGAATACCATAAAACCGGGAGCCCTAATTATAATCAGTGGTACTCTAAATACTGCAGATGGGACATCCTCCACGTTTAGACAGAGTCCCCTGTCCACCATACTCTAAATAAGGCCCATAGGGCCATATGTAGGTAAAAGTGAAATACCGAATTCTTAATATCGAATTTTACCGATTCGGTATTAAGAATTTGGTATTTCCGATGTAGGTAAAAAAATCGGTATTTTTTACCGATTCGGTAAAAATCGGAAAAACTATACCAAATCCTTAATACCGATCGGTATTACTGATCGGTATGACCGAATCTGTATTACCGAATCGGTAAATACCGATTCGGTATTTATAAATAGCAGCAATTGAGGAATCAGCCAATCATGTGCATCCACCCCACCTCCCAACCAGGAAGTGGCCACACCCATGCAGGTGGATTGCATCTGAACCTTCTGGAGAGGCAGGGAGTGCAGAGGAGTACTCAGGAGCAACAGTGAGAACTGGACCAGAGAAATACAGCATAATGGCCAACAAGGACACCGAAAATGAAGCTACAGAACACAAAAGAAAGCTAAAAGTTAGCGAAAGGAAGCTCCAGATCCTGATTGAGGAGGTAGTGAAACATCACACGAAGCTGTTTGGGAAACAGTCCTTGCAAGTGCCAGAATCTGAGAAGCGGAGAATTTGGCTTGGAATCCATGCACAGATGAATGTGGTAGGAGTGACCCCCCGTGAAATTGAAGAACTAAAAAAAAGGTGGTACGATGTCAGGAGTCAAACAAAGAAGAAGATGGCAGCGATTAAAAAACAAGCAAGCCTGACAGGAGGAGGAAAAAACAGGGCACCTGCACTGACTGCACTGGAGCAGCTGGTGGAGTCCCCCATAGAGCCCGACAGCGTAAGCGAATTGGGGATGCAGACAGCTCAGCCAGAGCTGCCAACAAGCAAGGTAAGAAGCATGCACACCAAGCTGCGCCTCCCACTCCCTAACCCCATTCCCCAATGAGGCAGTGCGCATCCCACTACAGCACAGGTTTCACTAAACACCAGTAATGCATGATGGGAGATGTAGTCAGTGTAACACCTATCATGACAGACAGCAGACTGGACACAAAGGCATGTGACACAAATCAGTGATAAGCAAGCAGAGGACAGAAAGACAGATTGTCAGAAATGAAAATTTATTATTGGAACGTAGTCCTGCCAGACTAGTGAGCTAATGTACTATTTGTGTCCACAGGCAAGACATCGCGCAGGTCTTCCCATGACAAGGCAGGAAGGGCACCCCGGAGGGAGAGATTGGAGGAGGCCAGTGAAACTGCAGGGCACACCACACCACCACCCCCGGCATCACCACCACAGCCAGCATCACCACCACAACCAGCATCACCACCACTGCCAGCATCTCCACCACAGCCATCATCACCACCACTGCCAGTATCACCACCACTGCCAGTATCACCACCACTGCCAGCATCACCACCTCTGCCAGTAACAACACCACTGCCAGCAACAACACCACTGCCATCAGCAGCAGCAGCGTCACCACCAGCAGTAACAAGACACAGGAGGCATGCAGTTGCCAGACTCCAAGAGATGGAGTTGTCCTTGGAAGACAGCAGAGGTGGCAAACAGCCAACTGTGCCAGTGGATGCAGGATCGCAGTCTCCCACAGTGCGTGCACAGACAGGTGTCAGACGCCGCAGGGCTAGGGAACCCAGTCCCCATTTGCAGGGTGAGGAGCATGGTGTGTTCGCAGGGCTGGAGGCGAGCATGCCTAAGGTTCAGCGCCTGCAAGGGAAGACAATACAATCAGTACAGCGGCAGGTGAGGCAAGTTAATGCAAACATGCAGAACATTGAGAAGGGCATCTGCTCTATGAACAAGACGCTCGCTGAGGGCATGAAGGAAATGGCAGAGGGCATGAGGGACATGTCCCGCTCAGTGATGCTGCTGTGCAGCAAACTTGATGAGGACAGGATGGCACGGCGCAGGGAGAGGCAGAAGATGGACAATCATACAAAGGCGGTGAACTGCCTCTCCACAGCCACCTCTCTCCTCTGCAGGTGCTCCGTGGCCATGCAGAAATGGCTGGCACACTGCAGCTGTGATGTTTCAAGGGGGCTGGTTGAGGTTACAAGTGCACTTGAAGTGCTCCTTACTGCTCAAGCTGCCAATACTGGTGCAGGAGACGTTGTGGACAGTGCATTGAGGAGGAGTCGCAGCAGCATAACGCCCCCTGCAACTGAGATCAGGAGGAGCAGCGGATGATGGGTGTGTACTGACGTGCACCTCCACTTTTGTGGAGGCAGCGGAACCTGCTTTTCAATAGCCCAATGTGCGCTCCACAACGTTGCGTGTTGATTTGTGCGCCACATTGTATCATCTCTCACTTGGGGTCGATGGGTTCAGGTAAGGCGTGAGGATGAATGACCACACAGCATAAGCGCTATCACCTAGGTGGGGAAGACAGTGACATTAATGACAGTCAGCAACACATTCATATGCTGTGTACATCAGGGTGTGTCAAAGTGATTTACCTAGCAGGTATCCTTCTCCAAATTCTCCTGCAGCCAGGCGTATGTAGATCCCACTGTTCTGGAATATGTATGAGTCTTGGGTGCTCCCAGGGAATTTGGCCACTATGTCGGTGATTATGTTGGCTGCATCGCAGATTACCTGCACATTAATGGAGTGGGTTGATTTTCTGTTTCAGTAGATGTACTCAGTGGCTGCAGGTGGGCAGATTGGAATGTGTGTCCCATCAATGCACCCTATCACATGCGGGAATTGTGCCTTTTGGTAAAAGTCTGTCTTGGTTTTCAGCAGTTCCGGCTGTGTGGTCGGGAAGCTTATGTAGTGATGCATTCTCTGCATCATGGCATCCAGGAATTTGTTGAAGAAACGGGACAGGCAACTCTGTGACACCCCACCTACCGCAGCTATCACCCCCTGGTAACTGCCAGATGCAAGTAGGTGTAGGCTACAAAGCATCTGCACATGTGGTGGTATAGCGTGCGCCCTTGTTGTTGGATGCTCCAGGAGTGAGTGCAGGTCCCTTATCAGGCCCAGGATGGTGTGGGGGTGTAGCCTGTACCTTTCATGGATCTCTGCCTCATTCAGTTGGAAGAGTGTGATGCACTGTCTGTAAACGCGCTCCCCCCGTCACCAGATCCTCACTCCTACTGCCTGTCGCCGTAGCCGCCTTGCTATCACATAGAGGGCCGCCATAGTGATCACACTGTTGCATTTTGGGACTGTTTAAATACACTGCAGCTGATTACCACCTGCTTGCAGCCAGTGGTAATTACCAACTCTTAAATACCGAATTTTAGTAAATTCGGTATTACCGAATTTCTCAACATCTCTTTTATGATTTTTACCGTTTCTTATTTACCGTTTCGGTATTTGGGTGTTCGGTAATTCCGAATCGGTAAATAAGAAATGGGCAATTAGAAATCGGTAGTTACTGATTCCTTATTACCGATTTCCTTCCTACATTGGGGATTGCTATATATCGGTCGGTAATGCTGAAATATACTGATTTTCGGTAATACCGAGCGGTATTTGGGCCACCTACATCAGGCCCTTAGTTACTAGGTCATAGAAAAACTAACGCAACCTATTCTCCTCTAGCTCATTTATCAATCCCACTAACTAGCTGCATGAACTCACATGAGCCTTGACTAATGATGACATTTGACTCCTATTAATTTAATCTGCACAAGGAAACTGGAGTAAATACATGGAATGGTTTCCTTGAGAGTACCAGTCTAATCAGAATCACAAATGTACATTATAAATATTGACATAAATGATAACTGCCTGCTCGTATAAATGTTGACGTTTTGACCATTTTGAAACATTTTATATATGGTCATCATCAGGACCAAAAATGGTAACAACCTAAGAAAATAATTGTCAAATTAAATAATTATTATTGAGGATGCAATGGCTCCAAAAACAAGAATCAAGACATTTTTTAGAAAAGGAGTAATAAATCTATCAGAAATGGAATAAACTGAGTATTGCTTGAGAAGGCCCCCACTTGTCAGGGCACTGAAAAGTTTGAATGCTTTATTTAATGTATGTTTTTACCTAGGAAAAACACAGAGCTTTGGGCACTCACCCAGCTTTCACAAGTAAAAGCAAATGCACGACGAAATCCCACACATATATATTTTTAGATCAGAAAGATCTGTCTGGAGCATTAATCTGCGCATCGTTATATATATATATATATATATATATATATATATATATATATATATATGAATTCAATAATCCTGGATCACTTGAAGAGTACTTCACAAGTTACACAGGTACAGACCACAAAGTGCGCCGTAGAGAGTTTTTTCGTGCTTAATTTATTCCTCCATTATCAGCATGCCGCGTTTCGGCTGTGAACACACAGCCTTGATCACATGACCCCCCGGTGAAGCACATGATTTATATACTGTGACAGATTGGATAATCAAAGCTACGTGACGGTTAGCGCAAGGAGCTAAACAAAATACTTACATTTAGACAAGTATATGTTTAAAATTCATAAATATATAAATAACATAATAAATACATTATCACAGTTAAATATATAAAAAGTGAAAAAATACAAAATGTATAAAACAAATTAGGTATTTAAAAAGACTAATCTTTTTGTATAAGCAGCTCTAGAAGACAGCCTAAATCTGGAGTCTGATTGTAGTGAAGTGACTTAAATAGTAGCTCCTACATATGAATTTGTCCAATTGCACTGTCCCGGTCACGTATATAAATAAAGTGCTAGTGCTAAAATCCCAAAATATTTAAACAAAGTTTTAAATTGAAAAATCAATAATGATATTAAAATTCATATCATATCCAATTTGCCCATTAAAAAAAGGGAAATAATGGCAAATGAAATTCACATATTGCATGAATGTAAACATTATAAACATAAATGCTTTAAATCTCCAACATCCTCGATTCGGAACAAATGCACTACCTATTCAGATCAAAAAGTACGATCACAATAATCTTGGTAAAAATCATCACATAAAGATTCATAGGATAAATATAATCATCAAAAACATGTCAAAAATGACAAAAATGAGCCCCCTAAAAAAATATTGTAATAAATTAGCAATGCAGTGTAAAATTGCCTAAATGCATCTAATGAAATCAAAACACATAATTCATAATTAACCCAGCGAAGAATTATAAAAAGTTATGGAGATCTTCTCCTGTATTCAGTCCCTTAGGGATTCTTGTATCTAGTAGAAGAATGTATTTAGACTCCAATTGTCTTAACTGCTTTTCTCTGTTTCCGCCTCTTAAGTTCTTTTGTACAGAGTCAATGACAAAGTAGCATAAATCATTTAGGTTTTTGTTGTGCACCAATTTGAAATGCCGTGCTACTGGGTAACTATCGTCTGCATTGACTATTGCTCTAAGGTGTTGAAGGATGTGATTAAAAACTTGTAATTTAGTACTTCCCACGTACTTCAATTTACAAGTGCATTCCAATACATACACTGAATAGTCTGTACGGCATGTCAGAGGTTTATGAATTTTAATAGGGTTATTTTCAAATACACTGCAATATTCTGTAGTATTTCTGCCAAATTTACAGGCCCTGCAAGAGATACATTTACGGAAACCTGTTTTCGTGGATAACCAGTTACTAGGGTTAATTACCTCAGGGTTAGATTTAACTAGAACATCCCTCATTGAGGGAGCTCTTCTAAAAGTGATCAGTGGTTTATCAGGCAAAAGAGGGGCTAAAGTAATGTCTGTTTTTAATAGAGGCCAATGTTTAGTTAAGATACCTCTTATTTTTCTTTCTTCTACATTAAACGTAGTTATAAGCCTAGTTCCATCTTGATCATCTTTAAGAACATCATCTGGGTTTTTTCTTTTGGATTGTACGACGGTATTTAAACACTCCTCTCTGGTATGGTTATTAGCCTTAGTTTTGGCAAATTCTAACTCTTTCAAATCATATCCACGGGCAAGAAATCTATTAAGGGACTCAAGTTGGCATTTTTCTAAATCAGAGTTAGAACTACAAATTCTGCGCATACGCAAAAATTCACCGTATGGTATGCTTTTAATCAGATGGCCAGGGTGGGCACTGCTTGCGTGTAGAATAGCATTACCAGCTGTTTTCTTTTCTATGCAATTTAGTTTGAATAACTTTATTATCAATATAAATTTCAACGTCTAGAAATTGGACAGAAGATTTACTAATGTCGGCAGTGAATTGTAAATTAAGATTATTGATGTTAATCATGTTGAGAAAAGATTTAGCCGATTCTGGGGTACCTCTCCAAATCAAACATATGTCATCTATGAACCTCCAAAATCTAACTATATTGGAGTCAAAGATCAGCTTGTGGGTGCCTCTGAGGACATGCTCCTCCCACCACCCAACATGCAAACATGCATAGGTTGGGGAAAAGCATGCCCCCATCGCAACTCCTCTCTGTTGCCGGTAAATCTCTTTGTTGAAAAGAAAATAGTTATTCTCTAGGCAGATTTGTATCATTCGTAATATCATACCATTGTGTTGACTAAATTCAATGTTACGCTTGTCTAAAAAGTATTTTACAGCTGTTAAACCATCAGCATGATGAATGCTAGTATATAAAGTACAGATATCCATGACCACCAGTACATAGTCCTCTTCCCAAGGTACTTCATTCAATTTAGACAAAAAGTGTCCAGTGTCTTTAATGAAAGAGGGAAGGTTTTCTACTGATTCATGCAGAAAATGGTCCACATACTTGGACATAGGTTCCAGGAGGCTTTTTTGAGCTGAGATGATGGGCCGTCCTGGTACTGGTGTAGACTGTTTATGAATCTTTGGGATGAAGTAAAGTGTGGGTGTAACCGGAAAGTCATTTTTAAGAAAACTGAATTCTTGCTTGCTTAATAGACCTTCCCTCTTCCATTGGTTTAGTTCTTTGAAAACAAACTCTTTGAGGTTTTTAATGTCATTAAATGATACTTTACTATAGCACCTTGAGTCCTCCAAATGGCGATTCGCCTCTTCCATATAGAGAGTGCGCGGCCAAATGACGATATTGCCACCTTTATCTGCTTTGTTAATGATGAGATTAGAGTTGCTCCTTAATTTTTTCATCAACTTAGCATATTGCTTTTCCATGTATTTATATCTTTTTTGTTTTCTTGATAATACAGTCTGCAATGTTTTCAGATCTTCAATTACTATATCGTTAAAACTGTCAATAACATCTTTTGGCATAAGAGGTATAAACGTGGAGGATGGTTTAAAGTGACTATAGCACGGAAGGTTATTGGTTATACCCATTGATGCCAATTCATCCTGAGTTGAACCAGTACCACTTTCTTCATTTGTGGATAATGCATGTACTGTTTTGAGCATGCTGGTGTCTGCTACTTGAAATTTACTTGTAGGGTGCTCTTTCATAGTTATGGTTGATGCCTGATCTTGTACTTTGTTTAATTTGAAATACTTTTTCAGTTTCAGCTTCCGTATAAATTTAAAAACATCTATACGGGTTTGAACATAATTGAAGCTGTTGCGTGGGCAGAACGACAGGCCCAGGGATAGGAGTTGAGATTCAGCTTTGGTGAGTATCATATCAGACAGATTGACCACAGTGTTATCAGGGGACGTAGTCATTGACTTTTTGATTACCATTTCTTTCCCCTGCCTCTCTTGGCGAAGCCTCGCCCTCTTGCATTTCCGCCTCTGTTTGCGGCATTCGTTGTTCCTCCTGCGTCTTTGTTCTGTTGTTGTTGCTGTGTTCTTGGCCGCAGAGTTTGGCGCCTGTCCTCTATTAAAAAACCCAACTCTTCTGAGGGTGAATATTTTGTTAATAGATGGGTTTGTGCAGAGTTGATCGATTCACCATCCTCCGATTCAATACTGCTAGTTGCTGGGCTGGAATCTACATCTGACACTTTATCATTGGCAGTATTCTGTGCATATATATATATTTTTTTTTTATTAAACATAAAAACAAGCTTCAGATAATCATCATATGCACGGATGCTGTACAGGATAAACATTTGTCACAGGTATCCCAAGGCATAATACAATCATTTACTAGCTGTTACCATCGATACACTTGAAGGGTATATAAACATCTCGTCATACTGGCAGTTCCTGGAACACTCCTTATGACATTGCCAATTGGCCTCTGTACTTTGCCCACGCCCCTCATATCTTTTCTCCTTTCGCGAGCAGTCCTGACTCTCATAAATCACTTGCTCCGCACCTTGGCACCAGTCCAAGGGGCTCATTATGATGGTGGGCAGACATCAGTCCACCCGCCATCATAACGGTGATGGGCCCGCCTGCCAGACGTGCGGCGGTCCCACCAGCCCAATTAGGATGAGCCCGCCATACTGGCGGGCGCATCCTTGCCTTTTATCATTGAGGACGGTGCTGCTGGCTGCAGCACCGTCAGGAATGGTAAAAGAGCATGCACAGCATTTCCCTGCACCACTTAGTGCAGGAAACTATTGTACCCTCCCGTGCCCTCTCCCAGCCCCCCAGTGGTCCAGCAACGGGCCCCCAAAGCCAATCCCCGCCAGACTTTCTATGGCGGCATCACCACCATGGAAATGCCTATACCCACCCACATCCTAATATGGTGGACGGTGCCTGCTAGGCACCACCACCATATTAGTGGCCCAGCTCCGCCCGGCAGGCAATCGTGACGATTGCCACCGGCGGAAAAGCGGTGGACGGACTTTGCATTCGCCGCGACACCCACCACCATCCTAATATGGCGGTGGGTAATTCTCCTTCGGATGGCAATACAATCGCCACCGCCGGCCTGGCGGTGGCGATTGTTTCACCATCGTAATGAGCCCCTAAGTCCTTCTTCCAGGCAATGGTTTCTATTTGTTAAGCAATAGTGTGTCAGGATTTATTATGTATTGTACTCCAAAACCATTAATGATTGCAAAACCAACAAAAATATTAAATTGTAGACCATAGTACTTAACCAGCCAATTATGTTGCGATCAGAATCAAAACAGCCAGAAATTGATGAGTGCACGCAAGCTCTCCCTTCAGCATTGGGACAGTATGTGGTCGACCAGTGTAATGTAAGGGAGGCTCTGGCTTTGGAAGTTACCTTTCAAATAGACACACTAGTGGGGACCGCGACTTTGCACAGTTCACTTGATTCTAAAGATGACACTGATACTGTTTTTTTGTGGACAGGGCACTCCCTGACATTTGGAATGGAGTACCCTCTACAGAAAACACAAAGGCCCTGAGTTTCTGTTTGCCAGAAGGGCTAGTCCATCAAAATGTGACATATGGCCCATACTCATAATTACAAGTCACATACTATATAATGCACTTGTATAAAGGTGGATGTCCCATCCGTCACATTGTCATGGAGTAATGAGTGAGTTAAACATTTGTCGCTTACTTCTGATCAGTCACCAGTTCAAACCCTTGGAGTTACATGTCGTTACAAAGGCACTTGACCTTTGGTCTCATGCCTCAATATGGTCATATAACTTCTATGTGATTTGCGATATCGTTAACATGTACAAATTGGTGTGCATTATTCCATAAACAGTAACTATAAAATGGCTAGGCAAGAAATTAGAGTTAACCATAATGTTAAGTATATTCAAGGATTAAAATATTACAGATAATTTCAAAGCTATTCTCAGCCTATACAAATGACTTGATGTTGGTGTTGCGGCTGTACCAAACACTGACCCTGTCCACACCAAGATTATTTCAGATATGGAGAGGCTGGTGATGTGCAGAGAGTGTTAGAGAATCTGCCTTAAGGCTTTGTGTGTGTCCCAAATGCATTATGTTGCCTGAATACAAAACTAGAGTTACCAGGAATCCATGAACCCTCAAGATATTTGGAGATGGTGGCGACAAGGTATAACTTACCTAGTGCTTTTCAGTGGGGTACTTGCTAAGCAATATGTTAACTGTCTTTGTGTTGGAGAGTTTGCTGAAAGATTTCTTTTTCTAGAGAGGTGTTTCGAAAATATAGTGAAGTGGAAAAACTAATTTGAATTGTTTTTCAACTTAAACTTTAACAGTCTTTGCAGAAGGATCAGAGGAATTCTTGCATTCACTATTATGATTTATGCTATTTATATACATGTGCATTCAAGGTACAAGTTATGTTTCGTAGGAAATACATGTGTATTTAGATTGGGAATCACAGAGTGTTAAGAAACGTTGATTATTTTTCAATGGCATTAAAGAAAAAACAGAACCTAAGACAAATAATATCAAAAGGGACATAAATATTCAGTTGGATGTAGTTGTCTTGCCAATAAAGAGGAAGGTTTCTAAGCACTTAAGTGATCACTTATATTTCACTACATTTCAGTTTCAGGAACGTTAGCTTTGTACCAAGAACACAGAGACTGAGAGCTGTTTGTACAGAGTAACAAATGAGTAGATAATGTGGACTGTGCGAGTTAGATGCTGAGTGCTCATGATTTCTTATTTTGTCTTTGCATTACCATTAAAGTTTGCAGACATCAGTGCCTAGCAGAGTGACGAGCCACTGTATGATATCCATTGTTTCTGTTTTATCTCTTAATCCTTTTCCTGCTTCTACTATTTGTCTCAAATATAACACTGTGAATGTTCATTGGTCATTGTGATGATTGACTCCTTTAAGATGCTTTCTCAACAGTGTTTTTTTGCAACTTTAAGTGAATTGGACATTACCTTGAATTAATCAAGATTTACTAACGATACTAATGTAAGGGTAGCGAGGTGTATGCACTGCACTACAGTACATACCCCTCAGTGTCCTTACATAGGTATGTAGGGGCACTGAGGGCTATCCACTCCAGTGCATACCCCTCTGTGCCATTACATAGCTATGTAAGAGCACAGAGGGGAATGTACTGCAAGGCAGCACATGCCCCTCGGGGCTCTCACATAAGTATGTAAGGGCACTGAGGGGTACGCACTGCATGAAGTGGATACCATTCAGTGCCCTTACATACTTATGTAAGGGCACTGAGGGGTACGCACTGCATGAAGTGGATACCATTCAGTGCCCTTACATACTTATGTAAGGGCACTGAGGGGTATGCACTGCACTGCAATGGTTTAAAAAAGGATGGATGAGGGAGTAGTCTCTCTATGTTTAAATCACTGCAGATTAAAGTTTAATCTGCAGTGTTTTCTAACCATAGAGGGACTGCTCCCTCTTCCAGCCCTGTTTAAAGACCATTTTCAGTGCTGATTAATACAGCCGGTTGAGCAGCGTAATTTATTAGTAATTCTGCGTTACATGAGTAACATGGAATCACAAAATTCCTCCAGTTCTGCTGGTGGAATTTAAAAATTCCCCCGACCCCTTGCATTAGTTGGACACAGCAAAATGTTTCCTCTTGTTTGAAATTAAACATTTAGTTAATGGAAATTGCAATAACACAATAATATGTTGCAAACACGATTGTGTTCCATTTTGAAGGGCTTATGAAGGGATTTGGAGTTCTAGAATCCTGTTCCAGGGGCATTATTATGGGCCCTTCCCGTGTTGCCTCTATGTAGTTAGGGCATGCTGTTCCTGCCAAAGCAAGAGATGGCCATTGGGCCAGCGGACAACTCTAAATTTGACAGGTAGGTAAATCCCATCCGCCAAAATCACAATCAGACCCTAAATCATCACAGATTCACACATAAAGAACAGATGAATGATAGCCGTATAGGCGAGCATTTGTTTCAGATTCAAACAGAGCACCAACATATTACAGTTAGCCGAAATGAAAAGCAATACCCACTCAAAGAGAGGTGTGACAACACAGGTGTAGAAATGCATGGGCATGCTTGCACTGACATCGTAGTTTTATGAAAAATGATCTTGAAAGCCATCCTCTTACTTTCCCTTCCTAGAATCTCAAAGCTACAGTGGTCCATCTATGATGCACTGCCGCGCCCATTGCCGTAAATGAGGGAGATCCAGCAGAATCCGAGATTCGGTAATTATTATTGTGCCGGATTCAGGATTTAGGCTTGTCCTAGTGAAATATGTTCAATTTGTACAGGTGTAGTGCCAACATCAGGACACATCCAGTAGTGTATACACATTGTTTGCCTCCCATTTGGAGCAGCGACCTGCAGTGGTTGAGGGGATTTCGTATTTTCATCTCCAACTAAGACCTTAAAAGGCCTCCCTTAAAGGGTCATTAGCCCACTTTTGTTGGAGTCTTATACTAGCAGGGAACTATCTGGAGACTAATACCTAAATATCAATGCAATGGAGAGAGACAAAGCAGTCACCTTGTTATCATTTTACAAGTGCTTAAGAGAAAATTCGATTTAGGGGCAGGTTTTTGACTTTGTTCCACTCTTGTGTTTAAGTGATAGGCATACGCTGTAAGAAAGTCAGATATATCTGTCTGTATGAGTAATTACCCTAATGGCATTTTAAATAGCACCTACTAATTTATATTGATATTTAATTTATTTCATAGCACTTCTCATCCCAATGTAGGGTGTCAGAGCGAGCAATATCACACATACATATTACAAAGAGAAGATGAATAATGCAAACATGTTAATGAATACACAGGAAATGCTACATTAAGAGAATGAGGGTTACATGCTGTAGGAGTCACATATACATACGGGTTGGCATTATATGTTAAGAGTGCTTGGTCTGGAGAAGCGCACATTTGTTATGTTATGTTAAAGTAATTTATTGAATCCACATACACCAAGGGTCTATGTGGAAGGACACCACTAAATAACAGAAAGTTAAAGGCTGAAAAGAAAGGTCATACGCGTTTTCCTGAAACAAGATAGGACAGGAGTCATCCTAAGTTCTTGAGGTCAGTAAAATACCACAATTGCTTTCTGCTGAGCGACTTAAAAAAAAAAAAAATTCTGGCAACTACTTCTATTTAACTTTCTTGATAGAAAGTGACCAGCAGAGGTCAGTAAAATACCAGAATCACTTTAGCATTCTCTAGATTCCAGTCCATAGAGATTGTCTTCCACGAGCACCCATAGACAATGATATTTTTTTCACATCTTGTATTTTCAGTGTAGGACCACTGAAGGCCCTGATTTTATATTAAAAACAGAGCTTAGAACTATACTATTTCCCGCTGAAAGGCAATATTTCTCTCCATGTGTTCCCATACCTGGCTTGTCGTGCAGTTTGGTGCTTACTTTCCCTCCATGTTAAAGACAGTAGATGTTGCAGCACCCAAGCAAATGTGCTGCATTGCTAAATACATATAAGGTCCCAAAGGCGAGACCGATTGTATTGCAAATGCTTGTTTAACATGAAGTTCTTTCTTAAAGCATGGGACCATCTTTTTATATTTGTTAACTATAATCCAGAGGCATCGTCAACCCCCAGTTTTAGCAGCGACAGCAGGGGTGAGGTTCTTGGTGGGCATCATCTTTCTGCAGTTCGGCTGACAAAGGTTCATAATTAAATGGAAGGGTGGGAGTGAGTGAGAGGATGAATGGGCGAGTAAAAGAGTGGATTGACAGATGCATGAATGAATGAGTGAAAGGGAAGGAGGGTGGTTGGATGAATGGATGGATAGATGGATGAGTGAAAGGGCGATTGGATGGATGGATGAGTGAAGGGGTCGATGGAAGGGTGATGAGTGACTGTATGGATGGGTGAGTGAGTGAAAATATGGATGGAATAGTGAAAAAGTGGATGGATGATTGAAAGGGAGGGTAGACAGATGGCTGGATAAAAGAGTGAATGGATAGATGAATCAACGGGTGAATGGATGGATGGATGGGTTAAAGGGTGGATGGATGAGTGAAAGGATGGATAGCTGAGGGAAAGGGTGGATGGATGGGTTATGGCGTGGATGGATGAATGAAAAGCTAGATGGTTGATTGAAAGGATGGATAGATAATTGGGTTAACTAAAGGGGGATGGATAAGTGAAAGGGTGGATGACTCAGCACAAGGATAGATGGATGGATGGATGGATGGCTGGATGGATGGATGGGTTTGATGCATGGCTGGTTTTAACACTAGTGGCGCCCTGTGCGACAATGTTTGTTGGCGTCCCCCCTTTTCCCCCAATTACCACCTCAGCCACGGATTCTCTCACTAGTACCCTTTAACAGTGCCCCTTAAGTCGCGATTATCACTGTCTCTCAGTCAGAGCACTTTACATCACACACACATTGCACAGAGGCAATCATATGTTTTTAAATCAGTGTATAGGAAATGTTACATCAGACAGGACCACAAGGTGTAATGTAGTAGTGACATGGCCATCGATACTGGTATGCAATAATAGTTTGTTTCCTTATTCTGGAAAAGCAGAAATTCAGAATTTAAAACATATCATTGTTAGGGGTTCTCTTTAATAATAAGAATTGTTTTCTACCCAAATGAACCCTTTTGGCAAGGTTAGGATAATGAAACACTGGGCAAAAAAACATATAGCTCTAACATATATGTTATGCCCTGCATAGTATTTTCATATCTTGCAGTTTACCAGTTCACCTGCTGATCAGCCACAGTGTGTGTTTGGAGTAGAATGTTGAGAATGCTGTGATGCTTAGAACGTTGGGAGTCTGACTGGATGAGGTATGACAGTTACAGATGGGCTGAGCAGCAGGCAGGCTGCTCCTGGTGGGGTTTGATACTACAAAGGTGTTTGCTGTGGCATAGGACCAAGGACTGACAACTGGGCTAACCTTCTTTACCTTATCCTGTTACCTGTACTATCTGTTGGATGTACCAGTAAACCAACTTGCTGTACTACTGGAATAAAGGTACTAAGGAACTTACATGGCTATCAGCGTCTACTTCATGTAAGAGTACAACATATTTTTGGCGACGAGCGAGAGTTGGAGACTTACTCACTGCCCTACATGCCCTTGGAGATGATCTAGGAACAAGAAGAAGAAATTTCAAACAGCGCAACAAAAAGAGTAACTCAAGATGACACAAGCAACAAAAGAAAGTGGCACAGCACTCTTCGCAACCCCACCAGTGTCCTGTACATCGGACGGCCCCAGCAACAGAGTGCTGTATAGTGTGGTTGTGTGTACACCCACAAGTTCTGCGCCTAAAAGGAAAGTGAATGTCTTGGTAATATTTGTCTACAAGTACTTAGGCGCAGCAAAGATCAAGACAAACATGGACTGTTGCTTAGCGCCATATTTTAATGATGCCTGGTGTTGGCGTTACTTTGGAGGTGCATGATCGATTATTTACAACATACAGTGCACTCTGGATACAGCGCACGTCAAGTTTGACATCTGGAGGTTGTTTTGAGAGGTTTGAGAAAAACGATTTTGCCTCATGGATTTACGTGGTTTGCATTCATGGATCTACCATGTTTCTCATGGATCGGATGGATGTGTCCTCTCACAACGATTTTTTTTTTTTTTTAAATGCACGTTTTGGGTCTTTCTCGTGAGAGAGTGTGCGATGTGCAGTGTCACTGGCTAGTGGTGGTCGAGTACGAGTTGCTCTATGGAGCGGCAGGTGAGACTTGTTTTTCATTGATTTTTAGTCCGTTTTGAGACCTCAGGTCGCGGTGATTTCCAACCGCCTATTTAGTTTTGAATACAAACGTTGCACGAGCTTTGTTTGGCGCGTGAATTCCTACCTTCATGAAGACGCTGCCTGCTTCGTATTGTCTTCTATGACGTTTTCCTGGTCTTGCACTCCCTGTTTTGGACGCTTGGCACACACAGCATGCCGTGAGCCATTCGACGCTGCGTGAAAAAACGTGCCGCCATTTTGTGACTTTGACATTTATTATCTGCCAACCACGTAAATCAGAACCACGTAGTTTTGCCAATCGTTTTTTTTGTGCGCTATGTTCTAAATAAAGTTACATGAAGCAGGAAGTTCATCGAGAAGGTCGTCTCAATTGGTGTGTGAGCGCGCTGCTGATGATCCAGGTGATTGATTGGCACACCGGCGGTTAGTGGAACTTTTGGTTCCTGCAGTAATAAAAGTATCCGGAGGCAGAGTCTTGTTCCCGCTTCACGTGAACATGTGGAGAGTTGAATTCAGTGATGGTTCCTGTTTCAGGTCATTGGTGCTGAACTTTATGGTGTCACTGATGGGAGCGTCGGTGAATTTACTACAAGAACGATGGAAATGTTCGGGTGAGAGATCGCTCACCGGTGTGGCTATTACAGTTTTTAGATATGTTTTCCATTTAAAGTATTGGAAAATTTTATGTAATGTTATTTAGTGTAGTGATATGCCATAGTTTTTTGTTTCCCTACAGATGGGTTGGACATTTATTGTCGGGGTGGTTATCACAGGTTTTTCCCTAGTTACGGGGATCAAGTTTGGTTTGTGCTCATCACACAGTATAGTGCCCTTAGGCAAGGGATGCCCTATTAGTGGTATTGGGCAGAGGCTACACGTATGCCTGGTTTAGTTAGCGAGTGTAAAGTTGAGGTGTTTTGTCCTCAGTGGTTCATTCTCCACAGGTTTAGTGCCCTTACGCAAGGGATGCCCTCTTAGTGTCTTTGATGGGCTGTGTTTACACGTTCCCTTATTTTAGGGATGGGTATGGGTTGATTCTAGTTTCTTCCCATTTAGAGTTATTGGAACCCCTGTTCTGGGGTGGGTATGTGGTCATGTTACACATTAAGCGGTACACGCGGCCTTTTTATTGAGGCGAGTTGGTGAGTGAGATTTCTACTCACAGTTCCCATATTATAGGGATGGTCATGGTCTTGGTACGAGCCCCTTTCCATAGTGCGTTACACGCAGCCTTGACTAAGGTGGGTTTATGGGTATTGTTCCCATTCATGGTTTACAGATTAGTTCTTTTTGGTAACCTGTACGCGGGTCATGTTTTCTTGGTTTCCACCAGTTAACATAACATTTTACCCTCTCAGGGTTGGTTTAGATTTATGGGTACGGTTCCCCTACACAGGGTGTATATGTTAGTTATATGGTCCCATATTCATTGTTATAGTCGCAGACCCTTACATTAGGGTGGACTTTAGGGTCATAATCCCGAGTTTCTGTACCTCACAAGAGGAGTGAAGGTTTGGTTTTAATCATCTTCACAACGTAGGTAAGTTTCCTTATGCTAGGAACTGTGCTTTTCATTTGTTCCCTTTCTTTAGGGATTGTACTATAGGGTTGGTATGCGTTGGATGGGTCCCATGCTTTACGAGGTCATTCCTACTCAGGATGTGCATGCATGGGAGTTAGACTCAAATACAGTGGCAAGGTGTTTACCTTTTCTCTAACGCAATGACACTTTCTCATTTTGTTTTTGTGAGAGGATGGGTTGTTGTACTCAATTTTTACAATTGTTGTATATTATCCGTTCTCTACTTTGAATGGTTCATTATCTCTCGTGATGTTCTTAATTGCACATCCCTGGTTTTGATTCATTCTTTTCTTGGGTAATTTTGCTATGTTTGAGATTTGGCAATATGTGCATTATGCTTCAGAATGTTTTATAGATTGAGTTGGGTTGTGGGTTTGTTTCCCTTTTGCTATACGCTACTTATTGTCTCAATCTGTTATATTCTTTTTATTGCCTTTGAATCTTTCGTGTTGTTTAACACTTTTAGGCATCTTTGAGTTTTGAATCATTTTATTATAAGTGTATTTTCTTTTTGTGTGTGGTTTATTCATATAGCATTGTTGTATTCCCATAGTACAAATGTCACTTTTGTTTTTCATTTTAAAAGAAGGGGGATATGTTATGCCCTGCATAGTATTTTCATATCTTGCAGTTTACCAGTTCACCTGCTGATCAGCCACAGTGTGTGTTTGGAGTAGAATGTTGAGAATGCTGTGATGCTTAGAACGTTGGGAGTCTGACTGGGTGAGGTATGACAGTTACAGATGGGCTGAGCAGCAGGCAGGCTGCTCCTGGTGGGGTTTGATACTACAAAGGTGTTTGCTGTGGCATAGGACCAAGGACTGACAACTGGGCTAACCTTCTTTACCTTATCCTGTTACCTGTACTATCTGTTGGATGTACCAGTAAACCAACTTGCTGTACTACTGGAATAAAGGTACTAAGGAACTTACATGGCTATCAGCGTCTACTTCATGTAAGAGTACAACAATATACCTTGCAGTTTGCACGGAGTTCTTTGATGACAGTTAATAGCTCAATGTTGTATATTAGGATTTTCACTTATAAACAACAAGTAACAAAAGGAGCTCTCTTACAGAAGCAGCAACACACTGACCTATTTACATTATATGCACTTTGTTATCTGCATGGTACACGTTCTTAGTAGCAGGCATTTTAACCCACTGCACTACCTTAAAATTAGTCAAAACATCCACTAGACAAACCTCTGGTCTCTTTCCAGAAAGACCATTAATCACGTAAGCTATCTTGACATTTTAATTGCTGTCTGAAAATTGCTGGAGGCCACTAATGCGGCAGCAGGTGCTCTTAAGATGAGAATATACTTTCATAAATGACACCCCCACCACAAGTCAGCGCCCGGTGCGGTGGCACCGATCGCACCGCCCTAGACCCGGCCCTGGTTTGATGGATAGGTTTGACGATGGATGGATAGGATTGGATACTGATTAGCTGACAGATGGATAGCGGGACAGACAGAATGGTGACAGACTCAATGATGGATGGAAGATTGAATGGATGACTGAATGGTTAAGTGAAATGGTGGATATCAGTGGGTGCATCGAAGGATGAATTGACGAATAGATAGATGCTTGGTTGGAAGAGTCAAGCAAGCTGTTCTGGGGAGGGTTGCAATGACTTGCTTCACTTGCTTGGTGACATAAGAGCTTTTGTTTAAAGTGGGGGGTACTTTAATTTTCTGCCTACTCCCTTGCTGTAATCTGTCCAACTGGGAAACCTGATCTGCTACCTTTTCTTCCCAGTCTGCAAAACCTGCATATTTAGAAACCGGGCAGTTCAGAACTGGAGAGTTACAGCAGTATTACTAAGAGGTGTAGAGCCACTTCTGTGCCATGGTCTCCCAAACCAGAAGGAATTGACTCCATAGTCAAGATTTAAAATATAATGCAGTGGTTGGGGGACCTATACTAATAAGACTTTAGTACTACCCAAGGGAACCTTTTTTAGCAACTTTAGAGTAATAAAAGACTGAGAAAATACAATAAGGTTCTAAGCCTAATCCTTACAGTTTGCATAAACCACTTGATGCCAGCTCATAGCTCACTTCGCTAGTGTGGATGTAAAGTATTAACTGCAAGTAACAAAAGGGCATTTTTGACAAAAAGAGTAACCCACTAAGCTATCCACACACATTAGTCTGTGATCTGCATGTTGCACGTTGTGCTTTGCAGCAAGCACATTAACCCTATACTCTGCTTTATGGTGAGTCAAAACTGTGACTCTACAAAGCACAGATCTCTCCAGCAAGAGCATTAACCATCAGACTTGTCTTGCCATTATTATGATACCCTGAAAATTGTTGAACACACAAAGATCTCTGCAGCAGGAGGCTTACCCTCATATTATATTTTACAGATAAACCCTTTTTGTGACCAATTTAGAAAGCCATAACAGATTTACAGGCATATTTATACTTGTTGCCAGTTTATTTGAAGCGGAGTATTTAAAAAATATATCTATAAGTTGACTGTCTCCACTTTTCATGCCCCCTCCCCTCGTGACTTTACCCCCATTCTGCTGCCACATCATGAACCACAGTTTATGGAATTCCCAGTAATTGTTTCCATTTTATGCTCTGGTCTTTGCAGGATCCCGGCTCAACATCACCAGCTCAGTCTGCGCTGCGACATTCTTAACTGTTTTCTTTCTGCTGGTGTGATTTGACAGAGTTTTTCCAGAGGAGCACCAGTGCGCTGGTATATTTCACGGCCTGCATGTACTGAAAATAATCAGTAAATATTAAAATAACATATAAATATATTTACCTGATTAGTCAGTGGCGCAATATCATCATGAAAATATATCAGTGAAACGCGTTATAAACAAAGGGAACAAACGGACCTATAATTCAAAAGTGATGTGTGAGCCAAACTCCGTGAAAAAAATGAAAGCCATGACTCATACATTTGTTTTTCAATAAAGCACTCCTCATCATTAAACTTTCATGTGTTAATTTTCTGTTTCCAAGAGGTTTGAAACAGTAATATTACCTATGTCACTTCATTAATTTTATTTAACTCTAGGGCTCGCATCACGAGTTCCCCGTTAACTCTTCAGGGAGATATCAGTGCCGCAATGAACACTTCTGGCGGGAATCTCCTGGTGAGTTATTTTTACCAGAATGGAGAACAGCGTGCGAACCTGGGAATGGCGGATGGAATTCCAAAAGCTTGTTTTTCTCCTAAGTAAGTATTAGGCCCGGAACCTCACGCATTTTCCCGCTACTCAGATCAGGTGGTAAATCATGCAGGGGCTTTTTTTGACCCGGAATGGGAGAGGAGTGGCCGGGGGCAGTGTTTCTTTCATTTCAGCTGTGTCTGCTCCTCCCGTGTTGAAGTATTCGTGCAGGCAGGGGTCGGGCACAACAGCTGCCCACAGGCCCTGCAGCTCCTCAAAAGTCTGGTGTCTGGTGTTTCTAGGCTCAAAATGATTGGATACGGAGTTTGAGGACCCGATAATTTGGGGCCTAGAGAAACCAGAAAACTTGTAGATGCCTGGAGTGGTACTCGCCTCCCCTGTGGATATTGCACCAGGCAAATTGTAATGAGGGCCTTAGTGGGTTCAGAGCAGATCACAACATAGCACATCTCATAAAACAGCACTGTGGGCCACTGTGCCTCCTGCAGGAATATGTGTTTGGCCTACACATTTTTAGGTCTTGCTTACCAATAGGTCGAAGACCTATTTTGGACAATACCAAAACTTACAGTAGACTTTGGGTCAACCCTTTGCTTACTTGTCACTCTCATTTGATTGCCTCCTATTCAGTGGTTCTCCTTAATCTACTTTTGTTTGCCCTCCTGTGAGACATAATTTTTTTAATCATTTTTTGATGTGATGACTTTTATCATTCCACAACTAACATTCAGGAGCCAATATTTCCTTTTTCTTTCAGCACCCACTGGGGGTGCATCTGTTTTCTCTCTCTCCTGTTTGATGCTTCCCCACTCCAACTGCCTCCTAGCCCCTCGCAGTCTCTGTGTTGCTTCTCCCTCCCCCAGTTCATCCTTTGCTTCCTCCGGCTATACCCATCCTACTCATCTTTTGTCTTGTTGTTTTAAATAATACACCCAGCTCCTTTACTGCTCTCGCCACTTGTTGACTCTTACCCCACCCAAACCCCCTGCCCACTCCACTGTTGCTTCCTTATCTTATTGTTTTTTCTTAATTGCTTTTTTCTTTTTCTGAGAGCCTGACAGCTGCAATTTGCTCCTGGGCCACTCATTTAAAAAACATAAGAATAAATAGAACTTGACAATCCAAGATGGGTAGCCGCTATTTTGAAACTGTAAAAAAAATATTTAATCTTCATCATATATATGCGGGTACATACGTGGTGCTGCATGCACATGCATGCATCATCGCTTTGGGGGTTTGTATGTCACAATATCACGTTTTAAATATCGTGCTACCATAAAATCATAGCGATACCAAAAGGGATGATGGACGGAGCGTTTGAGCAAATCAAACACTCACCCCCAGTCAACTGATCTGGGTTTAATCCATCATCATTCTTTAGCTCACTTCACCAACCCAGTTCAGACATAGCCATATGCAAATCAGTCTGACCCTGTGCCTCATAGGAACAGTCCAGCCCGAACTGCCAAGCCATGTCTTCCCTGGACCGGAAACAAGCATCCTGGGACCAGTTTCGGGTTCATAACCCTCATCAGCCAGGCTATCTTGAATCCAGTGGCAAAGTGAGCAAGGGACCCACGTCTGGGCATACCCTGCCAACTTAGGGCGAACACTTGTGTATGCCTTTCACAAATTAATTGAGGAACATGGTGGACCAATGGCCAGGGCTGCTGATATTGGATCTGGAGAGCCAAGTTCGTGTCCTGACATTGGCTCAACATTTGTTAGTGTTGTGCAAATGACCTAATCTCCTATGCTTAAAATAAAATCAACTGGAGTTTTGTGTGTGAATACTTGTAAGGGTTTGTTTTAAAACTGGACCAAGGGGCATTGTTCAGCGCATTTGCACTGGTACACAAACAGAGCTAATAATTTTAAATATTATTTACAAATAGACCAGGGCTTTTGTGACCTTCCAAAAATCATTTTGCCCACCAATGGGTCCAGACTCACAGTTTGGGAAATGCTAACATACAGGCATCTTATCTTCTGAAGTTATTAGTAGTTATTTTGAGAAAGTGTTTAATTCAAAGTGACGAATGAACACATTCTTTTCAGGAATTTAGTGCTCACTATAATGCCTGTCATTATTCTGTGTGACTTTAATAGTGTTAAGAAAGGAATGGGATATTGTTGTGATGAATGATGCTACAGATATCTCTTAGAGTCATTCACAATTCCAACTTCGTTAGTTAATTGAGTTTGCTAATTGTTTACTAGAGAACTCACAATATGCGAGTCTCCTGTGCATGAACTGGTTGTCAGGTTATGAAGTTCTTGTAGATGTATAATGCAGATGTTTTACATTTATCTAACTATTCAAAATGCTATCATACTAATTGCAGCAATTAAGTTCTTTATTTCAGTAATGTTGCAACATTTAATAGCTTGCATTACTTGGCAATTACTTAAATGTTTTCCTCTCAGTGACACAAATTGGAAAATGTATTTTAAGTGATAGCTGAAATTGTATTCCATTACTGATAATTTAATTCTTAATAGATAATTGATGAAAGCAATCCAAAATATTTGATGCAAATCTAATGCAGCTCAGTTGTTTTGCAGTTCTGTACTTTAGCAGCAGTGCTGGCTTTAGAGCTGGTTGTGCTAGGAGCGACAGACTTTGTTGGTGCCCCCTAATGACCTCCTTCTGCACTGGAAAGTAAGCCTCAAAACAACACTTTGTACCAGTTTTTCATTACCTTGTGTGAAGCCAATTAGGCACAAAGTGTTAGTAAATCGCCCTATAAATGTAACACAAAAATTGGGGTGTCATACTAATATAATTATATTGCTACTCAACGTAACCCCTTTCGGCAACCTTAGAATAAAAGATTGATGGGAAAAACAACAAGGTTCTAAACCTATGCTTTTCAATGTGCATGCAGCTCTTTGATGCCAGTTCATAGCCCTGTGTGCTATGTTAGAAGGATTGTTACTTATGAACTCCAAGTAACAAAAGGATCTCTGTGACAAAAGCAATAACTGGCTGAGCTATTTCCATAAAATACTAATGTGCATGTCACACATTTGCAGCAGGAACATTAGCTCTCTATGCTAGTATATCATAAGTCAAAAGTGTGACTGGATAAATGGCAGATCTAGCTCTCAAATATTAACAAGTTATCATGCTGTTGTTATTATCCCCTGAAAAATGCAACACACAAAGAGTTCTACAGGCTGCTCTTTTCTCGGTTTAGCATGACATGCAGAGGGCTCCCCTTCGACCTTGGCACCAGTCACACCATCCTAAGACATTGTTTGGCAGCTGCAAAAATCTGACAGGAAGTAACCATCTCATTCAGCCTTGATCAACAGATCTTCCTTTATGATTACTCAAACTTAAACTGCGGGGGCTTTCAATTTGGAATTACCTTCCCACAGAGGGCTCTTAGACAGAGATTAGCTAGTACCGTGCATCACTTCAGCTCTCTATGCCACCGTTCAAGACAACATTGAGAGAGATAGACTGGAGGCTGTTGACATTTGTGTGTGTGGGTAGGCGGTCACACCGAAAAGCAAATAGCAGCCAAAACATGTTCTTCTCTAAATCAAAACACTGTTGGGACCGATTTATAAACACATTTGTGAGTTCAGGAAGTGTACTACTGAGGTATTCTTTTACAAACTCTTTCGAAGTTTTAAAATATGCCCTTGAACTCCCAACTCCTTACTCCTAACAGTGCAAACAGGGAACTATTTTTTATATTTGCTCCACTTGCAGATAAATATTCCTTGAATGTTCCATTTCTAGATGCTGTGAGGCCAATTCACAAATGTATGTAAGATTACTTAAAAAAGTACTACAGGAGTACTACTCTTTGCTGTTTGGGCCTGTTAGGGCCAGGAAGGACTTTGGGCCGGAACCCTTGTTTCACTGAAGCCTACAAGGTAAGATATAAAATGGGCCTCAGAGAGCACCCCGTACTGCCATTCCATACATTCACACCTAGACCAAAATCACACTCACATTGGATCCTCTCACCGCACAGACCCAAACTTCTGCCTAACCCACTATCACATACCCTCAAACTACAGAATGTACTTTCCAACTCATGTTAATTAACACTTGCTCTGCAATACTACATAGACCAGATATTGCTGCCCTCATCACTTGGCTTGATCTCCTTTTCCTTAAAGAAACATGGTTCATTCCCACATCTACACACATCTTACACATCCTTCTTCCCTCAGGCTAAAGTATCGATTGTGCAGACCGCACACATGAGAAAAGAGGAGGTCTCATTGTTATGTATAAGTTTTCTTGGCCCTGCACCCAAGGTGTTTAAGTGATACACAACTCCTGGGACCTACTGACATGCCTCTTCCCAATCACTGTAGGTCACGCCACCATTTTCCATCTCATCTGCAGTCCTCCCAGGCAGTACAAAGACTTTGTTCATCAATTCTCAGATCTCCTCATCAACTCAGCCAATACACTCCAAAGGCCATATCCACAACCTCGTTTTTTCAACATCACCAACAATCCAGTGTAAACCACACATTCTCCTGAACTAGAACAATTACCTCACCATCTCTATCATCCTGTTCGTCGTGCACATCGACAACACAAAGCCTGCTTCTCCTCTTGCACCCATTCCTTCTTGTTGAGTTCTGAAACAGTCATCCCAGAAAAAACCCATCCCTCACTCATCTCACTGATATAATCAACTCCCTCAAAGCCACTTCCTATGAAGATGATGTCTTACCTTCACACTTCATCAAAGCTCTTTAGTGGAAAGCTGCCTCACTCCTACTCAGCATTGTCAATGCTTTGCACACATGAGGTGTCTTCCCTGGAGCTCTTAAGGCAGACCAAATTCTCCCACTCCTAAAGAACCTTATATTAAACCATGATGACCTCACATCTACTGGCTCATCATAGCTCACTTTACCTTCATCTACAAAATTATTGAAAAACCAGTCTAAGTTCAACTCCAAGATAGCAACAGTGCATGGCCACCAATCTGGCTTCTAATCATGCTTCAGCATGGAGAATGTTACATAACACATTGTAGAAAATGCGCTCCTGACCACAGATGATGATGACCCAGGCCTCCTGCTGCTGTTGGACCTCTCATCTGTGAAGTACTGGGAATTTTAAGCCCAGCTGTGCAGGGGAACACACCCTATGACTTCGGGTTCTTCCTGTTTCAGACCTACAGAAACACAGAGTCTTCTGGGTGAAGTCAAAGATCAGTTTATTGGCTGCAGACCAATTACAGGTATCCTAGAAGTACAACAGCGTGTATGTTCTCAGGAGACTGCTAAAAATCACAGAAACGGGCTTCTCCTTAAATACAAAATAGCCTGCTTCAGGCATACATTCCTAGTTTTATGACATGGTCATTTGGATGTATACATTTCAAACGAAAAGGCAGAGTCATGATGACCATCCCACATTCCAGTTAAGCCAGCCGCAATTATTTACCCAGCAAGGCTCAGATCCCACATCAGATATTGATAGGCCCCAATAAACATGAGCATCTCCTGTTTGGAAAACAAGCCATAAAGCAGGAACAGTCAGGTGCGAAAGAGATTAGCTGGAGGCTCGTGTTTAATGTAAAGGCTTTATGGTGTGTCAAGCCCTGATGCTAATCACAGGTGGCCAGAGGACGGGGAACTCGTGAGACCGGACTGACCTGGGGCAGCGGAGCCAAGCTGCCCAGGTCACAGAAAAGTCAAAGAAAGGCACATGTGCTCTAAAAAAGGCCCGTATTTGCTTCATGCTATGTAGCCTATGTGAGGGCAACCATAAGATGGCCACCGCTCTAAAATGGAACCCACGTAGTGATGTATAATAGCGTATACACAGTGCATTCATAGCTAAAACGTTACACAAAGCACTTGTACATACCGCATTAACCATTCGCGGTTCGCTAATACCGGGATAGACAGGGGTAGGGCCCTGCCTCCTATGCGGTCCCAAATTCTAAAGTACGACAGACCCTCCTTTTGCCCTTACATAGGCAATAACTATATTCATTTCAATCCGAGTCTAGGTCAATATTCACGAAGTCATGGAGATGTTGCTGTAGCATCATCCTATTACTTAGCTCGTCCCTCGATACAGGTTTCCTTACACATAATGTAGCACAGAGGCCACATATCGCAGGAGCACACTGTATGCACAGACAGAACAGGAAAAGGATGGCTAAGATCATTCCAATGACCATCAGAACTTTCCAACCCCAGGCAGATATCAGTTCCCAGAACCACCCCACCAGTGACCAATCTCCTTTATCCACGTGTATGGACTCAGATATTTTATGCAGTTTGGAGATGGCTTGATAAACTGTTGGAGGGTTGTCTGGTATGAAAATGCAACAACTAGATTGGATAACCTTACATACCCCACCGCGGTCTGCAAGTATGACGTCTAGAACCATGCGGTTCTGCAAAGTCATGAGGCGATCCGCTTGGAGCTCAGCTGTCAAATTACCAAGGGCACCAGCCGTAACATTAACAGTGGATTCAACCACACGAGTCAGTTGTCTCAGGTTCCTACTATTAACCATAGGTCCCCAAAACGGCAGGAAACCCAAAAAGAAATCTCCCGCTTCCTGACCGGCAGTATCCTCCTTACTAATCACGCCTCTCACAACTCTGGTCTTGTGATAGTCAGAGGTGGCAGTAAATGTTGGCGGTAGCAGATTTGCAATATAACATGTGCCCGAAAAATCAGGGGGCAACCATGTATATGCTCGGTCATTGCAGATAAAATATGTACCCTTGGCAGCCAAAAACGCAGGGGAAAACTGTGACGGAAAAGTGTACGTTTCAGTACAGTCACTTCTCCCCAGTTGAGCTCTAGGATTCTGACCATTACCTTGTAAACAGAACCGACCTATGTGGGGTACGACCCAGATTGGGGATGAGATTTTTCGCTGTCTTTCACCCAGACTAATACTATACCCCGTCGCGTTCCACCCTACATAAGCTCTCAACTCTTCTTTGGGAATAGATGAGTATGCGTCGATATCTCTGCTCATATCGGCAACTCCTTTCATTAAAGCTTTGTTATTGGTGCTAGGTCTGATGGAACGCGGTTGTCGCGGGGAGTACGCATCTAGAGCAAAGAGAAACATGGTCTGGAATGCCCACGACGATCCATTGTAACTAAACGGCAGCACTAGATAGGGAATACCCTTATTAATGGTATGTGGCATTAAACCACACACCCAGCAATTGGTTGTATTCATGACTAGTTGGTGCTGGTGCAGGAGCTGAATAAACGAGTTGTTTACAAACTCAGACCGTCTAGCTTGTTCGTGTTCAGGCAGAGGGTGAAAAGAGTATGAGGAGACAGTAGGAGGAGGTATAGGCTGTACAGTGGGTGCAATGGGCTCTTGAGAGGAGAAGAATACAAATCCTACAGTAAACACTACCATACTACATAATACAAACAGGCATAAAAATACAAAACGTTTGCTCTTCTTTATTTTAAACATTCTTGCTTTAAAGTTCATTTCCTCAGCGGGTCTCTCCATCTTGAAAAACTCCATCCTCTAATCGTGCCGCTCGCGGCGGGTGAGTATCTTCTGCTAAGGAGTACGCCTGTCAGTCCAGGGAACGCCCTAGACCAACCAGAACCGTTGACCTAACGTCTTCGGCCTGTACCCCAAAGTCTTGGCACCGCGACCCTGCGGCTGAACCCGGATGGTGGTTCGAAAAACAAAAATCAAGAAAGTCCTTCAGATGGGAGAGCTCTGGTTATCAAAAAAAAATAAAAAGGTAAAAGAAAAAGAATATTTATTTGTCCATAGGCCTTGGTCTTAGATTATAATGAAAACGGCCAGGTACTGTCTGATCTTGAAACAAGAGTTCAGGCTCTGTGGTGTCCAATCGAATTGACGGTGGCACAGCTTCTTGCAAAATATCGTCACTCTGTTGTGCTGAAGTTGTGCCTTTTATGCGTGCATCACTGAACGGCACAAAACGAGGTACAGTGTCTGTTTCAGAGTCTGCGATACCCTCCTGGACCCACTGGTCATACGGCAGAGGCAAAGGGATCCTTTTCACGTGGGCGCCGTGGATCCAGTTCTTCTGTGGAAATGTGGATTTTCCTGATCAGTTATGTCCCCTATCTTGGACCCCAACGGTTCTATATGCATGTTACAAGTACATGTATGTTCCCTCCAGTTCCAGTTTCTAAGACGCAAACATATGTGTGTCTACCGTCAACATGTTCTCTGTCAGATCCGCCATCAATGGGCTGGATATTCGATTCCTAAGTATGAAAGGCCACCGACTTTATATGGCTAAGTTACTCCATTTTTACAGTTCAGGCGAGTAGGCCCGATTCTGTCCTCAAAGCCTTTCCCTGCTCTCTGTCTCTGACAGCTTCAGCTTGAGCTCGCATCTGTATCCATGAACTTTGTCCTACTCCCTGTGCAGCTAACGGTGCCTGCCTCGGCTAGTTTTCGCCTGTCTGCCAAGAAGTTGTATTTCACCTTCGAATTATCTATTTTGCTCTCCAGCCGATGCATTCCTGTCCAGTGATTTAGGTAAACATTTCCTTTAGCTCACAAGCAAAGGACTCAGCCTTTCCGTCCTCCTGCAAGTGATTCATAGCCCTGTTGCCATGGAAAGTTTTCTGCCCCTCGCATCTCATATAGACACTTAGACGCTTGTACACGCACACAGTCAGTATAGAATAGATTCTGTCCGAGAGTCCTTCCTTGTGGATAACATAGTTCTTTAAACATAGGATGTTAGATATGATTTGGGATTAGGTTGACTTGACCCCAGACTTCTCGTCTCCACATGTAGAGCTAAATGTCAAGTCCCCTTCACCCCCTAGTTGCACGTCAATTACACGTCATGCTGCCGCGCGCGCATCTATGCCAAGTATTATCTTATAGATCCACCTATGTCTGATAATTCTAACCAATCATGTTTCTTTTATTCCTTATTACGCCTAGTTTCGATTATGTCACTGTCACGTCATTTTTCTTATCAAATGTTACGCCTTCTACATTCGTTTCATTGTAATGTACTTATTATAAAAATACATGTCTGTTAATAAATTATTGTACTTCACTTCCTGAACCTTCGTGGTGACGGAACCTGAGGGCCGCGACTCGAGTCGGCCATTTTGAATGGAATAAAGCCCATTAGAAACCTCTTATACCACGGATTCTGCCTCTCGTTATTTTGAGCTATTTTACTTTAATTTAAGATTCCGCATGAAATTCAGTCCGGTAATATTTATTTTATTTACCACATAATGGCGCCCGAATAGGGACACTTTCTCATCTCACGCGCCGGCGGTGCGTTGCAGGCCCGGTCTCCTGCCACAGCTGGACGGACCATAAACGCGTACCAGCAGGATTTCCTGTAAGCTCCCTCCGGTCAAGCGGGGGCGACTGAGGCTGCGATCAACCCAGACGAGGCGGTGAGAAGTGCGAAGTATCCCGACCAGAGCCTAGCTGAGAGAGCAAGATCCGAGGTATACAGAGGCCCACCAGGTTTTCCGAAATTCCGACGTCCAGAGGGTCCGATGTCCGCAGTTATCGAGTCCTGTCCATTCTCTGAGGCCTTCCGTTTCAAGGAGCTACTCGGTGAGTACCATCGCCGGGGAGGCATGTTGACGCGCACATAGGTTGTGCCGGTCAAGACGGATTTGGGTACACAAATCCGGTCTGCACTGTTTAGCAGTGTATATGTACTGTTTAGCAGTATATCAAGTATTCCGAAGTATTCAGTTATTGTCAAGAATTCAGCGTGGTGATTAGTTAGGCAGACTGTCATCATTGTCGATCATTGTTATAATGTTTAATGTTTAATGTTTAAAGTATTCAGAAAATGTCTTGCATATTGTGGTATGAATGACTGTTCATTGTTCACTGTTCATTATTGTGTTTTTCGTATTAAGTAAGTTCAAGAGTAAGTATCAGGTCAGTTGTCAATATGCCGCTCTTCTCGAAGTTAAGACAGATTACTACCAGAAAAGGGGTGCTTGAAGAAGCAGTTCCTATTCCTCCTAGAGACACTCCAGGACATTTCATGTACCATAAACATGGCTTAGATGCCATATTGTTTCTTGATCTATGGGTAGATTATACCAAAGGATTACCGGAAAGTCAAAGGTGGCCCATAGCGGGAACCTGGGATGCAGAGTGCATCATGAAAGTGGAGGAAGAGTTATGGAAAAGAAAGGTCAGACAGTCACAGAAAGACGCTGTCGAGTTATGGCGTAAAGAATCTCATAGACGAACAGAAAAAGCACGTAGACAAGAAGAGAGGAGTAAAGAAAGTTCAAATAAAGTTCAAGAAAATCTATTAATTGAGGAAGGTATCCGAGTGAAATCAGAACAAGTAAATAGGCAAAGGAATGCTCTTATGAATGGTATGTATCCCCTTCTAGCCGAAGGATTACCTAAGGCTGTTACGGAGGTGCCAAAAGACTTGCCACCCCCATTATTTCCAATTAAGGTACATCCAAAGGGGCATCCCAGAACCGCAGAAGATGTTTTTCTTTCCTCGTATCTAGATGACGCAGCTCCCGAGTATGCTAACGCCGCACCACATAGACCGTCTGGCGGAGGGGTTCAACGTCAGGATCAGGTATCTGTCCCCGTGCAACAGCAAGTCCCGATACAAGCTTCGGCAAGCACATCTGTTTCCGCATCTGTCTCCGCAGTCGACTCTACAGAGGTATCAACACCCATAGTTGCTGTGTCACGTTCAACGAATCCATTCACACCCGACGCCCCAGATGGGGCCACGGGAGGTGCTAGCAGTACTTTCACACCACCTAGAATAAATAAACTTGTTTTTCAAGAGTCAGCACATTCACGTACACCTAAGTTCGTAAATGAACGTACGCTTAAGGAACTCCTTGTAAATTGTAGATATGACCCAGTGGTTGGTAAAGAGGACGAAATGGTCCTGGCATCATTACGTATCAGACGAGCCGCAGAGTATTTAGCAAGGTTACCAGGAATGACTACGCATCTGGATAACATATATCATTTTGTTCAAACAGGACGAGATCCAGGATGTATTAACAGAGCTATGGAATTCCAGAAAGTAGAGATACAGGGGGAACTGTTACGTTTCCTCATAAACTGTGTGATCAGAAATCAAGATCGTCCGGGGGTAGACCGGAATGCAATGCTTATTCTTACAAGATGGAGTCAGAATATATCAGAAGGGAGACACGATAAGCAAAATTGTATAATAGCCATGTGCCGAAAAATACGTAAAGAAATAGAGCGTATTCATGAAGAGAGATTGGGAACAGACGAGTTTGAGCAAGATGAAGTGTCCGAATCAGGGAACTCTGCAAGACAGTCAGAGACCATAGCCTATGTAGGCAAAGGAAGATACTGTGAAAATACTAGATGTTTTTCTGATCCCATACACTCTGTATGTCCAAATAATAGCAGAACGTATCCGACGCCTGTAATAAATCTGAAATCTCCTGAACATTCGTTTCAAGCCGCAGAAAAAATACTACGAGAACGAAGAGGTTACCACCTCCTCGATTCCATGGATGAGCAAGAATTAGCCAGATCAGCCGTTCACTGGATTGTTAGTCCTGAAAAATACGGTGATGAGACCGTAGCACACACGTTTCTCAACCTCAGTACAGATGAACAACGTTTAGCTGGAATCTATATGATTCAGCAACTCCTCATATTATATAAGAGCCAACATGCTGACCCTGGTCCTTTACCTGATATATTAACGGAACTACTCACGAACAGATGGAGAGGTTCTAGTAACAAGCTAATTAAAGAGATATTAGTGTCACGTAAACAGTACGTCCTTTTTGTAAATCCAGATTCGCTCTCCCTGCCCCCCAGAGAAAGAGCACCGTACTACATAGATAGACAAAATCCCCTACGAGAAGTGCACCCAATAAAAGGCGAAGACAATGAGTTTCACCGTGTATTTGTTTACACACCCATATCAAAAATGGAATTATTAGAAATGAAGAAAGTAGTACCTAGTCATGACAAAGACCCAGCGGGTTTCCACCGAGAAATTAAAGACATGTTACTGATGGGAGAGTACACCTTTCCTGATATTATGACGATATTAAAGGTGCTTTTGCCTTCTGGCATATATGAAAAACTGAAAGAAAAAGAGTGGGAAGTGGGAGACCAAAAGATAGACTGGACAGCATTAGCAGAGGAAGAAAGGGGCCGAGCCGCAGGTTCAGGGCTCGGGGATAAAGTTAAACTATTACCAGGTTTACTAGTACAGGTATTGCCACGTTTATTAACTACAAAAAAGGAAGATTGGGGTGCAATCACAGCCTGTAAACAAAAGCAAGATGAAGACACAAGCGATTATTATGCTCGATTTGAAAAATGTTTTGGTATAAATAGTGGTATAAAAGCAAGTAGTGACTCATATCCACATTTATTTGTGACAAAATTAGTGGAAAATGCATTGCCTCCAGTGAAGAATAGAATATTGAAATTCGAGAGTACCTGGCAAAGTAACACTCCGTCGCAAATGCTACAAATGTTACAGTATCATCACAATAGAATTAGGGATGAACAAGAACACGAGCATAAACGCATGAAGGATACAAAAATGAAAATGCTAGTTTCTCAGACAGTACCAGCAGATGGTCACAAAAAGGGTGTGACACATTCTGGTGATTCTGCAGTTCCTGTAAAAGGAACCTGCAATTACTGTAAACAACTAGGCCATTATGTACATGATTGTCAAGTCCTGAAACGAAATATAGCTACAGGTATTGCAAAAGAGAGACCACGATTAGTTAGACAAGATCAGAATGAACAAGGAGCTATGCAGCATGGACAGTCCGTGCCAGTTCAGCAACAGTCTATGCCAGCCTCACAGCAACCCATACAGTTTGTGCCAGCTGCACCACCGTTGCCTGCTACTGCCACACAAACCACAACACAACAAATGTATCAGACTGCACAGTATGAATACCCTGAGTATCAGCGTTACGCATGAACCAGCCTAGAGAGGGAAGTTGACTTACCGCTTATCGAGATTCCGGTAGATCAAGAAGGACCTTATGTACATAGTGAATTATTAGGTCAAGATAGAAAATTCTTACTCGATACAGGGGCAAGTCGAACAACCATAAAACGTAGTGAAGTTCCAGGGGCACCCCTCTCAGGCTCTCAAAATGTTTCCCTTGGTTTTTCAGGAAAACCTATTGTTAATGAAGTATCACAGCCTCTACCACTTACGATAGGACCTTTGACACGAACTACAGATTTATTGCTTACTAAATCATGCCCAGAAAATTTGTTAGGAATTAAAACTCTGAAAGCACTAGGAGCCATAATATGTTGTTCTCCGGAAGGAGTAAGGTTGTTTTTGCGTGATTTTAAAGGTCACTATGTGTCTAGAGACATGGATCCCCGACTACAGATTTTACCAGTACATCTATGGGCACAAGGCCCTACGGATGTTGGCTGCATGAACATTACACCCTATCGAGTTACATTGAAAGCAGGAGTGGTACTACCACGAATGCGACAATACAAGTTACCGCATGATGCTGTAGTGGCTTTGTTGAAAATCATTGATGAGCTAATTGCCCAGGGAGTAGTTGTAGAAACAGACTCCAATGTATGTAATTCACCGATAATTCCGATTCTTAAACGAACTGATCCTACTGCTCCACCAGTGTACCGATTGGTTATTGATTTGCGTGAACTAAACAAGTGTATTGTACCACAATTCCCCGTGGTCCCTGATATATCATCATTGTTGACAGCAATTGATTCCGAAGCAACATTTTTTACTGTAATTGATCTCAAGAATGCCTTTTTCAGCGTCCCAATAGATCCGGAAAGCCAATACTTGTTCGGATTCAGTTTAAATGGGCGCAGCTTTAAATTCTCACGCGCTCCCCAAGGATTTACAGAAAGCCCCAGCATCTACAGCCAAGCACTAAAACGAGAACTTGACAGTATCCACATGCCAGTCAATACTGCACTGCTTCAATATGTCGATGATCTGCTGATCACCGCGAGAAGCGAGCCAGAATGTGAAAAAGCTTCTCTGACAGTTTTACATTTCCTAGCCGACAAGGGGCACAAGGTGTCCCCTTCTAAGCTGCAATTCTGTGTTCAGCGAGTTATTTATCTTGGTCACTCGCTGTCCAAGGAGGGAAGGCAGCTTACACCAGATCGCATCCAGTTAATTGCTAACATGTCAATACCCCAGACACAAAAGGAGGTGCGGGCTTTCATAGGCCTCACTTCATATTGTAGGCAGTGGATCCCTCAGTACGCATTTCTAGCAAAACCACTCATTCAGTTAACCACACAGGAGGCAGCCACATCGACTGTTCTCCCTTGGACTCAGGAACATACACAAGCTTTTGAAAGCCTAAAGGAAGCTTTATGTCAAGCACCTGTTTTAGCAACACCATGTTATAGCAAACATTTTACACTCTTTGTTACAGAACGCGAAGGTACTGCCTTGTCAGTACTCACTCAGGATCAAGCAGGATCACGCAAGCCATGTGCTTATTTTTCCAGTACATTAGATCCCGTAGCTCAGGCTTTGCCTGCATGCCTGAAATCAGTGGCAGCGACAGCTTTAGCAATCAGACAAAGCGATGCCATAGTATTAGGACACCCATTGACAGTACAAGTACCACATGCAGTAGAGGTTCTTGTGAACCGAACACAAACACAACACTTGACCATAGCAAGACTTACCGGTTATGAACTGACATTGTTTCAACCACACATAGAGATCCGACGGTGTAATACATTGAATCCTGCTACACTATTACCTGTAATTGGAACAGACCCACTAGCTCATGATTGTGTTGAAATCATTGAAATAAAGACGAAACCTGACCCCAACACAGTGTATGGCGATTAAGGATCCCACACTTGACGTAATTGACATACAGACACATGCCACAGCAGAAGAAATAAAGAAGTGGACTGAACTAGGAGGGATCCAGACAGATCAAGGATGGATGACGAAGGAGAAATCTGTATGGTTTCTCCCTGATTCCATGGTTCAAGCCATTATAGCTACAGTTCACAGTCCAGCACATTTAGGAGAGAAGGCTATGCTAGACAGCATTCAGCACATTTGGTTCAACAAACATTTACGAGCAGCAGCTAAACAAAAAGTTCGTACCTGTATGATATGTTGTCAGTTTAATCCAGGAAAGAGTGTTCCCGTAGAGCAGGGTGGATTTCAGCCTCCTGACCATCCTTTTGAAGTCCTCCAGATGGATTATATTCAGATGGAACGTTGTCGAGGATTCAAATATGTCCTCGTAGTTGTCTGCGCTCTCTCCCGTTGGACAGAGGCGTATCCCGTATCAGATTACACTGCCCCGACTACTGCCAAGCAGCTAGTTCGAGAATTCTTCCCACGGTACGGTTTACCACGTGTTGTATATTCAGATAACGGTCAGCCTTTCTCATCCGAATTAATGAAACATGTCTCACTCTTGTTGGGATATCAGTGGAAATTCCACTGTGTCCGACACGCCGAGGCAGCAGGTCTCGTAGAAAGACATAACCAGACACTGAAAATCAGACTGTCCAAAATATGTAGAGAGAAAGGTGTCGACTGGATAGTAGCATTACCAGTTGCACTCTTTTACATGAGAATGGTAGCACACTCTAGAACAGGGCTATCCCCGTATGAGGTGATCTTTGGTAGACCGCCGAATATGTGGGGGACGCCTATACCACGTAAAATAACTGATGTTGACTGAAATATGCTGACAGATTACCTGGCTTCCTTGATGTCTGCACTACAATCTTCTCGTTCACAGGTAGCTGCAGCCTTTCCCGACAACACTGAGGCGAAACCCCATGACGTTGTTCCGGGTAATCTTGTCTTTGTGAGAAATTTCGACAGGAAGAGTCAATTGGAGCCCAGGTGGAAGGCACCCAAGTTGGTCCTGTTGACCACAAGAACAGCCGTGAAGATCGAGGGACGAAAAGGGTGGATTCATTCCAGTCACGTAAAAAAATTTCATGGACTACCTTCAGATATAGACACTGTGCCCTGCACTCCCTCACAGACTGATTCAAAACTTCCTTTTGTTGAACAAAATGACTCTCAGTGCTATAAACAGAAACTCAGGTCCAGATCTAAACTGTCGGACGATTTGATTGTTTAAGTCCTCTCCAAGGTGAAGCGGTTGAATCTGTCCCGACATGTACCCCTTAGGTCTGAATCACGTAGAGTCCAGAATCATAATGAAACGACATGCTTATTGTAAATTACTGCGTAACCACTGTATTGTGACTTTATTAATTTTGTCTTCCTTGAGTTTTTTAATAGTTACTGCAAGTATATTGTTGCATATGTATTATCCTGTTTCTAAACGTGTTTTCAATATAACTGATGAACATTCTTTTAGTGACCTACCGCCACATGAATTATCCTATAGACTTGCGCTGCGCAATAACACATTCATTAGTATGTTACATCATTCTCATCAGACTAGTAATGCGACCAATTGTTGGGTGTGTGGCCGACTCCCTCCCTATCAGAATAACAAAGGAGTTCTGCCTTTCTTTCCACATCCATTCACACACAATGGCTCCTGTGGAGCATGGTTTAGTTTATTAAATTCCATAGACCCAGACACAGCAGTTTATCAACAACATTGGATATGGGGAAATCTGAATCTAGTTTTATTCAAAGTCTGTCACCCTAATAAGGAGGGTCACCCCAGTAGAACAGGAACTGATTTAGAAAATGAAGTGTATAAATTAGGTAATTTTACGCCTAATCTTATGATTTTGAATGTCAAATCCGAAGTTGAACTAATTCTGCCCACTATGTCAGTATTTCCAGTTAAGGGTGAATTATGTGTTAGAAAAGTTGGTTCCAAACACATGGGCCATAGCCAATGCGTTACTACAGTAGAATATAGTGATCAAGGTAAATCTTCATTTAGAGCTTCTCGCCATTCTTACTTTATATGTGGTCAGACGGCATATATGCGTCTACCTCTAGATTGGGATGGTACCTGTTACATCGCATTCCTTTTGCCACCTGTTTTCCTAGCTCCCCCTGATTATTATCGAAATGTTCATTTAGTACACAATAGAGAGCGGAGAGATCTCCCAGTTGTCGATTATACTGAGACAGCATGGGACAAGTATGTAGATTTCAATAAAGGTATCTTTCCTTATATAGGTACTATATCAAATAGTAAGCTGATACGCAGACTCACCAAGACTCTTGAAGCTGTAGTAAACGAGACTATAGCCGCCCTAGGCAATCTGACAGAGGAACAATCAGTGATGAGAATTGTAGTTCTCCAGAATCGTCTTGTCCTTGACGTCATCCTGGCCGATAGGGGCGGAGCTTGCAGGGTCATCGGATCCAGCTGCTGCATATTCATACCAGAAAATTCGCCATCTGTATATAAAGCTATAACACGCCTTCATAAGATTGTAAGCCAGATACACGAGAATCCAGGCACTTGGACGTGGTCCGGGTGGTTTTGGAGTGTGATATCAGCCTGGGGATGGAGAGTTCTATCCTTCCTAGGTATTGGCCTTCTTATGCTCTTCAGTTGTTGTTTATGCCTACAATGTGGACCAGCGATTTGTGGTCTGTGTGCCACAGCATGCATTCCACATCACAGTTCTCGTTCAAAATGCCGGAAGGAAGAAGAAATGATGCTCCATGAGCAAATCGAAGGAATGATGAAGATTGATGTCTCGTGAAGGGCAAGAAGGGGACAAGGAGGGAATGTGGAAATGTGGATTTTCCTGATCAGTTATGTCCCCTATCTTGGACCCCAACGGTTCTATATGCATGTTACAAGTACATGTATGTTCCCTCCAGTTCCAGTTTCTAAGACGCAAACATATGTGTGTCTACCGTCAACATGTTCTCTGTCAGATCCGCCATCAATGGGCTGGATATTCGATTCCTAAGTATGAAAGGCCACCGACTTTATATGGCTAAGTTACTCCATTTTTACAGTTCAGGCGAGTAGGCCCGATTCTGTCCTCAAAGCCTTTCCCTGCTCTCTGTCTCTGACAGCTTCAGCTTGAGCTCGCATCTGTATCCATGAACTTTGTCCTACTCCCTGTGCAGCTAACGGTGCCTGCCTCGGCTAGTTTTCGCCTGTCTGCCAAGAAGTTGTATTTCACCTTCGAATTATCTATTTTGCTCTCCAGCCGATGCATTCCTGTCCAGTGATTTAGGTAAACATTTCCTTTAGCTCACAAGCAAAGGACTCAGCCTTTCCGTCCTCCTGCAAGTGATTCATAGCCCTGTTGCCATGGAAAGTTTTCTGCCCCTCGCATCTCATATAGACACTTAGACGCTTGTACACGCACACAGTCAGTATAGAATAGATTCTGTCCGAGAGTCCTTCCTTGTGGATAACATAGTTCTTTAAACATAGGATGTTAGATATGATTTGGGATTAGGTTGACTTGACCCCAGACTTCTCGTCTCCACATGTAGAGCTAAATGTCAAGTCCCCTTCACCCCCTAGTTGCACGTCAATTACACGTCATGCTGCCGCGCGCGCATCTATGCCAAGTATTATCTTATAGATCCACCTATGTCTGATAATTCTAACCAATCATGTTTCTTTTATTCCTTATTACGCCTAGTTTCGATTATGTCACTGTCACGTCATTTTTCTTATCAAATGTTACGCCTTCTACATTCGTTTCATTGTAATGTACTTATTATAAAAATACATGTCTGTTAATAAATTATTGTACTTCACTTCCTGAACCTTCGTGGTGACGGAACCTGAGGGCCGCGACTCGAGTCGGCCATTTTGAATGGAATAAAGCCCATTAGAAACCTCTTATACCACGGATTCTGCCTCTCGTTATTTTGAGCTATTTTACTTTAATTTAAGATTCCGCATGAAATTCAGTCCGGTAATATTTATTTTATTTACCACACTTCTTCCCCTTTACTCGAACAGCTGATCTTGTAGACAGAAGTACGAGATGAGGGCCGATCCAACGAGGCTCATCGTTGCTTTTGCGCTGGAAATTTTTTACCAAAACCCACGTGCCAGGGTCAATATGGTGTCCTGGAGCCTCAGAGGCCTGGGGAAGAGTATCGTGCACCTGTTGGTGTAAAACACGTAATTTAGCCATCAATTCATACAAGTAATCAAGCAGTACTGGATGTTCGATTTCACTGAATTTTGTCGGTCTTGGCACTCCCTATACATTGGCCGGGCGACCAAAAACGACCTCGTAGGGACTAAGTCCCACTCGTGAATGCACGGTCATTCTGGTGGACAGGAGTGCTAGAGGCAGAGCGTCAGGCCATTTAAGACCCGAGCTTGCCTGGATTTTGGCCAGTTTGAGTTTTAGAGCGCCATTGTAGCGCTCTACTAATCCAGCTGATTGGGGGTGATTTGCAGCGTGGAATTTCTGTTTTATCCCTACTCCCTCACACACATTCTTCATCACTTGACCCACAAACTTACTCCCATTATCACTCCACACCATTCTTGGCATTCCAAACCTAGGGAAAAATTCCTTCACAAGGGCTTTGGCTGTGGATAGAGCAGTGTTGTCCTTTAGGGGATAGGCCTCTATCCATTTTGAAAAAGCGCAGACAACCACCAATACATATTTCAGGTTGTTGCACCTTTCCATGTGGATAAAATCTAGCTGCAAAACTTCAAATGGATATGATGGAGGCGCAAAATGACCAGCTGGAGTTGGGGTTCCCCTACCAGGGTTGTATTTCAAGCATACCATACAATTCTTGACCACATTCTCTGCACACTTGGGAATTCCAGCATTCTGCCATACTGGAGCCAACAACTTACAGATTCCTTTCATACGGATATGTGCCATTCCATGTGCCATCGTAACCACTGGAAGCACATATGCATCAGGTAACAACCGTCGCCTATGTTCTGACAGATCAATCCAACAACCATTCTCATCCAACTTACCCATACTTTCTCTCCACTTGCTCAACTCTTTCTCTGTGGCTTCAGCTTGAAGGGACTTTACACTCTCTATTGTGTTTTCACACATTCCAACATCACCAACCCATCTTGCAGGGCCTGCAACATACATTCGAGTCTTCACATCTTTTGCTGTTTCTTTCGCGACTTCATCAGCAAACGCATTACCACGACCAACATCATCAGTGATTTTCTTGTGCGCACTGCATTTCATAATCGCAACTTGTAACGGTAGGGTCAGCGACTCAAGGAGATCATTCACCAACTTGCCATTCTGAATCTTAGCTCCATGCGAAGTCAGGAACCCACGTTCTTTCCACAATCGCCCAAAACTATGAGCCACGGCAAAGGCGTACTGGCTATCCGTATATATGTTCACTTTCATTCCTTCAGACAACACGCATGCTCTCGTAAGGGCAATCAATTCTGCTGCTTGAGCCGTATTTTGTGGCACACGTGCAGTTTCCACAATCGTGTGCAAAGTCGTGATAGCATATGCAGCAGTCGTATCACCATTTGGAAGCTTGAAACACGAACCATCCACCCATAAAGTACCATCACACTCAGTCAGGGGAGTATCTTTAAAATCTACTCTCCCTTTCGTCTCTTCTTCTGTTCTGAACAGACAATCATGTTGCTCAATCTCATCTAGGTCTGCTGGAATTGGTAATAGTGTAGCTGGATTCAACGTGTTGCATCTCTTTATGTGTATATGGCTTGCTAACAGTGTCAGCTCATATCCGGATAATCGCGCACTAGTTAAGTGTTGTGTCTTGGTCCTGTTTAACAATGTGTCCACAGCATGTGGAACCATGACAATCAATGTATTATCCATTACTAGGCCAGCAGACTGTCGAATAGACATAGCTGCGGCGGCTGTGGTTCCCAGACAACTTGGCAATGCCTTCGCTACCGGATCCAAGGTTGACGAAAAATATGCGCATGGGCGCAGTCTGTCGCCAAAAGCCTGTGTTAACACTGATAATGCGCAACCATCTTTCTCATGAACATACAATGTAAAAGGCTTGCTGTAGTCAGGGGTACCCAACACAGGAGCTGAACACAATGCATTACGCAATTCCAAAAAACTTTTCTGACACTCTTCAGACCATGGGATAGGATTCGGTGTGTCTTTGCATGTTAATGCTAACAAAGGTTTTGCCAACAAGGAAAAATTAGGAATCCAATGCCTACAGTATGAAGTAATGCCCAAGAAAGCACGCACTTCTCTCTGTGTTCTTGGCACACTCAACTGTGCAATGGCTTGAATTCGTTCTGGGGTCAGTTTCCTTCCCTCCTTCGATAAGAGATGACCTAAGTAGGTCACTTCTTGTCGACAATATTGCAGCTTTGAGAGAGACACTTTGTGATGGAAGGCAGACAAATGACGCAACAATGACAAGGTAGCGTTTTTGCAAATCTTTTCAGTATCCGCGGCGATTAGTAAATCGTCAACATACTGAATAAGGATAGCGCCACTCGGTAAAACAAGTGCATCAAGCTGTGCTTTTAAAGCCTGACTGTATATTGATGGACTCTCACAGTAGCCCTGGGGAGCGCGTTTAAAGCGGAAGCTGCGACCTCCTAAACTAAAGCCAAAAATGTCTCTGCTCTCCTCTGCAATTGGGATGCTAAAGAAAGCATTCTTTAGATCGATCACTGAGAACCATGCAGCGGAGGCTGGAATCATGGTTAACAAGGCAGTTATATCAGGGACAACTGGAAACTGTGGCACAACAATCTTATTAACTTCTCTAAGATCAATCACAAATCTGTAAACAGGTGGCTGTGAAGGGTCCGTTTGTTTTAAGACAGGTAAAACAGGACTATTGCAAACGTTGCCTCTTGTCTCTTCAATTACACCCTTTTTAATCAAATCACTGACAATTGCTAACAATGCTTTCTGACCTTCATTGGAGATCTTGTACTGGGGAATACGTGGCAATCTGACATTGGCTTTTAAAGTGACCACATATGGCGGTATTTCCAAAAGACCCACATCATTGGGACCAGTGGCCCAAAGGACATCCGGAAGGGATGACAATTCAGGTGGCATTGCATTTTTAGACAAATACATCGGGGCAATCACTTTCTTGCCTAATGTAAGTTGTACTCCTGAGGGAGAACAATATAGCGTTGCATGCAATCTTTTTAGCAAATCTAATCCTAGCAGATTTTCACTACATCCTGTCGTTAGGATGAGGGGTGCTTTTAGCTCGCAAGGTCCAACAGAAAGTGACATAGGACTAGAAATCGGGTTCCTAACTGGGGCGCTAGAAAAACCTACTGAAACATTCATTTCGCCAGACAAAGGCGCGCCAGGGAGTTTTGAATGCATAATTGAACTCTTTGCAGCACCAGTATCCAGCAGAAAGGGCTCCGTTACATTTGCTGTAGTTACTTTAACATAAGGTCTGCTCTGATCCACTGGCACTGAAACAACTCCCTCTCTCTGTCTACGGCTGTCCTAGTAATCATTATCTTCTACATTGTCATCTTCTGCATAATAATCATTATTGTAATACTGATCTGTATTACCAGTCGCGTTGGCTTGCTGATCAAAGCTATTTATGGTATTTTGAGGCGGGAGAGGACGCGCGTTCTGGGGAACATTTCCACGCCCTCTGCCTCTAGGAGCTTGCTGACCACCTCTACCTCTTGCGCCATACGCATTACTGTTACGCTGCATTAATTTAGGGCAACTATATTTAAAATGATCTTCCTCTTTGCAATATGAACATTGGTTGGGACCTACAGGGATTCGTGGTTGATAATACCCATTCATTTGCTGACTATTCTGAAATTGTTGGGGTTGCTGATAGATACCTTGTGTTTGCCTATAATTATTCTGTCCTCCACGTGGTGGATAAGCCTGCTGCAAGAGGACCTTTGTTTTCAGTTCTTTCGTTTTTTTATCTGTTCTATCCTTCTCATCTTTGTCTCTATCCTCATAATACTGTGCAGTAGCCAGTATTTGCGCTGAAGAGGAAACAGCCCAGGAACTTTCTGAGTCTTTTAATTTTTTACACAACTCGGGAAGTAGATTCTGCACAAATTTATCAACAAATAACCGTTGGCCACCTTCAGTGCTCATGTCTTGACCACTGTGGTCGATAAACGTTTCTTCAAACCTGGTGAAGAAATCAGACACTGTCTCATCTTTCTTCTGCTTACATGCGGATAGTTTATCCCAATTTACGCGCATCGCAGGCATTATAGTTTTCATGTAGGTAATAATTCGACCAGGGAGTTCTGCTACCAAAGGATCAGGTTTCGCGCCACCAACTTGGCCAGCATCTGCAGCAATGATATTAGCCCATGTGTTACCCAATTCTGCAGCGTGATCTACATTACGAATGGATCCCCATAAAGGCTGTGGAACAACATTCCCAAACAACGTGTCTATGTCAGCCAGATTCATTACACATGATTCTGCAGTTTGTGATAACTCCTTATAATAACCTGTAGGGTTTTTACGGGGGTCAGGCAATGTCTGCTTAAGCGCTAACACTTCAGATCGTTTCCAAGGGACATGTACCCAAACACGCTGAAAATGTGCTAAGACAGCTGGATTAGTAGGTCTCCAAACTGGAGGAACCTCACGCATTGGATATTGGCGTGCTTTTACCTTCTTCCCCACAGGGAGTTCCTGTTCGAACAATGATTGCTGGCAATCATCATTTCTGGGGGACAGTAAAGTCGCAACTGCTTTATCTACATTGGGGCCCACAATTATACCTGTTTCAAAATCAAATCGCACTCGACACAATTCCTGTGGGTTTGGGTTTGCACCATTATCCTCCAATTCCTCACAGAGGAATTCACACATCTTATCAAAGACATACCTCTGCTTTGGGGCATCCCATTGGTGAAAAACGTTAACAACTGATTCCACATCATAGAGTGAAGGGAAACCAACCCACCTACGCGCCAGATGATCTAACACCTCTTTCTCGTCAGGACCAGGCAGCTGACTGCGCAATTGCTTACGCTGTAAGGCAGGAGTCGCACTAGATGACCCAAAGAGAGGCGACATTAGACTAGTAACTACATTAGCTAGTCGTTGTCGTGCTGAAGGAGAAGTTGAGGCGAAAACGGGGGGATAGACAGAGAGAAGAAAACCAGATTCAGATACAGGTACCTGGGTAGTGTAAGAAGGAGCGCCAGGGGAAGCTGGTGGCGTGCTAGGCAAAGTCGCAGGAAGCGCGGGGGTAACAGGTAACAAGACTGGCGGCCCTTGAGAGGGCTGCACTGCAGGGATAGGAGCCAGCTGAGGAGGAGCTGGCGGCTGTGGGAAGGCTTGCGGCATATTTACTGGAGGCTGCGCATTTACAAGCTGTGGAGGCGCGGTGGCATTTTGCGCATACGGGGGTGGCGAACTTAACAAATGGGACATTAGGGAATCTTTCTCTTTCTCTTTTGTCTCATCTTGCACAAGGGGTGACAAAACAGGGTAACATTTATCAATCCCTAGTTTGCGCTGTCTATGTAACTGTTCCTTCATTTGTTCCTCCTCATTATCTTTAAATTGCACAGCTGCTTGCATCACTGACATACCTCTTTCTCTCTTATTCCTCTTTGCTAGCTTAATTTCCTTCTGTTTGGCTTCCTTTCGCCATAGGCGGAAAGAATCAAACATCGCCGGCCGGGCTTTCTTTTTAAACAATTTTACTTCCAAATTATCTAAGATATCTGTATCGAAACTACCATTTTGGGGCCATTGTAAAACACCGTCCTTTCTGGTGTATCGGATCCATACTTCATTATATGCAATGGGGCCCACGCCATGTTTCACATAAAGCTCATAAGTTGGAGTACCAATTGGAGGAACCGGACATGAATCCTCTAACTGGAAATCCCTTCTACAACTTAAACAAAACCAATTACCAAATACACTAGCACCAGGCATCTTCGCTCACTAGTCTAGTTCCAAACTTCAAAGGATTATCGATTACGAGTCCTCTGGCTTTGGGGTTTGCAAACTCCAAATCAAAATAATCCCGAAGGATACCAAATTCAAACTGGGAGACGCTCCACTTATACTTAACTGAATATCGATGATCAATGGCGTCACCAGAAGACTCTCTCGATTGTTTCGCTCTACCAAAATCGTCAAGGGTCCAAAACAGGGCGATTAATCAGGGCAGCAGTCCTTCGTAGCCGTCGGGACGCGGAGAACCTCGCAGAAAAGACTTTCGGACCACGTCGACATGCAGGGGTCGATGAAGTGGCGGCCTTCCTCCAGAATTTCCACACGAAGCTCCTCACGAACCTCTGGCTTGGACCGGTACCGCTGAAATCGCGCCGAGTTGGGCGCCAACTGAAGTACTGGGAATTTTAAGCCCAGCGGTGCAGGGGAACACACCCTATGACTTCGGGTTCTTCCTGTTTCAGACCTACAGAAACACAGAGTCTTCTGGGTGAAGTCAAAGATCAGTTTATTGGCTGCAGACCAATTACAGGTATCCTAGAAGTACAACAGCGTGTATGTTCTCAGGAGACTGCTAAAAATCACAGAAACGGGCTTCTCCTTAAATACAAAATATCCTGCTTCAGGCATACATTCCTAGTTTTATGACATGGTCATTTGGATGTATACATTTCAAACGAAAAGGCAGAGTTATGATGACCATCCCAAATTCCAGTTAAGCCAGCCGCAATTATTTACCCAGCAAGGCTCAGATCCCACATCAGATATCGATAGGCCCCAATAAACATGAGCATCTCCTGTTTGGAAAACAAGCCATAAAGCAGGAACAGTCAGGTGCGAAAGAGATTAGCTGGAGGCTCGTGTTTAATGTAAAGGCTTTATGGTGTGTCAAGCCCTGATGCTAATCACAGGTGGCCAGAAGACGGGGAACTCGTGAGACCGGACTGACCTGGGGCAGCGGAGCCAAGCTGCCCAGGTCACAGAAAAGTCAAAGAAAGGCCCATGTGCTCTAAAAAAGGCCCGTATTTGCTTCATGCTATGTAGCCTATGTGAGGGCAACCATAAGATGGCCACCGCTCTAAAATGGAACCCACGTAGTGATGTATAATAGCGTATACACAGTGCATTCATAGCTAAAACGTTACACAAAGCACTTGTACATACCGCATTAACCATTCGCGGTTCGCTAATACCGGGATAGACAGGGGTAGGGCCCTGCCTCCTACGCGGTCCCAAATTCTAAAGTACGACACCTGCCTTTAACAAAGTCGACCATCCAAATCTCAACCACACCTCAGAGACTCAAATAGGACTCACTGACAATGCCCTTCATTGGTTCTCCTTCTACTGTTCCAATTGACACCAGTTTCTTCACATGGGTACCTCCAGGTCTTAAATGATTCCTATCACTTGCAGAGTGCGCCAGGGTTCTAGCCTGTCTCCTATTATCTTCAACCACTACATGTCATCTCATGGAGCTCTACTCATAGATAACAGCATCGGTATTCCCGCATTGCCAATGACAACTCTGGGGATGATTTAAATCTAGGCAGACAGCCCGCCGTTCTGCCATGGGGACGGTGCTAATTACTCCGTCCCCATGACGGAGGGACCATCCGCCTAATTTATAAAATGACAGGCAAGCAGGCGGTCATTTATATACACATTACCAGGAACTGCCATCACAGTGGTTCCTGCCAATGCATATTACTCTGTACTGCAAGGCTGCATCAGTAGTATGCAGCGCTGTAGCACAGAATATTTGTTTTTCCTTTACAAAAACAAAATCCCAAAATGAGATTTTATTGTGTAAAGAGAAAACATAATTCTCACCTCACCATGGGAGTCTTCTCCCATGGTTGATGGAGCCTGATTAAAATCTTACTGTCCTCAGTGGCTACATTTCCTCCCATCTAAATTGGGTGAGTGGACATGTGGCCAAAAAATCTGACAAACCTGGGGAGTAAGGGCCGTTTGGAGAAGTTTGGCTGCAGCAGAGAATGAGAGACCGCATAGCTCTGGTCTGGGGCTCCATTGGGACCACACCAGCATTTTTTATAGTTTTGCTGCAGAATCGTGATGGAGTTGTGAATCAGCAGCAAAAATCAATTAAAAAAAGAAGAACAGGAGCCCAAAGATTTGTCCCAGGTGGGCCAGGTACTGGGGGCTTAATTTTTTTTTTAAATAAGGGGAGGGAGCAGTATGTGGCCCCCGTCCCAATGGCCAAACTTGGCCCTAGGGACATCCACCTTCCTGGGGCTAGCTGAGTCTTATTGAAAATGGAGGGCCTTGGGCCCTTCTTCTGTGGCTCTTAGAGCATCGAGGAACACCACTTCCCTGGGGCTTTGTGAGTAAAAAGGAAGGGGGGCCACACAGACCTCCCTCTATTGCTACCCTGGGCCTCTGGGACCACATCCTCCCTGGGCCATGTATATAATAATGGGGGTGGGCTGCACAGCCCCCCTCCCCCGGCCATATACAGCCCTGGGGAACATCACCTCCCGGGCTGCCCCGTGCATTGCAAAGTAGGATGGGCCACATGGCCCCACTTCTGGAGCCATTAATGGCATAATTGATTGAAGTGTCTGAGTGGGTCTGTAAGTGGGTGTCTGAGTGTGTCAGTGACTGGGTGCATGAGTCTCTGAGTAGTTCTGTGAGTGAGTGCGTTAGTCTATGAGTGGTTCTATGAGGTGACTGGCTAGTCTGAGTAGTTATGTGACTGGGCGCATGAGTGTCTGAGTAGGTCTGTGACTGGGTGCATGAGTCTGTGAGTGGGTGCATGAGTGCCTGAGAGGACCTGTGAGTGGGTGCATGAGTCTTGATGAGTCTGTAAATAAGTAGGTGTGTGAGTAGCTGTATGGGTTGATGTGTGGCTATAAGTATAGGGTACAGGGATGTTATAGTTAGGAAATCACATTTTAAAAAACATAGAAATTGACTGAAAAAACAAAGATTACAGGGAATTTATAGTTAGCAAATAGAATTATAAAAAACTTAGAAAGTACCTAAAAAATGCAAAGGTTACAGGGACATTATAGTTAGGCTCAGATTTCACTTGTACAAAACCAGTGAAATATAGCAGTTATACTTACCTGAGCTAACTACACCTTGCGTCCCTGCAATGCACTGCTTATGACCTCACATATTACATCACTCATTCGCTGATGACATTTCAAATGACATCACTGATGACACCATCCAGAGAACTACTCACACACCAACTCACACCCCTATACAACCTCTCATATACCCACTTATAAACCACACAAACCCTCACATACTCAGTCACAGACCCATATAAGCACTTTCACAACCACTCACTCATTCATAGAGCCACTCACACAACTACTCACTCACTTATACAGCCACTCAGACAATCACACACTCACCATTACAGCTACTCATACAACTAGTCACCCATGCAGCCACTCACACAGCCACACATTCTCCCATGCAGCTACTCACACACTCACTTATTCACCTATATAGCAACTCACACACACACTCACTCACCCATACAGCCTCTCCAAACAGCCACTCACTCACCCATCCAAGCACTCACACACCCACAAAACGACTTACCCATTCACACATCCTTAAAAGCTCTCACACATCTGCTCACTTATCAGCTCACTCACCCATACAGTCATTCACACAGACACTCACTCTCCAAAACCTGCCACTCAGGCACCAGCTCACTTAACCAAACACCCACTCATTCACTCATACAGCCACTTAAACACCTAGTCTCTCACTTGTAAAGCCATCAGGCACCCACTCACTCACCAATACAGCCAGTCACACAGCCACTTACTCACCCATGCAGCCTCTGACACTCCTACTCACTCATCAGCATAGCCACTCACACAGTCATTCAATCACCCACACAGCTAATCACATACCCACGTATACACCCATATAGGCACTCACACACCCACTCACATGCCCATACAGCCACTCACACATGGATCCACACAGTCACACAGTCACTCACATGATATGTTAGAAGTAGTATCACTCATTAGCAGTACACCTCGAATACGAATTTAACTTTTGTAATAGCTTAGGGCCTGATTATGAGTTTGGTGGTCAGTGGACTGCCAAACCCACAGTAGTGCAGCAGTGGCGGTGCAGCTACCAGCGCACCGGCTCTCCGACTGCTGTATTATGACTTTGGTGCTCAGACCATCACAGGACCACTGCAACTGCCTGGTGATCCATAATCCCTGGCAGTGGCACAGCGGTCTGAGCCTGCAATATGCCTGGCGGTGCCATTCATGTGTAAGGAATGAGTAAGTGCAACTCATTAAAGCAAACACAGCACAAACAGCATGTGTTAAACATCTAGATAAGGTAGGTGTAAGGTACACACATACAATTCGGCACATGTCCAAGCAGGACTCCACAAAGGCATGACAAGTTAACACCTTCCATGTGTGGATAAACAAATATACAACTTGAACACACCTAACACATATCCAGCATACATCATGGGGACAACTGCAACCTAAATGATGTGGACATTGGCCAGGACAAGCTGAAATACTTACCATATCACATAACACCCAATGCAATGTCTGCACCAATCGTAGTTCATCCCACATATACATCCCGCCAACATTACACCTTGTCCTGTGCAATTCCAGCACTGGGCCCTAGGACACATCATACTAACCACTTCAAATGGATCAGCAATCAGGGATCAAACAAACACAACTGTAATCACACACCACTAACAATACAAGAACATCAAATAGAATAGTAATGGCAAGACCAATGTCTTAAAAAATGAGAAAAGGTTTATTTCTACTCAAACAATTCAGCAATGGAAACAAAGGCCAATGGCCAGTCCATTCTCTTGTTTAGTGCCACAGCACAATGCTGTGAGACATAACTTGCCCTAACTGACACCGCCAGGGAACCTACTCACAAAGGGGCATCCATTGGGCACATCAGGCACCTTGAAGATGGTACCTGGGAGAGGGGTTAAGGTTTAGGGAGGGGTGAGTTTGTCCTTGGGAGGGGGTTTTATTATTTTTTAGATTTTGGGCTGGTTTTAGGGGAGGAGGGATGCTGTTTCTCTGGGCTGGAGTGGGAAGTGGAAGGGGTGGGTTTGTTCTTGGGAGGGGTGTTTATTTTTTTTATTTGGGTCTGGATTTACGGGGTGGGGATGCAGTTTCTTTGGGCTGGAGTGGGAAGTGGAAGGGGTGGCTTTGTCCTTGGGAGGGGTTTTTAAGGGTTTATTTAATTTGGAGCTGGATTCATTGGGGTGGGGCTACTGTTTCTCTGGGGTGGAGTGGGAAGTCGAAGGGGTGGTTTGTCTTTGGGAGAGCATTTTTTAAATTTTGTTATTTGGGGCTGAGTTCACTAGGGTGGGGATGCTGTTTCTCAGGGGTGGAGTGGGAGGTGAAATGGATGGCTTGTGGTGTGGAAGAGTTTATTTGATCTTTTGGAGGGTGGGGCTCGGGTTTCAAAGAGGTAACGGCATGGACAAACAAGGCATCATCAAGGGGAAAATGGGTTGGATGTTCGGTATGGAGTTTGGGTTGGGAGGAAGATGGAGTGGAAGTGTGAGCTAGGTCTGCTGTCTGCACTGTGTGTTGTGTTGGTGTCTGTTGTGTGGGTGACTGTGAGGATTTGCGTTTTGTGCCTGTGTGCTCAGAGGATGTACTGGATGGTTTGTAGGGGTCAGTGCATGTTGCTGTGTTGTCTGCAGGTATGGGTGTTTCTGTATAAGGATCAGTGTGTGTTGCTTTGTCGTCTGCAGTATTAGTGTGTCTGTGGAGGGCTCTGTGTGTGTTGCTGCATTGTCTCTGGGTGCAGGTGTGCCTGTGGAGTGCTCTGTGTGTGTTGCTGTGTCATCTGTGGGGATAGGTGTGTCTGTGGAGGGCTCTGTGTGTGTTGCTGTGTCACCTGCGGGTCTTGGTGTGTCTGTGGAGGGCTCTGTGTGTGTTGCTATGTCACCTGCGGGTCTTGGTGTGTCTGTGGAGGGCTCTGTGTGTGTTGCTGTGCTGTCTGTGGGTATGGGCATGTCCGCGGAGGGCTCTGTGTGTGTTGTTGTGATATCTGCAGGTACGCTGGGGCGGTTGGGGTGATGAGCGTGGTGAGTGTCTGCTGTGTGTGTGCATGTTTATGTTTTTGAGATGTTTTGTGTTTGTATGTGGTGCTTGTGTCTGATGAAGTATGTGCATACTTAGGTGTGCATGTGCTTGGTATAGGAATGTGACTAAAGAATGGGGATGGGAATAGGGCAGGAGGTGGGGTTGAAGTTTGGGATGGGTGGAGGGCTGCTTTGAGAGAGGAGGTCAGAGCCTGAAAAGATCTCTGTAGGGCAGACATTGCAGGTAGTCTACTATCTGGGTCAGCTGGTTGCCTTACACCTTGATGGCATTCAGAACTGCAGTCTGACCTACAGCAAAGCTCCTCGGGTCAATAGCCGCCTCACTCAGGGCAGCAGGGCTAACAGGGACAGGAGCGAAGGAGATCGCTCCCCTCAAGAGGGGAGCGTAGCGGTAACGGCCAACTTGTTGGGGACAACAGGGAAAGTGGCAATGGCACTGGGGTGGTGAACAAGATGAAGGTGGTAATGATCATGTGAGGTCTGCCACCACTCGGGATCCACCTGAGGATGACTCAGAAGATGATGAGCTTGAGCTGCTGTCCTATGAAGCACTCCCCACACCCTCCTGGTCACTGGGTCCCTCTGTGTCTGACATTTCACATCCAGAAACACTATGACCAGCTGTGTCCCCACCAACGTTAGTCCCTTCTCCTACACTTTCCCTGGATGTATCTGAAATTACATGTAACATAGGTTTATTGCAACTGCGTTGCCACACATGGCCATCACAAATCAACAGACAACATTTAACAAGTCCACATATCACACCAGCTTCATGGTTCACTCTAGACTTCAAATTTAGCATGAACACATGCATGCATGCTACATAACCTCCAAAGTGTTGGGGCCACTCATGCCATAACCCCAGACAGGCCCAAATGCATTAATGGAGTTGGCTACACTCCATCCTTATGTCCATACTAGGACAGTTGATAACCTTGCATACTTTGTCACTTATGGTATACCTTTGCAAAATGATGTAACCCAATGGGATGGATACAAGTGTGTGATTTACAGGATGCCCACAAAAGGACCAGAGTGAAACAACTCTACCTATTACTCAATACACATCATGGTGTGCTGAAGGTCAAGTTCAACCCCAATGTACCACCAATTATTGCTGTGGCAAACATCATGTCACATGCAAATGTTTATTGCACACTGATTACACTTTGTACTCCCAATGACATTATATGTACACTACCTGAAAAGTTAAATGAAAGCTGTACACATGCAGTTTGACTATGTATCACATAGTCAAACTGCATGTATCACTGCATGTATCACAAAGTTCCCTGCAAACATTGAGGTCCAAACATTTGATACCCTGAATTGAATTCACACAGCATAAGACTCTATATAGCCATATTAACATCTCTAATCCTGCTTGGTACAAGTGATGACGTCAGTCATAGATTGTATATTCACAAGCCAATGCAACTTTGAAGGTTTTGGCTGTCTCGGATGGTCTATGACATGAAGATGGGGGATCAGTGGGCAGGCACATCACACCACCCTTTGCTATTGCATACTCAGATAGTCTTGTAAGGATCAGTGTTCACACTCACTTATGATCCCTACAGTTTTACATCTCACTCCCTCAAGCATGTCACTAGTCAGTGAATGAGTGTTTTGAAACAATACTGCAGATGAAACTCAACTGCCAAATGCAAACTGGCCAACGTGTAGGCACTAATGCTGATGGCACCAGTGACGTTTACACTTCCATTTCACGGTATGACCAGTGCTTACCAATGGGAACTGTGGTACAGTCACTGCATGTACTGTGCACTCTATGTCAGATCACATGTAATAGGGCCACCCTCACATGAGGGACAGTAGTGAGGGAACATCACTCCTAACACAAGCAAGACACGTTGCATGTGTGGTACAATTGTCACTCAGATTTACTGACAAAATTAGATGAATACTCAATTCACTCAGTCAATTGTCTGCTCAAAAGTAGAAAAATGGATGTCGACAGGAGTCTGCTGTGTTCCAGGTCAGAAAGACAATAGCGACAACACAACAACATGCACCTACTACCAGACTTACACTAACAATGACTCATCTTGTATGTGGCACATGGGCTACCACCAATATGATTGGTGGCAATATAACATGTATGACGCTGGCCAGGTCTCAAGCTGCTGTTGGCCCCTGAACTGCCCATCAAGCCAGTATGCTGGCGATCAGGGAGGTCGGGGTCCGGCTTGTGGCCTTTCCACATTGGGAAGACTTCCCCAGCTGAACTGCCATGATCTTCTGGATCCAGAGCGAAAGGTCCTCCCACCTCTTTCTGCAGTGGATGCTACACCAGTTAAAGACCCCCAGGGTCTGCAAATTACGGGTGATGGCTCTCCAAATGGCCTTCTTTTGATGGGATTTGACCTGTATGGATGCATTAGATGTAGAAACAGAATCTAACAGGAAGTTTGAGGAGAACTGTAGGGTTGATACACATTTTGTTGACATCTATCTCAAGCATTCATCAAGTCAATATAATACATGTGTCCATGTCACATGCTAAACATAACTAAAGCATGGATACATATTTTTGTGGTCATCTGACCTGTGTGAATAAGGGGACTGTCATTGGTGACAGACACACATTGACATTGTGAGTCAATGGAAAGAAGTATCAGGTCAGGGGGTCACCTCAGTCACCATTCCTGATATTAACCATTTAACCGTTATCAGGGCTACTAGTGGTACAGATAACTCTTTCTGGATTGGCAGGTCTACAGGGACATTACTCTGTGCATCAGTTCTCCTACCAAAGTAACTTTGGCCCAGACTGCCTACAAACCATTGTCAGGCCTTGCTCTCTTCAGACTTAGGCTACTTATCCCACACGAACCTCACATTTCCACCATTTTCAATAGAAAAAAATTGAATCTTCTGCCCATCTCATATGTGAGCATACAGTCGTGTGCCACTCTAAAGGGGTCTGTGAGGTATAGCTACCTCCCAGAAAACTGTTTTTTAAAGTCTGATGTGGGCTGAGTGATTTGTGGGATGGCACACATGCCTAACACCATCCTCAAATGCTTATAACAGTATCCAGACATTGCTCATGGCGTACAGCCCATACATAACTATGCATATATACCATGATGAGATTTGAGAACTAATTGTCGCTACTATAAACTTGAGTCCTGCATAGATATATGCATGTAACACAAGTAGAAATAATCCTTATCACACATTACAATGGTAGCCTTATCTCCACAAAGTACAGGCCCCATAATTCATTACATTTTTGTCCTGTGTAGGGACCACACAATGTATGCAATCAACATAATGCTTACACTCTGACACTCAGAGGTACATTGTAACCTATGGGAATAGAAAGGAAGCAGTTAAATAGAGTCAATTATATATTTGACATAATTACTGGTTCCTCTGGTGAGCGATAGAGCTGAGCTTACAGGAGAAGAACCTCATCCACCAGGATATCCAGCTCCTCTTGAGTGAAGGGAAATGGAGATAACCCCCAACGGCGAGAACTGCGCATGTCAAACTGGACGAAGTCTGAGCCTGTCAGAAGGAGATCCTGCCTGGCCCCATCATGGTATCTCCTCGGGACAGGCTTGGCTTTTGCGCAATTTTACATGCACAATTCTTGCCGTCGGGGTTAGCTCTACTTCCCTGTGAAATCTGAGTGGGCCTTATACTTCTTACCGTACTGTGCACTGTGCAGCAGGATCATGCCACGCTGCCTTGGATACATGTCAAGGTAAGGTAACCATACCTGTCCTGTGATTCCATCGCTTTACAGGCTCACTTTACGGATTATTTCCAAGTTCCATGTCAGTGTGTGAGGCATTATGTCAAATATTATAAGTAGAGGACAGTGCCGGTAAACATTGCTCCATTGCGGGTGCAGAGTTTTTGCCATACTTCGCATTCCAAGTGGAGCGCGGAATGGTAAAAACACCGAAAATTCCGCTGGCAGAGCGCAGTTGACTGCCCAAAAAATAGGAACCTAGAATTAAACAAAATAGGTAGAGACTAGTATTGTCACCTATTTGCATGGAGTTGAAGTTGGTTATTAGACATTTGAAGGCATTCAATACATGTAGTAGATTTCAACAGCTCATTAGATGTGGAGATATGTGGTATTTTGGCTGTAGGGATAGACATGACATCTCCAAATCAATTTAACCTGACATGTGTATTTGTCCATTCCCAGGTCTAGTTGTGCATAATACAGGTAAACACACAGCTTGGTTGTATAATTAGCATTGTTCATAATGTGAGGAATGCGGAATCATGGGGTCACCTGCCACTTCTAATCAGCTGAGTTTCCTTCATGGCTTACATACATTAGGGGTACACAGTTGTTAGGGTGTCACTCATGCAGTCAATAGTTCCAGTTGATGAAACCAGGACAACATCAAGCAAAGAGATCAGACATATATCTGAGTAGAGCATTGTGCAGACATGTGAGAAGGGGTAAAAGGAGTCTAGCCTCTTGGTTAGAGTTCCAATCACAGGGCCTCATGGTAGTTGTGGTAGCTTTTCTATCTCAACTTACCAACACTTGACAAATGTTAACCTGCCTGATAAGGGAACATCAGTTGTAACATGGCTGACAAGTGAGAATGGCCAAAAGTATTCTAGCATATTAGTTAGAGTTCAAGTCACAGGGCCTCATGGTAGTTGTAGTCACATCAATCCCACTTTGCCAACACTTGACAAATAGTAATCTGCATGATAAGTGAACATCAGTCGTAACATGGCAAGCAAGTGAAAAAGGGCAAAAGGAGGCTAGCATCATGTTTAGAGTTCAAATCACAGGGCCTCATGGAAGTTGCAGTCACTTCAATCTCACTTTACCAACACTTGACAAACGGTTAGCGTACCACACCTATTGGCAACATGGACCATACATTTACATTTTAACACATATCATGGGTCCTGGAATGATATTTTTATTGTTATCCACTTACAGACAGCATTGGAACATGTGGCATGTCATGGAGTTGGATACATCTACGCAACAATACACATTGACACAGACAAACCAACATCTCAGATACTTTGAGTACTGCATGTTAGGATAATAGATAAAGAATGCAAAAGCATATTTTAGAGCAAACTGGACATCGTGATATTGTGCCAGTAATTGAAGTGTAACTTACCAGTATCCACTCCCCCAGCTATTCCTGTCCAGCCCTCAAAATGCAGGATGGTCAAGATCTTCTCCTCCTGGGGAAAGAATTATAATGGACGATGGGTGGGCCACCGCCAGTCCTCTCATCCTCCAGGTGGTGATTGTTGTACCGGGTATGCACCCTAAAGCTGAGATAAGTCCACTTCCTCCTAATGTTTTTCTGTGTGTGCAGGGTGGCACCGATAGCATTTGCTCTGTTGGCTATCCTGTCCCACATTTCAGTTTTCCTACTGAGAAGAGTATGCTGGACTTGGGAACCAAAAGGTTGTGGCTCTTCTCTAATGATTTCATCCACTAGGACTAGTGTAAACTCAGCATGATAAAAAATAAAAGGTGAGTGACTATATGAAAGAGAAACATACAAGAGCTACAGGTAAAAAGGTGCAAAACTAAAATGTCTTGTCTTGTGGGTTGCAGTTGGGAAGCAAAGGATCCTAGTCAGGTAATGTGTGTGTTAAATAGTGTGATTTGGAGGCCTGTTCACTTAACCAAAGCACATCAGTTGTGTAGTTTTTAAATCCATCCAATGGTCACTGTTGTGGTGTTTTTTGGGCGTGTATCGCTGTGGTCTACCGCCGTTGGGTAGCCATTGCTGAGAGACCACCAGTATGACTGTGCCTTCGTAATATGCTTGATGGGTATACCGCGGACCTGACAGAGTGGGAGGACGAAACACCAACAGTGCAGACCACCGCTGTCCCAGCGGGAAGAGCTCCATGGCCTGGGTCGGTGTTTCAGACAGCAAAACTCGGCATATGGTGGACAGTGGACAGCTGGTGCTGCGGTGTCCTAGAGGACGCGGACATAGTGTTGGGACCACCAAACCCGTAATCGACCCCTAAGTGTGGAATACGCCACTGACAGCCAATTTGCCTTTGAAGTCAGAAAAACTATTGCACTAGCCTATGTATCTGTGACAGAAGTAGCCAACCATTACAACATCCTAATAGAAAGTTCCTATCACCAAAATAATGAAGACAAACTTACTCCCCTAATGGACTACTTTGAGGACACATGGGTAGGCAGACTGCAAAGGTCAGGACACGGACGCCAGCCTGAATTCCACGTACCATGGTGGAATGTGTATGACAGCACCTTGGCACAGGAGGCAAACAAAAATAACTAAGTGGAAGGATTTCATAATGCCTTCCAATCCACACTATGCAGAACTTAACCTACACTATACACATTTCTAGAAGCCTTACAGAAAGAGCAAAGCTACCAAGTACTTAAAAAATAGAACAATCTGTTAAAGAAATCTGTCCTAAACTAACCAAACAAACAAGAAAAATGTATGAAAAGCTACAATTCAAAGTAAGAATATTTATAAACAATGGACCAGACTACTTAGAAGTAATAGCCAATTCTATCCTCTAATCCACATATAAGATCTAACATGCATCTAAGAAACTACAACACAATACACCAAAATAATTTAAACATATTTTTTTAAACTAGTAAAATATTATTATTATATCAGTGAAAAAATAATCTTACTTTTTGCATTACTCACTGAGATAATAAAAATATAAAAACTATCATTTAAAAAATATTGTAAATTATTTAATACATAAGACAAACTAAAACAGTGACTACACAATTTGAAAAATACATCACACACCTTCAACAAAACAACATAATAAATATAAAGCAAATCAATACAAAAAGGGGTTGAGGCAAATCGATACCCCACCCACCACCACTGTGAAATAAATTTAACAACACCTTTCAACTTCTAGGGGCCGATTCCGATCCGGGTCGGAAGGGCACCGAACGAGATCCGGCCCGAAAAACTATGAGCCATACGCGTGTTTTCCGCCCGACTTGTACAGCTGTATGAGCGAGCAAGTACGATGCGAGCTACATGAAATTCACTGACCGAATCGTTTCTGGATCCGAACCGCTCCGTACGTCTCGGTCGTAAGCTAACCATGGCGTGCAATGGATGCGATTCATGACTGAGCCAGTACGATGCAAGCGTCGGACAGCCTGTGCAAGCCAGAGTGTCCAGCTAGCAAATCGTCTGGGTGGTTGCCTTTGGGGGTCTGCGTCAGATCCCCTGTCACCCGCAGCCCTACGACTCGGACACAGGGGGAGACCCAAGGGTCCCCCCAACACAGGCATGTACGGTGCAGGTGGTACTGATGCGTACTCACTGTAGGGGGTGCACTTGTCCGCGACGTACCCATTCAGTCAATGGGAGCCCATGTACGCGTCGTACGACCGGCTCCCATTAACTTCTATGGGAGTCCGACGAACCGAGTCCGGCAGCATATGGCTGCATCGTACTCGCTCGGTCGGACTGCAGGACTCTGGCTTGGTCGGAAAACACTCCGGATCCGACTCGGTCGGAGTGCTTTCCGACCCGGATCGGAATCGGCCCCCTAGTGGAGAAAACTCCAAACAGAGACAAAATGTGATGGTGCAGCACCCTTATTTAGTTGTATTCTTGATAGTTCAGCACAATGTTTTTTTTATAGTATTTCATAAACAAAGTACATATAATTCAAAATCTTCAATAGAAAATTCGGACAACAGATATTTTGTTCATTTATAAGGTTCTTAAAACCAGTAACCGTAGCCAATGCTTTTTGTCCTCACTGACTTCTTCAGAGCTCCATTCACAGTTCCTCTCAGCGTTGTGTCTATGCTGATATCTGTATTATCCGTGCCTTGTGTTAAGACCTCAGGATGCCGTGGACTTAACGCAAGGATAATGCAGGGCTGGGGCACACAAACTCCCATTCAAAGTGCGAGTTCATCAGGGAATGATTAATGGGACAGATAATACAGATATCAGGATAGACACAACGCTGGGAGGAACTGTAAATGGAGCCCTGAAGAAGTCAGTGAGGACGAAATGCGTTGGCTACAGTTACTGGTTCTAAGAAACTAATAAAAGAAGAAGAATACGAACAAAAGATCTGTTGAAGATTTTGTATTATATGTACCTTGTGTATGAAATACTTTTAAAAAGATTGTGCTGAACTATTAGGAATACAAAAAATAAGGGTGCTGAACCATCACATTTTGAGCATAATATATCAATATAAAATAATTATAAATATATAACATTTCCTACCCACAGTACATTAATAAAATTACCTTCTGATTTTGTTGCTGCAGATCACTCTCCAAATCCGCATAATTAAAAAAAGTAATCCACCAAAAAGTAGTTATTATGAAAGTAAAAAACCCCCCAAAAAGCAAAAATGAAGCTTAAAACACCCAATTCCTTAAGGCACCCACAGTATGTAGGTTCCTTAGAATACTGAAAAAATTGTATTAAAAAAAACTGCTCCAGGAAACATGAAAAACAAAGAAATCTATTTTTTTTAAATTAGTTTATAAAAAACAAATTCAGATTTCCTTAAAAAAACAAAGGGCCGTCCAACTTCCCTTAGAAACGTCCAGAAAATGAAACCTGCAATATATAGTTATAACACCCTTCCTCACAAAAAACTACGGGCCGATTCACAAAGGTAAACTGAGAGGAAAGTCTAACTTTATGACTTTTGGTATTCACAAAGGGCATACACGAGCAGTAAAGATTGATTTTTGTCTCAGTTAAACTTAAGACTTTACTTCCTAAAACACATAATAAAACTATGCAACACCAAATAGCATCCAAAGAAACTATAAAACGCACAATAAACTCACCAATCACATAACAAATATCACAAACACAACCCCACCTTACAAGTAGCCTAGAAATCAGTAGAAATTAGCTTACCTTTACCGATGAACAGCAGCACGCAATCCTGATTTTTTTTTTCCACAAACGACCAAAAAATAACACCAATAGACTTAGCGGTAGAAATAACCCGCTGCCTGATAAAGGTACATGGAAGACTATCTACCCATAGGAATCAATGGGAAAATAGTAGCAATATTATAAAAATGTTTATTAAAATGTTTAAAAATTGAAAACAAAATATAACACTTGCAAAACAATGTTCCAAAAATGAATACAAAAATTGCAAATTATATATTAAATAATATTATAATATATATAAAATGTGATACCGCTTCCACTTGTTCATCTACACTTTTCCTACACTATTTGCTTTCAGCGATCCATTCAAAGATTCACAACTGTTTGGTTTTTGTTATTGTTTAACTCAACATGTTTATTTCCTCCCTTCCTTGGAGGACCTGATATTCTAGAAGGTCTGATTCCCCTATGATGGGCTATACATTACATAATCCCTTATCTTCAAATATGCAACAGTTATCTGTGTAAAGTTACAACTGTTAAGATCCCAGTGCAACTGAAGTATATGTCATTTTTGCCTATCTGAGAATTTACTGCTGAAACTTTGTGTGGTCGTTGTATTCTTACGAATTCTGTCTGCAACTGTTTTACTACATGATCATTTGGGTACTGTTTCGCCTAAATGCCAATAAAGATATTTTAAAAAATAAAACATTATTTAATATATATTAAAAATATTTATGTTAAATAAAAGTATGACAATGTATGTAAATATATTTGTGAAAATGATTTACAAATGTACAATGTTTGAAAAAATATGAAAATGTATGGTATTGAAAATGTATTCATAAACATTTGCTCTGTATTTGTTTAATAACTATTTAAAATGTGTTATATATTTTTTTTAAATTGACAATTTCTTTTTCTAATAAATATATATAAAAAATGTTGCAATAATTGTTTTTTTACTATAAAATAATAATAAAAAAAGTTATGCATCTATTGTGTTTTTCTAACTATAAAATAATAATAAAAAAAGTTATGCATCTATTGTGTTTTTCTAATACTTATTAGTGTTAAAATAATAATCAAATGCAGACGCTACACTTTTTTACCATATCATTGCAAAAACTACTTTTACAAATTATTTAATACTACAAACATACCACATACTAGTCCCACTTCACTACAAACAAAGTAATCACATATCTATAGTACTGAATAGGTAAAATCCTCTATTCCCACTACTATGCAACTTACCTCACAGACGTTTTAGGACACCAAAAGGGTTACTTATACTAATCTCACTACAAAATAAAATAAGTCAGGGAAGGTGTTGGGCACTAAAGGGGCAACATTTACTATTCCCACTCCAATCTAACTTAACTCATGGGAGTTGCTGGACACTAAAGAAGCAACATTCTCGATTCCCACTCCAATATAACATAACAATAAAGATGTTGAACACTACATAGACATACATTACAATGCCCCCACTACTGGAAAAGAAGAAACCCAAAATATAGCACACTAAAAAAAATAACATTTACTATTACCACCACAATATCAACAAGTTGAACAAACATCCATGTAAATATGTAATATAAAACATCTTTATTCCAAATTAAGTAAAAACTCATAATTTCAAATGTTTATTAGCCATATAACTTTTTAAATATATTTAATACTAAGCTGGATAAAAAAAGTTTTAAAATGTACATAAAAAACATAGCAATGTCTTAGGGCCTTATTACAAGTTTGGTGATCCGTGAACCGCCGTACTTGCGATTAGGGTCTGACCGCCACAAACTCAGTGGTCTGACCGCCGTATTACGAAAAGCTGAACTGCCAACATCGCCAACACATTACAGACCACTGGGGTCACGGTCGGGGAAAAGCAGCTGCCATAGGGTGGTACAGAGGAGTTTCACCGCCGTCCGTATTACAAGTTGGCTTTTCGATGAGCAAACCGCGGCGGTGGGACCGCTGGTTTCGAGTCAGCAGAAACGAAGGATTTGGTGTGCATACTCACCCCACGCCTCATCTACCTGTCAGAGTTCGGCCTGGATCTCTTTATCTACGTCTTCCTACACAGTAGCATCTTCACCCCAAAGAATACGAAACTGTTTGCGGTGAAATACAGGTAAGTTAATTTCGTACCATATATTAATTGCCTGCCACATATGGACGAGACTCCAACAATGGGTAGGTGGTATTTTCCCACATGTATCATGCATATGTTTACATTCGACACATGTGCAGTACACACAGCCATCGATAGATATGGTAAACCTTTGCCCACCACCGCAAGACCACTGCAGCCACACTGCAGGCCCTGTGGTCAACTCATAATGCGGCAGTCAGAAGACTGCCAGCACTGCGGTCTTCTAGCAACCGTGGCTGCGGTGTTTGGACAGTCAGACCGCAAAACTTGTAATCAGGCCCTTCATATTTTTTTTAATGTTTTTTCCTATTTATGGCTAGAGTCCAACAGGAGGTTGCGACCACCCTGGTGGCACTGTTCTACCAGGGTAGGGAGAGGTTGCAGATGATGAAGCATGACACAAATATGTGTGAGGCTTCCTCTTCCATAAGAATGGTCTTCCCTTCCCTTGGCACTTGAACAGTAATTCTATGACATCCAAACTGGACTTTAACTTGTTTTCCCAATCAGGAACACAGTCAATCATATTCTGTCTTATTTGCAATTAAGGACTCGCAAAAGCCTATGCAGGTAGGAATCGCTATTAAAATAGCGATTCCTTAACATTCATTAAATGCGACTCACAAATTGCGAGTCGCAATTAATGAATGGCTTCCCATTCATTCCTATGGGCCTTCAGGCCCATAGGAATGCATTGGAGATTGCGGGAGCAATTTGCGAGTACCAGTAGGTACTCGCAAATTGCTCCCGCAATTTCTAGGGTGCAAGGGTGTCAAAATGACACCCTATTGCACCCATGTATTTGAACTCTGCACACATGTTGCATACACACATGCTCTAAGGGCTTGTGTGCGAGCAACATGAATCTTGGAAAAATGCAAATAAGTGCATTTTTCTAAGTTTTAGCAAATTACCATGAAGTCCAGCTTCATGGTAATTTGCTCCCGCTAGTAGCGAAATCGCTATTTTTTAAACTTTAATGCATTGCATTTAAGGAATCTCAATTAGGGATTCCTTAAATGCAATCGCTATTTAAGAAATCGCTATTTTGAGATTCCTTAAATTGCGATTTTTGCATTTGGGATGATGCATCCCAAATGCAAAAATACCAGTCGCAATGGGGCAGATTCTGAGAATCTGCCCGTTTGCGACCGGTTTTGTGGTTGATGCATGTGCCTGTAAATGTAGCTATATTTTGCCATTTTTCTTAGTCATCTCCGGGAAAATTCCCAAACCCTGAGTACCTTCAGAATCACTATGTTGTTTAAAAAAAGAATGCAAATTTGGCATGGATACCTTATTTCTAAAAAAAAAACATTATTCAGGCCTAAGCGTAAACTGCAGCAAATAGCCAAGGTAAGGGCTTGGCACTGGTCAGAGTAGGTGGGAAAGCCTCCGTAGGAAAGGGGTTAATGGAACTCTGCCAATTTTCGATAGCTAGTTGGTCTGATATTGTGATCGATTGATAGAATTTGGTGCTTAAAGACTACTTAGTTATAAGGATTGTTAGTACTTTTCTATTTAGACATGTACAATTTTCAAATGAATGAAGTTTTGTTCTGGTTTTCCAAGGTTTTGTTCAGATCTCCCAAGCATCTTCTTCTTTTCTAGATTCTTCGGAGTTCCTCTCCGCCAGCACCCTCGTAATGAGGCCCCAACTACTAGTACTAGTACTTCAGTGGGGAAGGTTCCTTAGCCACTACCTACTGGGTTCTGGCCACTACCAATGACAGCCCCTTTGATCCCGGCAAAGGTAGTTCGTAACCTAGGAATCAGTTTTGATTGCAAACTGAGCCTGGAGTCCCAAGTAAACCAGACAGTTGGGAGCTGTTTTGCTCTGATGAGAGTGCTACGAAGAATTCTCCCAATACTTCCTAAACAGACCAGGCCGCTGGAAGTAAGGAGTATTATGTTATGTTATGTTATGTTATGGTAGCTTATATAGCGCATGGCTACCCCAGCAACGGGGCGTCCCAGCGCTTGCAGACAACCAAGTACGTAGCAGTCAGACCAGGTGTAGGAAGAGCTCCAGAGAATCGGGCCTAAAGAGTTGAAAATAGCCAGGTCTTAATTTTCTTTCTGAAAGCCAAATGATTTGTGACAACACGGGCTTCAAGTGGGATTGTGTTCCACAATTTCGGGGCCAGATATCTAAAAGATCGGCCTCCGGCTCTGCACCTCCTGATCATAGGAATGTGGGCCAGAGTCAAGTCAGCAGAACGAAGAGCCCGGGTGGGGACATATAGAGAACCCAAATTCTGCAGAATTTTAGGGCCCGAAGAATACAAAATTTTATGGATAAGGCAAAGAGCTTTGAATTGAATACGCTGCTTTACAGGCAGCCAATGCAAGTGATGAAGGATAGGAGGGATATGACAATTTTTGGGCAGTCCAAACAGACTACGTGCGGCCGCATTCTGAGCTCTTTGAAGTCTATGAATTGTGGATTGATTGGAGCCCAGCATGAGGACATTGCAGTAGTCGATGTTTGACAGCACCATAGCCTGAATGATCGTCTGACGGACCTGGGGGTTGAAGAATCCCAGAATGGGTCTCAGAGACCGTAAACGGCCGTAACACAGACCTGCTACTTTTTTGGCGTGGGAGTCAAGGTTTAGTTGATTATCGACCATGATACCCAAGTTTTTTACTTCCTTCTTAGGGGTGGGTGCAGGCCCCAATGCAGATGGCCACCACTTGTCGTCCCATTGTAGGGTCTCCTTACCAACCAGTAGCACCTCGGTCTTAGATGAATTAAGCTGGAGACGATTTTCAGTCATCCAGTATGCAATGGCCGATAGATTTTCTTGGAATTTAATTTTGTCGGCATTGGTGTCACTGGAGAAGGAGAAGATGAACTGTGTGTCGTCCGCATAGGATGTTAATTTGATGTTATTATTCACAGCCGACTGGATTACTGTAATGCCTTGTCGCTGGAGTCTCCTAAATACTTGATGGGGAAACTCCAGAGAATTCAGTCAATGGCAGCTAAGCTGGCACTTATGAGATCTCGCCAGTCCTCATCATCTCAGGCTCTGGCTGAGCACCGTTGGCTCCCAATCGCGCAGAGGGTACAATTCAAATCAATGTGCATAGTCTTCAAAGCTCTTCATGGCATTGGGCCCAAGCCTTTACAGAGCAGATTTAAATGGTACACTCCCCTACGCAATCTTCGCTCTTCCTCAGCCAAATTGGCGAGAGTTTCTAAGTTTAGAAGAGTTAGATCAGGCGGGAGAGCCTTCAGCATTGCAGCAGCTTCGGCGTGGAATAAACTCCCAGCCGAACTCAGACAGATAGATGACCTGCTGTCATTTAGAAAGAGGCTGGCTTTTCACCATGGTGTAGTTTAGTGTTCTTATCTTTGCAACCGTCATCACACTCTAGCATAACTGATCCCACATGCTCTAGCGCCAGGATACCCGTAGGGTCACAGTGTGCTCTAAAAATTCTCAATACAATACAATACTGCAACACCCTCCCATAATAAATACTGGAGGTAAGGACTTACTACAAACGTGTAAGTTACTACAAAACTGCCGTTAGTGAATAACACTTTGTAGTCAGTTTTGTAGTACTACTATAGTACTACAAAACTTACTACAAAATGAAATTCGTGAATCAAGCCCAAAGTGTATACGTTTTTAACAAGGTATGGGAAACTGCATGCATTTGTGCTTGCTTCATGCAATGTTTGTAGTAAATCAACAGTAAAAACCATCGTACCAGACCATAAATAAGGATGACAAACAGTCAAACTACCAACCCACACAATGACCTATCAGACCAGCACTTTTGGCACAGTCATGTTGCCCAACAGGCCTGTTCTGAATTGAACCCAATGATGGTGAAGCAGAGCTTGGATTTAAGGGCTCTCTTTCCCAAGAAGTTTGCACAAGGTGTCAGAAATCTGAGAGGTGTAGAGTTTAGAGCATACATTAATTAATTACTGGATTTGATCATTCCTATACTGCCAGAGCTCTTTATTATATTTTGGCTGGTCAAAACATCTGGATTTTTAACGGAGGGAAACAGCTCGATATTTACTGTGAAATGCAGATTTTGGTGCAGTAAGCATCAACATTTGCAAGTTATTTCCAAAAAAGTCAGAAAAGGTGCAATTTGTTTTATGCTACAAATTCATAATCCTGGGGAGTTGGAGTTTTATCAGGCGTGATAAATAGCACCTTGCCTCTGGAGCACTCATAGTCAGGTCCATAGTAAAAAAGGGAAATAATTGCAAAGATTTGAAGTTATGAATGAGGACAAATTACCATAAAATTTGGGAAACACAGACACACATGTGGGTGCAATAGGCATAGGCCGTGCAAATGTGGAATTTTCTCAACCTCATTTGGTCTCACAAATGCTGCAAAGAGAGTCTGAAACAGGCAAAAGCCTGATTTAATTCCTGGCGCATGACCCATGATGGCAGTTCCTGTTAATCTATTGGAATTTTGGTGTACGTAGATGTACAGCAAATTTACCAATTCTTTTTTTTTTTAAGAAAATCCCAAAGAGGGATTTTTTTTAAATAAAAAAAAACAATTCACCCCTCGCTATCGGAAATTCCTCTCATGGCGAGCGAGACATTGAACATTTTTTAGTGCCCCTTACTGCCAGGGTAAACCCTTGAACATGAGAAATCTCTCAGCTAATACAAGCATTTTAAAAAATGTTAATATTTCTTTATCACTGAGCTAACAATGCTAACAAAAAAGTGTGTTTAAGTGTCAGGTATGGTGGTTGACTTTTAAAATCACTCATTGTCATTTCTTTGCTGCAAAATGAATCATCTTAGCTTTTCTGGTATAAATAATTGCCAGAAGCAATAATATGTAATAAATTAAATTATAGATGTGTGTTAAATTGTTTTCATTACCCCCCTTAGCTCTGGGATGAGATCATGTGAGAGGAATGACTGATTCAAGAGTATTTCAATATAGCCTCATGAGAGAAAGTATTGCTTTGAACTAAACTGGAGGTATTTTGTTTGACTAGTCCAATGCTAACACCACATTTTCATTTACAGTGAGAATGCCTGCTGATAAAATAACCATGTGGTATTATTGATAACTGGATGCCTATGATCCCCGCACTCTATGGAATTGAATGGCCTGTATTAAAATGTTGGTTGCAACAAATGTAATGTGCCCTTACATACCCTGAAATGTGATAAGACAAATGATCTTGTGAGACAGGTTTTATATATCTGTCACCAACCTGGTGACTGCGGCACATCAGCCAGCCCGTTCTCCCTTGCCTGGCCCGGGAGTCAGGCAGAAGAGAAGGGTCACGTCCGACCCGGACCAAATGGAAGACAGTAGATCGTACCAGGAAGCAGAGGAAGGAGAAGACGGAGGCCGTCGACGAGACGCGGGAGAGAGCCGAACAGAAGACATCACCCGGGAAGAAGCGTCGGAAGAAGCAACACATCAAGATCCAGAATCGTCCAGGGAGAAGCAGGAAGCCCACGCCGTGAAGGAGTCTCCTCACTGCCGGTCGACAATGGATTCCCGCTGCGTCCCAGGAGGGCATGGCTCCATCAGGTGCGTGCCCGTTTCTTTGATAAAAACCAAAACCGGTGGTAAAATAAGAAGGAGTACAGGGAGAGGGATGGAGAAGGGGAACAAGAACGGGAAAAGAAGTAAAGGGGGACTTCGAGGAGAGGACTTAAAGTGAATGAGAAATAGGGAAGACCAGTGTACAAGTAAAATAGAGATAGAAACAGTGAAAGAATATTAGTACTTTTCTATATAAAGATAAAACTAAAGGACACATGAGCAAAAATTATTCAATAGTTGTTAATTATTTTTTGTGTTTATTGACTAATTTGTTTTGCTAAAGTATACCCACCCAAAATAGCAGCACGATTAACCACCACTTCCGCAAAACATGGGAAGACACTTACCAGTTCCTTTGTTTCTGTCGAGGGAGCTGGCGGAGATGAACTAAATAAAAGAGTACTAACGATCCTTCTAACCATCCTTCGTATTCTTTAAGCACAAAATTCTATCAATCGATCACAGTTGGTGGAGAATGTAGGCATAATCCCTACCATTGATAAAAATGGATGCTTTGATAGAACATCTTGTTCAAGGGCAACGAAAACTCGAGTGGGATTTAGGACCACAGATGACTTCCGCCCAAGCTGACCGAGAGTTGCTCTGTGACACATTAAAAACCCAGACAGAACAGTTGGCCAAATTAGCTCAAGAACAGGTACAGGTGACCTCAGGAATAATTAACTTAAAACAATCTCAGCCAACGCTCCAACGGTAACCTTGCAGAAACTATTACCTGGTGACAATCTCAGCGCCTTTTTGACAAACTTTGAACGTACAGCGAGGGCATGTGTATGGCTCCTTGAAAGATGGCCTTTTTTATCTAGCCCTGTTGTTGTCCGAGATGCCCAGACCACGTATCAAACCACCAATTCCCATTGAACTGCCACCTATGAGGAAGTGAAGAAAGTACTACTAGACAGGGCAGGTCTAGACGAAGAAGCATATAGACTGCGATTCAGGTAAGAGAGGGGTAAGCCAGGTGACACCCCGAAGGTGTTATATTTCAAGCTGAAAACGTCTGTCGACAAACGGCTAGAACCCCATGACCATACTAAGGAAGAAATAGTGGACAAGATTTGAACAGTTTATCAAAGCTCTTCCTCACCAAACTCAACGGTGGCTATGCCAACATTCAGGACTCAGTTGAAATGGCCTCTTCATGTTCATGGATTCAGCCAAGGATATGTAGGGAGGCACCATAGGTGCCCCCCAGGTACATGTCTCTGCACTTGGGATCCGTTTCCGCCATTCGTTTTACAGCGGTTGTCCACCGCAAAACAAACTGAGGAAAGGGATATCATAATCCCTATTGCAGTCCTGCAAGGCACCACCGCAATGTTATCCAATGTTTTTGTTCTGACAGACGGTCGGAAAAGGAATGCCTGTCGGAACCGTGGCGGGTGGTCTTTACGACTGGAAAGCTTAACTCATCATAATATTGCTGGGCAAATCAGCAGTATGAGGGCGGAGGGCCCGCCACTGACTGGCTGGCGGTGGCAGGGCCCTCCGCCATCATAATGAGCCCCTTGGTGATGATTTGTGTTGCACTCACTCCAATCAATCAATCAATCAAGGTGTTTGTGAAGCGCGACTACTCACCCGTAAGAGTCTCAAGGCGCTGGGGGGGTCGCAGGTTCCAGTCCATCAAGGAGGGGGTCTGTTTAAGAGCCAGGTTTTGAGGTTTCTTGCAAAGATGTGGAGCGATGTTGTCTGTCTGAGGTCGAGCGGAAGGTCGTTCCAGACTCTGGCCTCGAGGAGGGAGAAGGAGCGGCCTCCCGATCTGGCCTTTCTGGTGTGGGGGACTGCGGCATAGGAGAGCTGGGCTGATCGTAGGGTTCTTTGGGGTGCGTGGAATTTTAGTCGCCTGTTCAGGTATGATGGTCCGGTGTCGTGGAGGGCCTTGTGAGCGTGGGTAAGCATCCTGAAGGTGACTCTAGCTTCAATGGGGATCCAGTGGAGTGTGCGCAGGTGCTGGGAGATATGGCAGTGTCTTGGCAGGTTGAGGACCAGTCTTGCGGCAGCGTTTTGGATGTTCTGTAGCTTGCGGTGAGGTTTTTGTTTAATCCGGCATAGAGTGTGTTGCCGTAGTCGAGTCTGCTGGTGACCAGGGCATGAGTGACGGTCTTTCTGTGTTCGAGGGGGATCCATTTGAAGGTCTTATATAGGAGGCGGAACGTGTGGAAACAGGAGGACGAGACGGAGTTGATCTGGCGGTCCATTTTGAGCTCTGAGTCCAGGATGATTCACAGGTTGCGTGCGTGGTCCATGGGGGTGGGTGGGCTTCAGAGGGCAGGGGGCCACCAGGTGTCGTTCCAAGCATCGGGGTTTGGGCCCATGATGAGTACTTCCGTTTTGTTGGTGTTTAGTTGTATGCAGCTGTTTTGTATCCACTCCACTCCAAAAGTGTAAGTTACTACAAAAGTGAGGTCTGTGAATACCGTGAAGTAGTAAACTTACTCAAAATTGTAAGTTGCCTTTGTGAATCAGGCCAAGTGCCTTTACAAATTTAAAACTGCCCTGATTTGCAAATGTGGACCATATTTTAGCTTTCTGATTAGCTTTTGGGAGCCATTTTGATTTTTTTGCCTGGGCCTTTTTTCTATCCCATTGCCACCAATTCACAAGGCTTCTTCTGTGTCCCATTGTACATTCATCCTCAACTTTCTGGTGAAAAACATATGTACAGACAGAAAGCAATCTATCATGGCTTTGCTTACACCACTCGGGAAATCTTTACCAAAATCTGCTAATTTTCAGTAGCTAGCTACCCTGATATATAGGCCTGTCTCACAAAATAGATTGACTTTTTCCACATTTAAAAGTACATAAGGGCAAATTACATTTGTTACGACCAACATTTTAATACAGGCCAATCAATTTCATATAGTGGCATCAATAATGCCACATGAATATCTCCTCACCAGTCATTCTCACTTGATTGGCCTGTATTAAAATGTGGTTTGAGATTAGCCCTAGGCACATAAATATAAAAACAGATTGCTGCCACATTTTCCCATCCCAGGAGTGGGGGGCAAACGCACACTCCTTGGGAGTACGATCCCCCACCTCCCACGGAAAGGAGAATCTCAAAAACATTGCATGCCACCACCAGTGAGTTGAGTGATGCTGGGGGGGGGAGGGTGACCCGCAAATAAAATTATATACATGGTGTCTAGTGAGATCCCAGCTCATGGATTGTGGTGTGTCCACAATCCACAAGTAGGGACTGGTTTGAGAGAGACATCGCTGGAAAGGAGAGACTCGCCACTTCACAGCAATGAAACAGGTCGGGGCTGGCAGGAAATAGCCCATGAGAAATGTGTGGAGATGCACTCACCTGCTATTTGGGGAACCATCCAGTGTGATCTGTGATATCAGAGTGCCATGCAGGGTACTGACATTAGTGGTGGAGGTTGACAAAGAAGCAATTCTTTGTCAGCCCCCATAAGTGTCAACATGGGAAGAAATCTCTGGTGTGAGCCTGGGACGTTTTAAAGCTCCCCCTACCATGATGACCCATTGACATCCTCCGCACTGCTGAGGTAGAGGGGAGGAGATCAACGGGCGGACCTCCCCATTCAAAGAGTTAATAGAATGATCAAATTCAAGTTTTAACTACCCAAAAATACATTTTTAATAGAAATCGTTAGGTTGTAATTTAAATCTTAAAACAGTTAATCCAAACAGAAATCCAGTAAGAATTAACATACAGTACAACAGCATACGTGTCAATGAACTATCTTTGCTTGCATTGGACCAACAATAGACACAACCAAAATTATCAAAGGTACTTATTTTGTCTGAAGTAATAAGATTTCTGTTATAAATAAAGAACAAAGCTATGCCAATTTGGATGTTTTAAACCTTTTCAACCACAGTTGTCAAACAAATGAATAGGCTACAATTTCTGAATATCTTTTTCCCATAAATGGTCCATAACTGTCTTATCTCTATTTGAATTTTACTGCTGCAGAGTCTTGTATGTACTGGCAACTTTAGGAATAATGCCACTTTTTATAAGATGAAGAAATATGAGGGAGACCAAATAGTCAATAATTCCTGAATTTTAGATTTCAAAGAGAAAACATTAAATCAATCATTTTTTTAACATCAGATGATAAAAAGCATACGAAGAAATGTGCATTGCAAGCAGAACACTTTCTGAGTACATGATCATGTTCGTCCAAAGTATGTTAAAAGTCGCTGTCTAAAAAGATGTCATATTTTAACGTGAACCTGTAAAAATGGAAGCTTTTGTACACAGGTCTGGCTAATCTTCACCACACCCACTCCTTGGCCATAGGGAGACTAATGCTTCAAACTAAACTTAAAGGCACATTCTAAAATTAAACTTAATATATTTAAAAGCCTAAACTCATATTGATGTATAAAAAATGCACTTTAATAATGAAGCAAAATGAAAGCAAAAGGACAATAAAAGCCAAATTAAAAATATGCAATTCTTTAAAAGCATTTAAATGCAATTTAAAAAAGCTAAAGATACAAAATTAAAAGCAGGAACCTCCAGGAATATTACACATGTACCAAGAGTCATTAGGAACCATGATCGAACCAGCTTTCCCAGACGATGTTTCCATTTAGGCCAGACCCACAAGTTCCAAAGCACAAACATGGTCATATCCAACCCAATCAACAGCTACTGATGGTGTGTTAGACAGTAGTGTAGTCGCAAAACAGGAGACAGGATCCATGAATCCAGGAGCCGAAGCATCCAATTAAAGCTCATAATATGTATTCTGTAGTAACTGCGATCGCAGGGCAACACTGACAATGAATCCTCAGTGGACACATCAACAGACTAATAGCTATAGATTGAAGCAGTTGAATCCCAAAGCACATATCCAGAGCACACTCAAAAGTGCACAGTAGATAGCGGAATATAGGCTGAACTAAATGTAACCATACAGGTCAAAAAGACAAAGACCAGTTGTGCTTTAGTTAACACTGTGTCATGCATTCATGACACAGTTGTCACGGTCCCTCGGAGGCCTCTCAGGATCGGTTCATTGCTCAATGGGGTCCACCTATTGACAACCTCAATTCCGAATTGCCAGGAGGGCACGGAAGCTTGAGGGGGTCAATCGGGGGAAGGAAAGGATGGGAACAGCGGGGAGGGAGACCTGTGAAAAGAAAAAGGCTAATTACAACACACTGTTCAGAATATAGAAGAGACCACAATATCTAACGTTGTACCACCATATAGACTGGGTCTACCTGTAAAGCAAAATAACCAGTTCAGGAAGCTGCAAGAAGAAGGACGATTTGGCAGTCATCAATGCCCTTCTCTTGGCTACCTTGTACTCTAAGGCTTTAGAAGGATTGTATACAATACTCGGACGTAAAAACTGCGAACAAACAAACATATATTTATATGACCTTTCAAACCCTTCGAGACTATAATCAATGTTAACTGTGGAGTGCAATACCCACCCGAAAGGTGTGTGTATGGGCCTCACAAGGTAGGAAGGTTTATAATCAGCTACCTCTCACAATCCCCTGCTATTAGACGAACAGAAACACACACTTAAGACATGTCATATAACAAATATATCTGAGCAGCCAGTATTGCGTCTTGGTAAACAATAGTTTTTTCAAAGCAATTGTTTCTTGAGTTAGATGCACTCTTTGATTAGAATTATATACCTCCTGGTATTGTGATTAGTCAAAGCGCTTGAGTTTGTATAAGCTTAAAAGCTTACTTCGGGAAATGTCACTGCAAATAGTTTTTCTTGCACCAGACCTTGCGCTTGCAAGTTTTCACACGCGGCGATATCGCCTGCTCTATAGCAAGTACTTATTAGGCAGAAAGAAGACTCTGGGCGGTGTCACTGACACCCTTACCACACCCGGCGCGGGTTAGCTGGGGTCCTGCAGTCAGCTCCTCCAGCATCCACAGGATATCTGCGGCGTTCTCTTTCCCGGCTCTGGCTTTCGTAGCCGCCCGGCACCTAACGTCATGTCACTTCCTGTGCGCGCGTTTCCCCTCGCATAGGCTGATGGGAGCTGTAGTTTTTCAGTCCCGGTGGCGTCCCGCAGGCTAGCCCACATTTCACCGAACAGGACTGCCGCTCTCCTCCAGAAGTCCCTCAGGAAATAGGGACCATCGGCGGATGGCACAGCGGCCGAAGCAGTCAGAGCTAGGTGCGTAACACAGTAGCATGTGTGGCAGTTCTATTACCATTTGGCTGTGAGGTGGAACATTCATTGCGGAGCAGCAAAAAGAGGACCAAACTAACTACAATCAGAAAAAGTACCAGAGGTATGGCAAAAAAAATGCTGGAAACCCGGGAGTGTATGAAAGACGGAATCACGCAGAAGACATTCTGGAACGTGCTAACAAAACAAGACCCATTCTCTTTCAAAAAGTATACTATTCCAGCGGTAGTAGATGCATTACCTATGCGGTGCGCCAGTTCTCCAAAATATTGAGGGAGGTGTGTACATAGTAGCCATTGTACTTCAGAAGAAGTCCTTGCTACTGGGGATCTCTAACTGATGTTAAAGAAACCTCCTTCTGGAACTATAAGGATTTCAGTCTGCTCAACTTATTAAAGTTCACATTAAAAATAGCTATTGAAGGCCAAACTGTCACCTTTCTGACTGTACTCGCAGGTGGAAATAACATGTTGTTACAGCAAGTTATGACATTGGATGTTGACCTCATAGGGTAATCCCGGTTTGATTCCACAACAACCTTGGTCGTTCAGCATCAAATAGCTTCCATTTGGAAGTAATCTGGATGCTGGCCAAATCAAAGCAGCTGGGGCACCTTTCAGATAACATTGTAAGTTGGCCATAGACGCATTACAAATGTCATGGAGCATGACCTCCTTGCAAACGAGAGAATAGGTAATCAAAGTTTCACATTCATTTCCGCTGAGAAATACTTCAATTTCTCCATTTCTAAATCTAAAATTGAAAGGTAGGATCCATGTCTCAGCCACTGTAAATGATAATTTCTCTAAATGCTCTATTCTTAAAAGTGTAGTCATGTCTTTTTTCACTATTATTTTTTGGGACTGTGTGAGATTATAAAGTGAAAATTAATCAGTCATATTTAGGAGCTTTCATGTCCCTCGACCAGCTTTTAAAGTCTTTAATGTCCAGCTTAATTGCATAATTGATCTAGGCTGACTTTGCCTGTCAATTTCACGTATCAGTTCAGCTGCTTCGTGCTGTGAAACTTTCCAAAGTTCATTGTATATGGCATATAAAAAGTGTTTATGACACGGTGTTCTAACAAGAAATCCTGTAAATCCACGTCATCAGAAAGGAGAGCCAAGTGTTCTTTCACCTCATCTAAAGTGGAATGTTGTAGCCATTGTTGGCATAACTTTCCCACGCTGTATGTAGAGACAATGCCTGAGTGTTGTGTCTGCACATAAAGTGGGTCTGGTCTATTTGTTTTGAAACCCTTCGCGTTGTTTAAGAAACATGCATGACAACCATTAGTATCCAATGTACACACTAGCTGCCCATTTGGACCGGAATGGGAAGAATTTTATATAGCATTCTGCAACATGTTGGTGAGCTGTTTCTCTGTGTCATCTGCAAACTGTTGCCAATTATCAAAACGTGCAATTGTGGGAATGTTTGGTGCATTCAAATCCTTTATTTTAGCCAAGCCTAGGCACGATGTGTGCTGTACAGTTTTGTTCAGAAAAATCATTTGTCTTGGTAGCAAAGCCTCATTGCCTTGAACTTGCCCAAACAGATTTCAATCAATATTGTCTTTCCAAATGTCAGAACCCTGTACAGACAACTGGGAAACAAAGGAAGCCAAATAAATTGATTTCGTTTTGGTAAGTATATTTTTCTTTGCCGGGGAAAGGGAAAGTTTAAAATAAAATAAATAATAAGTCACTTTGTCTATAGGGTTGTTGCTTGAAAAATATGCAAACTCTTGCAGGTGTGTTTTTGAGCTACCAACTGATAGGACAATGTCCCATTGCATATAATTAAAAACTGCACTTGAAGTACTATGTCTGTGTAAATAATGTTGTGCATAGTGATGATAACAAAACATTTACCATAATTAGTTGTTGCACTATACATAGCTTCCCTTTAAAATAAAGTATAATATTCTAGCTCAGAAAGCATAGGAACAATATATTTTACACCCTTATTATCAGACAAACTGCCAGTTATAATGTCACTAATTGAGATTTAAAAAAATATACGGGATCTGTAAAGCCTCAGAAAAAATATCATATGGGACTTTACCCCAAACAATGCCATCTGGGAAGAGAAATGCAGAGATGCTCACGAGGGACAGGGCTCCTTACACTTTATATGATAAAGAATGAGGCTTCAATACCTCTGTAATCAGTTCAACAACAGAGCGTTCTGGAAGAGAATGTCTGTTTAGGAGAAAGAAGGAAACTGTCACAAATCCAATCCAAATAAAAACCAAAAGTGATGAAATGGCAATGCAAATATGAATCCAAGGTAAGTCTGTTTAAGCCAAAAATTAAATGCACGAATCCCATGTATCTAATGAATCTGAAGAAAAGTAATTTATGTTGGCAAAATAGCCACCGGCAGTCTGTTGAAAAAATAGGAACCTCATGGGCAGTGTAGAACTGGTGGATACCTGCTAATGTGGATCATAATCAACAACTTTTTTGTTAGTAGTGGTAGTTGAAGACTGTGAATTCACATACAGTTATGTTATGTTATGTATTGTAAATCAATTTATAGAGTGCACTGTTACCCGAGGGTGTCCTGGCGCTATAGCAGTTTGCCTAGAAGAAGTGGCGAACAGGTCTCTCGTCCAGAAGCGATGCCAGAGCCTAGGCGGAAAACAGCCAAGTCTTCAGATTTTTTCTAAAGGTTAAGAGTTCAGTGGTGGACCTTAGAAAAAATACAGTGTGTGTATTGTGTTGGTAGATGTAACTGGAAGTAGCAATACTTCAGCGTCTGATATCCCCTGCTGGGGGGCAGACATTTCAGTATTACTTAATGGTGGTAAAGGGTTTTCCTGTATGATAATGAGAGGAGACAGGTAACAACCCAGGAGCCCTTATGGCCTACTGTGCAGGACTGGCCACATGGTGTGGTTTTATGAGATCGAAGGATACAATCTCTTGTGTTTTCAACCAGCAAGAGGTGACAAAAGTACTGTTCTGGTACCTTCAACTGCCAGGACTGGCACCAGTGCTCTGTATAACGGGCCACATTCCTTTCTGTCAACACTCTTCTCTCTAACTAGATCCTCAATCTTTGGAATGCAGCCAAGAGTTGCTGGTTGCACCTTCACTTCTCCAGTGGCAGAACACTTCATGGGTTTGTTTGAACGGTCATCTCAGTCCTGTAAGACAAGACAGTCAAACGTTCATTGATGTCAAAAGGCATATCCGCTGCCACTGTTCGAGGATTATCAAGGTCTGGAACCCACACCTGGATGCTGAACAGGACCTCATAGGGAGTCCAGCTGCCCAAGGATCTTCTAGCCAGATTATTTATGTCCTGATGAAGACTTGCAAATATTTTATAACAGTTCGAGCATCAGCCAGTTGTTGTGGCCATACCCATAGGACTGTAGAACACAAATCCACTGCTAACAGGATGCATTTAAAGAAGTCAGCAGAGTTTAGTGGCCCATAGTGGTCGAGATGTACCAAGCCAAGGACTTGTTGGAAACTAGGAGAGGTGTCTGCGGTGGGCACGCTGTGGTGGAAGCTTTTATTTGTTGACAAATTTCACAGCTAAGCACATATTGCTTGGTCTGTTTGTAGAGACCTGGCCACCATTAGTGTTGCTGTAGTGGGGAATATGTAGCCACCACACCTTCATGGGAGAAGCTAACCCCTCATGAGCAGTTATAATTAGGGCTCCCGGTTTTATGGTATTTATTTTTTTGCCATTTCTGTCTGTATTTATCCATATTTATTTTTTGGGCATTTTTTCTGTATTTATCCATATTTATTTTTGTCACAAGCAAAAGACGACGCTACATCTAGTATTTTTCCACATTTATTTAAATTGACAATGCACACATGCGCTCAGTTTTCTATTGGTCAACACTATACATTCATCTGAAAACTTTGCCATTTGCAGAATGTCCCAAATATGCTTAAAAGTGCTGTCACAAGCCATTTGTCTCAGAGCCTTGCAGTTTCTGTCATAGGCAGAGTGCCACATCTGCTCCCTCACTGAACACTATACTGCCTCACTGAGAAAAATTCACACTGCCTTCAACTACAAGCCAATTTGATCTGCTATAAACACCTGGATGCGACTCAATTCAAATTACGCACTAGGCAAGAGCAATATGCTCCCTAAAGGAAATAGTAACAACACCCTGGAAAAAGCAAACATTCATAGGGAATGAAAGATTAAATAATGAAATATAAGAAGGAACAACATGGTGAACTTAACGCTTTTACACTCACTATTCAGATATCACGGAGGGCTTATGCCAGAAAACTACAGGGCCCAGAAAGGACCCATTTCAATGTCCACTGCTTATATGCTTGCAAAACGTAAAAAGTATTGTTTAAAAAGACCACATTCGTGAAGACAAAGCCGCCGTACACATTTTGTTTTCCAATCCACCCATCAACCAGGCATTGCTGTACCTTCAGGTTTGGCACACTTCCCCACCGGGGGAAAACAGCGCTTCACTGGCAAACTCGGTAAAGTGACACTAATGTTTTTGGGGTTTGAATAAAACCGATCTGGCCACTTTAAGAACACTCAGTCGTGCTTTATTTAGTTATTGATTTTTCATATTTTGAACCTTTTATTTCCGTGGCTGCACTTTGGAATAGAAAAATGTCAAAACGGCATTTCCATCAAAAGAGTTTTTCTTTTTTGCATCCATTTCACAGGGGAACAAATGAACATCAGGAAAAAAAAGAGGGTGAGAACCATTTCTTGAGTCACGGTTTTCGGTAAGTGAGGAGGATTAAGACAGACAGAGAGGGAATAAGAGTAAATAAGAGAGGGGGGGCAGCTGCCAGCGGCGGAGCAGAAGTGGACACCTTCCTTGTCTTGTCTGGGCAGGAAGAAGGAGACGGAGACCTTTTCCTTCTCTGCTCCCCGCCCGTCCCCGAACAGCCACTAATGCAGAGCCTTCTCTGCAGGCCTTGGATATTGTAAAACCCAGTCTGCGAGGAAAAGACGGGTGCTGGTGCAATCGGCAGAGGCTAAGGGTGAAAGAACATCAAAGCCTCATTAACAAGGAAACGGTCTTTCAAAGACCTGTGAAGTGCTCAGTGTGTGCCCGAGAAGCTGTCTCAGCCCGGGCTGACACCTCTTAACCCTCTAAGGAGGGGGAGACACCTGTTGGTAAATAACAAAATGTACTAGTATTTTGCCGTTTTTATATATAAATACAGATAAAGGAAAACTTGTTTTCCGTCTGTATTTATATGTAAAAATCAGTTTAAACGGAAAACCGGGAGCCCTAGTTATAATCAATTTTAGTCTACGGTCTGAAGTTAGAATCACTCGATACTCCACTCCGGGAATACGAACAAAGGGTATGTTTTGCACACTCATTAGATAGGAGTATCTTGGTGGATATTTTTTAGGTAATGGAATGCCAGTGCGTGAAGCACTGGCAGCTAACATGATGTCTCCATCCACTCTCATATTGGTGACTCAATATATGTATTACATGAGCCTGTGACAAACATTCTTTTAAATGTGCCCCCTTTCCCCAAAACAGCTTGTACTTGATAGTATTCCCTTTGGAGTCTCTAAATCCATTCAGATGCCAATAGTGCAAGTGCTCATTGTAAGACTGGACACACTTATGCGAATCACACACTATCAGTGTGGGGAGTACATGATTGTTATTTTCTAGTGCCAGAATTAGAGCTTTGAGTTCCGCCAGCTAGTGACTGTGTAAATGTTTTAATAGGTTTGGAATTCTTTCTCCCTCATTTTTCCCTCACCGATGCACAAGCGGTGGAGTATTGAGGTTTAGTTCCAACTGTGGGCTGGGCAGAACCATCAGTATTGACTATGAAGTTATGCTGGTCAAGAGGCACATTGGGCACAAGGTATTCTTGTTAAAATTGTAGGAATTCTTGTGTTTGTAGTGTAGGATCAAAGACATAGTATACATCAATCGCTGTTAAGGAGGTGGCCTTCTGTATCTATCTAGGATGTAAGGCTTTTGTGTTAGGAATGCTGGCCTTCGTAACAGCCTCTAAGGCTGGGATGGGAGTCATGACAATTATGCGTTTCCCTTAAGCCATTAATCTTTTCTTTATAACAACCACCTGAACTGCAGCAAGTATTTTTTCAGTAAGTGTAAAACCCATTTCTGCATTGGAATATACACGTGATTGATATGCAATTGGTACTGTATCACCTTCATTGAAAGTGACATACGTGTAGACTGTGGTCCCCGCCATTACGTGGATCACCAAGTTTGTGGAGTGTGTGTAAATGTTTTGATGTAAACATGTTAGTTTGCAGTGGTCTCAGAATCTGTGTATGTTCTGGTGTCTAATGTGTACTTGAGAAGTCTGGATGTATTAAATCCTAAAACAGTATTACCCATTATGCATAATCTGATATCTATGATCTACCAAAGTTAAGAAAGCTTAAAAAGTGATTGTAGCTTTTTTATGGTATTTGGTGGTTGTATAACTGCACATTTCTCTAAGAAATGTGAAACTAGGTTTTTACCTTCATTTGATAACTCGTATCCCAAGAAGAGGACACTGAGATGGGCAATTTTTCTTTTTTGGAAGTTATTTTCAGAAAATCCCACAACAATGTGATCTACTCTGGCAAGATGTCTGTTTAAGGGGGAACAACCTTTACAATGCAACTTTTACAACGCACTACACTTACATCGCATTTTTTACAACGCAAAATCCATTACAACGCATTGCATTACAACGCATGACACTACAACGCATTTTTAAAAACTACCTTTACAACGCATTCCATTACAACGCATACTACCTTTACAATGCATACCATTACAACGCATAATATTACACTACACTATCCAACACTTACCCTACTGTTGCACCCCCTGGAGTTAGAATAGTAATTTTTACCCCTATACTATCCAACACTTACCCTACTGTTGCACCCCCTGGAGTTAGAATAGTAATTTTTACCCCTATACTATCCAACACTTACCCTACTGTTGCACCCCCTGGAGTTAGAATAGTAATTTTTACCCCTATACTATCCAACACTTACCCTACTGTTGCACCCCCTGGAGTTAGAATAGTAATTTTTACCCCTATACTATCCAACACTTACCCTACTGTTGCACCCCCTGGAGTTAGAATAGTAATTTTTACCCCTATACTATCCAACACTTACCCTACTGTTGCACCCCCTGGAGTTAGAATAGTAATTTTTACCCCTATACTATCCAACACTTACCCTACTGTTGCACCCCCTGGAGTTAGAATAGTAATTTTTATCCCTATACTATCCAACACTTACCCTACTGTTGCACCCCCTGGAGTTAGAATAGTAATTTTTACCCCTATACTATCCAACACTTACCCTACTGTTGCACCCCCTGGAGTTAGAATAACAAGTTTTACCCCTATACTATCCAACACTTACCCTACTGTTGCACCCCCTGGAGTTAGAATAGTAATTTTTACCCCTATACTATCCAACACTTACCCTACTGTTGCACCCCCTGGAGTTAGAATAGTAATTTTTACCCCTATACTATCTAATACTTACCTTAAATGCAATTTAATATTATGCGTTGTAATGGTATGCGTTGTAAAGGTAGTATGCGTTGTAATGGAACGCGTTGTAAAGGTAGTTTTTAAAAATGCGTTGTAGTGTCATGCGTTGTAATGCAATGCGTTGTAATGGATTTTGCGTTGTAAAAAATGCGTTGTAAGTGCATGCGTTGTAAAAGTGTGCGTTGTAACGACATACATCCCTGTTTAAGTCATCCTCCATAAGGTATGTGTCATCGACATAGGACAATGCTTCTGGGTCAATATCTTGTAGAATTAAAGTTACACGGGCAGGGAACAAGCCTGGGCTTTACCTTATACCCCTGAGGGTAATGAAATATTTTCTGTGACCCAAGCACGGTGAATGTGGTTTGAAATGTCTAATGTTGTTTTATATTTTTTGTACACAATATGGTTTATTAGTGCGGCAATGTGTGCATTTTGTTCTGTGAATGTGTGTGAATGTTTAAATGTCTATAGTCTAAGACTAAGTGATATGAATGATCTGGAAACAAAGGATGGTTAATTGGTGAGATGCAATGCTCGATTAGGCCTTGATATTGAAATTATGTTGGAATTTCTCTAAGATGTCATTAAGCTTTGTATTTAATAGGATATTGTGGCTACACTTGGGGCCAGACCATATTGGTATTATTAATATTGATCGAATCAATGCAACATTCTCACATAAGAACAAGATCACCATGCGTACCATCGTGACGGCCCTAATACTGTCATGTCTGGACTACGGCAATGCAGTATACACAGGGCTCCCTGACAAACTCCTGGGGAAACTTCAGGTGGTTTTAAACGATGCGGCAAGGCTGATTTTTATATTATCAAGAAGAGCACATGCTACCCCCCTGCTAAAACAGCTACACTGGCTCCCTATCAAGCAGAGGGTCTGGTTCAAGGGTCTGTACATTGCGCATAAAGCACAATGTGGAGTTGCGCCCAAATATATCAAAGATCACCTGAAGCCATATGTGCTTGGACACTACCTTCGGTCAGCTGAGGCTAGCCTGTTGGCCTGCCCGCGCTTTAACAGAGTTACATTGGGGGAGCAGGCTTTCTCAGTTGTGATTCCCCAGATCTGGAACAGGCTCCCAAACAATATGCGCAGGGAAACCATGCTAATTCCATTTAGGAAGAAACTCAAAACCATCCTGTTTACTGAGGCATTTGGTTAAACCCACCTACTGTGCGCTGTATATCCTCGGAACCTAGGGACCCCTGGCTCATGGTCCACGCTGCAAGCGCCTAGAGACCTTTGGTGATTGGCGCTCTATAAATATAATCTAACATTAACATCAACATATTATCAAATGTGCCCATCATGTGCTCTCCATCAACCCCTACTCAGAAACTGCGACCTAAGCCTGAGGTTACTGATTGGCAGGTCACAGGTGGGCTGACACGTTAACAACAAACTCAGGTCAATCCCCCAGAAAAGCACAGAGACACCACAATGGTCTAGGGATATTGGTCCCAATACAGCACACATGGCCAGAGAGGTGCACACATTCACAAAACACCATAAAGTCTGATGCCACATGAACCTAGAAACACACAGCCACTCAGGACACAGCACACACAGTACACACAGTGATCAAGCACCCCTCAAGCTGGACATCTGGACACGTTACCCACTGGCCCCTATTGTGTCCACGCAAGGTCGAGGCCCACCTGCATTTATTATCAGTGGCCATATTTATGACTCCACAGACATGGCCAGCATTACTTTATGATAGCAAAAGAAATGTATAAAACCTGATCAGATTGATTGGACTTTAAGGCAGTTCTCAGACCTGCTTCTGTAACTGTGCTCCCGGCCAAAGGCTTTGATTAACCTCTTCAGCGCTGCGCGGATTTCCGCGCCACGCTGAAGATTCCGTGCGCGGGCGGGGCCATGACGGAACGGTTCCGTCATAAGCACAGCCCAACCGACGTGCATGACGGAACCGTTCCGTCATGCGCGTCGAAGGGGTTAAATAAATTGTTCCTGTTTTCCAAATGCCTCTTGTCTTTTGTTTTGTCAAGGTGAATTCATATTTGAGCAACAGTATGACATGACAAGGTGAATCTTAATCCCAGGCTACATGGTTGAGATATAATGCTGGGGCTTGTGCAAGGAAGGGCCTACTCCGTGGAATACACTTGTTTAACTCCTTCAGGAACGAGGGCAGAGAACCACAATATTATTATGTCTTCCCCATGTGGGACTTTTCTTGCAAAACTCAGGTGGCCAATACCTTACAGCCAAGAGAATGTCATATGTTAGTGTAAGGTTTTCCCAAAAAAGGACTTTTATGGTGCATGGCATATCACCCTCAGTTTGGATGTCCAAATCATATAATCTACCTGGAGAACTAACTCTCTGATCTGGTGGTTCACCTGAACAAAATCATTAGTTGGGCTTGCCACCAGAAACTCTTGAAGATTCTGGCAAACTATCATAACCTCTACTGCACTGTCTAGCAGAGTCTGCGTCCACTCCTGGTTCCAAAGCAGTGTCCTCAATATGTGTTGCATATTTAAGGAAAATACATGCCATCTTCTTTTTCTTGAATTTCGGCTTCTGTTGTGGAAGTTTCTCTTTCTTTTTTATGATGATGTAAGATGAGTGTTGTGATAACTTTTTCTGTTTTCTGATCTGCGTTTTGATTGTCCTCCTCTCCCTGAGCATTTTTTTGATGTTTCCTGAAAGCAATGAGAAGGACATGTATTTGGCATACTCATACTTATCAGGCTGTTTAATTGTTTCACAATTATTCAAATTATAGCATTTTTTCAGACGACGAACCAGGTGTGGATATCCACCCCGTGACTTTGTTTATCATTTATTTTTTGTTTAGCCCCGTATTTTTTAGAAGAATCTGGTGCCTGTTTCAAGTTATCCTTATCAGAATTACTCTTCAGTTGTGGTTTAATGGGTCTATCTCCCAAATTATCTCAGCCTATAGATGTATAGGTTTCAGCAATAAATGTAGGAAGTTCGCGTCCCTGATCCACTAATGGAACTTGCACGAGGCGTTGGTGTCCTGCCAAGAGTGCTGCTTCCCCTTTAATATTACTTAAAATAATTGAGGCTACTGTGGCATAATTGCCAATAAGTTTCATCCCCAAATCCAGGGCAGGGGCACCCCTATAGATCAAAGATTAGAACAAAATGGGAAGGTGCACCAAAAAGTAATGATAGTCCATTGCGTATTTGCAAATATATCCTTTATTGCATTTCTTCCATAATAAACAAATAAAATCCAGCCAACGCGTTTCATTCCAATTACTCCTGGAACTTCATCAGCAGCTGAAAGTGACATACAAACAACTTGAAGGTAAAAACCCATACAAAAAATAATATACAACCATATATAGACATGACACAAGACAACGGAAAAAAACATTTCACACAGAACCATAATTCTATAGGGTTGTGTTATAGGGCTGCCCTATACATCATAGATTCAGACATGTTTGTACCTAATACATCAAAATGAACATAAAGAAAATATGAAGAAAAATTACCACAAATCAATATGTAGAATAATGTAGGAGCAAAGCAAAAAAAACATTGAATATAATTGGTATTTTATATTAACAACCACAGGGTGAAATGTCAAGTTCTACCAACAGTAAAAGAACTATCAATTTATAAAAATGTTAGTTTATCCCAAATAGAGAAGTATGTATATTGGTTCTTGATTTTCTTTGCTTATTCTTTGATGCAATGGGTATTTTTGCCTATTAAGAGCCAGCCACAATACCCATAGTGTACCCCCAATCGTTTACTCAGCTTGAGATGATTTCAAGCAGTTGTTCACTTTGGAATATATAACCTAATTGTCATTCCCAATTTTTTACGATGTGAAAGTAATTGTTCAATACTTCGCCAGTCAGATTTGGTAACCTCTTGTATTTACCAAAGCGTTTAATAAGCAATTCTGTTTGATACCTGAAGGGTAATGTAGAACAACAGGTCTGTGTTGTATCATAAATCGATAAATAATTATGTTAAAATAAGCTACAAAGGACACAATCTCAAAATGACCCTTCTATAAGTGGGTCATTTCATGCCACTGGGAGGGCATTTAGCCATAATGAGTATACCAAGCCCTATCTATTATAGGCATGATGAATGATGAAAGTATTACAATCTTAGATGTAAAGATCCAACAAGCAATCCAGGGGCATTCTAATAAGCTCAATCATATCCCAATTCCAAGGTAATAACACAGCTGCACCTGTGGTATAATTTTGTGTGAACAGCAGCTCAAAAGCCAGTCTCACATCACAATAAATTATCAAAAAACAAACAAACCTCTGTCATACCACAGATCAGAAGTTAGCCGCGGAAGCATACCATTCTGTTGGATTGCACCAGATTAAATGCCAGCGTCCAATCACAATACGACAATAGGAAGACCACAGAAAGGGGAGGGGAGAAATATATATAATGCACTGCAACACTGTATAAATATAAGCAGTAAAGTCCTGAGACAATTGAATTGTGGCAGATTATAACAAAGTGAAAAACACATATAAATAAACACACTCCTCACGCCCTGGCTCACAATTATGAGAGCGGGCATTTGCTCAAATATAGCGACATGTGCAATACTCGACGAAAGATTTAAAAATTCTATGGCAGGACCGGAGGCTCAGATTATGCTTCTTAATCTTTACTGCACCATTAAACAGCAGCCAATAAAAAAACAGTAACATACAAAAAGACTACAAATCCCATGAGGCTTTGAACCACGCCTCCTTCAAACACCAATGAGATCAGTCCAATGTATACTAAATAACGATGCAGTACTGCCTCTTTCTTTGCTGCTCCGCAGTCAAGATAAGTGCTTTGTTATTTTGTATACATTGATTTGGCATTAGCGCTTATATTCCCTTGTATTTTGTGTGTATTATATGTATTTGCATATATTTGGTTGTTTCTGATGATTACATATTAGTTATTTTTATGAGCGCTCCCAATAATGTTTTGCCCGAGTAGTTACTTGTTTAGCCTTTGCAGTGTTCGGCCTTCCGTTGCTAGATTCTGCTTTCCCGCAGTCACGCTCTTGCCCTGACTTCGGCACATGTTGCACCTCTTCCTTGCTACCTTTTCAGTTTTCTTCTGCCCTTGAACGTAGTCTGAGCGGCCGGGTTGGGGCGGACGCACACTGTTCCCTCGGGAGCGGCCGCTCCCTGGAGCGAGGTCACGTAAGCAGCCCAGTTGGGCTGCATACGCGTGGCTCAGGAGCCAGCACGCAAGAGTGCATGCAGCAGCCTCCTCTTCATTGAGCTGGTGACGCCTGACCCGGGCTCGGATAACCGGGTGTTCCTCGATTAATTTGCATGAGGTACCGGGCCAATTACATATTTTCATGAATCGGGCAACTTTCCCTACATTCCTGTTCTAATTTCAACCTGATTTGCAGGTTCTTTACAATTTTTGGAAACTTTTAGCTACTTCACAGGGTTACGGTCACAATATCTCTTCTAAGACCTAAGGAAAGAAGCTAAGGTACCGAAGTACAGCTCATTGCCCCTAACCTATGCCCTAACTCAGCTGTCTGGGGCTGTAAAAAATTGGCTTCCCTCTGGGTATTTTTGATCTAGAAAGTACCCTCTTCCCTACATCCTGTCTGATTATGAGGTGTGCGAGCAGGACCTGGCTATTTATGGCCCTCAGGACGAATAGGATTTTTATTACAACAAAAACATTGGAAACCTTGATTGACAAAACTGTTGACAAGAAACTTGACAAAGCTTTGTCCTCTACCCTCCTATCCATTGCCCAAAGCCTTGACAAACTGATAGGGAGTGACCCGTCCCCGTCACCCAACTCTTCCTCTAATCCTCTTCTCCCCTCAGAGTCCCCCGGCCACACCTGGTTTCATGTGCAAATCTACACTAAAGTCACAGAAAAAGCAAGGGCTCATGACTATTTTACCGATCTGTTGACCCTTCCAGCCCCACCTCCCCCTTCCTTCCCCTACCACGGATGCAGATACTGATTATTCCTCCTCCCAGGAGTCGCGACCACGTAAACGCTCTAAGAAGCGCAAGCGTCTCTCTTCCCCCTCCACTCAGACCCCTTTCAATTTTGATCCAACTAGCATTGTTCACCCTAGATCTTCTGACTGGTCTCCAGCCCCGGTGGTGGCTGATTTTATGCACACAGATCTGCAGAAATGTTTCGGCAAAGAGGTCAGATCCTGCCTCCGATCCGAATATCCCCGCCCGGACCGTCCTAACAAGACTTCCTTTACCCCTGACATAGACGTGTCCATGCAAACCTTTCTCAAAATTTGTTGCAAAGACCCAAAGAAGGGAATCAATCGAGCCCTACGAGCATGCCAGGATAAACTTCTTGACATGTCCGGCCCTCTGGACAAGATCTTAGAACTGGCCCTACAGGCACAAGAGACGGGTGCAACAATCCACACTGAGGTCTTGATCCAGCGATCTGGGACTAAATAAATTTCTGCAGACAAGGCCCAATTACATTACCCACCAAGTCCCTTCACACTGGGTTTGTGTAATTCCAAGGTATACCGAACTTATCAAAATTCTATTTGTATCTTCATTTGTGATTACCATATTATGGCGATGCAATCTTTTATAGTTGACAGGGTTTGGCAAACTAATACCTAGTACTTAAAATACCTATAAACTAATACACACCTCTAATAAACGCCAGACTCATTTATATATTTATAATTGTTTATCCAAATAATGTGAATAAGGCTCATCAATACCAACATACAGTACAATCATAGATCGTCACAAGGCAAACAACATTAGAAGAGGAAATGACAATGCATAAAGGAGTGGATAGGCGAAGAGACAAAATTGGCAAAAGGACAAATACATTTGCAATTGATTATGCAAATTCAGATTTCATTTTATACCAACCCAAAAAGAAATAGTAAATCTACTCTCTGGCCATGAGAGCAGCAAGGCCCCTCAAGAAGACTTTAAGAGGCAAAAACTAAGCGTCCCTTTACAATGACGGACGGAAAAGCCCTCTGTCCGACAAGAAATCCCAAAAAATCCCCCCGCATGACCGGGGCTTTTCCGTCAGTCAAATCACGATGCAATGTACGCAAAATCTGACCGCGGCAGACGGATGCCACAAAACACTGTCCATCACGGTCGGAAAACCAGCAAATCCTACCACGGCAGATGGGTAAAGCTGTACAATGGCTTGGAAAGTCTGCCCCTGCTGTGGCATGACCGCACGGCCAATTACGGTGAGAACGCGGAGCTGGCAGACCTAGTACTGCGTCTGACCGCCTCACACGTACACAGGCTAGATGAATGGCATGCGGGACCAACCCCACAACAACTCCCAAGTGTGCCTGTACTCCCGGCCGCCCTCAATCACAAGACACACACCACAAAGACACACTCCAACCTGCACCTAGTATGGAAAGCCATGCGCAGCATGAAAGTGACATCTGGAGGTCAACACCCATGTGGACACACCCACATACTGCAGTACAAAAACAACCCCTACCTGGACCAGCAGCCTTTGGACACCACAAGTTGAGACAGAGAGACAGGACACCATTGACTCACACTGCACAACATGACACCCACCTATCTCCACACAACACCACTCACACCCACTCACCGCACACACTACACACCTCTCCACCATTACCTTGTACTCTGCACCCCTCATTCATCTATACCATGCCCCCCTGAAAATGCCCAACATCCCGACTCAGAGTTGAACGTGATGCCAGACGAGACAATCAGGGCTCAACCACGTTTGCCTGGGCATCTGGTCCAACACACCCCACTTGCGCACAAAAATAAGATGTGGCCAAGGATCCACAGCAAAGTCAAAGCCGTAGGGATCACCCTACACACTGCGCGTGATGTCAGGAAGCAGTCGGGCGACCCCAAGGGCCGGGACAAGCATCCGGCCCACAGGAACCACGCGGCAGCCCAGAGTACACATTCTACCACCAACCATCACCGAATGGGAGGTGAAGGTGCCTGCCATAATGCATCTACAGAGTCTCACAGGAATCGGGGGGACTGGAGGCTGGTAAGTACCAACAAAATGATCACATCACACTACAATACATCGTAGTGCACAACAAGTGAGCCCCAATCGCCCGCCCACATCAAACTCATGGGGAATGCAAGCTTACAATATGAATGGATCGCAAGGACAGCATCTCCTTAATCTGCTCAAACACACAGGTAGGTTGCAGCTCATGCACCCTGGCCTCCTTCCAGAACAACATGGCTCACCCTCCCCTCCCCACAGCCATGTGGCAGCTAACACCGTTGACTGTGCTTACCAACAGGTAGCTAGCCATCTCACTGGGGAGGGGGATGTCGAGCCCTGACAGCACCACCACAACGCCCACATGGCCCTCTGTTTACCCTCACAAAGAGCATGGCTCCAAATGACCCCCACAAGGATGTTGCTGCTCATGAGTCTCCAAAGGAGTGATTTCCCTAGACAAAATGAATCCACAAAGGACTTCACTCCCCCACAACGCTCACCTGGCATGATGTCATGCCGTAACTACTCCACCAGTGAGGAGTGAGGAGTGCAACCATGCTCACATCGATGTGCCTGCTGGCTATGCATTCCAGGAGGACAAAGGGACCGCCTGTGGCAGTGCACAAAACAGAGCACGAAAGAAACTCGTACCGAGGCCCACTCTGAAAAAGGGACAGTGCACAACACTGGTGAGAACCGTCCCCCTGAAAGACCTGTATGTACATCAACACCATGTGCGACTGATGACATACTGACATGAATGTTTAGTAAAGCCAATGCAAAAGTCATGTCACCTCAATTCAAATGTGGCAAACATGAACAGCTAAGTTGTGCTGCGTGCAGTACATGCGGACAAAAGTGACCTAACTCCAAGATGTGACTCGATAGCAACAGCAGGCGACCGTGCCATGGATGTGCCAAGCCAGCCCCCCGCCCGAAAGGTGAAGCCTATGATGTAGAGTCCCTAGTCTGTTCAGGTGAGAAGAATCTACATTGCGCCTCCTGCGTGCACAGGCCATGCATTATGTATATGGGAACAGTTGCACAACGTGTCCATTTTGTGCCAATGTACTGCTGACTCCTCAGAAGTGATTGTGGATAGTCAATCGAGGCCTCACATTCCCACAGCGAAAGCATACTTCAATGAGTGTGCAGGCACAATGAGCCTCTGTTTAGACAAGTAGTTGCTCCCACCAAGCCCAATGACCTTCGGATTCCAGGTGTCTTGACCGTCTCGCGCTATTCAGTCAGTGCTGAACACAGCTCGCCCAGTATTGTCGCGGTGAACTGACACACAGAGTATTGATAGCGTCTGATACTGAAGACCGATGCATACTTTTTATCAGACTTGTGGGATCTGGCCTTGTCCGTTCCATCCATGCTTTTCCGGAAGTACCACTGTGTGTCAGGCCTCCAATTTGCACCCTGCATTTAGCACTTCCTGACCATTACTTTAGCTATACAGCTGAGCGCTGGGTCTGAGATTGCTCTCATGCCATGTCTGACCGTCCAGTGGGCCAGGCCGAGCCCGGTCTGTTGCAACTGTACCGTGGCCGCATGCAGCTCCTCTTTGGATATGTCCTATGGGCTGTGCTGGGAATCAGTTACAGGCTAACGATCCGTTATGCCTAGTTCACCTGTGTGCAACCCATATTTTCCTGCAGAAGTTGTGTGTTTCAGTGGGCCATGGATGTCTGCCCATCAAACACATCCCTTGCTGACCTGGATCATAAGCTGTGGGTGACTCCTTTGTTGGTCTATGTGCAATACTGCTTTGGTGAGACACGTTTATGGGATGCCTTACAATGTGTCAGGCAGGCTGACAGCTTCACCTGTGCGTTAGCGCAATGGCTCCTGTGCTATGCCTACATCGAACCTCTCCCAGGTTGCGATGGGATGCTACTTGAAACCTTGTGGTGCGAGGAGCACATCTGTTCCCTCATACTGCTGAATTGGATGGCAATCCTCTTCGCTGAAGATGAAATTGATCGTCTCTTGGAACTGATTGCCTTCGAAGCTGCCTGTGCCTTCTTGGATTCGTAACTACTTCACAGCAGCAGGAACTGTTGGTGACTAATTCAATCATCGTTTTTCCTTTCTTCATGCCTTCTGACCAGAATTGGCACCCAGCTCTCTGACTTTGGCCCTGTCTGCATTGGCTCGGACTGTGCTGTGCTCTGCGGTCTATAGCGCTTAGTACCACAGACCAGGGCAAGTATAACCTGTCATCTGATCATCGTGGACATTGTCGTCTGGCATAATCCCGGCTTCCATTCTGCAGCTGTAGCACACGAAGAGGACATGGCATTGTTGATTTGTAAGTACCCAGTGCTCGAGTCGGGGTACACACAGGTACACTGATGTACCATAAAAATAAACTATAGGACTATACCTACCAATAGTCCCAATACAATTACCAAATAATCAATCAGTTGGCAGTGAAGAAGGTTCAATCGTTTATTAAACAGAAAATTCTCTATAGAGGAGCCTCTCCGAACCTCACCCATCAGGTGCGCCAAGAAGACTGTTGGCTCGTATTCAAACATGAGGTTATATACTTTTTGGTTCAACACATGCAATCACTGTAAAAGGAAAAATACCAGTTGGCCCTCGAGCTCCAAGGAAGGACTATATATGGCACACATCAAACCAGTACAAAGGCTTAACTATCTATTACTGATGAGGTCAGGAGGGGTGACTCCCTTTCGTCTTGGTGCCTGGGAGTGTAGGCACGGTGCCTCCAGAAATGCGCTTATCGCCCCCAAAGCCAGATGCGACCTTGAGTCTTAGAACAGTCGAGTAAAACAGCCTACCTTCAGCTGCTACCAGTAACTTAGATGAACTGGGGCCTGACAGCTGCACGTGATCAACACGTGATCACGGCCCGTGCTCGAGCATATGTTCAGAAGATGGCGTCTGTATGGTTCTCGGCCTACTCTTTTAGAAATAGATATACAGGGAGGAAATAAACGAGTTTCCTCCAAGCAAAAGCATATATACCAAACAGGGAGTATACGTATAGATGCATCATGCTAACATAATATAGGTCCGATACTCCTTATATATGGGTAATCTACTTTTTATCCCTCAGAACGGCCCTTTTAGCATGATGTAGCTAAATAAAACAGTTCAATCTTCAAATATTCCCTCATCGATCTGCATTAAGTCTTTGAGCTCCTGCTGAACTAGCTGAGCTTTTACTGCTGTTGGGGATGGACCAGACACAGAGGAAGTGAGTTTTGTCACGCAATAAGAGCAACATGCAGGTCCACATTGTACACAAACACAACCCGTGAATAGGACACCGGCTATACATGCCAGCACCATCAAAATGTTCCATCCAGTGGACAGCAAACCCCAGAACCAACCAGAGAGAGACCACGTACCAGTTTCTACATGTATCTCGGAAGCTAAACAATGTAGCTTCTGTATGGCCAAATGAACAGAGGGGGCGGAGTCAGGAATATAAACACAGCAAGAGCTGCCGATCACACAGCATGCTCCCCCTCGATCTGCCAAGATAACGCCCAAAACCATACGGTTTTGAAGCGAAACAAGTCTGGTCGCCTGTAGCTCTACTGTTACATTGGTCAGTATTCCTGCAGTAGTGTTAATTACCCCTTCAACTACTCTAGACAAGCGTCGTATTTCTTGACTAGTAATTATAGGCCCCCAAAAGGGGAACACTCCCTTCATAATGTCAGGTAAATGCTGCAGTGAAGTATCGGTCTGGTCTATATCGGTGGTATCTATCACCCTTTTATTTCTCCTAATAAGTACGCTATGTTTATCTAGTCGGTGATCCTTGTGATAATTAGAAGGGGCAATGTAGACTGGAGGGTACAGGAAGGACAGGTAGCAACGACCAGTCCAGTCTCGGGGAAGCCAAGTATAGGCACTTTCTCCACAGACAAAATATACATTAGGAGGGGTTAACAACGGGGGGCTGCTAAAGGTACGCAACCGATAAGTGTAATTACATCGGCTTTCTCCTACTGGGATGTACCCTGCTCCTTGACCACAAAACATAGAGGTACTGTTTAATACTGGCACTGGAATAGCCCTATCTTCAGTAACATTACGGTCCTGAAAGCGTCGATAATATTGGGTGAAATTAAATTCAACAAAGTCCAAAATTTCATTTTTCAACCAAGTGGTATTTTCATGCGTTATATACATATTCATACAGGCATTCGGATCTAAGGTACCTACTCCATTATTCCCATCGGGGTTGAATCCTTGATGAAACTCAATATATGCTAAAATCATTTCATAATCTCTCTGTAGAAAGCAATTTGAACCAAGCCTCGCAACTTCCCAGATAGGACAAAGGTAGGGATTTGAATAAGTCGTGCTTGTGCATAACAGATGGTAAAAGACCACAAACCCAACAATTTTTAGTATTGGTGGCACCGTGTGCTTTGTGAAGCATTTCAATGAATGCATTCTTCACATAAGTCTGACAATGCCTTTCCTTATGAGGGGCCAAAGTATGAAACACATGTTCCAGAGGTGGGGTAGTTGTTCCTAAAACAGTATGTATAGGGTGGCAAAATTCCAAATATATGAATACTCCCAATAATATGATTAGCAATATTGCTATAGTAGCTATAAATGCAATTTTAACACGATTGGTCCAACTAGAAAAAACAGGCATATATGTAGGAAAATAGCGTGGTACAAAAGGACGTTCCTCTTCAGGAACAAAGCGAGCAAAGGGATACATACTAACTAAAAGTCCAACAATAAACTAGGGCAGTGCAGTCCAACCTGCCAGAGGGTGCTTCTTTCCTGAGTCCGTTTAGAGCCTCACAGGCAGGCTCCTATCGTTCATCACAGATAATACCAAAACAAACTTCTCACGTTGGAGTTATGTTCTCACACAACCCTTGAAGAAAACACAACCTGGGCCCCTTTTAACATGTAATTCAGTCTTTCTTTCTGAACAGAGCAAACAAATGTCCATGGCTCTCAGCGCGTTCAGTCCAGTGTCTCGCTCAGTACACCAGAAGCGTATCTAACAGACGTTCATAGCACAAGTCTGTACCCTATCACTCAAGTCTCACCCTATCTCCTACCATGTTCACCTGGTGTACCGTGTTGTTTTCTGGGCCGTAGGTTGTATCGAGTATGGCCAGGCACTTCTTGATCAGAAAACAAAACAGAGGATGACGAATCCGATGAAACAGGGGTACTGCGAGCCTCTGGGTTAGCTGCAAGAACAACAGAATCTGGGGCGGTCAATTGTGCTGATGACAGAGCCCCTTCCGAGCCCGGTGCACCTTCTCCTTGCCCTTCTCGAATTACCTGGGCGTCAGAAAAAGGGATGAATCAAGGAACTCGCTCACTTTCCTGAATCAGAACCCAGTCCTGGATTCGCTGATCATTTGGAAGCGGGAGGGGTAGTTTTTTCAGATGTGACACATGGATCCAGTGTCGCTTGCCATTCACTTTTACCGCCGTCCGCGTGGCCAACAAGACTTGAAACGGTTCAGACCAATGAGGATACAAACTGGCTTTTCGCTGATAGTTACGGACAAGAACCCACTGTCCTGGTTCCAAGCGATGTCCAGGACCCTCCTGCAGGGGCTGCAAAACTGCTGAGACCTGTTGACGAATGGAATGAAGATCTTTAGTCAAAGCATACAAATAGTCTGTCAGCATAGGATACTCTATATCACGAAAGGTTTTGGGTCTCGGGACGCCCCAAACATTAGCAGGGTGCCCAAAAATGACCTCATACGGAGACAAACCAGAACGAGAATGTGGGGTAACTGGTATTGACATTAAGGCCAGCAGCAGAGCATCTGGCCACCTCAATCCAGTACTTTCTTGAATTTTTGCTAATTTAAGCTTTAATATCCCATTATACTTCTCGACCAACCCAGCAGACTGGGGGTGTCGAGCCGCATGGAATTTCTGTTTAATCTGTAATCCATTACATATATGTGTGATAAGTTCTGCATTAAAATGTCTTCCGTTATCACTCCAGTTCACACGAGGCAACCCGTAGCGAGGGAAATACTCCTTTACCAATGCTTTTGCCGTTGCCAAAGCAGTGTTTTCTTTTGTCGGGGAGGCTTCCACCCATTTACTGAAAGCGCATACCACGACCAGGACATACTTCAATTTGTTAACGCGCTCCAGCTGGATATAATCCATTTGAAGCACCTCAAAAGGCAAAGATGGTGGTGCAAAGTTTCCACCCCAATATGAGCGGAACCATGTGCCATTGTCACCACCGCATTCACTAATGCATTAGGCAACAGCCACCGCTGCTTTTCTGTCAGACCAATCCAACAGCCCTCTGCATCTAATCTCCCAATTCGCTCTTTCCAGTGAGCCAGTTCAATAGGGGTAGCTTCTTTCTATATTTCTCGGACACTCTCCATGGTATTATCAAACATCTCTGTTTCAGCCACCCACCTGGCAGAGCTAGTCACAAACATTGAGGTCAATTTGGATTTCGCAGTTTCCTTAGCTACTTGATCGGCGAAGGCATTACCCTCCCCAACTGCATCAACCACTGCCTTGATTGCACTACATTTAACAACAGCCACTATTTCTGGTAACGTCAATGCTGTCAGTAATCGCAAAATCAAGGGGCCATGCTGTATTCGCTGACCATGAGAAGTAAGAAAACCTCTTTCTGCCCAAAGTCTACCAAAACTATGAGCCACGCCAAAGGCGTATTGGCTGTCAGTGTAAATATTTACTCTCAATCCTTCGCTTAACTCACAGGCCCGAAACAAGGCCACTAATTCAGCCACCTGTGCTGACTGATAGGGTACTCGAGAAGTCTCAACTATAGTGCAAAGAGTAGTTATCGCATATACAGCAGTTGTCGTGCCACCTGGTAACTTGAAACAAGAGCCATCGACGTACAGCTCCCCTTGAGGGTCAGATAGAGGAGTGTCAGTCAGGTCTACCCGTCCCTTCGTTTCTTCCTCAGTCCGAAATATACAATCATGAACATCATTGTTCTTTTAATTCGAAGGGAGGGGTAGTAACGTAGCAGGATTCAGAGTGGCACATCGTTTAATCGTAATGTGTGGGGCAAACAAAGTCAATTTGTATCCGGTAAGACGCACACTCGTAAGGTGCTGGGTCTTTGTTTTGTTCAATAATGTATCCACAGCGTGCGGTACCATCACTGTGAGGTCAGTGTTCAGAACGAGCCCTTCCGACTGTCGAATAGCCACAGCAACCGCAGCAGTAGCTCTTAAACTGCTAGGGAGTGCTTTGACGTCGTTATCCAAGACCGCCGAGAAATAGGCACAAGGTCTCTGCTTACCACCAAATCCTTGTGTTAACACAGAAAGCGAGCAACCGTCCACTTCATGTACGTAAAGCACAAAAGGTTTTCGGTAATCAGGAGTACCAAGAACAGGTGCAGAACAAAGCGCAGATTTCAGAGAGTCAAAAGCGTCTTGACAATCATCAGTCCAGGGTAAAGGTTCATGCACATCTTTAGTGGTTACATACAGAAGAGGTTTAGTAAGAAGGGAAAAATTAGGAATCCATTGGCAACAGTAAGACGTTATGCCAAGAAATGCACGAACATCACGCTGAGTACGAGGTGCAGTCATCTTAAAAATGGTAGTCACACGCTCAGGGGTTAGTCTCCTCCCTCCTTTGACAGTAGATGACTGAGATAGGTAACCTCCTGTCGACAAAATTAAAATTTAGAAAGGGATACTTTATTGCCATTAGCAGCCAAATGAGACAATAATTGTACAGTGGCCTTCTTACAACCTTCCTCGGTATCAGAGGCCACTAACAAATCATCTACGTATTAAAAAAGCACATTACCAGGTGGCAGAACCAAATCATCCAACAATGTTTTCAAAGCTAGACTATAAATACAAGGACTCTCTGTGTACCCCTGGGGAGTGCGACAGAACCGGAGGCTGCGACCAGACAATGAGAAGCCAAAAATATGGCGGCTATCAGGATGAATCGGAATGCTAAAGAAAGCATTTTTTAAATCAATCACAGAGAAATATTTAGCAGTAGGAGGAATCATAGTGAGGATAGTAGTGATGTCTGAAACCACAGGGTATTGGGGCACCACTATTTATTAATTTCACGCAAATCAATCACAAAACGATAGGTATCAGCATAGTCAGGATCGCTTCCAACAGGGGCTCTTTTTAAGATAGACAAAATAGGGCTGTTGCACACATTAGCAGCTGTCTCTTCCAGCGCACCCCTTTTTACCAAATCTTGTATGATGGAGAGCAAAGCCTTCTCGCCTGCCGGAGAAATTTTGTACTAAGGTATACGAGGAAGCCAAGCATTTTTCTTCAAAGTAATAGAAACGGGTGGAATCTTTAATAATCCTAAATCTGTGTCACCAGTGGCCCACAATGTTGCTGGAATAACAGCAAACTTAGGAGGGAGGGGTTCATTTTTAGTAAAACACTGCAAAGTATGCTTCCCAAGGGACTTAATAGTCAAATAAACACCATCAGGTGAACAATGAATCTTAGCATGTAATTTCTGCAACAAATCCAAGCCCAACAAATTTTCGCCACAATGGGAAGTCAAAAGAAACAGGGAGTCTATCGTAACAGGACCAACTGTAAAAGGAATAGGTTTGGAGATGGGGCTCGCCACCGGAATTCCCGAGAATTCTATCGAAACATTATTGTGCCCGGACAGAGCTTTTTAAAATTCTTTTCTTGTCCAACTTGCGTCGCTTCTTCTCGTCGCATATCACTGCGATCCACACTTCCCCGACCTCTTCCTCTATTTCTCATAGCCCCGTTCTGGGCCAGCAACAACGGACACTGAGATCGCCAATGTCCTTCCTCCTTACAATAAACACACTGATTTATTCCCAAAACAACAGCTGGCCCTCTACCTCGCCCAGTTCCCGCCCCCCTCGGGACAAACCCTCTACCCCCTCTCTCTCTGCTTCGTCCTTGAGCAACTTGTTGGATCAACACCCGTGTTTTAAGATCCTTTGTTTTCTTTTCCGTCTTATCCTTACTCTCATTTTCTCTATGTTCGTAATATTGGGCCATACTCAATATTACCGAGGGCGTAGAAGTGGTCCAGGTACTTTCAGCGGCTTGTAGCCGTGCAGAGACTTCTGGTTACAAATTGGTCACAAAACGATTAACAAATCATCGTATACCGCCTTCCAACGATAAATCCTGTCCACTAAAATGAATGAATACGCCCTCAAATCCAGTGAAAAAATCAGAAACACTTTCATCTTTCTTCTGTTTACATGCAGTCAATTTGTCCCAATCCACCTTACGAGGCGGAATTAAGGAATGCATGTAAGTGATAATACGGCCAGGTAATGCCAATAATTCAGGATTCTGCTTATTTCCAGGCTTACGATCCTTGTCCCAATCTTTTATCTGGTCCCATGTTCTGCCTAATTCTTGAGCATGGTCCTGATCATGCACCTGACGCCATACGTCAATGGGAACTAACAATGCAAAAAATAGCTCTATGTCAGCTAAGGTCATGACGGCCGAAGAGGCCGCTTCTGTGAGTTCTTTATAATAAGCCGTGGGATTCTTACGGGGGTCAGGTAATTGTGATTTTAGCGAGAGGACTTCACTCCTCTTCCAAGGGGTGTAAACCCATTGCTCCTGCACTCGGGCCTCTACACGAGGTCTAGTCACCACGCCCTGGTCATTCTTTAGTTCTGGTATTTCAGGATGAAAGATAGGATGAGCTTCTCACATAGGGTGCTGAGTTTCCCACGAGGGACACTTTTGATGCATCCGTTCTCGATAAGTTAATAAAACCTTCACATTTCTATACACTTCATCTGGGCTAAGTTCAGACTTATGAGCCCGGTCCCGGATGTCATACATCACTTAGGGGGCCATCCCTCCTGGAAAACACTGTTCCCAGAGAGTAATAATACATGCAGCCATGTGTTTCAAGGCATGTTGCTGCATAACAGGTTCATAGTCTCGAAGCGTGTTCCATATACCAGTTAAAGTGTAAATAGGGTGTTGCATCCTCTGAGACGACTGATTCTCAATCATCTGTTTCTCATTTTGTCCTACAGCCGAACGAGTAAACAACTTCTGTGCGCCGAAATCCCCCGGAGCACGAAATGGAGTCGAAACAGCTGGAGATGGGGTCGTGCTCGCAGAAAGGGAAGCCCACGCAGGGGTGGGGGGAGACAAAACAGCTGTGGACATAACGGAAGACATCATGGTAACAGGCCATAAAGTAGCCGTCTCAGACACTGAGGGAGACAACACAGAGGACGTTCCCGGAGAGGCAAGGGAAGAGGAAACGACAGGGGCGGAGGCTGAAGGGGCCTGTATTAGAGTCGGGGGAACAACAGGATATATACGCTGCGGAGCATAAGGTGGAGGTGGGCGAGTATCCAATAAATCCTCTATCTTATCCTCCGCTTCTGTCCTAGCCACATAGGTCTTATCCACTATCAATCTAAATTGTCTGTTTGCACAATCAATCCTGTGTTCAGTTTGTGCTTTATCATAAGCTATAGCTTTCTGCGTAATCGTCTGATTTCCTTTCATCCTACATACCTTCTCCTCCCACATACGTCTACGCTTTGCTTCCTTCTGCCACAGTTTCAGGGAGTTAAACATGGACTGTCGACTTCGTTTAGAAAATAATCGATCCTGCAGAAAATGTATCTTTTTCTCATCAAAGGACCTGGTTAAGGGCCATTGTAATTCCACATTATCTTTAGTATATTTATGCCATAATGTATTAAACGAAAAAGATGTAATACCATGTTTTACATACATATCATAACTTGGGCTGCCCTCAGGCGGGGCAGGTTGACTTTCAGCCAAACGCATATCATTAGGGCGGCAACAACATCCAAAACAACTCAATTTGCTAAAATACGGCATGGTTATTGTCGTCACGCATTCCTCATTCGATCATAAAAATAAACTTCCAAACATGGCCATGTTCAAACATTTGCAAAACATACCACCTCACGCTCATTCAAACATACACAAGACAAAATATATATACATACAAAGATATTCAAATTGACGTCTTTTCAAACAAAGAACAGAGCCCGTCGACTCCTGTTCATGGAGAATCAATCAAATTCAGATTCCAAGACCGGCAGATACCAAAAGCAAGCAGTCCAAAGACTACCAAGAGACCGTCAGACAGGTATAACCACAGACCGACCTAAAGACCATCCCGCAGCCTTCCTGGTTCACTCTTGGGACTATTCTGACTAAGCCCGCTTCATTAACGCCGCTTCAGATGTGTTCCCAAGGCTACCCAGGTAGAGCCACAGGCTTTCCGAGAGCACTCCGGCCGGGCGCGTACCACACGTGCCACACCGGGCATCCGATCGGTGTCTCTATTATTCACAAAAGGTCCGTGGAGCATCTACACATGCAGCCACCACAATGCTGCCCCGTCAGACCCCCAAGATTCTCCCTGGTACACTGACCACCAAATACTTACACAGTTAACTGCTTCAAAAGCACTGCTCAACAGTGCATGCCAAAATCATCAAAACAATTCCACTCACCTGGTGCACACAGGTACAATTGCGTGTTCTCCACTGCCTACTCCTGGAGACCAACACGGTCAGCTCCTGGGTTACGCCCGTAGGACTCCGGTGAAGGGTCACTAGCAGCTGGGGATACTCTGATCGTGAGGGCGGTGTAAGTTTATACCAAAGATGGCTAAATTTCAAAGGATCCTTTTTCCGTCCACCCGCTCGACCAGAATTACCCCTTGTCCTTACTACCCGTTTACGGGGAGGACGACCCAGTCACGGAGTCCCGGCGGAGTCGCCAACTGATGTACCATCAAAATAAACTATAGGACTATACCTACCAATAGTCCCAATACCATTACCAAATAATCAATCAGTTGGCAGTGAAGAAGGTTCAATCGTTTATTAAACAGAAACTACTTTATAGAGGAGCCTCTCCGAACCTCACACTTCAGGTGCGCCGAGAAGACTGTTGGCTCGTATTCAAACATGAGGTTATATACTTTTCGGGTTCAACACATGCAATCACTGTAAAAGAAAAATACCAGTTGGCCCTCGAACTCCATGGAAGGACCATATATGGCACACATCAGACCAGTACAAAGGCTTAACTATCTATTACTGATGAGGTCAGGAGGGGTGACTCCCTTTCGTCGTGGTGCTTGGGAGTGTTGATACGGCGCCTCCAGGAATGCGCTTATCGCCCCCAAAGCCAGATGCGACCGTGAGTCTTAGAACAGTCGAGTAAAACAGCCTACCTTCAGCTGCTACCAGTAACTCAGATGAACTGGGGCCTGAAAGCTGCACGTGATAAACACGTGATCACGGCCCGCATATGTTCAGAAGATGGCGTCTGTATGGTTCTCGGCCTACTCTTTTAGAAATAGATATACAGGAAGGAAATAAACAAGTTTCCTCCAAGCAAAAGCATATATACCAAACAGGGAGTATACATATAGATGCATCATGCTAACATAATATAGGTCCGATACTCCTTATATACGGGTAATCTACTTTTTATCCCTCAACACGGCGCCCCCTGCTTTGCACAGGTTTGACGCCATCCCCCCTACCAGGACCTTGGTACCCACAGGGATATGCTTAACTTGTCCCGGTGTACCGTCCAGATCCCAGGAAACGTTCAGCTGCACCTGCACGTTGTCTGCTGTCCATTCCCAGCAGCAACATGCATGCAGCGAGTGTGCCTTCTTTCTCCTCCATCCGGGCCTGAGTAAAGGGGCCATCCGGACTCCTTTTGTTGGTTCATGCTGACTGGGGTCCGCCTTAAACCTTACATTTGAATGTAGGTGCCACAGATGGGTATATATGCAGACAGCTTGCCATCTCTACACAGCTACTTAAGTGAGGCATGCTTTCGCCTTTGGTCTGTTCCTATATGTCAATGCAGACACTGTAAGACTGTCAGATGGGTTAATCTGTCCCAGTATTTGCACAAATCATGTCAGTCACACTATTTTACTGTTTTCATAGCGCTACGTCGTGGCGTTGTGAGCTCATTAGCATTTTGTCTTACTTGGTCAGTCCCCCCACTTTCTGTTTTAGGACATGTGCCCTGCAAGTCCCGTAGTACATGTCTGTCACATGAGAGGTGTCCACAGAGCTTGTTCACTGCGCGGTCCAGGAGTATTGTCTGAACATTCTGTCCGTGCTCTTAGGACCCTGTCCCTTGTCATTTTGGTCAGTTCAGTCCATGGCACCCTTAATCAACGAGGTCTCACAGCTGCTGGAGGACTCCGATACCCTTTGATTGGCATGTGAATTTGGGCCAGATGCCCCACACTTGGGGTCATCCATCCAATAATGAGTGCGACTCAGCGAATGTGGTGGGAAGTCACCATGTATAGTCTGGTTAATGGATTCTGCTGACAAAGCCCATAGACATGGGGCATCCCATACAACTCCTTCCTGCAAGGGGTAGGGGAATATGCTCATGGTTCGACGTCCGGAGGGGTTGTTGATGCGACATCTTGCTTCATGTTAAATGGATATGTCACTGTGGTGACTGGTTAAGCACTCATGCTTTTTCAACCTGTTGTGGCACGTATTTTGCATGCTTTGACACTGTAGTAAAAACTACACATTTGGAAACGTTTCTTGTCATCAACTTTTCTGCTTGTGTACATGCGATTGGATGCCTCTGAGTGAGTAGGGGAGCAAGTGAGGCAATATGGCAATGCTGTCCTGTGTGTTGTGCTGCTTTGGGGTGCTCAGTCCCTGCATGCATGTGTGCTCTAATCCGGCGCATAGTCCGGTATGTGGATGAAATCTCAGGGACATTTGTCAAAGTCTGTGAGACAATTGCGAGGCACACAGACACATTCATAGTCGCTCATTGTTGCATTACACTCAACAGACGTAGTTGACGATGAGCTGTAGACGCTGCTCAAGGCCATCTTCCTCACCATTGTCATCATCACTGGGCCTGTGTGGGTTGGGTGCAGGGGTGATGTTGCTGGTCCACCAGATGTTTCAGTCATGTGCCGAACCCAGATACTCTGCACACACGTGTGTGATGATCTGCTCCGCCTGTCATACCACTTGCACGTTGATGGGGTGGTAGTGTTTGCGGTTCCTATTATGGGTTCACTTGCCTGTGGTGGTACGAGGCAGATGTGTGTGCCATCAATGGCTGCCATCAACATTTTGAATGCCTCCCAGGCAGGGCCGGCTCAAGGAATCTTCATTTGCATGGCCCAACGATGCATTCGGGTGGGCCACTGTGTGCCCGAGTTGTCACTTCTGTCTCTCGCCAGGCCTGCTTCAGGGCCCTCCTTTGTATCTCCTCAGTTTTACATGGGCCAAGGAGACCCATTGTTTCCTTCCAGATTCTGTTGCTAGATGTTGTCACTCTCAAGACGTGTGTTTTTTCCTTTGAAGGTCCTCCTGATGGGAGGATGAGGTTTCCTGAGGTGGGATTTTCAGGCAGGTGACACTTCTCATGCTCTCACTCAGGCCCTCCTCCTCGGATTCCCTCTCTGCAACACTCGTCCAGAGCCCCTCATCTCTCCATGGCCGCACGCTCATGTGCATTTCATTTGTTGCATGGCGCTACTGATGTGTGTAGGGTGTGACAGTGCTTTAATCACGCACACATTGTACAGAGACAATCAATCATGCAAGTATGTGAGTACTTCAGTCAACAGGGAATGTCACGTGAGCCAGTGAGGATTGCAAGGTGTGGTAATAACATGTCATTCATGCTGGTGGGCAGGATTTTTGAGGGCGTTTGGTCGGGAGACGCACTGACTCAGGACGTGTGTGAGGACATTTACAGGCAGTGGCAGTTAGGCAGACTGCATGCCACACTAGTGCGTGTGTTGGGTGTGCTAGGGATTACACGTATGTCGGATTTGCAGACAATGGTCACCTCTGATTGTCTGCCTACGCCACAGACCCTTCACAATTCGACCCCTGGCCAAGATGTCAAGGAATATTCAAGCGGGTTCACAGGCTCGATGTTTCATTACACAACATTGGTACAGTGCGGGAGACCTTTGTCCTTTTTGACTCTTTTCCTCATTAGAGTCCATCTGGCCACGAGGCATGGCTATGTATGCAATTCCACTCTCCTTTCCTTGGACATTCCATGGGTGTGTAGACTTGGCTCATGGGTCACACTCTCTCATCCCTTCACAGTGAAGTGAACAGCTGTTCACTGTTCTAGTTGTTCTGATGTGGCATCCAATCCCAGAGGGCTGGCTTACCCACCACCACCACAAGGCCACCCAGCACCGGCGTCACTGGACATGTGACTCTGCCAACAAACGGGTCCGGACGCACGGGCCCTGGGCCAGTTCGCCTATACATGTCCGGTGTCTGTGTGGTTACTTTGAATGCATGGGGGCTTCGTGCCACACAACATTACACATGGGGTGCACCAATCATTTTTGGCAAATGATTTGTGATGTGTGATGTCATAGTCAGGGTGCCAATGAAAATGCTGTATGTGTTCGCATACGCGGTGGCTGGCATTCACGCAGATGGCATGCATTGGCCCCACTTGAAGATTGCAGAGTTATAGTCGCAGTTTCCAGGCCGCCAGGGTGTGGCACACACAATGCGGATAAGCCATCAAGCAATGGGTGTCATCGGTGTCCATGTTTAGATGTTGCGGTGTGTGCGCTCAGCAACTTCGGGGCTCGTCATTGGCTTCAATTGCCTTCGGGGGCACCGAGGGTCACTAATGAGCATTGGGTGGGCCTCGCACTTTACATTTGGCATGTTGCTACGTTCATCGCGGTGTCGCCACGCTTGCTGGGAGTTGTAGTTGTTCAGGGGTTGCATACGTGGAGAGATCGGATACGTACCTCTACTGTTGGGCGCGGCGGCATCTTGTCTGCCAGAGGTGCATCAGGTGGTGCAGCGGAAAGGCATGTGGCGCTGGATCCATGGCGGGTCCAGGTGTTTAGATGGGTACAGTATAAGCTCTTCCTCTCCGATGTTGTATTTCTGCCATCCGCAATATGGTGGCGGCGGTAGGAAGGGCTGTCTGCAACATCGTGATTTGCTTGGCGGACGGAACGTGTTTGCGCACCCATGGCCTGCTTTATTGGCTCCGTCCGCCAGCCTTGCATACGCAAAAACATGCGAAGCCTGTCAGACGGCGGTGGATGGAAAATCGCCTCCATGGTTCCATTATGATTTGTTGGTTGCAATGACCACACCTGTGACAGAAATCATGCCGGTTTTCTGCCACCGCCACAGGCACGGATGGCCTTCCATCCATTATTGTAATGGGCCCCTAAGTCAGGAATTAGCAGACAGAAACAGAACAGCAAACCAACGTCAGCGACGATCTCCCAACAGACAGAACTGCAACCACCAAGCGCCTAGAACAACAGCCTAAACCCCTCCAACTAGGCACCTTAATTATACCCTAAAAACCCAAATGTCCAACCCACATTTGAATCTAATGAAGAGTTATTCTACACTTGACTGGTTAAGGAAGGGGGTGTACTGTCACACCACTCTCGGCATGAACAACTCACTAAATGTCCCATTGTCTTATTTATTAAACACGTCAACTTTCACCCCAGGAAATATAATTCAAACCGCTATCAAAATGTTTTTTTCCTTCTTTGCCGGTTATGTAGCAAACTTCATAACATTTATGCTGCTTGTGCCTTTTCCAGAGGAAGCATCTCCTTCGCTTGATGAATCAAATCATTTTTCATGCAAAGTACTTGGCAGGCACTCAGGATTCTCGAAGGACAAATCTTTGTCCACCTTCCTCTTCGCTTTCAAGCTTCTAATTTCTCGGTCATTTTGCTTTTATTCCATTAACCCTAAATCCCATGCAGAGTAGAAAATCATGCTTCTATGAAAAACAAACACAGGCATCATTATTCACTTATAATGCTTTTTCATTACGCACCAACCCAATTCTGCATCTATCCATGAGCAACCCATGTTAAGTATTTTTTTCCCTGGCAAATGTTTTTTTTTTACGTAGTTTTATATAGTGCAAACTTAACCCGAAGGTATTGGCTGTCAGAGCACTTTACATAGCACCAGTTGCGTTACATGAGGACACATTCATTTTTGTTGTGCACGTGTCGAGACTCGAACCTGGTTACCCAGATTTGATGTTGACCGTCCTAACCGTTAGGCCAACTCCTCTCCCCAAACATTAATAATCATGCATTAAAGCAGCATTAGTCTTTTATTTTCGTTTAGTCAGAAGCATTTTCAGCCTACTTCAGTACTTTAGTACATGCTTGCGCTATAGCGTTTCCCCTCACGTTAGTTGGTTTTACCACATAATTTTCACTGCACACCGTTAGTAAATGTTACTGAGGGTTCAATCCGAGCAGGTTTTATTTCACAAAAACCCTGCTCCATTAGTCCTCGCGGGATGGACTCAGAGAGCGATTTGTTTCCAAGGGAACGCTTAATGCGCACTTTCTTTGGAAAGACACAAATCGGTTCTCCAATGAATTGATCTCCATTTAGCTGAGCTGGGTTCTGCAGGACCTCGGGCCTTGGCAGATGGACAGCTGTTTGGAGACCGCTTTGTGAAGGACATCACAAAATTTGTCAATACATTCACATCATTAGTCAAATCTGAGTCATCTCTTAAGAAGGTCTTCCATCTCCTCTCTGATAGGGCCGGTCGTAGCAGAGGACGCTCCATTGGCCGCTTAAATCAGCAACGTCCTCACCGTTGTTACAACCCCAGATGCAGGGGAAATGCTCAGGACCCAGCCGAAGCCAAATTCTATCCGACCAGATCTCAAGGCTTCAGGGACCGCTTCAACAGAGGCGTCAACAGAGGATTCTGCAACAACAATGGCCAATCCTGAGGTACTGATTCAACCTTTTCTCATTTCAATTCCCTTGGGGTGCAGGTTGATGCGCTTCATACACAATTGGTCAAAGATCACTTCGGAAACTTGGGTTCTTGATACAGTTCAAGGGTATCAGATAGAATTGACCTCCCATCCAACTCAGTTCCCCCCTCCTCTCCATTTTTCCCAACAAGAAGAACTTTTTATAGACTCAGAGCTGAGAGATCTTTTGGCAAAGCAGGCCATTGCTGTGGTAGATTTCGAACACAGGGGTTTCTGCAGCAATGTCTTTTTGGTTCAAAAGAAAGAAGGCAGTCAGACATTAGTTCTACATCTCAGAGCTTCAACCTATTTGTGACCTATCGTCACTTCAAGATGGAAGGCATCCATCTATTGAGGGATCTTTTGTTGGAAAAGGATTGGATGGTTCGACTAGATCCAAAAGATGCTTACTTGACAGTCCCGATCTATCATTTCCATCAATGTTTTCTCCAGCTTCAATGGAAGGGCCAGTGGTTTCGTTATTGATCCCTACCTTTTGGCTTCTCCTCCGCCCCTTGGGTTTTCACCACACTCCTGAAACCCGTGGGAACGAGATTAAGAGAAATGGGAGTTTGCATGATTGTCTATTTGGACGACATGCTTCTATTAGCACAGAATCATGCATTGCTTACGTCACATCTACAATGGACAGTGTCTCTATTACAAAACCTAGGATTTGTGATAAATCTAAAAAAATCTATGACGAGTCTCTCCCAACAGATAGAATTCCTGGGGTTCCAGATCGATTCATTCTCAGCTCAGTTACTCCTTTCACAAACCAAGATCAAATCTATCAAGAGAGAAATCAAATGGACATTGTCGAGATAGATGGTTTCTTTGAGGTCCCTAGCGAGGATTGTTGGCCTCTTCCATCCAAGTGATCTTCCCAGGCCCGCTTCACTACAGAGTGTTGCAACGCCTAATAATGTATTATCTCCAACAGAACTTCAGCTATGATCACTCCGTTGCGCTGACTCTGGAAGCACAAGAGGAGCTTCGTTGGCGGCTCAAGCATATGGAAGCCTGGAATAGCAAGGCCATTTTCCGAGTTTCTCCCGACGTTATCATCGAATCAGATGCCAGCCGCTGGGGCTGGGGAGTTAGATGCAGAGAATTCGCTGCGGGCGGTCGCTGGTCAGCAGGCGAACTGAACATGCACATCAACTGTCTAGAGTTGTTGGCGGGCTCTTTCGCCATGAAATCGATTTCACCATTGAAAAACAATTGTTGCATCCTCCTCCAGATGGACAATGTGTCAGCGGTTCGCTACATAAATTGCCTCGGAGGGACGAGGCCTCGGCTCCTAGCCAACATAGCTCAAGAGTTCTGACATTTCTGCCTAGCTCAGAAGATCACGGTCTTAACAAAATACATCCCAGCAAAGACAACCTAGTAGCAGACTAGATTTCCAGGTTCCTGAGAGACTTCAGCAAGTGGAAGCTCCATCCTTCAGTATTTCAAGAGATCATGGATTTTCGAGGTCCTTACCTCATGGATCTTTCCGCCTCGTGTCTGAATGCCCAACTTCCCATATTCTACAGTTGGAGACCGGATCCAATGGCAATGGGAGCGGATGCTTATCTCCATCCTTCGGGAACGCAGATGAATGACACCTTTCCGTCCTTTGCGATGATCCCCAGAGTAGCAGCCCATGTTCGATGTCAGTCAGCGTCATTGATCTTGGTCACTCCTCTGTGGAAGACACAATAGTGGTTTCCAATGCTCTTGGAGTTGTCAGCAACTCTACCTTTTTGGCTTTCTGTATTTCTGCAGTTACTACTGGACCCAGTCGGGTCACCACATCCGTTAATTCTTCAAGGCCAGCTGGTTCTCATGGTGTTGACGATCTCAGGAGACATGACCAGATTGAAGGCCTTTTCATAGGCAGCTGCCGGATTTATACAACAGGATTGGGCTCCTTCCACCTGTAAACGATATTCTGCTGCATGGAAACGTTGGTGGATCCCCTGGGATCCGATTCAAAAGATGTATTGAATTTCCATTCAGAATGTGCAGAGTGTTAGCTTTGCTACAGGTTGGTAAACAATTTTAGATCTGCTCTGTCTGCCGGACATAATCACATAGATGGGAAACCAGTAGGAGTACATCAGGTTGTTTGCAAATTATTGAAAGGCATTAGGGTCGCTTGACCCCTGATACCCAGATACAACGTCTATAGGATGTTTCTATTGTGTTGTCTTTATTAGAATCTTGGCCTGATAACAAAGATTTACCATTAAAACAACTTTCTGCGAAACTGGCTATGCTTTTGTGTCTCATCTCCTGTGTGAGTTTCTGATGTACGTGCTTTTGATCTAGCAGGTAGGTTATTTTCACCTCATGGGGTATCATTCATTATATCCAAGAGAACTAAGACTATGTCATTTTCCATTGATTATCCTGGGTTCCCACATAATGCTAAAGTATGTGTTGTAAAATGTTTCAAAGCGTATGAAGATCGTACTTTGTCTCACAGAACAGACCCTCTTGGGCCTTTGCATCTAGCTATTCAGAAACCCTTCTGTCCTGTTTCAGCAGCAACGCTGGCTCGTTGGGTTCAATGGGTCATGGCGGAAGCTGGTATAGATATTTCTGTATATGGTGCTCACTCTACTAGAGGCCCTATGGTGTCCAAAGCATTTGCTATGGGTTCTAGGTTAGAAGATATCCTTAAGGCAGCTGATTGGTCGTCTGACTCAATGTTTAAAATATTTTATTACAAGCCAAATGTACATGTTGCTTCTGTTGTTGTTGGTCAGCTTTGAACCAGCATAATCTGAGCCTCTGGTCCTGCCATAGAATAGAAAAGTTTCCAGCATATGCAACAAGAATTTTAGATTCTATTAAGGACACAGAGGCGAGAATTATCCCACACAGTGGGACAAGTAAGAAGAGTTTTTAACTGCCAGGATGTCATATGATATCTCTCACATGTTAATTTCCCTCCCTTGAAATGAGAATGTTCTTGGCTTCTATGATACTCAAATTTCTTTGTGATTTTAGAAACGGATTCCAAACAAATCTGAATATGGGCTTTGGTTGGATGGATTCCTCCCCCTCTTGGATAAAGTTGTCTCTTTTGGGACCTGTTGTTGAACGTTGGTCTCCGTTGAGAGCTGGAACTGTATCCTGTTTTGATGCAAGTAAAGAAGACTGCTTGTGCAAAGAAAGAGGCAGTAATGGTGCCTCGTTATTTTGTAGACATTGGACTAATCTCATTGGTGTTTGAAGGAGGCGTGATTCGAAGCCTCATTGGATTTGTAGTGTTTTTGTACATTTCTGTTATTTCATTGGCTGCTGTTTAATGGTGCAGTGAAGATTGATAAGCATAATCCTCTCCTCTGTGTCCTTAATAGAATCTAAAATTCTTGTTGCATAAGCTGGAAACTTTTCTAGTGCTTCCACTTCACTTACCATGATAAGTATCCTGTGCGTCCGTAGAAGTGGAAAAAATGGTAACTAAAAACTTCGCCATTGTTACACTTGCTTAAAAAGCCTTGAGTGACAGCACATTGCATAAAAGAGACCCGGAAGTGAAAAGGAGCACAGGAAGACAGTTAACAATCATAGAATGGGGAACGCTCATCCAAAATAAATATCAGCAACCATCTTAAAGTGTCCAAAAAGGGTGATATTGGTATAGGGAGCTGGCTGCCAACCTGTAATGGCATGAACGAAAAATTAGTTGTAGGCGCTTTTGAAGTAGACCACTGAAGATACAAGTACTTATGGGTCCCCTGGGAAAAGGGGAATCTCACAAATTTTCAAAACCTTGGCTGTACACTCCCCAGACCTGATGGGTCCATTAAGAACACAATGAGAAGAATGGGTGAACCCTCTGGACAAGACAGACTGGCAGGACTTCTCTTTGGGGCCCCATGTATTGGCGATCCTCTCGTGGTTCGGGCTCATCCAGTTCAAATATCTTCACCAAGCATCCCTTACTCCTTACTGCCGCTTGAGGGGCCGAGTGTCTCTGTCGCCTGTGTGCCTTCGTTGACAAGGGTTGAGAGGGGACTTTTTCCACATGTTATACAGCAGTACTGGTCACGTATACTCTCCACGCTTTCCCAAATGGTGGTGGGATCCCCTGTGGAGGTCATCCCTAGAATTGCTCTGTTAGGTATTCTGGGGTACATGGGGGGACCTCATGGGTCAGGGTGCTGGTGGTACTAGGCTATTGCTAGCAAAGAGGGACATATCCAAACATCAGAACTCCTCCAGCGCTCCATCCATTACGGCCTGGAAGTGAGGTATGAACTGAAACTGGAGGGGACTATATACACTGCACGCGGGTGTAGCTGCAAGGACAAGTGGTGGGCTTATAACCAATTGGAGGGGACCAGTGAATTCGGGTAGTGGAGTACGCTGTGCACTTTATACCTGTGAGATTGAACGGGGAGGTGGGTATTTGTATGATATTCTGTTTACAATATGTTTGTTTTGTGACAGCCATAATTCTTGTATTCGAAATCAATTAAAACTTTCTATGGAAAAAAGGCCCCAATGTACAAAAAAATGTGCTTCTGAGTTCAGCTTATGTGAGCAAAAAGTTGCATTTGTTGATTGTATAACCAGAAATGCCATTTACAGCTGCGCTTCCAGGGGTAAGGGTGGGAAAACTGAACGTGAGACAAGTACTGGATAAATAATCATGTAAATGTTCACGGCACACCGACCTGGGGTACTCAACAACCTGCAATTATGAGTGCAACGTTCTGCTACTCATTGAAGGAATGAAGGATGGGGGCATTTTGTCAATATGAATGGATTTCACCCGACTTGGAATTCTACTAATACAACACAATCTAATTGTGAGTAAATCTTCTTACAGGGATTGTCTATGTGCATAACAGGGTGGGGACAGTTACAAGAAACCGTGATAGTGTGTGGATATTCACAAATCTTTTGCAAATAGTGTATCACCGGGGAAATTTTGTGAGATTTCTTCCCTTTAGGGGCAAGTGTAAATCTGTATTCAGGGCAGGAAAAGAAAAGGAACACACCCTAAATGTGTACCTTTTTTTGTAAGGAAAGCGCCACTTCAGGGTTCAAAATATTTGAACAGTGATAATTTATTAGGAGCGTAATTTATGCTGAAACATCTGTATGCCTAAATGCACGTATGAGCACTCCTAGAAGTTTGCGACGGTTTCACATTTTCAGGACTACTTACATAACCAACTCTTGGAGAATTCCAAGAAATCTGGAATTTTGATCCTTATGAATAATTATAAATCAACCAATAGGGGCACGTTTCTGATGTCCCTTTGTGAATGTGCCTCTTCCTGAGTATTCTCAAACATTTCCATGGGCACTCTCATACGGAAGAAAATGTACATATAAATATTTTAAATGGTAGTTGTTAATGTGTTTCCCAAGGAGGGAAAAGGATGTTGTACACCCTTATATTGTATAGGATTTCTTCACTTGGAAAATGTTTTCCAGGTGGAGAAAATAGGGGTATGGGAGATGAATATGTATCAAAATCTGCAATTTGCATTATTTGAAATGTAGATTTCCAATGACCTATGTGAATCATGTGAATTGTAGAAATCTATAAAAACTGTACGAAAATTTCAATTGGTGAATTTCCATGTTTCCAAAATAAAGCGACCCCAGCATAATCTGAGTAAGAAGAAAGCAACGTTCAGTTATCACATCTGTAACAGCCCAAACGTTCAGAGTCAAAACAAAGATGCTCTTTTCACGATTTCCTGTAATGACCAAAACAGGGTGTTTTTGTCGTGCGCGGCCCTACAAAATCTTCACGGTTCAAGTTTTGTTATTTACAGTATTTTTCAGTTGCTAATAAATATGTATGAAATCTGTTGATCCTAAAAGGGACAGACTGCACAGAAAAAACGAAGAGATACAAATGTGCTCAATTATGACATTTTAAATGTGATCATTTTTCATTATTTCCACGGTTTTTCTTTAATAATACTTACTACGATGTGTTAATTATGATGAATTGTCGTGCGACTTTCCAGTTCACCACAAGAGATCAGTCTTGAGCTGTAGTAGACGACATGCCAGCCGGAAAATAGTTTATAACCCAGTAATGCTCGAAGTTCGGCCCGGGGCCGCATGTGGCGCCCTCCTGCACTTTAAATGGGGCACGTGGTCAACAGCAACACGGGGCTGCTGTTTACTCGACTATTTCACTAACATTAAAAATATGTTGAATAAACAGTCAAGCCTTTGTGTAAAAGTTAATTAAAGTTAAAATAAGGAAGACTGTAATTGCCCTGCTCGCTAAACTTTTGGAACGCCTTTATTTATTTATTTTTTTATTATAAAAACGTCTGGCAGGGAAAGTGTAAAAATATAATAATGTCTCTTGAAAATTTGAAAAGTGTTTTTCATTAACACGCAGATCTGTTTCACCTTGGTATATCAGATTACATCAGTGCATTGGAAAGTATTTTTTTTAAAGTGATAGTTTTCAAACATTTATTTAGAAACATTAATTCTTCCCTCTACACTGACAACAATGTCAATATTAAACTCAGAGGCAAGTTAGTTGTCATGTGCACTCTTTGTGTGGCCTTGGTTCCTGTTAGACATGAAAAACATAATAGTTTATTAAATCAAACACAGGAGAAGGCTTTGTACAGTGCACATCCTGAAGTTTTGTATTTCGAGGTCCCCTTATATGTGATAATGAATAAAAAACAGGAGGGACAGTGAAAATAAAACAATTGACTAGGATAATAAAATTTGGTAAAGTGATGAAGCCAGAGTTAATCCTAAATTTTCTGTTTTCACATTGTGCAATTCGGCCATTATATGTATATACTTTGCTTCCCTTACGCCCACCTTACCACCAAACCCAGAAACCCACCCCCCACTACTGACCGCCACCCTCCTAGCATCAGTGCAGCCCTCGGTCACAACTGAGACCAAACCTTTTTCCCCTGGGAAAATGTTTGTGAGTACCCATGTCACAACCTTTGGCTTTCAACTGATTGCTTTAAACGAGCTGTCCTTTCCACTGAGTCGACGTTGAAGAGTGCACTAGATTTTGGATGTAAATATTCTGAGCCTCGTTTACGAGGCCCTAGCGGCACTTTTGCACCACCGGATGCTCCAGTGGCGCAATGCGCTGCAGCTTAATTACAAGGCCATGCAATGCCAGTTTATGTGGCTTATCGCATCCTTGTAAATATGTGCTCCTTCATACAGAACACTGGGTGAAAGGGGCGTTCCATGGGTGTTGCTGTGGGTGTTCACACGTAACACTCATGGCATCTGAAGCATTCCCAGATTTAGGAGGACTCATAAAATCTGAGAATGCGTATGATTCCTACGACTCCCCACGGGAGGCGTAGGAGTGGCGCAACGAGAAGTGCTTTTATTTCTCCTCGGTTTTCCCTCTTTCTATGCATGCCGCATTCTGCAGCATGCCTAGAAAGATGAAAAAGCCATCAATTTTGGTGTCCCTTCCTGCGCAAAAACAATGAGCTCCGCAACGCAGGCACCCTTGCAGCCTGACATAAGGGTGTCTGCATTGGCACACGGCTGCTGTTTGTGTGCCTTCGCAGGGGAGAAGGACAGAAATGTGACGTATCTTGTAGATTCTGCGCATTCCTGCCCCTTTCTTTTGACGCACAGCAGCTCTTCCTGCTGTTGTGCAGTGAGTCAAAAGTTTGTAAATGAGGGCCTCTATGTTTTTTATCCTTTGTGATCTACTGTTTAGACTTATGAAAAAAGCTTCAATTTAAGGTTTTATGTTTTTCAGATATAGGGCAATGCAGTCTGTAAGGTAATTGGGCGTAGAAGAAAGCAGGTGGTAAATACTGCAGGGAGAGAAATCTCAATTGTCCAGTGATAGTTGATGGTATGTTAGTAGAATGTGCAGGTTGACTCCTGGATTCTTCAATGATTGCCTTTTAAGAAAACATGCAATGTAAACACTGAAAGTGGTCTCTCTATGTCTTATGTCATGCTTGATGAGGAGTCACGTGTTGCAATCAATAATGCAAAGGCATCAAACGAGTGTCAGAGCAGTCTGTTTGGTGTTGAACGGTGGTATCAACGGACAGTCGCATAGCCTGGGGGTCAAGAGCCCTAGCGCAAGCAATTAAACTATGTTTCTGAATAGGACACGTTACAATGCAAACATTTGAAACGCATGCCTTTACAACGCGGTTTTTACATCGCAACATCCATTACAACGCATGATTTTACAATGCATGCCATCACAACGCATTTTTAGAAACTACACTTACAACGCATTCCATTACAACGCATAATACTTTTTTGCAACAGTAGTGTAAGTGTTGGATAGTGTAGGGGTAAAAATTACTATTTCCACTCCAGTGAGTGCAACAGTAGGGTAAGTGTTTGGATAGTGTAGGGGTAACAAAATACTATTCCCACTCCACTGAGTGCAACAGTAGGGTAAGTGTTGGGTAGTGTAGGGGTAAAAATTACTTTTTCCCATTACTTACTTTATAATGCGTTGTAATGGCAAGCATTGTAGTGGCATGCATTGTAATGGCATGTGTTGTAGTGACATGCGTTGTAATGGCTGAGTTGTAATGGCATGCGATGTAAACGATGTTGCGTTGTAATGGCTGCATTGTAAAGGTAGTGCGTTGTAATGACTGCGTTGTAATGGTTGTTTCCCTAGGTTTCCCAGCCTGTATCAAAATGCTACTGCAGATGAGGTGCAGCATGTCCATCACAACCCTGGACCCTGGTGTCACTACACCTGCCACGCTAATGTAATTTACTGATCTCCAAGTCCCTCATTTCACTCGCCTTCCCTTCTCGCTGTCCTATCAACACCTTGCTCTCTTCTCATCACTTTCATCTATATAAAAAAAATGAATGTTCTCTATTCTTTATCCTCTTGCTCAGTCTTCCTGTTCCCCTCTTCTGTCTCTCGCACATTCTCATCTTCTTCTTCCCTTCTATCCTTTTTTCTGGTTCCGTTCTCTTCCTTTTCCCTTGCCCACTTTGTTTATTCGTATCTCCTTTCTCGCTCGTCAGTTTCCTCTCCCAGTCTGTCCCTTTTTCCTATCCTCCACCCCGATCTTTAACTCTCTCCTCTTTCATTCCTTTCCTCTCTCTTCTTTATAGTTCCCTTATCTTCTTCTCCCTTTGTACTCCTTCCACTGAAAAGTAAATACAGCTGCGCCCCTGGGAGCACTGTTTCTACAAGTAGAAAATCAGAAAAGACAGCCTCTGAAATAACTTCAACTGGTGCAGGGCAGAGTGCTCACCGCGAAACTCTGGGCCCAGGTGCACTGCACCTGCTGCACCATTGTTAGCACACCCTAGTCACCTGCGTCCATGTTATTGTTACATGGGTTCTACAAGAGGCAGGATAAAATTCCTATATTCCTTCTTCTTGTGTACTTTATTCTCAGTAGGGACATACAATCAATGATCCTGGTAACCATGACAATAGTGATTTAACTAGTTATTTTATCTCTTTAAAAGGAAATCTAATTACTGCTTGTGTTGTGTTATATGCTTATGTTACTCTATCAATGGAATGTGATTGTGCTATTTTTGTTCTCACGCTTTAGGGAGTTAACGGTGGAGATTTAGACAACAGGCACCGGTGAACGACTCCCTATCAAAAGGGGCGATTCACAGAGCATGTATGAGTATGTAAAAGAGTACTGCTGTAGTCATCTTTTACCTACTCATGCATACCATTGTGAGATAGCCCGAAACATGAACAGTGGGAGTACAGTGGCAATTTCCATGGAAAAATGTTCTAAGGTTAGTAGAGATATAAACAACTGTGCTATCTTTGCACGCTTACTATTAGTGAGTTGGGTATTTTGGGCCTATTTATAAAGTAATGTGAGAGTATGTAAAAAGTGCTTCTGTATTGCTATTTTCCATGCTTATAGTGCTTTTCTGAATCAACCACAAAGTGTTTCCTTTCGTATGCGATATCGTCCTTAACTTCTGATAATGCACTGATGTCAGTGACTTCATCTGCCCTCCTTTGCTATTTGTGTTTAAAGTTTACAGATAATCACTTCTTACATTTTCTATGCTCTCCTTCCTGATCTCAGTTTGCCTTTAACTTGTTTTAGTTTGTGTCTTTTTTGTTAGGGTTGCACACAACTTGTGTTGAGTGGACAGTGTCAAATATGTTATTTAGTAAGCCTTGGAAAGCAACACATCCCACATCCAGACCGGTGCATTTTCTAAACGAGGTAATGTAGATCTACCGAATCAAATAGAGTTTAAACAAAATATACTTTGGACAAATTAGTATTTGAAGCTTTTCCTGAACTGAAGGTCTCTCTCTCTTATTCTCGCTCTATATCTCTCCCCGCTCTGTTTTTTAAGGAGACTCACATCCCTGTTGAGAGGGCTTGTCACACATTGCACTGTGTTGACCCCACGTCTAAACCACAAATGAAGCAGGGCCCATATTTTTCTGCTTCTCCAAATGTCAACATCATTAATGGGGCACCTTATTTAGAAGAGCTGTGTGCAGCACAAACTCGATTTAAAATGGATGTTTCAGAAGCAGTGACAGCGTGTTGACAAAGTACATTCTTCATTTTCACAGAGGAGACCGGATGATGTTACACTCGGCCATTTAGACTTCCTTAACCGTGGCTGTAACAGTGAGATGCCTTTGATGAATTTTGTATGGATGAAGGACACATTTAGGTGACACCAGACTGTTCGTCAATGTTTTAATTACTATTGGTTTAATATTATTTTACCACAGGTAATTAAAGAACGAACATTTAGAAAATCAATATACAAAATCCTTTTAAGAGCTCTAGAAAAAAAAAACCAGAGAGATCAGTCTTGGCAACAACTCACCAGTGTGCATTCTTTACAGAGACAAACGCCCTATAAAGTACACTGTTCACGAGCTACACAATTTAAACAAGGCACGCGATTTACGCAATTTACTTGTGACACACGCACGCACACACACACACACACGCACACACGCACACACACAAAGACACATACATGCATATCAGACATGGCAACATGAAAAGACGCATATGCATGTACATAGACAGACATTTACAAGACCATACACCTGATGTCAAATCAGTGTCATCACAGTTCTATCCTGTAATTGAACTGAAGGTTAACTATGTGTTTGCATTACCTAGTAAGGAAATTCAAACTAGTACCCACATAAAAACAGTTCTAAAACTAGACCAACCAAATCCTTATAAAACCAGAAGTGAGCATCACCTTGGCTTAGAACAATGTCACCCTCTGAAATACAAACTGGTCCATTTGAAATTCATGGGAATACCTTCCAGTGAAAAGAACTGAACAGCTCAATGATGCGCCTCTTGGATGGTGGAGCGCTATGGCCAAAGTCTGATTTCCTTGCAAGAGGTGGCCATTCGCCTGTGATTCTAGGACTGAAGACTAGATCCCTGCAGGCCACCATCACTTGATTTTGTGACATAAGCATCAATGTTCCCAGTCCTCTGCATGATTCTACTGCTCATCAAACCCCCTTTCTGAGTGACCAGGAGGTTGGCCCAGCAAGGTTCGCCCACCGTCCCCACCCACGGCAGCGTCTAAGAATGTGGGCGTGATGTTTGATTCCCAACTTTCCTTCAATGCCCAGGTGTCAGCAGTGGTTAGATCATGTCTCTGAATCCTGCATATGCTCAAGAAATTCTTTCACCTTCTCCCCCACGTATCTCAAGTTATGGTGGTCAGCGCTCTGATCTTGTCCCATTTGGACTATGTTAATGTTTTGTATCTGGTTCTTCCCGACTATTTAGTCCAACGTTTGCAAGTGATACAGACCATGGCAGTATGCCTCATCTTTGGGCTGCCCAGACACGCCTCGGTATCTCGCTTCCTTGGGAATCTCCACTGGCTCCCAGTGCGTAGGCGCACAATGTTTAAATCCTTGTCCCTAGCCCACCAATTTCTGTGCAGCAGGGATCCCTCTTCCGTAAATGAGAGGATTAAGGGGTACAAACCAGGAAGTCCTCTACACTCTAGCGGTGCTGGCTTGTTAACAATACCCCACTTCCAAAAGCAGCGTAGAAGGGGGTTCTCTTTCATGGTTAGAGTAGCCTGCATGTGGAACAAGCTGCCTGAACACAGGAGATTAATCACTGAAGAAGCACCCTTTAAGAAGCTCTGAAGACGTATCTTTTTAGGCTTTTGTTCCTTGGACACCTCTGGAGACTCTGACCTCTGTACCTGTACTCCTATGCCGAACGCGGGCCACTCTCCGAGTAGCCGCCCGCTATATAAAAGATACTCATTCATTCATCAATGGCAGGCTGCCATGTTGGAAGAGAAGTTTTTGACCGCCCATGTTTTTGCTATTTCCAAACCAAACAATCAAAGAGGTCTTTAAAATTGACAAATGTTTGTGAATGAGTTAACTTAGAAATGCAGAGAGGGAGAAAGCAACTCTGCCAGACCTCCACTGGGAGTGCCTGTTTCCCAGTGTCACAGGCAGCAGGTAAGCATGGAAAAGACTCGTGACAGTTTCATGGCAATGGGCAGTTGATATCTAACACAGGGTTAGAGTATATGTCTGGACACCCTCCCCCCATAATTTCTGATCTGCCTCTGAGGATAAAAATTATTTCAAAAAAGACCTTTCTTGATTGATTGTATCTAGGGGTGGGCAAACTTTTGAGGCAAAAGAAAAAATAGGTGAATTCTACCATTTAGTTTCCACTTGCGGAGCAAAATCAGAGGTGCTTTACAGGAAAAAATATAAGCCAAAACGGCTGCGTTTAGGGCCACCATTAGAGGTTAGGCAAAGTTATTATCCTAATGGTAATTGCATTAAAAAATTACATTTCCTGTTTCCTGACAATGTTCTTGAAAGCATTTTCCACAGCAGGTGAGCCCGTGTGTGCGGACAAATGCCTGATGAAATGCAAGGATCCAGCTGGCATTCTAGCAGATAGGCACTGTACATAGAATACCCTGACTGGCAGCTGGAATGACAGGAGGACCACTGCATTCTGGGTGGAGGTCACTGCTGCACACTGCCTCCCCTCCTGGGAAGTTGCTTTCAAGGGCACTATCACTACAAAAATCGAAATGGGCGTGTGTCACATGGCATCATGCTTGCATTGTGGCTTTTTAACGTATGACAGTCACAAGTGAAGCTAGTCAAAAAGGATAAATTGTCTCAAGAATCACATATTCTAGAAATGAATTGCATTTTTATTAATATTTTACCTTGAAAACTTTCCTCATTTCCAGTCTACCCTACCACCTTCACTCTCGCTGTTCTTTTAATAGTTTATATTGACTTGTGTTTTTCTCTGCTTAAATGTATATCCTTAGCATGCTGCCTCTCAGTTTGTTTGGTTATAAAGCACACTTCATACCCTTCATAGAAAGAAGTGTTGGATTAACATTTTAAATATAAATACATGAAAATAACGAGACAGGGTTGACACATGTGCAGGGAAAATCAGAAATACATTATTAATAACTAATTGTTAGAAATCGGGTTGTTGGTTGAGTGGGGTGTGGACCCTGGTCAAGCAGCAACCACAATCCTTGTCAGGGTGAGGTACACGCCAACCCTAAATTAACCTGTGCTCAACCTTCTGGTTGCTTGACACAGAGCAGTCAGGGTTAATCCAGAGGCCATGTGTAAAGCATTTGTGCAACACTTCAAACAGTAAAAAACAAACAGTAATAAAGCAAAAACATCACACAAAAAGGATCTCACGCCAGATTAGAACAATAGAGTTATTTTTAATAAATAAAACTAAATGACAAAATGACAAGAATCCAATTAGTATAACCAGAGATTTGTAAATTTAAACATTTCAGTGAAAATAGTGCCGAAAAACCACAAAGCACTAACTGTGGTTATCTGGTCGCACAGGACCAGGATAAAGTTCCAAGTTCAGCCCAATTACGATGGAGTGCAGGCCAGCTACAGGGACACCAAGTTAGGCCCGCTGAACAAAGTATCTTAATTTTGCCCAGCGCTGAGAGGGTCAGTGTTGAAGCTGAGTTGCGTAACCGAGCGATGCATTGGGTCTTAGATGCGATGAGGATGTGATGCAAGGTCCTCATATCAAATAAAGGAGGGACTAGGGGCTAGTTTACCGGGTCCAGCGTACATGCCCCAGCAAGGCTGTGTACAAAGAGAGTACGAAGTTCCTCTATGGTAGTCTGTTAGGAGGGTTGGAGCCGGTGGGGACAAGTGGATCACAGATGACCACTATTGTGTATGTGCAGGAGAGTGAATTCTCCTTGTTGGAACTAGGGCCCTCACACACCCAGCAAGCTAGGTGTCATGCTTCATCATTTGAGCCTGCCCCTCGTCAGGTCGGCGCTACAATACCGACCCAGAACCCAGAACCGGGGCTCTTTATCGGGGATATTTTGTTCCTGCCGGTGGGTGCAGTGGGGGTGAGGGGCCTAGTGTGTGTAGATGTAGGGTAATGTGTGAGTTAAAATAGGTGAGTTAGTCCTAACCAACATTTATTCCGAAGGTTACCTGCCTAATGTAAAAGACGGAGAGGGGCAAAATACTAATCGTAAATATGTCTAGTGGTATATGCCCTGCTCTCAGGTGATCGTCATGTTTCGTGTCTCTAATGTCGTTATGATCAGGACACTTCCTCAGGATCAAGGGAACACTATCTACACTAAAAAGTTAAGTGGAATCTACATACCCAGTTCTCTGGTAGTTGACCTGTAAGTAGGACAAAAGTAGGTGGGGACAACATGTTAAATACACATAATATTACTCACACTGTCTCTGTGAACCAACCCTTAATGTCCGGCAAGGCGAACGTGCTTGTGAAAGGACCATAACTAGGACGCTGTGTCACAGTGAAATAAGTGGTGGTCACATTGTAGTATACTCAATACATTCTGTGCTCAAATACTTTAAAATTCATTATCATGATATAAAAATGCCATTGTGCAAATGGTAAAACTAATGGTAGTCAGGACGTAGTAGGACTCACCAATACTGTCCGCAAGTATTGTTTGCAACAGTAGGCAGCGGTATTAAAGGACACCGATTGGGTCCTAATAGGGAAAGATGGAAGTATTAGGCAATCTCTATTATATATGCATAATGATCGGAAGGTCATGGTCAGTGGGCGGACAAAAGTAAAGGACGTCCAAAAACGACCCTACCCAACCAGAGCTCCCACTTAGTAAGCCCTGAGTGGCGCGGCATCACCCCTCAGAGCCGTGGAAGTCGCAGCGGCACCCTGGGCAAAGCCAGAAAACGCCGCAGAGAGAGGAGACTACAGTTAGGGCCCTAGCAGAGGATGTGATCATTACAATAAAACAAGCTGATAAAGGCAAGGCCACGGTTATACAATCCACCGTTGACAAGGATGCAGAGTGCAACCGCCAACTCTCTAACGAGAGATACTACACCCCGATCATGACTGATCCCACCCCACGTCTGGCTACCAAGATCTCCACCTTGGTCTATGAGGCAGAGTCCAATGGTTGGATCAGCCAGAAGGAAGCTGATTTTTTAATTGCCAAGGAACCTAGAATACCCTAGTTTTACACCTTATTGAAAATCTACAAAGGTGTTACCCGGGTTCCTGGCCGTCCTATCGTCTCTGGAATTGGCTCCATCCTTGAGCCACTTTCCATTTTTTGCGACCACTTCCTGCAACCAATAGTTAAAGAGACTTCGTCATTTGTGAGAGACACCACCGAAATTTTGAAAATCATAGATGAAACACCTAACGTAGGAGAGATCGACCTCCTCGTCACCCTTGACGTGGAGGCCCTCTACACAAGTATTCCCCAGAGAGCCACCCTTTCGGTCATTGAAACAGCGCTCAATGCCCGGGAATGGTCATCACCTACACCCATTCCATTCATAATGGAATACACAACCCTGGCTCTGATAGAGAACTTCTTTGAGTTCAAACAACAGCTATTTCATCAGAGCCAGGGTACATCTATGGGGAGCACTTTTGCTCCAAGCTTAGCATGTATCTACATGGCAGCTTTCGAAAAAGACATTATCCTGAGTACCACCAATCCATACCATAATAACCTGAAATTATGGAAATGCTTTATTGACGGCATCCTGATTTTCTGGCATGGGACGCGGTCGGGCTGCGACGAATTCGTTAGGTGGATCAATGAACAGAACAATTACCTCAAATTCTCCCACACCATCTCTGATACCTCTATTCCATTCCTCCATTCCTAGACATCAATATTACACTCACGTCAGGTAACCTCAATACCTCACTGTACAAAATACCGACTGATCGCAAGAACTTACTTTTGTGCACTAGTCATCACCCTAAAGCACTGAGGGCTAACCTGCCAGTTGGCCAATTTTTGCACATTGATTTCTGAATACAGAACAGAAGCCAACACCCTGGCATCTGACCTCAAGGCTAGAGGCTACCCTGACAAACAAGTAAGGGATTCATTGAAAAGAGCTAGGAATAACCCAAGGGAGGCGTTACTTGTGGTCCACATAAAACCGACCACTGAAAACCTCACATGTGTTACTTCCTTTACCCCAGATTCTGCCAGGATTAAAAAGATCATCTTAAAACACTGGCACATATTGAACACAGGCGATCTACAGCTTCCTAAACCTAGGTTTGCATATAAAATAACTCGCAACCTAAAAGACACATTGAAGCACACCAGACCTAAGAAATACAACACCAACACACAGAGGACTCTGTGGGGTCTCCCGGCAGTGACTTGACACTATCCTTGTGGTTCCTACATAGTGTGCCCACTAACCACCATATCTCAATGAATTATCTCTACTAACCAACTTCAAATGGGCCCTAAAGAGGCACACTAATTGCAACACTAAGCAGTGCATTTACATGATCACGTGCCCTTGTGGCTGCAAGTATATAGGAATGACCATGTGACCCATTAAGACCAGAATTACCGAACATTAGAGTAATATCCGTTGCCAGAGAGTCACGACAAAACTGTATACACACTACAAAGAAGCCCCACACTCTCCTGACGATTTATGTTGGACAGTGTTAGAAGCCTTCCCAGACATCACCAAGACTGCATTATTCAGAGCCGAACAAAGATGGGTTCACAAACTTTCCACACATATCACCGGCCTGAATGATGACATCCCCAGGGGTTCATTGACCTGAAGTAACATATATCCAACCCATGAATGTACATACACAATGAGGATCTTTGAGCGTCCCTTGACTGACTTGATTGGCTGCCACCCCGGCTCTCCTGAGCAATGGGGGACTTATAGTGGTCACCTTAACATATATTCCATACTTGTAAGGAACACACCTTCCTTACAGTTTATTCTCTTTGACAAGTAATCACCTCCTGTCACCGGAGCTGACTACACGCTAAGATGGCCCCCGCGCCGAAGTCTTGACTACCTATACGGGTTTGCACGCCCTTTAGTATGAATGATGGACCACTGAAATCATTCCTCAACCCGCCTTGAACATGCCCATAGTGTGCGACATCAGCGCCTGACATTTAATATTTCAGCCTGCACTCTGCGATGCCTACAAACGGTGTGGCTGGTTTTATGGAAGCGCCAGTTTCATTAATCACTCGTCCCATGGGACCCAAATAATTGTGCATAGGATGGGTAGGTAATTTCACCACCAGTTCAAGAGCTTCAGTTACGCACCTGTATCGATCCCTGATACCAGGTTTACGTAGTTTAATCCACTTTTGACTAAAACTTTGCAGCAACAACAATGCACTATAAGATGGCCACCAGCCCCGCTATCTCCATCCCAGTGGTTTACCACAGCGTCCACATGACACTCCTCACCCACCTGACCGCGTCACGCCGCGGGCCCACTGACTACATCTAGACCCGCCGCTGACAACCCTTCACAATCCCGTGTCGGCGGCAGGGTAGGTCGAACGCTAACAGCTTTACCTACGTCGATGAGTGACTATGTGATCACTTTGGGAGGTGAGTGAACGGAGTTTCAGGCTGTATCCATGTCAGGATTTGCCCGCAGGGGCTCCTCACATCTGTGCGCTGTTTGGGGCGCCTGTTTGCTCTCCGGGGCCCCGTTTTGCTAACGCGGCATTTTCTGGCTTGGCCCAGGGTGCCCCTGCGGCTCACACGGCTCTGAGGGGTGACACCGCGCCGCTCATGGCTTACTAAGTGGGAACTCTGGTTGGGTAGGGTCGTTTTTGGACGTCCTTTACTTTTGTCCGCCCACCCCTTCAGTGGTTTAAGCTACTGGCTACAACACTGACCATGACGACATTAGAGACACGAAACATGTCGATCACCTGAGAGCAGGGCATACACCACTAGACACATGACGACTAGTTTTTTGCCCCTCTCCGTCTTTTACATTAGGCAGTTTACCTTCAGAATAGTTGTCAGTTAGGACTAACTGACCTATTTTAACTCACACATTACCCTACATCTACACACATTAGGCCCCTCACCCCCACTGCACCCACCGGCAGGAACAAAAGATCCCTGATAAAGATCCCCGGTTCTGGGTGCCCGTCAGGTATTGCAGCGCCGACCTGACGAGGGGCAGGCTCAAATGATGAAGCATAACACCTAGCTTGCTGGGTGTGTGAGAGCCCTAGTTCCAACAAGGAGAATTCCCTCTCCTGCACATACACAATAGTGGTCCTCTGTGATCCACTTGCCCCCACCAGCTCCAACCCTCCTAACAGACTACCATAGAGGAACTTCGTACTCTCTTTGTACACATGCAAGGTCCTCAGTCATCATCAAGGATGCTGTAAATGAGGGCTTGTGACATGAAGCCCGGTGTCAATGATGCATTGCGCAATCAGGACGATGCATCGATTCCAGAGAAGCTGAGAGGCTGCGATACGGAGTCCATCGTCGAGGCTGCCATCAAAGAGGTATGTGAGGGCCTGCGGCGAGGACGTGCCACGCAGCAGCGGGTTCCAATGAGGCAGCGAGCTGCGGTGCGATGCAGGTCTTTGTGATGTACAACACCAAATTCATACTGACTATCGGTGAAGATTGTTACTTTTAGACCTTTTGCCAATTTACATGCTCTGGTCAGAGCAATCAACTCTGCGACCTGAGCGGAGTTGACTCCCTTCAAACAGGATGCTTCTAGTGCTCCTGCTAGGGTGCAGACAGCATAACCAGCACACAATTCACCCTTTTAATTTCTCAAACAAGATCCATCCACAAACAGTTCACAATCTGATTGTTCCAAAGGTTCATCCTCTATATCGGGACGGGGCTTAGTACAGAGTTCTGTCACTTCCAGACAATCATGTTCTGCTCCCTCTTTCACCTCCTCACATCTCGAATTTGGGAGCAAAGTAGTAGGATTCACAGTGGTGCACCACACCACTGTTGTGAGAAGTTGGCCTGATGTATGATGTCACTAGTTATAGTGTACACCTTATATCAGTCCAAATACCCTTATGGTGATTGGTTGTAAAGTCAACCTTATAGACCAGCTATCCTAGTGGTAGCATGGACAAGAGCAGTCTTAGGCTAAACTCTGAATGGCATGTGAAGCCAGCTGTGATACCATATATAATCCCTTGAATACCAAATGAAAGGACACCACAACAGATATATATATAAAATAAAGTGTATTTATTCTAAGCAAACCCTCAGCACTCTTTATGAGTTTAGAGGTAAGTACAACACAGTCTTATTAATGCATACAGTAAGTCACACAGGTAAGTAATACAGTTAGGCCCTAGGGGCCACGCAAACCATATACTAAATAAGTGGTATAAGAACCACTGTCACGGAAATAGAATAGGCCTAGGCCTAGGGAATCGCTGGGGCTACACTACACTAGCGTTAGTTAGGAAGTGGGAGGCCCACGGGATTCGTGTGCAGAGTGGAAACACTCACGCGTAATGCGTAAAAGTCAATAGCAATGTTACAGTTTAGAAATAGATAGATTTAGGGCACTTCCGGAGTAGCTAGGAAGTTGAGACTTGAAAACTAGACACTAGGATAGTCACTATCCTGATGAGCACCGGAGTACCCAAGTTACCTAGCCCACAGGCTGCGGGTGCATAGGGGTGAAGATGCGTCGTTTTCGTCGTCGACTCCTATGGATGCCTGAAGAAAGATGCTGTCAGGCAGTCAGTGAAGAGTGTCCGGTGGATCCCAAGGCTGGGACCAAGAAGAGAAGAAACCTGCAAGCAGAGGGGACAGAGTCAAGGTCACTAGCCAGTGACCACGTGGAACCAGGAAGGAACCAGGCGATGTCGTGAAGACTTGCAGGTGAAGGTGAAGCTTGTCGCTGCAGCCAGGAGGACCAGGAAGCGTCGAGGACGACCAGGACCAGGAGGCGAGCTGTCCCACGAAGGCTCTTGCTGTCGGCGGCATCGAAGTTGGACTGGGACTCACCAAGCCTTGGCAAGCGGAACCCACGAAGAACGAAGGACTTGCTTCTGGGGCAGACCAGGAAGGTCTGGGGTGCTTCTTCTTTGCAGAGAAGCGGGAGCCAGTCTGGAGGAGCCAAACCAGCGCAGAAGATTTCAGGGTGCGTCGTCACAAAGGCCACTAGCCAGCGGGCAAGCAACCGGACAGACGCGGCAAGCAGGAAAATGCTGAAGGGCCCCACGCAGGACTCGTGGAGTGTGGGGGGCTGATCTTCGGTGCAGATGGTGCTTGGGGTTGGGGCTTCTCAATCCCCGGTGCACAACTTCGAGGGTACCTCAGAAGCTGCGCTGTAAGTTACTAGCCACTTTTTCCAGGTAGCCGGTCCCACGTCGCTCGTCGCCTCCACGGATCTCAGCTCTGCTGCAGATGTGGATGAGGGTCGGAGAAGTCTGGAAGTCAAGGCTCTGGTCGGGCTCTGCAGTCGGTTCCTCGTAGAACGTGGGCAAAGCAAAGGGTAGTCTCTTGATGGTGCCTGTTTGCACAGGGTAGCCACTCCTTGGCTACAAGGGAGATTCTTCAGTCTTCTTCTTTCGTCGAATGTCGAAGGTCCAGAGTTTCTGTTCAGTTTTGCAGGTTCAGGATAATCTAAAGTCTTGAGGCCCAACTCCCACTCTTATACTAATCTGGGGGGCTGGGATACCTGCTAGGTCACGCCTTATGGGTGGGACCTGGGAGGGGGTGGTTACACCCACTTCCCTTTGTCCAGTTTCGCGCCAGAGCTGGGGCTGGAGTGCCCCAGCGCCGGTTTGAACTGGACTATGCAAGGAACACCTTGTGTGCCCCAGGCATGTCTCATTCCTTTCAGCCCACCCTGCCCCAATACACTAAAGGCTGTCTGGGGAGGTGCTAGCACCTCCCCAAGCAGGAAACCTATTGTCCAGGCCTCCCTGGCTGGGATCACTCCCAGCTGCAGGAGGTCAGACTTGTGTCGTGGCAGCAGCATCCATTTTGTGATGCTGAGGCTTTGGTCAGAGGCTAACAGTTGAAGTATGATTTTAACATGTCTTTCCCTCTAGAAGGGGGGAATAATATTCTCATGTCCAGAAGTGGCATGGGGGTATTATTCCCGAGTGTTAGACACCTTACACGACATGTTTTGATAAAGCCAAACCATAGTTACCATAACCGTCTAAGATTATAAGGTACTTTAAGAGTATATGGTAGGCTATATCATAGAACAGCTATAAGGACATGGTTCCGAAAGCTGCAGACAGGCTCAGCTCATGCTAGAGCACCATCTCACATGTTACCAAGCACTCTGCCTCCAGGATTGTCAAGGCCTGCCATAGGAGTGACTGATAGGTACACATGTGTCTATATGTAAGTTAGGTATAGGAATACTACACCTAAGCAAGGGGTGATTACACGACCTTGCCCCAGCTGAGTGATCAGCCAGTTGTGTCAAAATGGAAGGCCAGGCCAGGGGTGGCACAATACATGCTGCAGCCCCTGGTAGGCCTAGGGTACACCTATGCCCTGGGTACCTAGGGTACACTGTACAGGGGCCAATAAGGTGATCCTATCCAAATGGGTTATGCACCTAAAGTACATAGTAGTAATTTAGAGAGAGAACAGCAGCCACATCTAAGTCGAAAACCAGTAAAGCAAAAGCAAAAAGTGGGGGTGAACATAGAAAGCAGACCCTACTCTCCTACAACTGTCACATTCTCAGCACCTAGAATCACTCTCTTGTATTTAGTCAGCCGCCTAGAGGTCATGAGTTGAGCCCGAGTGCGAGTTAAAAGGATCTCAACAGAATGTGGAACATACACTAGATTCATTCTATTCCAAATTTACACAAGTGTTGGCTATTGCTTTTAAACAGCCTGGTAATGCTGCAGCCACTGAATCCAGGGTAGCAGAAAATATGCCACCGGACGTCGTGCCGTTCCATGCTTCTGAGTTAAAACTGCAAGTGCACATCCATCTCTCTCACAACAGTACAATGAAAATTCTTTAGAGTATTCTGGCATTCCCAAAGCAGGCGATTGACAAAGACTGTTTCGCAGTCTGGAAAAAGATTCCATACTCTCTTCGTCTAATACAATTGGATCTTTCACATCATTTTGTGTCAACCTCTGTAGAGGTTTTGCAAGTAATGAGAAACCACAGATGCACTGTCCGCAGTATCCAACCATTCCCAAGAACATTCGCACTTCTTTTTGATTTCTGGGTGGATTTTCATTTTCTTGATCACACATATTCTCTCTGGCGTCAACTTTCTGACCCCTTTTTCAATCTTGTGACCTAAATACTGAACTTCCTGTCTACAGTATTGAAATTTGGATGGTGACACTTTGGTGCCGATTACGATCCTGTAAAAAAATTCCCCGTACGACTCGTATCCGGTCTTTTTACCGTACGAATCGTACAAGTGCCGTACAAACTGCCAAGTACGATTCGCATGGGAAAAAGTCCATACGAATCGCATTGGGAATTATTCCCCACACGTCCTCGGGTCGGAAAATGTGTCCGACACGTCCCCGGACGATTTACCGTACAAATGTGAAAAGTGAAGTCCGACCGCGGAATTACGATCCATCCCGTGCGTCCGATGTTACAACCGTATGGAAAAAACACCGTCCGCACCGAACTCCCATAGCAACCATGGAGACATGTGCCCGCGTACGCGCCCAACACTCCCCCCAGCCCTCCTATGTACGAGTCGAATCCCCACCCGTGTATGTACACCCATGTATGTACGAGACGTACCCCCACCCCAACCGTGTATGTATGACACGTACCCCCACCCACATATGCATATGCATGGAGCGTACCCCCACCCCAACCGTGTATGTACGGACCGTACCCTCACCCGCGTACGTATGGAGCGTACCCCCACCCCAACAGTGTATGTACGGACCGTACCCCCACCCCAACCGTGTATGTACGACCCGTACCCTCACCCGCGTACGTATGGAGCCTACCCCCACCCCAACCGTGTATGTACGGCCCGTACCCTCACCCGCGTACGTATGGAGCACACCCCCACCCCAACCGTGTATGTACGGACCGTACCCCCACCCCAACCGTGTATGTACGACCCGTACCCTCACCAGCGTACGTATGGAGCGTACCCCCACCCCAACCGTGTATGTACGACCCGTACCCTCACCCACGTACGTATGGAGCGTACCCCCACCCCAACCGTGTATGTACGACCCGTACCCTCACCCGCGTACGTATGGAGCACACCCCCACCCCCAACCGTGTATGTACGGACCGTACCCCCACCCCAACCGTGTATGTACGACCCGTACCCTCACCAGCGTACGTATGGAGCGTACCCCCACCCCAACCGTGTATGTACGACCCGTACCCTCACCCACGTACGTATGGAGCGTACCCCCACCCCAACCGTGTATGTACGACCCGTATCCTCACCCGCGTACGTATGGAGCGTACCCCCACCCCAACCGTGTATGTACGACCCGTACCCTCACCCGCGTATGTATGGAGCGCACCCCCACCCCCAACCGTGTATGTATGGACCGTACCCCCACCCCAACCGTGTATGTACGACCCGTACCCTCACCCGCGTATGCATGGAGCGAACCCCCACCCCAACCGTGTATGTACGACCCGTACCCTCACCCGCGTACGTATGGAGCGTACCCCCACCCCAACCGTGTATGTACGACCCGTACCCTCACCCACGTACGTATGGAGCGCACCCCCACCCCCAACCGTGTATGTACGACCCGTACCCTCACCCGCGTATGTATGGAGCGTACCCCCACCCCAACCGTGTATGTACGGCCCGTACCCTCTCCCGCGTATGTATGGAGCGTACCCCCACCCCAACTGTGCATGTACGGACTGTACCCCTACCCCAACCGTGTATGTACGACCCGTACCCTCACCCGTGTATGTATGGAGCGTACCCCCACCCCAACCGTGTATGTACGGCCCGTACCCTCACCCGCGTATGCATGAAGCAAACCCCCACCCCAACAGTGTATGTATGACCCGTACCCTCACCCGCGTATGCATGGAGCGTACCCCCACCCCAACATTCTAAGTACGGAGCGCACCCCAGGCCCCAACATCAGCACCTTCACACAACATCGCGCATGTACGAGTCGTACCAAGCCAGACACAAGGACAGCACTGTACAACAAAATTCCCGAAGTACACACCGTACACACGCTAAAAACGCACGTACACAACCAGGACAAAGCAAAACAACACAAGAATACACCATTCGAATGGCACAAAGCCATAAAACATGTCCAACAAGCACAAAAACAACACATTCACTGACATGCAACTGCCAAAATCCAAAACAGAGGCCCAAAACACAACCACTCCTTATAACACACCCACCCAAACTTCAAACACAGCCACACCCACCAATGGACCAATAAAAAGGGCCCACACACACAAACCATGAGCCTTTGCAACAGACTCACTGCTGCCAGACCCCACAGACAACCTACAGCACCATACTAGAACCATTACTACACCTTACACTTGCACACCTTCACACACACACCTTCACAAACACCCCCTCATCACATTCACACACACACCTGCACAACCACACCCACACACCCACAACCATCCACACACATTCCCCCCCCCCACCATCCACACCCACACCCCTCACCATGCCCACTAACAAGAATCCAAAGTTCACTAGCCGAGAGTTGGAGGTCCTTGTCGACAAAATCCTCAGAGTCGAGCCACACCTCTTTGGAACATTGGTCAGACAGACCTGCATGTCCGAAAAAACAGCCATGTGGCAGAGGATTGTTGATGCTGTGAATGCTGTTGCGGCCACCAGAAGGACCAGGCATGAATGCCAAGCCAGGTGGTACGATCTGCGGAGGAGGGTACGAGCCAAAATGACCGACGACCACAACCAGGCCAACGTCACTGGAGGAGGGCCGCCCCGCAGACCCGTACACTACCATCCCTGGGAGGAGAGGGTGATGGCCATACTGCCGGTGGTGTCAGTGGACGGATTAGACGGACTCCGAGACCCGGGTGAGTACACAAACAACTCACCTCACATGGGGGGAACGTCATCCACAACCAAACTCACAAACAGGCACGCAACCACCCCAAGCTATCGCATGACTCAACCACACTCCATGAACACGCACATGCCACTGGCGCCACCATGCCCCATGCACCCAGCTGGACAATGCAAAGTCACAGGCCACAGAAAACACCAACACAAGACACGGTAAGCCGGATGGCGGGAGTGTGGGCCACAAAAATCACATAGTGCAACTCAGAAGCAGACAACAATGCCCCCTGCCATATGGCCTAGGTCACAGCCAGACAAACAGTGTGTCCCCACACAGGAAAGACTTGCCAGCAAATGGCGGACACCTTGCATTAACACATGGGGGTGACGGCACGTTTTTGCACATGACAGCAGCTAATGAACAGCCAACACTGTGAAAGAGTGGCAGCACACACCACCACAGCAGTAGCGCAGACACACACACTACACCCAATGGGTGCCTGGAGATCAGAAGCAAACTCACATGAACAAGCCAAGGGCCATTCAAAGATCTGCAAAAAGTGTGTGCCTAGGAAGCTGGGCTGAGGTGACAGAGGGTGACACACAGAGAGAGGGAGAGGGGGAGAGAGAGGGAGGGAGACACAGGGAGACGGACAGAGGGAGGAGGCTGACACACAGAGGGAGGGAGAGGGGGACAGAGAGGGAGTGAGAAAGAGACACACAGGGAGACCAATTCAGCCTTGGGGGGTGTGGGAATGTCTGCTCGTCAGCAGGTGGACTGCGTGCATGTAGACAAGGGTGGCCAGTGCCTGAATCCCCCCTCTTCTCCATGGCAAAACACAGGGCCATGTCTCAACCTGTGCACAAGCACAACGCCAGCTACCTGCATTATCTAAGTGTGTGGAACAACTCCATGTGCCCACGTACAGTGCAACACGGAAGGCGCCAATGCATGGCTTGCCACACCTGCTCACTCCACTGCTGACTGCAGTCACAATTGACGCAGCAAGTAAGACTGTGCCACACATAGGTAAAGTCACAAAAGCTGTGGCCAAGGGACATACCCATGCACAAGTGCACTGTGAGTGGAATGCAAGACATATCCAAATTCCCAGAGGAAATGTGCCAACTTAGAAACCAATGAAACATGGATGTTGCATGGAACAAAATTAACATTGTCTCTCTCACACACAGGTCAACGTCGTGGATCACCCCCAACACTGGGGGGGAAGACTCACAGGACCCGGCTCTGCGGGATGACGGACCCACCGGCAGCGATGACTCTCACCACTCTGTGGACGAACCCGACCCCACCACCCCCACTCCTGCCACATCCCAGGAGACACCCAGGATCCCTGCCCCACCACCACAATGCAACTAGGCTGGCCAGGAGGGACACGGTGTACCGGGCACCCAGGAGGAGGCAGGCGACAACGCCAATGCCACCCCTCAGGGGTCCCGGAGACCCGATGTGCCCACAAGGGCAGGCCAGGTGCAAGTGGGCAGGGGTGGTGGGAGTGGAGGACGGCGGAGGCGCGAGCCTGACCAGTTGGCTGCGGAACCGGTATATTCCCATGTCAGAAACATCCTGGACACATACCGGCAGGACACCACGGGCATGGCCCAGGTTGTGTCAATCCTCGAGGAGATCAAGACCCAGCAGGCCCAGCAACATGCGGAGCAACATGCCTGTCTACTGCGACACCAAGGGCAGATGGAGGACAGACAGGCTGAGCTCGTGACGGTGTTCAGGGGAATTCACAGTACACTCCGTCGGATAGCCGACAACATGGGCAACCCTCCCTGTGCCATCAGGCGTAGAACATCACCACCCACAGGGAGGGATCAGGAGGAGGAGGAGGAGGAGACATCCGACGGAGCATCCCAAACATCGTCACGGCCTGCTTCTGAGGGTCCCCGCAGGAGGGCGGGTCGTCCACGGAAAAGACCGTGAGGGTCAGCGCAACAGCACCATCTCCCAGGACACCTGGCCTGGCACCTGACCCACTGGACCAACAGCAGCACAGCAGCAAAATACATTCTCTGCCACATGGACTTGCTGGTCACTGTCTGACCAATGTTGACAAAGACTGTTGCATGGACTCTGAGGATTTCAAATGGCAAGGACACCAACTCCCCTAGTGAACTTTGGATTCCACACACCCGGAAAGCCTCTCATGTCATACCCCCCCCCCCCCCATGTACCCCAACCAAAATTAAAAGTTACACCATAAAGAGAAGATGCCTACATTTTGCATTATTACCTTACATGTGTCTTGTAAAGTCTAACCATGCCTGAGTTCTCATTTGACTTCAACCATCCACACCCTGGGGCCTGAGTCTGGCACAGGACACACATGGGTCACATTTTATTAGGCAAGACAGACATGGAGCACCATACACACCCGTGATGGGCCCAACCAGCTGAGGGGGTGGCCGCACAACCGTGCCGACAGACATATTGAGTACAGCGACAGCCATGCGCAGAGGTCAGGGATCATGTGGAGTGTCCTGTGGGGCACCCAGGTATGTGTGGACAGGTGGCAGAACCATGTCCTGCAAGCTTGAGTCAGGTGGATGCAGAGAATGGTGGCCAGGCCAACGTTGGATGCATGGGGATGGCACATGTCACAATACCTACACAGTCATGGACATCATGCACAATACACAGTCTAATCCCACACAAACAGCTTGCATCTTGCTACTTGACACATGGACACATAGCCACTATCACGGAAAACAATGCCAGACATGCCGGATGCACCGTGGCAACACACCAGCATTGACTGAGAAGAGGCACCTTTGAGGCATAGGGACACCTTTATTAGTCATGTATTCGGGATTGCAGAGGCAACTCGGAGTACACATGAACGGGTCATGTGGAGTAACATGTGGGTCCAACACTGGAACCCCCCTTCTGCAGCACAAATGCGTGATAGCCATGGAACTGGCACACAAGTGTCGGCTAACAGCTAAACACCCCCTGCTGCTCACGGAGAGGCTGCCATACACCATTGATCCGCTGATGTGGAAGTCCCACACCATGTCAAGCCAATGCAAACCGTATGTGTCCGAGGGCAGTGTAACACACATTGATGCCATCATCACAATCCACAACCCCATCACTGATGACTGTCAACAAGTCTGACCATCTATTCAGGTGTACCCAGCTGCATGTCATGTGTCCCATGGTGATGCGACATGTCTGCAGAGGAACCAAACATCGACAGGGGCAGTGTGCACACATCGTAAACAACTGCCACACCCAATACACCCCTGATGCATCCCTTACCCTAAGGAGACTTCCAAACTTGTCCGTGCGTGTAACGCTGAGTCAGCACACGATGATGTGTCCATGAGGAATAGCAGTGCCACAACAATGCAACCAGCAGACGGCATGCACAAGTACCTGGGGATGAGAGACACATAAGAAGTCAGCCACAAAAAGCACAGCCACTTGCATGTGCATGTACTCGACACATGTAAGGATGACAACATGCTAGGTCACAATTATGACTGGGGAAATACACTCATCACTGGCACCATCACTCCAGCGACACATCCACACACACCTCTGACTCACGTGCCATACATGCAGATGGACACACACATCGCAACACATGCCACACAGGGACCAATGCGTGCACACACAGAGACTGGTACTCACCACTAAGCAAAGAAGTCGCGTATGAGCCGACTCCGGATGTCCTCTTGCGGAACCACATCCTCCACATCACTAGCCCCATTGCCAAGACCTTGGTCATCCACGGGTGGATGGTCCTGATCATCTTGATCCAGGATGAGTGGCACAGCTTTCTCAACTGCCATGTTGTGCAGAATGCAGCACACCATGAAGATTTTGCAGACCTTCGCCGGGGCATATGGGAGGGCGCCGCCGGTCTTGTGGAGGCATCTGAATCGGCTCTTCAGGAGGCCAAATGTCCTCTCTATCACTCACCTTGTCCGGCCATGGGCGGTGTTGTAGCGGAGCTGGGCCGGCGTGATGGGGTTGAGGAGAGGTGTGATCAGCCATGGCATGTTGGGATAGCCAGCGTCCCCTACATGGAAAGCACATGGACATAAGTAGGACAGGAGAAGCGGTCGTGCTGGGAGTCTACGCAAAATACAGGACAGACAGAGTGTACCCACCAACAACACATGCTCGTTCGTTGCGCAGCTGCGTCATCATTTCAGGCACCCTGCTACGCCTCATGATGTAGGCATCGTGTGCTGATCCTGGAAAACGAGCACAGACATGTGAAATCACCATGTTGGACAGACACACCACAAGGGCATTGATGGAGTGGTAGTGCTTGTGATTCCTGTACGCTACCTCCTGTGCCTGTGGTGGTACCAAAGCCATATGTGTCCCATCTATGGACCCAATGACATGGGGCATCCCTCCCAGGGCATAGAATCCACGCTTGACCCCAGTCAACAGTTCAGGGTTTGGGAAATGGAGATGAACTCATCCAGGTGAAGCAACATGGCCTCTAAGAAATCATGCAGCACACGGCTGAACATGCTCTGGGACATGCCACCAACATGAGCTATGGTATTTTGAAAGGTACCCATGGCAAGAAAATGTAGGGCTGCCATTACCTTCAGCTAGGGTGTCAGTGACGTAGGATACCTGTGCAGCGGTTGCAGGTGTGGTGCCAGCCTCGCCGTCAACTCCTCAATCAACGGTTGGGGGAAGCGGTAGCACCGGATACAGTCATTCTCCCGCATGTCAGCCAAGTCCGGAATTGCTCGGGGAAGAGGCGGCGCTCTGCATTAATTTGGAAGTGACAAGGAAGAGTGAGTGCACTACAACAACAAATTTTTGGTGCTGAGCACATGTTAATCTGTCAATACACATACGCGACATACGGAGTCAGGTATGTGCCACATGCCCTGGACACGTATGGCTGCCAGGTGACACTCCTACCAAGACCCAGCTACACATGGAGATTGTGAACCTCCACATGCCATGGCATGGGATTAGCTGTGTCCCAGTGTAAGTGAACAGCCAGACGCAACACAGGAGTGACATACATCAACACATCAGCAGAAGTAGGATGTCGATTTCAGAGACTGGTAGCGGAACACTAGAGCCACAGGTCACATGACATTACTCTAGGACAGCCCACACACCTTGCTAATAAGCTGTACATGTAATGACTCACCACACATTCATAGAGAGGATGCAGACATGTCCTTGTTACGCTACTCCGTGTCCCATGCATACATACGCACCTCACATCCGATACCACATGTGGCCTGGTGTGCGTAACAGTGTGCCATGTCCATCTACACACAGACACATGTTGGTTGCTGCAACAGCCGATGCTTTTGAGGGAGCACCAACATCAAGCTAATGGGAACACCCCACACATACATGACATAGACACATCATGCACCGTGGGTAGTCACATGTCTGGTGTGGTAACCCCTGTAGCGGGCATCAGGGGACACTTGCGTGTGTTGTTGACTGTGCCATGCCAGTGACGCTCATCCCAAGTGTGCAGTACGACATGCACCCATGTCAAAGGAGTTAAGGGCATGCCTGGCACACATTGCACCGTCACACATAACATCTGTACACATCTCATCATACATCCGGTGCCTTCTCGACTCAGGAGTAATGTGCCACATCACAGCCTTTCACACCTGTGCCCCACACATGTAGTACTGCCCAGACAATGCCTTGATGTCCATCCATGGACAAGTATGTCAGCCCTATTCCTTCCTGTGTGCTGCCTGTCACCACTGTGATGTGTGAAAGGCACCGTACATTCGCTCAGAGGGCCTGTGTACATTCCCTATCACTATGGGAGTGCTGCCGTATGTGTACCCATAGTGATAGTGAGCGTACGCACGTGTGTACGGTCCGTATCACTATGGGTACGCATACGCGAGGACACCCATAGTGATAGTGAGCGTACGCACGTGTGCATGGTCCATATCACTATGGGTACGCATACGCGAGAACATCCATAGTGAAAGTGAGCATACACACGCGTGTACGGTCCCTATCTCTATGGGTACACATACGCGAGAACACCCATAGTGATAGTGAGCGTACAGGCGTGTGTACGGTCCGTACCACTATGAGTACGCATACGCGAGAACACCCATAGTGATAGTGAGCGTACAGGCGTGTGTACGGTCCGTACCACTATGAGTACGCATACGCGAGAACACCCATAGTGATAGTGAGCGTACAGGCGTGTGTACGGTCTGTACCACTATGAGTACGCATACGCGAGAACACCCATAGTGATAGTGAGCGTACAGGCGTGTGTACGGTCCGTATCACTATGGGTACGCATACGCGAGAACACCCATAGTGAAAGTGAGCGTACGCACGCGTGTACGGTCCATATCACTATGGGTACGCATACGCGAGAACACCCATAGTGAAAGTGAGCGTACGCACGCGGGTACGGTCCGTATCACTATGGGTACACCTACGCGAGAACACCCATAGTGAAAGTGAGCGTACGCACGCGTGTACGGTCCGTACCACTATGGGTGATCTCGCGTATGCGTACCCATAGTGATGCGGACCGTACACGCGTGCGTACGCTCACTATCACTATGGGTGTTCTCGCGTATGCGTACTCATAGTGATACGGACCGTACCCGCGTGCGTACGCTCACTTTCACTATGGGTGTTCTCGCGTATGCGTACCCATAGTGATATGGACCGTACACGCGTGCGTACGCTCACTTTCACTATGGGTGTTCTCGTGTATGCGTACCCATAGTGGTACGGACCGTACACACGCCTGTACGCTCACTATCACTATGGGTGTTCTCGCGTATGCGTACTCATAGTGGTACAGACCGTACACACGCCTGTACGCTCACTATCACTATGGGTGTTCTCGCGTATGCGTACTCATAGTGGTACGGACCGTACACACGCCTGTACGCTCACTATCACTAAGTGTGTTCTCGCGTATGCGTACTCATAGTGGTACGGACCGTACACACGCCTGTACGCTCACTATCACTATGGGTGTTCTCGCGTATGTGTACCCATAGAGATAGGGACCGTACACGCGTGTGTACGCTCACTTTCACTATGGATGTTCTCGTGTATGCGTACCCATAGTGGTATGGACCATGCACACGTGCGTACGCTCACTATCACTATGGGTGTCCTCGCGTATGCGTACCCATAGTGATACGGACCGTACACACGTGCGTACGCTCACTATCACTATGGGTACACATACGGCAGCACTCCCATAGTGATAGGGAATGTACACAGGCCCTCTGAGCGAATGTACGGTGCCTTTCACACATCACAGTGGTGACAGGCAGCACACAGGAAGGAATAGGGCTGACATACTTGTCCATGGATGGACATCAAGGCATTGTCTGGGACCATACACGCGTGCGTACGCTCACTATCACTATGGGTACGCATACGCGAGCACACCCATAGTGATATGGACCTACACACGCCTGGACGGGCCGTTGCTATGCATTTGGGGTGCCCTAGGGCCCCGGTACGCACCGTACCTGTGTGTGAAACTCAAAATTATATAGGGGACACATGAGGGACAAGTATAAAGGCCTACATGCATCCTGGTTGCCATGGAGACCAAGTTTAAATTTTGAATTTTTTCTCAGCAGGTGCACAGCAGTAGTCAGTTTGAATGAATCTACTTTGTTGCAATGTGGTTCTGGAGTTGACATCATGCTCAAGAAAAAAACACAATAAGAACCCACTGACTGTGCTAGGTTTGAAGGGATTGGAGGAAACATAGGATGCAAATGTGAGTGAACAATCACTCTGTACTCCTGTGCATGAAACAGGCCAGCAAGGCAGATATAAGGCAGCCAGGTCCCATGAGGGAGCACTTGCCTGCACATCTTTGGATTCTACAACCCAGCTGCTGCTACTGATTCCCTGGAACCATGTCAAGGTCTGTGGAGAGGTCACAGCCTTTCACCCTGGAGGAGAACCTGGCTTTGCTGGATGTGATCCTCCCACAGTACCCCCTGCTGTATGGGCGACCAGGGTATCAGGTGAGTGCAGAGTCTACTAGCACAGACTGTGTCCCTTGTTTGTGACTGTGACTTCTGGCATTGTGTCCAGGTGTGACACACATGCTATGTACTGTAGGGGGGGTCCCAGGGGGGGGAATGCCTGATGTCTCCCAGCCAGTGCATGCTGTGGTGCATGTCTGCCGTCCTCACTTGCATTGTGTTTACTGTGACAATCACTGCATGGTGCATGCCACATTCTGCCTGTCTTGTCCTCCTGGGAATGTAGCCTCTACAGTCCTCATTTTATTATGTGGTCAGCCCAGTGTGACAGGTGACTGTACCCACAGATGTGTGTTAGTTCTGTGTACCTGTGCTGAGAGTGTCCACATGATGTGTTCGTACCCTGGACATCGGTGTGTGTGTAAGTCCCCTGTCATGTGGGTGGGTGCATATGTGGAGTGTGGCACCCGGGCTGCATGAGGGATGGATATACCCTGCCCATGTGATGTGAGCAGGGAGCAGTGCTGTGTGTCTGACGTGCAGAGCCAGCCCCACACCTGTGAGGCCCCCCCGTCTAGTGGCACATGTGCAGAGTGAGGTTTGTCGCTGCATTTGGCAATGGCAGGTGAATGTCCTGTGCCTGTGTGTGTGTACTCTGCTGCGGTAGCGTCAGTGGCCTGTGGCATGTGACTGCTTAGAGGTGCTGCACATTATTCTGGTGTACCTTCTGATGCACAGTGTGAGCCTGGATCATTGATTGTGTCGTTGCCCTCATTCCACCTGTGTACTTTCAATGGCACGTACTGCTTTTGCCCTTCCCCAGAGGATCATGTCCCTATGACAAAGGTGCAATGCGTTGGATGCATACTATGCCTTGTTGTAAACAGCAAATTTGTTCTAATATGTGTCTCTGTGACATGTGCCAGGTGTATTGATGTAGTGTCACTTGTTCATCCTCACAGGTAGGCGCCTCTGCCAAGAAGCAGATATGGATGAACGCCGTCAGTGCCGTGAGGAGGACGGAGGGTCGCAAGCGGCGCCTGGTCCAGGTGAGGAAACGCTGGCAGGATATCCGGTGCTGGACGCGGAGGATCGCACGGGTCCTGCTCGGGGACTCACCTGAGACCCATAAGAACCGCGGGCGCCGCCGTCTGACCCACATCCACAAGCGTGTGCTGGCGGTGGTATTTCCAGACTTGGACAGGCGCTTACAGGAAGAAGCAGCAGCAGGAAGGGGGTAGGTACATGTGTGTTTGTTGTGTGTCACCAGCATTTGTAAGTGCACAGTTGCATGGATACACTGCCAGGGTTTAAAGGTGCTGTGCAGATCCAGTTACCCACAGTATAGCGGTGCTCTCCTGCCTCCCTTCCCCTCCTTGCAATGTGTTCCCTGGTCTGTGTGTAGTCACTCCTTCACAAGGTAATGTAGGCTGGCACTTTCTCCACGTGAACTATGCCTGTAGCATCATGTGTGGGGGTGGTGTGTAACAGGTTTTGGGACCTTGCCTGTGCCCTGTCCAGTTCAGTACATGTGGGTTCCATGTCAGTTGGCACTGATGCTGAGTCCAGACATGGGAGTTAGTCTCTCAAGTGTCATGCCTTACAGCACGCATGTCCTATGTTGTGGCCTGTGACATGATGTGCATGAGTGTGCGATACGCATAGTGCAGGGATGGTGGCGTGTGTTGCAGTCATTCCCATTCAGGACCATGGAGTTGTGTGGCCACTACTGTCCCCTGGGGCATAGTTTCCTAGGTGTCATGTGTGTCATCACAAAACGTGGACACTCTCAGTGTCTACAGCATAGGTTGTGCTCTGTGCCATTGTCCCCTGGCACCATGTATATTGACGTAAAATGTAGTACAAGTGTCCACTGTACAGCCTGACCTGATTTTCCTTGTTCATACTCACGGTGGCCAGTGCCTGTGTGTCTTGTTACAATCATCTGATGATGACCATTTGTACATGATTATTTGGACAGGCGCACCTTGGGTATTTGGCGTCCAATCTTGCATTTATGCAGCCCCTGTGTATTTCACCCAGACTAAGAGATGTAAGTGCTTCCTGTGTCTCAACTAATTGTCTCATGTAGGGGGTGGTTGGTGCGGGCAAAGTCTACATGTCAAATCCTGATGTCTCCTTGCTAGGTCTGGCCAGTGTGTGATGTTTGTCTGGACATACACTCAAGGTGCAGTGAGCCAGTCATGGTGGGCATGTTTTCAGTATTACCTATGCAGCATGTGCCTCAAGTTCAGGGATATGGTCCCTGCTCATCCCTATTTTGGGCAACGCTGTGTGGTGCAGATGCAGTGCTGGATTGTCCCCAGGGCCTGGCTCCTCTGTCAAACTCCATTTCATGTCATTTGCTATTGTGTCATGCTCTCCATGGTTTTCAGTGGCATGGTGGGTCAACCAACTGTGTGTTGCATGCCCTACATCTGTACCTTGTTTTGTAGATGTTACTGATCTTTCTTTTCAGGCTATGCACTGTAACCTATGTAGATTGGACTCATGTGACATATGTATACAGGTGTATGATTAATTGCTGTCTCTTCACCTTGCCCACAGCATCGTTGGGGGACACGGAGGGAGACATGAGCACAGACGGAGCGGAGGGACCGAGCACCAGTGCCAGCATTGACATCGTGGCTGGCACATTGAGTGGAACTGAGGCGGAGGAGAGTGAGGCCGAGGACCTGTCCACTGGCACGACAGAATATGAAGCTGACGGGTCCGAGGATGATCTCTCCGAGTGGGCGGAGGCTGCACCAGTAGCTGACAGCGGCACAACATCTCACCCCGCCCCTCCATTGCCATCAGCCGCCTCCCACTTGCTCGTGTCCCTTCCCAGCGTGCCCGGTCACCACATGTCTCCTTCCTGCCAGGCACCGCACCCCCTGCCCCTGTCTCCACTGCTGCCGCCAATGCCGAGTCTGTGGACATCCAGCGGCAGTTGCAGGTTGGTCAGGCTGCGATGCTTAATGTCCTCCATGGCCACAGCCAAGTGCTGAACAACATGGAGGCATACTTGGAGGGCATTTTTTCATCGCAGGCTGACCAACGCAACTTGCTGAGGTCCATTGACTCGACACTGACTGCAGCAGTGGGTCTCCTGCAGCGCTACGTCCAACCCCCTACCCCTGACCCATCCACACTTCCCACTCCCATGCCTGTCCCATGTACACCCAGACGTCAGCATGCACCCACCACAACAGACACAGGCACCACACCAGCAGGGAAGGTCATACGCACACCTCCTGGCACGCACACACAGGGTGAAGTAGGCACACCCACTGGGTCGGGGGGCAAACATAAGTCACGCAGCCAGAGTGGGAGTCCGCATTCCACCAAATCCACTCCCTCCAAATCCCCTCCCCTCAGCTCTCCTGGCCACATATCCGGCAAAGACTCCTTCATGGCCGCTCTGTCCCTGAGCCCCACTGTGACACCACCCCGCAAGCGGTCAAGGGAGTCCCCGGTCAGGGTGGTTGAGTCCCCCCCCTGTCCACACCCTCCCCCAGTGGCGCTGCGACCCATCCCTCCGCCCCCCCCTCCTTGGGGCCTGTGGTTCCTGCGGGTGCAGGGGAGTCACTGGAGGACCTTGCTAAGGTGTGCAGCGCCATCCTGGCCTCCGCCTTTGGCCCTGCCCCACCCCCTGTGGTGGAGTCCTCCATCCCTGCACCCACGACGCCTACCCTTCGCCCTCATGTCCCTGCGGTGCCTGGTCCTTCCCCCCCACATGATGCCCTCCCCGCTCTGGAAAACGAAGGAGTCTGACTGTGCAGGCAAGCTAGGGGACACGCGTCCCACTGTGTCCCCCACCTGGATATGAACTTTGGATTGCCCTATGGGCATTATACATTTTGAACTTTCAAGGGACAAACTGATTTTTGGATGCTGAATAAAGCAATTTATTTTTCCTTAGTACACTACTGTCTGTCTGGTACTGCTGTTGGTCGACCTGCCCCATTATTTTGGGTGGTGATAATGTGTTGGGTGTGTGGGAATTGTAGTCTTGTGCTGGTCATAGGGTGGATCCTGGTATCTGTGTGCCATCACAAGCTGTTGGCTACATAACTTTGTTCATGTAAGCAGATACTGCATGGTGACATCGTCCCAAGGTGTGTTCCTTCCTCTGTGTAACCTGACATCTTCCCTGCAGGGTCTTTCCAATATGTGGTGCTGAGCTGTGTCTACATTGGCTGGGTGTGTGACGGACTCGTTCGACTTGGGCCATGCATGCTGAGAGATGTCTCCACCTGCATCATTCGTGGCGTCCTTGGTGGTCACTGTACTTGTGTATGTAGACTGTTGTCATGACTTCATGTGTACATGTTTTCTTTTTGGCGCTATGCATGTGTATACTCCCAGCCCCGCACACATGTGGTACATGTACTGCAGGATCTTTGTGCACCTGACTGACATTTGTGGGCATTGGATCTGTGGGTTCTCCACCCTTTTCTTTGCAGGGGCACTGTTGGGAGTGTTAGGCAACCACCCCTCCTGTGTCTGGGCACTGCTGGGAGGACTCTGCACACACCCCTCCTGTGTCTGGGCACTGCTGGGAGGACTCTGCACACACCACTCTTGTGACTGTGCACTGCTGGGAGGACTCTACACCCACCCCTCCTGTGTCTGGGCACTGCTGGAAGGACTCTGCACACACCCCTCCTGTGTCTGGGCACTGCTGGGAGGACTCTGCACACACCACTCTTGTGACTGGGCACTGCTGGGAGGACTCTACACCCACCCCTCCTGTGTCTGGGCACTGCTGGGAGGACTCTGCACACACCCCTCCTGTGTCTGGGCACTGCTGGGAGTGATAGGCACCCACCTCTCCTGTGTCTGGGCACTGCTGGGAGTGATAGGCACCCACCCCTCCTATGTCTGGGCACTGCTGGGACGACTCTGCACACACCCCTCCTGTGTCTGGGCACTGCTGGGAGGACTCTGCACACACCCCTCCTGTGTCTGGGCACTGCTGGGAGGACTCTGCACACACCCCTCCTATTTCAGGATATGTACGCTTAGAACATACACGGGTGTGGGTTCGCTCCATGCATACGAGGTGGGGGTATGGTCCGTACGTACACTGTTGGGGTGGGGGGTACGCTCCATACGTATGCGGGTGAGGGTACGGGTCGTACTTACACTGTTGGGGTGGGGGTACGCTCCATGCATACGCGGGTGAGGGTACAGGTTGTACATACACGGTTGGGGTGCGGGTACGCTCCATGCATACGCGTGTGAGGGTACGGGTCGTACTTACACTGTTGGGGTGGGGGTTACGCTCCATACGTACGCGGGTGAGGGTACGGGTCGTACTTACACTGTTGGGGTGGGGGGTACGCTCCATACGTACGCGGGTGAGGGTACGGGTCATACTTACACTGTTGGGGTGGGGGTACACTCCATGCATACAGCGGGTGAGGGTACGGGTCGTACATACACGGTTGGGGTGGGGGTACGCTCCATGCATACGCGGGTGAGGGTACGGGTCGTACTTACACTGTTGGGGTGGGGGTACGCTCCATACGTACACGGGTGAGGGTACGGGTCGTACTTACACTGTTGGGGTGGGGGTACGCTCCATGCATACGCGGGTGAGGGTACGGGTCGTACATACACTGTTGGGGTGGGGGTATGCTCCATACGTACGCGGGTGAGGGTACGGGTCATACTTACACTGTTGGGGTGGGGGGTATGCTCCATACGTACGCGGGTGAGGGTACGGGTCGTACTTACACGGTTGAGGTGGGGGTACGCTCCATGCATACGGGGGTGGGGAACGGTCCGTACATATCCGTACCCACGCTATGTAATGCTTGTGCGGGCCGTACCCAGGCCTTTGCCACGTGGGTACAGCCGTCCCGCCATTGTTGGGGTGACGTAGGTGTGGGCGGGGTACGACTCGTACCCACGCTCTTTAGGCGTGGGTACGCGACGTACCTGTATTGTTGTGTTTCCGGTTCGCGTCGTCATGCACTTCCGTTGTGGCAGACGCTGGCTTTGCTGGACACGCCCCAACCCCCTCGTAGTGACCAGGGCCTGGGGGTCAGGTATGTCCAGGGCATGTGTGCTGTGCGACTTTGGTGGGGGTTTTGTGGCCTGCCCCTGGTCCTGCCCCCCCTTTCCCCCCTCCCTTTGTTGTTCTGACCTTCTGCGGCGTCTGCGTCGTAACCTGTAGAGGAGGTCGACTGCTATGAGGGCCGGGATGACACGTAGGTTCGGGTCCATGTCTGTCCGTCACGTGCAGGTACTCCTTGTTTGCGTCGTCCTGATTTCCCGGCAGTTTTTGGCTGCCGGAAAATATTCTCCGTGCGGGATGACGTCGGTGCGAATCGTAATTCCTGGTTCGTGAATGGCAGGCTGCATGCGTCCCGACGTCACGTCGGCGCTTTCCCGGATCACATTTGTATGTTTTTTTTCGTCGCAGACGCCTGCGCATGCACATTTCTCGCAAGAAATGCGCATGCGCGGGCGTCCGCGCAATGCGCATTTGTTAAAAGAAGTTGTCAACGAGGAAGAGGGAGCCCCGGAGATGCCGTGCTGCAGGTAAGTCATTATATATTTTTTTTATCATACTTTACATTATTTTAAAAGGAGGGCGGGCGCGGGGCGGGCGGCACGTAGTGGGGCTACGCGGAGCGCGCAAGTGCGGGTAGATTTGGGCACACTACGCGCTGCACCACGTAGCCCCACTACGCCCACTACGCCCAGGGTTAGCACATAGTACAGCATTAATGAATAACATTGTGCGTGAAAAATATAAAACCACATTGGACATTTCAAATGGTTTCTTTTGTCAAAAAAAAGCACCTGAAAGCAGGTACTTAACAGCTTTCTCAATAATTGGGACACACCGTCAATTTTGTCGACTCCCACAAGGGTTCGTAAACAGCCCGGGGTTATTCTCAGCATGGGTAACAGAGTTACTACAAATTTATGATGATGAGGCATTGTCATATGTCGATGACATCTATCTGACAGACGATGACCTAGCTAGGCACTTGAACAGGGTGAGTATCATTATACTGGGCTTCTCCTCTGAGGGCTATAAATTCAACTTTAAAAAATCCAGAATTGCTCATCACAATGTCCTTTTCCTAGGATATGAGCTTTCAAGTGAAGGCAAAAGCCTGGCATCTAACTTTTTAGAAAAGTGTGCGCTGCACCAACCTCCAAAAATGGTAAAAAATGTACAATCCATCTTGGGTTTCCTAAATTTTGGAAGAACTTACATTCTAAATTACGCAGAAAGGGTTAAACCTCTTTACAAATTAATCAAACCTGATTTTTCAACAAAACAATGGACACAGGAACACACAGACATCCTGCGTTCACCCCAAGCTAACATGTTAGCAACAAATCACTTACAAAAACGCGTAAATAGACGCAATTTAGTGATCCAAATAATTTAGGGTCAATGCGGATTCACCTATTTAACATTTAATGAGGGTGAAAAAGTACCAATAGCATACAAATCACATTTGTATACACAAGCAAAAATGTGCTTCACTTCAACAGAAGAAATACTGACAGCAGTTCAAACTGCTGCAGCAAAAGAAAGAGCACTAGCTCAGGGGAAACGCATTATTGTCGTGACTCCAGTACCAGCCATAGAGGCGGTTACAAAAGCGAGCATTCCAAATGCAAAAGCTTGACATCCTAGATGGATACAATGGGTTAATTCTCTTGCTGGAACAGATGTTGAATATGTTTTTGATCCTGATTTAAAAACACAAGCGTTCCTGCAATATGAACATGAATGTCCTCTGCCCACTGAAATTCTGCCTCTCGATCAGTACGAATTTATAATTTATACTGACGGATCAGCACAACCCGCTACAGGGAGTAAGCAAGCTTACAGTGCTGCGTGCGCAATCGTTAAAGGTTGCATGCACGATGGTAACTTCTAACCAATGGTCACTAAAACTCAATCTCTAGGAGATTGTACAGCTCAGCGAGCTGAACTACAAGCATTCAGACTGGCACTTGAAAGTACAGATCGCAAATTCCCCACACTTATAGTGTGCAATTCCTTTTACTATGTTCAGTCGTATAGTGAATTTTTACAGAATTGGTTTCAAAACGGATTCAAAGATGCAAAAGGTGGCACAATAAAGCATAAAATGCTTTGGGAACAAGTAGTTTAGTTGAGAAACAAACTACCAAAAGGTCACGTTATACACACGCTGAGTCATCAACCTGATGGCGGTCATGTTGCAGGGAATTCATTGGCTGATGAAGCCGCAAAGGGGGCTGTTCAGACGGCTTCCGTAGCTGCGATCACTCATTCAAAAGCGAGAATAGACAGTGAGATATTGTTGGCTGTCAATGCTTCAAGCAAAGGCATTGGTGCAGCGTTACCAAAGAAATTTCCACTCAAGTACTCTTATGTAATTGATGCGAACAACGTTCCATTTGCTCGAATCTCTGGCGTGGGGGATAGGGTAATTCCAAACATGGAACGTAGAGCAGCTTTAATTTATGAAGCACATCTTGGGGAGGGTCTGTCACATCAGGGAATCTCTAAAACAATATTAACATTGAAAGAGATGTACTGGTGGCCTGGAATGAATACACTGATTCACATCTTCATCAATGACTGCAGAGACTGCAATAGACAGTGTAGTGCAGAACGCCATCAGACACCAGACTACGAAGGAGCCTGCCCAGTACAGACACCATTGTTAGACAGCATTAGACTATCTACGCGCAGACATCCTTTATGACAAATGCATTCCCACAAACACTTAGTCAAGGTTCCTATAAATGTGGCCTCAGCCCTCGGCTGACACTCGAACTGTTATAAAAGATTTGCGAGTCTTTATCGGCACATACGCAATTGGCACACTACATTCTGACCATGGCCCTGCATTTAGCTCTCGGGCTTACAAAGAAGCCATGGCCAGTTTGGGCGTAGCATTGCGGAACTCCTCTCCGTTTCATTCTGAGGGAAATTCTGTTGTGGAAAGGAAGAACTGGGACATAAAGCAGTCTATAACAGCTAGAGTATTAGGTTCGGGTGATGGGTGGGTCAAACATCTTTATGGGGTCCAACGCTCATTAAATAATTTGCCAAGAAGTTCTCTAGGGGGTCACTCTATATGAGGTCCTATTTGGGACAAGAAGGTGGGTTCCTGATCTCAAATGTAAAGGCACAGTGGTGGAAAATAAACCATTATATATCAAATATCATTTGGCTGTTTTACAGGAGCTAAATGAACTAAGATCGAAACAAAGCAACGTGTTCCTGAAGCCAACTACCACTGGGGAAAAACCGGAAGTCCCAGTAAGGCCTGTCTGGATCCCAAAAGTTGGGGATCTAGTCAGAGAGAAGATTGCGGACCAGAAGGAATTTGGACCTTCTTACAGACAACCAGTACCTGTCCTAGCCATCCATGGAACGAGAACAGTACTTCTGCCACCCCTTGCTCGAAAAAAGGAGAAAAGATTTGTGTCAATCGACCTCATCAAACCGCACTATGTGGCCGATACTAAATAGTAGGCCTCGTGGATTCCGACCTAGTAGCAGACGCCCTCCTCTTACTACTATCCAAGAGTTTCAGCCTGAAAGACTCATAACCATAGAGAATTCAGTAGTAAGAGATGAAGGACTAAGCAACAATACTATGGGACTCATCCCTCTTGAAACTCAAGTAACACTTCGTCCAGATACACCTGTCTACACCAACGTAACGCGTGATCAACTGGTTCCAGCGATTTCGACGAATCCTGATAAAATTCCAACAACTGACCGAACTGCTTCTGGCTACTTCATTAACTTTGATACGTTTTCTGAGGATCCAAGTGAGCGTGAAATGATAACACCCCTAAAAAATTTCAAACAACAAGTACAGGATTTTTTTCATTTTCTGAAAGACACTTATCAGGTTTCACCATGGATTGAACTATGGAATATTTCTGGAATATTTTTCTTTCTGCTTTGGTAATGACTCTTAGCGTGCTTATGAATGGCAGATACATTCGTTTGGACACTGAAAGTAAAAATGTGAACTTACTTTTAAAGCCACACAAATCTTCCCATCGTGAAGCAAGAGACTTGTCAGCAGTGAACATTACAGCCGTTCCTATACAGGATGGTATAGTTTGGGACAAAACCGATTTCGACATATTTGGCCGGATGGAACTTTTGAAGATTCCAGTTTTATTTAAAATGATGATTGGGACGTTGAGACTGTTAATACCATGATGTCTGATCTAGAAAGGTCTGCTGCGTTCTCTAACAATGAAAACGTAGAGGGTTCATCAGACTACGAGCAGCTTTATTGTTACAACATCTATGGTCATCATTTCTTGCATAAATCTGCTACACCGGGAAATGTGTTTATGTTTAACCAATGGGAACATTGTCCTACACCACCAAAGGGTAGTTCAAAAACCTTTACAAATAAGTTTCCATATTTTTCAGGGTACAATACATCGGATCCAGAAACATTTTTCTATAGAAATGTAAACAAAACAGGACACACAAATATGTTAACTAATACAAAACAGATTTATTCTGAAGCCTTTATTGCCCAACTGTCTAGACAAGGGTTTGACTTTTGGAAAGACACAATCGACACAAAATTGGTCTGGGGTTCTAAAGATTGGATAGTGCAGGGGATAGAAGCTTTGTTTAGAGCCTGCATCATCCCACAGAAAATAATGTTTTTGAATGACACAGTGCAACAAACGTCTTGCCTTGGATTAACCAAGATCAAAGACATGAACACACCTTCTGTACCAACACCTGCAAGTAATAGCACTACACAAGGAGCGGTCACAGTAGACACAATACTACAAAACAACAGATCAGATCCTGATTGGAAAAAATGGTTGCTCTGGCCCACAGACACAAACATCTGTCAAGAAAGATTCCTGAATAGAATACAGAGCTTTACTATCCATAGGCCAGACCCATGTTATGTTCAACAACAGCATCCGGGGGTAGTAACAACATACAGTGTAGCAAAATTGTGCCTCGACTGGTTACAAAAATCTACACTCGAGGATGTGAAACAACACTTATCTTTACTTAAAGAAGACGCAGACCATAGGGAATTCTTGCTAGGACCAAGAAAACCGCATCAAAAACGGCATTTATGTTGCTTATAATGAAATATGGAAGGTTTCACAGGCAGAGACCGCAGAAAAAATATGTGAGCTTGATCGTATTAACTTAGAGAAATCTCTCACTGTGGTCGACAATGGGTTAACAACTCAGTCATCCAGAATATATTCACTGGACAACATTGTATCCTCTGCTATTGAACTGGAACAAGATTTAGCCATGTTACAACAAGGCCAATCTCAGTTACGTTCTATTATGTTATTAGGCTGGACGCTGTAATCCTTGTGTGCAGGCTATGTGCCTTGGCGTTTTATCAACACGTCATCTCTGTTTTCAGAATGCAATCTCACGGATAAACATGTGGTAAATATTTAAATTACCTGTACTATTTTTTATGCGGAAAAGTCTAGTAAGAATAACTCAGTCAAAATAAGAGGCAGAATCCGTGGTATTAGAGGTTCTGAAAAGGGCTTTATTCCTTACAAAGGAATCATAGTTCGAACCAGGCAATCTTATTCCATCACCACGAAGGTTCAGGAAGGGATAGGCAATACATTATTGACAAGTAACAATATATATATAAAAAGTATTGCATTAAGACAGATGCAGGAGGCGTAACAGCTGATAATACAGATAAGAATACACATACGTAATGAAAATGGGCGTAATAACAGGCGTATACTAGAAACGTCATTTAAAATGATGTCACAAGTGGGTGGATTCATAAGAGAATCCTGCAGTGTCAGCAGAAATGTTTGGCAGAGATGCGCGCGCAGCCGCATGACGTGTAATTGACGTGCAACTAGAGGGTGAAGGGGAATTGACATTTAGCTCTACATGTGGAGACAATAAGTCTGGGGGGTCAGGTCAACCTAATCCCAAATCGTATCTAATATCTTTGTTTAAGGAACTGTGTTATCCAAAAGGAAAGGTCTCTCGGACGGAATCTATTCTATACTGACTGTTAGTGCATGTACAAGCGTCTATGTGTCTACATGAGATGCGAGGGGGCAGGAATCTTCCATGGTAACAGGGGCTATGAATTACTTGCATAAAGACAGCGAGGCCAAGCTCTTTGCTCGGTAGCTGGAAGGATGTTTACCTAAACTACTAGACAGGAATGCATTGGATGAGGAGCGGAGCAGATAACTTGAAGGCTGAATACAGTTTTTGGCAGGCAACAGGCCGCGTCAGGCACCGTTAGCCGTGCAGGGAGTAGGACAAAGTTCATGGATACGGATGCAGGTCCAAGCTGGAGCATTTCAGAGGCAGAAGTAGGAAAAGGCTTGATGGCAGAATTCAGGGCCTGCTCGCCTGAACTGTAAAACGTGAAAAGTGAACCATATAAAGTCGGTGGCCAATCATACTTAGGAATGGAATATTCGACCCATTCATGGCGGAGCTGAAAGAGAACATGTTGACGTTGGACGCACATGTATTTGCGTCTTCATAGCTGGAACTGGAGGGAACATACATGTACTTGTAGCATGTACATGGAGCCGTTGGGGTCTAAGATAGGGGACACAATTGACCATAAAAATTCATATTTCCTCATTCCCTCCTTGTCCCCTACGGACCCTTATGAAATATCCATCTTCATCAATCCATCAATCTGTTCATATAGCATCATTTGTTCTTCTTTCTTCTTCCGGGATCTTGAATGAAAATTCGAAGGCGGGATACACGATGTGGCACACAGACCACAAATCGCTGGCCCACATTGTAGACACAAGCAGCAACTGAATAGAATGAGAAAGCCAATACCTAGGAAGGATAGGATCCTCCATCCCCAGGCTGACAACACGCTCCAGAACCAACCGGACCAAGTCCAGGTGCCTGGATTCTGGTGTATCTGGCTTACGATCTTATGAAGTCGAGTTATGGTTTTATATACTGACGGCGCGTTTTCTGGTATGAAAACACAGCAACTTGATCCGATGACCCTACAAGCTCCGCCCCTATCGGCCAGGATGACGTCAAGGACAAGACGATTTTGAAGAACAACAATCCGCATCGCAGACTGCTCCTCTGTTAAGTTGCCTAAGGCGGAAGTAGTTTCATTCACTACTGCTTCAAGGGTTCTAGTTAATCTACGTATCAACTTACTATTAGTGACTGTACCTATGTAGGGAAAGAAACCTTTATTGAAATCTGTGTATTGCTCCCATGCTGTTTCGGTGTAGTCGACAATCGGGAGATCTCTCTGCTGTCTATTGTGTACTAAATGGGTATTCCTATGGTAATCAGGCGGGGCTAGGAAAACAGGTGGCAGAAGGAATGCAATGTAACAGGTAACATCCCAATCTAGGGGTAGGCGTATGTATGCGGTGTGACCACAGATGAAGTAGGAGTGACGAGAAGCTCTAAATGTAGATTTGCCTTTATCACTGAATTCTATTACAGTGGTACATTTACTATGGCCCATGTGTATTGAACCATTCTTTCTTACACATAATTCGCCTCTAACTGGAAATACTGACATAGCGGGCAAGATTGGTGTAGCTTCAGATTCAACATTCAGGATCATGAGATTAAGTGTAAAGTTACCTAATCCATATACTTCATTTTCTAGATCAGTTCCTGTTCTTTTGGGAAGTCCCTCCTTGTTAGGGTAGCAGACTTTAAGTAAAACTAGGTTCAGGTTTCCCCAAACCCAGTTGTCTTGGTAAACTACTGAATTTGAATCTAGGGAATTAATCAAGCTAAACCATGCTCCACAGGAGCCATTGTGGGTGAATGGATACGGAAAGAGAGGCAGAACTCCCTTGTATTTCTGATAGGGAGGGAGTCGGCCACATATCCAACAATTTGTAGCATTGCTGGTCTGATGAGAATGATGTAACATACTAATGAATGTGTTGTTGCGCAGCGCAAATCTATAGGACAACTCATGCGGGGGTAATTCGCTAAAAGAATGTTCGGCAGTAGCATTGAAAGCACGCTTGGAAATAGGGTAATACATGTGTAATAATATACTGGCAATGATAATCAGAAGACTTAGAAAAAACATAATTAACAATGTCACTATGCAGTGACTACGAAGTGATTTACAGTACGCATGTTTCTTGAGCTGTTTCTGTCTATTTCTCTCTCTATTTCGGTCTAGAGGATACATGTCAGAGACAAATTCAACCGATTCACCTTGGAGAGGACTTAAACAATCAAATTGTCTGACTTGCTAGACCTTAGTTTCAGTTTATAATTTTCCTTTTCTGTCTTGTCAACCAGGGGGAGTTTTGAGTCAGTCTGTGAGGGAATGCAGGGCTGATAATTCAAGTCGGATGATAGTCCATGAAATTTTTTGATATGGCTCGAGTGCAACCACCCTTTACGTCCCTCAATCTTTACAGCTGTCCTTGTGGTCAATAAGACGAGTTTAGGCGACTGCCAGCGAGGCTCCAGCGGGTTCCTTCTGTCGAAGTTCCTTATCAGTACAAGATCTCCCGGAACCACGTCATGGGGCTTCACCTCAGTGTTATCGGGAAAAGCTGCAGCTACCTGTGAACGACAAGATTGTAGTGCAGACATCAAGGAAGCCAGGTAATCTGTCAGCATATTACAATCAACATCAGTTATTTTACGGGGTATAGGCGTCCCCCACATATTTGGTGGTCTACCGAAGATCACCTCATACGGGGATAGCCCCGTTCAAGAGTGTGCTACCATTCTCATGTAAAAGAGCGCAACTGGTAAAGCTACTATCCAGTCGACACCTTTTTCTCTACATACTTTGGACAGTCTAATTTTCAAAGTTTGATTATGCCGCTCCACGAGACCTGCTGCCTCGGGATGTCGGACACAGTGGAATTTCCATTGATAGCCTAACAAAAGTGAAACATGTTTCATTAGCTCGGATGAGAACGGTTGGCCATTATCTGAGTACACGACACGGGGCAAACCATACCGTGGGAAGAATTCTCGAACTAACTGTTTGGCAGTAGTCGGGGCAGTGTAATCTGAGACGGGATACGCCTCTGTCCACCGGGAAAGAGCGCATACAACTACGAGGACATATTTGAATCCTCGACATCGTTCCATCTGGATATAATCCATCTGGAGGACTTCAAAAGGGTGATCGGGGGGTTGAAATCCACCCTGTTCTACAGGTACGCCTTTTCCTGGATTGAACTGACAACAAATCATGCAGGTACGTACTTTCTGTTTAGCTGCTGCTCGCAAGTGTTTATTGAACCAAATGTGTTGAATACTGTATAGCATAGCTTTCTCTCCTAGGTGCGCTGGACTATGTATTGTGTTAATGATGACTTGAACCATCGAGTCGGGGAGAAACCATATAGATTTTCCCTTTGTCATCCATCCTTGATCCGTTTGGATCCCTCCTAATTCAGTCCATCTCTTTATTTCTTCTGGTGTAGCATGTGTCTGTATGTCAATTACATCAAGGGCGGGATCCTTAACTGTCATGCAGCGTGTTGGTGTCGGAACTATTGTCTTTGTCGTGTCAGTTGTATGAGTCTGATTCTGAGCAGTCTGTTTAGCTGTTCTGTCAGCTAGGTCGTTACCCTGAGAAATAATGTCAGTCACTTTTGTATGGGCTTTACACTTCATAATCGATATTGCAGTCGGCAGATGTATTCCATCTAACAGAGCTTGAATAAGGGGACCGTGCTGGATGTGGGCACCGTGAGAAGTTAAATAACCTCTCTCTCGCCAAAGCACGCCGAAGTCATGGACGACTCCGAATGCATAACGTGAATCTGTGTATATGTTGACTTTCTTATTTTTGGCTTGAATACAGGCTTGTGTCAGAGCGATGAGCTCTGCTGCTTGAGCTGACAAGGTATCTATACAATTTGTTTCAATAACTTCAGTGTCTGTTGTGACTGCATAAGCGGCCACTAACTCTCCTGTACTTGTTCTCATGCATGAACCATCTACATACAATGTCAGGTCTGGATCTGATAATGGAATATCTGTCAAGTCTTGTCTGGGTTTCGTCGTAATAGTAATGACTTCAATACAATCATGTGCCAATGGGTCTGTTCCACTTACTGGCAAAAGTGTGGCAGGATTTAATGTACTACAACGTCTGATTTCTATGTGTGGCTGGAACAATGTTAATTCATAACCCGTCAGTCTTGCTATGGTCAAGTGTTGTGTTTGGGTCCGGTTCAAGAGAACCTCTACTGCATGTGGTACTTGTACTGTCAATTGATGTCCTAACACTATGGCATCGCTTTGTCGGATTGCTAAAGCTGTTGCTGCGACTGATTTCAGGCACGCAGGAAGAGCCTGAGCTACGGGATCTAATGTACTGGAAAAATAAGCACATGGCTTATGTGATCCTGCTTGTTCCTGCGTGAGTACTGACAAAGCAGTACCTTCTCGTTCTGTAACAAAAAGTGTAAAACGTTTGCTGTAACATGGTGTTGCTAAAACAGGTGCTTGACATAAAGCTTTCTTTAAGCTTTCAAAAGCTTGCGTATGTTCCTGAGTCCAAGGGAGGACAGTTGATGTCGCTGCCTCCTGTGTTGTCAACTGAATGAGTGGTTTTGCTAGAAATGCATATTGAGGGATCCACTGCCTACAGTACGAAGTGAGGCCTATGAATGCCCGTACCTCCTTTTGTGTCTTGGGTGTCGGCATGTTAACAATTAACTGGATACGGTCGGGTGTAAGCTGTCTTCCCCCCTTGGACAGCAAGTGCCCAAGGTACACAACTTGCTGGACACAGAATTGCAGCTTTGAAGGGGACACCTTGTGCCCCTTGTCGGCTAGGAAATGTAAAACCGTCAGTGATGCTTTTTCACATTCAGGTTCGCTTCGGGCGGTGATCAGCAGATCATCGACGTATTGAAGCAAGGCAGTGGTAGCTGGCATGTGGATACTGTCAAGTTCTCTTTTCAGTGCTTGGCTATAGATGCTGGGGCTTTCTGTGAATCCTTGAGGTGCGCGTGCGAATTTAAAACTTCGTCCGTTTAAACTGAATCCGAACAAATATTGGCTTTCCAGATCGATTGGGACGCTAAAGAAAGCGTTCTTGAGATCAATTACAGTAAAGAACGTTGCTTCTGAATCTATGGCTGTTAGCAATGAAGAGATATCTGGGACCACGGGGTATTGTGGTACAATGCATTTATTTAATTCTCGCAGATCAATAACTAATCGATATACTGGTGGTGCTTTTGGATCAGTTCGTTTAAGAATCGGAATTATCGGGGAATTACATATATTGGAGTCCGTTTCTACAACCACTCCTTGTGCAATGAGCTCGTCAATGATTTGCAGTAAAGCCACAACAGCATCTGGCGGTAACTTGTATTGTCGTATTCGTGGTAATACTACTCCTGTTTTGAGTGTGACTCGATATGGTGTAATGTGCATACAACCTACATCAGTGGGGCCTTGTGCCCATAAATGTGCAGGTAGATTCTGTAACCGATGATCCATGTCTCTAGACACATAGTGACCTTTAAAGTCACGCAAAAATAGTCGTACTCCTTCCGGAGAACAACATATTACAGCTCCTAGAGCTTTCAATGTTTTTATACCTAACAAGTTTTCTGGGCATGATTTTGTGAGCAATAGATCTGTAGTCCGTGTTAATGGACCGACCGTTAATGCAAGCGGTTGCGATACTTCATTAATAGTGGGCTTTCCTGAAAAACCAAGGGAAATATTTTGTGAGCCTGAGAGGGGTACCCCTGGGACTTCGCTGTGACGGATAGTGGTTCTGCTTGCCCCTGTATCGAGTAGAAACTTTCTGTCTTTCCCTAATACTTGACTCTGTACGTAAGGACCTTCTTGATCTACGGGAACCTCAATAAGGGGTAGGCCAACTTCCCTCTCTAGGCTATTTCATGTGTAGCGCTGATACTCTGGATAGTCATTTTGTGCATACTGGTACATCTGTTGTGTCGTGTTTTGTGTTGCAGCAATAGGCTGTGGCTGTTGTTGTGGTTGTTGTTGTGGTTGTGGTGCGGTCTGTTGTGGAACTGGCATAGGCTGTATATTCTGAGGTACTTGTTGTTGGATCTGATCCTGTCTAGGCGGACGTGGTCTCTCTTTCGTTATACCCGTAGAGATATTATGTTTTAGAACTGCGTAATCATGTATATAATGACCTGGCTGTTTACAATAGTTGCATGTCCCTCTAACAGGACCTACTGAATCATTGGACTGTGTTGTACCCTTTTTATGACCGTCAGCTGGAACTGACTGAGCAACAAGCATTTTCATTTTCGTGTCTTTCATACGTCTTTGTTCATGTTCTTGTTCTTCTCTAATTCTATTGTGATGATATTGTAACATTTGTAACATCTGTGACGGTGTGTTACCTTGCCAAGTACTCTCGAATTTTAATACTCTACTCTTAACTTGGGGCAGGGAATTCTCAACTAATTTTGTCACAAACAGATGTGTATACGACTCACTACTTGCTTTTATGCCACTATTAATACCAAAACATTTTTCAAATCGGGAATAGAAATCACTAGTGTCTTCATCTTGTTTCTGTTTACAGGCTGAAATTGCACCCCAGTCTTCCTTTTTCGTAGTTAATAAACGTGGTAGTACCTGCACTAATAATCCTGGTAATGCTGTAGTCTTTTCCCCAAGCCCTAAACCTGCAGCTCGGGCTTTTTCTTCGTTTTCTAATGCTGTCCACTCTATCTTTTGGTCTCCCACCTCCCATTCCTTTTCTTTGAGTTTCTCGTAAATACCGGCAGGCAATAAAACTTTTAATATTTTCATAATGTCCGGATAAGTATACTCTCCCATGAGTAACATGTCTTTTATCTCACGGTGGAAACCTGCTGGATCTTTGTCATGGCTAGGTACTACTTTCTTCATTTCTAATAATTCAATTTTTGTTATGGGCGTGTACACAAACACGCGTTTAAAAGTATTGTCTTCACCTCTGATTGGGTGTACTTCGCGTAAGGGATTCTGTCTGTCTATGTGATACGTTTTTCTTTCCAACTTGGGGGGAACTGAAACATGTTCTGGGCATACGAAGACAATGTACTGGTGTCGATATTCTAGAATTTCTTTAATTAAATCAGTACCTGAACCTCTCCATTTATTCGTGAGTAATTCTATCAATATATCAGGTAGGGGACCAGGATCGGAACGTTGGCTTCTATACAATATAACGAGGTGTTGTATCATGTATATACCAGCTAAACGCTGTTCGTCTGGGGTAAGATTCAAAAACGTGTGTGCTAACGCATCATCACTGTATTTTTCAGAACTGTCAGCCCATTGTACTGCTGACCTGGCTAATTCTTGTTCATCCATAGAGTCGAGCATATGATACCCCCTTCGGTCTCGGAGTAATTTATCAGCAGCCTGGAATAAGTGTTCAGGGGACTTCGCATTTAGCATAGGGGCTTGAAAATGTCTGTTACATTCTGGACGTATCGGACGTATCGGGTCATTAAAGTATCTGGTATTGTTACAAGGTCTTCCCCTACCTACATAAGCAATCGTTTCTAATTGTCCTGTGGGCATTTCTGATTCTTCCTCCTCCTCTCCCTCTGATTCAGTTTTGTCTGCCTCCGATCTGGCTTTATGTGTTCGTTCTACTTCCTTGCGGATCTTTCGGCACATAGCTACTATACATGTCTGTTTATCGTGTTTTCCCTCTGATATATTCTGACCCCATCTGGTAAGGACTTGCATTTCATCCTGATCTACCTCGGACCTATCTCTGTCTCTGATCAAGCAGTTTATGAAGAAGCGTAACAGTAGTCTCTGTACATCCACTTTCTGGTATTCCATGGCTTCGTCAATACTTTCAGGGCCTTGCCCTGTTTGGACAAAGCGATATATATTGTCTAAATGTTTAATCATTCCTGGTAATGTCGTTAAATACGTTGAAGCTCGTCGTATACGTAGTGATGATAGCAGCATTCTGTCATTTTTACCGGGCACTGGATCATATCTACAATCTACAAGATGTTCCTTAAACATGTCGGACGTTGCTATTTGTGGTGTACGTTGGTTTGCTAAATCTCTAAGAAACGTTTTGCTTCGTAATGGTGGCGTGGCGAAAATTGCTGCTGCACCTCCTGTCGCACCTTCTGAGGTGCTAGGCATAAAAGGATTTGTGGGATGTAAGGTAGAAACTGTGGATGCAGGAAAAGTTGAATTTTGCGGAGGAGTTTGTGGTTGCGGAGTTGGGGGCGGATGATCTTGGCGTTGAGCACCATCGACAGGTGGTGTGTGTGGCGGAACATTAACATATTCGGGAGCTACATCGTCTAAATAGGAGGAAAGGAAAATATCTTTTGCGGTCTTGGGATGTGCTTTAATCGGGAGTAATGGAGGTGGCAAATCTTTCGGTATTTCCGGGGTGGCCTTAGGTAAACCTTCGGCCAAAAGAGGATACATACCATTCATAAGAGTGTTTCGTTGCCTGTCTACTTGTTCTGTTTTTACTCGGGTACCTTCCTTAATTAATATATTTTCTCGGGCTTTATTTGAGTTCTCCCTACTTTTCTCTTCCAGTCTGAGTGCTTTCTCTGTGCGCCTATGCGATTCTTTACGCCATAGTTCAATGGCATCTTTCTGTGACTGTCTGGCTTTCTTTTTCCATAATTCTTCTTCTACTCTCATGATGCAATCTGCATCCCATGTCCCAGCTGCGGGCCATCTCTGACTCTCTGCTAAATCCTTGGTGTAGTCCACCCATAAATCAAGATATAATACGGCATCTAGGCCATGCTTATGGTACATAAAATACCCTGGAGTATCCCTAGGTGGAATGGGAACAGCTTCTTCGAGTACTCCTTTTCTAGTTTTGATCTGTCTTAATTTTGAAAAGAACGGCATCTTTAAACCTTGCTACTTGATTCTTACTCAAACTGGACTTGAACACAATTAATACGAAAAACACAATGATGAACACTCATTCATACCACAATTTTTGAACACAGTAAAACATTTAACATTTAACATTTAACGAACAATGATAATTAAGAGAAAACTAACTACTGACATAATACTAATACTAGATAATACTAGATTATATACATGAACATACTGGATATACTGCTAAACAGTACAGATACACTGCTAAAACAGTGCAGACCGGATTTGTGTACCCAAACCCGTCAGGACCGGCACAAACCAATGTGCACGTCTAACTGCCTCCCCAGCAATGGTACTCACCGGGTAGCACGGAACGGAAGGCCTCGGAACTGAACTGAACTGGACCGGACTGGACTCGACTCGACTCGGAAACTTCGGAACCTGGTGGGCCTCTGTATACCTCGGATCTTGCTCTCTCAGCTAGGCTCTGGTCGGGATACTTCGCACGTCTCACCGCCTCGTCTGGGTGTTGATCGCAGCCTCAGTCACCCCCGCTTGGCCGGAGGGAGATACAGGAAATCCTGCGGGTACGCGTTTTTGTCCGTCCAGCTGTGGCAAGGGACCGGGCCTGCAACGCACCTCCGGCGCGTGAGATGAGAAAGTGTCCCTGTTCGGGCGCCAATTTATGTGGTAAATATTTAAATTACCTGTACTATTTTTTATGCGGAAAAGTCTAGTAAGAATAACTCAGTCAAAATAAGAGGCAGAATCCGTGGTATTAGAGGTTCTGAAAAGGGCTTTATTCCTTACAAAGGAATCATAGTTCGAACCAGGCAATCTTATTCCATCACCACGAAGGTTCAGGAAGGGATAGGCAATACATTATTGACAAGTAACAATATATATATGAAAAGCATTGCATTAAGACAGATGCAGGAGGCGTAACAGCTGATAATACAGATAAGAATACACATACGTAATGAAAATGGGCGTAATAACAGGCGTATACTAGAAACGTCATTTAAAATGATGTCACAAGTGGGTGGATTCATAAGAGAATCCTGCAGTGTCAGCAGAAATGTTTGGCAGAGATGCGCGCGCAGCCGCATGACGTGTAATTGACGTGCAACTAGAGGGTGAAGGGGAATTGACATTTAGCTCTACATGTGGAGACAATAAGTCTGGGGGGTCAGGTCAACCTAATCCCAAATCGTATCTAATATCTTTGTTTAAGGAACTGTGTTATCCAAAAGGAAAGGTCTCTCGGACGGAATCTATTCTATACTGACTGTTAGTGCATGTACAAGCGTCTATGTGTCTACATGAGATGCGAGGGGGCAGGAATCTTCCATGGTAACAGGGGCTATGAATTACTTGCATAAAGACAGCGAGGCCAAGCTCTTTGCTCGGTAGCTGGAAGGATGTTTACCTAAACTACTAGACAGGAATGCATTGGATGAGGAGCGGAGCAGATAACTTGAAGGCTGAATACAGTTTTTGGCAGGCAACAGGCCGCGTCAGGCACCGTTAGCCGTGCAGGGAGTAGGACAAAGTTCATGGATACGGATGCAGGTCCAAGCTGGAGCATTTCAGAGGCAGAAGTAGGAAAAGGCTTGATGGCAGAATTCAGGGCCTGCTCGCCTGAACTGTAAAACGTGAAAAGTGAACCATATAAAGTCGGTGGCCAATCATACTTAGGAATGGAATATTCAACCCATTCATGGCGGAGCTGAAAGAGAACATGTTGACGTTGGACGCACATGTATTTGCGTCTTCATAGCTGGAACTGGAGGGAACATACATGTACTTGTAGCATGTACATGGAGCCGTTGGGGTCTAAGATAGGGGACACAATTGACCATAAAAATTCATATTTCCTCACTGGCACAAAGGGGAGCAAAGTATACAGTGCTGAGCATTGAAAAACAGGAAAAATTACCACTTACGGTAGCAGAAAAACCAGCTACAGAATGGCTTATCCATGGCAAAATAACTCTGCCTGTCACTACTTTTCATTTTCAGTATTTCCTCAAACAAATGCAAGCAGGCAAATATGAAAGGTTGGGTAGAGAATACATTAAGACATCCTGGGATTTACCTTATGAATACAGATGTGGAAGTGGGAGTCCTGAAGGGTTTCTAAGCGGTACACACTGTGAAAATGCACTGAGCGGATCACTAATATGTCAGGACATTTCTTTACACAGGGCTTGTAAGGGTTCTGTGGCAAACTTGTCCTGCCACCTGCAGGGTACACCAACTGCTGTGATTAATCCAACGTAGGGCCAACTTTCTAACGGGAGTTACCTCGTGTTGAATGATCAGAGTTGCTGTGGCATGTTGCCAGGAATCCCATATCTGGTAACGGTTGGCTCCAGGGTTACTTGTTGTATGCAAGTATTGTTCCCCCAAATAGACACAGTCAGGGAGTTGCCTCTATGGCCTTCATTGAATGTTTTTTGTATACGTTTTGATACTTTAAGCATGATGAAAGCCATGCTTTTGCAACAGACTGTGCCCTTGACCTCGGCCAAAGAAACCTATGTTCTACAAATTGCAAGGACTTCGGCTGAGATACAGGCTCTAATACGTACAAACTGCCCTATACATTTCGTAGAAATGATGGGACGTATCTTAAACATGCCTGATACAAGCGGGATTGTACATGTATTGAAGTCCATATCTTCAGGACTGTTAACACCTTTTCAGGCAGTCCTCGGAATCATTCCAAACTTCGTGCTTTCGGTGTTTTGTGGTCTGCCATTAATTCTAGCACTCGTTGCAGGAATCCTGTTTCTATTCCTACTACTACCCTATGGCAAGCCTATCCACTTGCGTCACTCCCAGCAACTTCGAGAAACCCTTTCCTAGAACGGTAGTGCCATGAGCGCATAGTGCAACTTTTGGGCATACCTCGTCTACGGGAACTTAATACAACATGGTTTCTGTCATTTATACCAATCTGGCAAGATTGCACATCACCTGTTCTACGCTGCCTGCTTTGCAGTGAAGAATGCATGCTAGACATCTGTCTAACACTCCTATCAGTCATGCCAACGGATATCAATACTCTGCTAGACCAGATAACGGCCCATGCTCTGTGTTGTCCCCAGAGGCTACCAATCCTGATGACGGCATTCGTTGAGATCTCACAGACGCTTCCTGCTGCTGCTGAGGTACGAGATGGATCAACAGGCACACAGGTAACAGCGGGCGCGAACATTGCTGCGGCATCCCATGTTGGAGGCGATGCTTCACATCTCTGTGCAGTTAACCTTCTAAATGAGGTGTTCTGAGGAACTTCGATTTTCGATCACGATCGAATCGACCCGCCATTTTGTGACCCGCCGCCATTTTGTGTTGCCATCACTCAGGCAGCATGGCGAACGAAGTCTATTTCTGCTTTTTCTGTAGCTCGGTGTTAGAATACGTCCTCGGCCTTTATTTGTGAAGCTGGTGTTTGGACTAGCCGAGTACACTAATCTTTGTCTGGCTTTCCTAATCCCTGTTTCAACTATCTGTAGGCTCACACTATTCTTTCATGATCATATCTTATCGACTGGCCTTCACTGTCTCCTGCTAGCATTCTCTTGTGTCACGACTGTCCTCCAATACACACAAATGTATCTCACCACCTGCAAGTTAGTTATAATCTGTTAATAAATTAGTTCGGGGGTGGGATGACAAACACAGTTGGAGGAGAGGTCTCTTCGAGTCATCTGATATTTCTATTTTCAAACCTTTCTTACTGGTTCCGCTTTGTTTTTCCACTTACCCTATTGGCTCTTTTCTTCTATGCTTGGGGCGTGTGTCTTGTTAATAATTATGTATTGTATAGTATTTAATCTGATGCGCCACAGAGTGAAGGGCAGTCTCCTGAGAACCTACTTTGTGTACTTCTAGGATAACTGTACTAGCTGCAGCTAAATAAATTCAATCTTCTAACGCCGACAGAGTGTCCCGTGTCTCTGTGTAGCGAAGCAGGTGAACTCCGGAGACAGAGGGCGTACCCTGCGCCGCCAGGTCCAAAAGGTTCTGGTTCTTCAATTGGCGCCCAACGTTGGGCGGCTTCAGTGGTACCGGTTCTGCTCGAAGGTCGTGAGGAACCTCGCAAGAAAAATCCGGAGGGTTCGCGAGCCACACTAAGCGACCCCTGAATGTCAAAAGTGGTCCGAAGGTCTTTTGCAGCGCGGTTACTCCTTCCTGACGGCTACTAACAACCGCTGCCCTGACTGCCGCCCTGCTTTGGCCCATTCCTATGATGATGTATGGTAAGGCGAGACGATAGACGGGCCTCTGTTGGTGGAAGAAGACGTCCTTAGTTAAGTATTTTCGTGGGTCGCGCCCACAATTTGGTTCTTTGTTTGATGTCCTTAGGTTTCTTAGATTTAGTCTTTGCAAAGGCTAAAGCCGAGGGTAAGTGCATTTGTGCTGCGTAAACTGAAGTTTTATTCCCTCGAAGTTTGTGAACAGTCCAAGGGACATTGCGAAATGCCTGGTCTGACTAAGTTTGGAAGAATTTGTTGTCTTGGTTGTAAGAGGGACTCCCGACTTGAGGACTTTTGTCCGATTCCTTCGGTTGGAACTCCCACATATGAGCTCTATTCGAAACATGGTATCGGCCCCATTGCCTTTAACGAGACATGGACTCGATACACGAAGAAAGATGGTGTTCTCAAATGGCCAGAAAATGGTAGTTTTGACCCTGATGTGCTAGATAATTTGGAAGCAGTTTTGTTCAAAAGAAAAGCCCGGCCGGCAATGTTTGACTCTTTCCGCCTTTGGCGTAAGGAAGCCAAACAGAAAGAAATTAAACAAGCAAAACGAGATAGGAAAGCACAGGGTATGACAATTATACAGGCTGCCCAACAGTTCAAGAATGATGAAATTGATAGTGTGACTGAAATTTCTGAAAGACAACATCGTATGGTGATAGATAAATGCTATCCGGTGTTGCCTGTTTCTCCTTCTGATAATAAGAAAGATATAGAAGAAGATCCCCTAATGTCCCATTTATTGAGGTTGCCTCCACCGTATGCGCAAAATGCCAATGTACCTCAGCTGTTACAGACTGCTCAGCTGCTAGTGGTACCTCCGCCGGTTCCGGCTCTTCAGCATTTGCCTCCTCCAGTATTACCGCCCTTGCCGGTTTTACCATTAGTCTCAACTTCTTTGCCTTCATCTCCAGATCTTAGCTCTCCTTTAACTTCTGCTCCTCTTGCAATTTCCAGTTCTTCTCCTGTTAGTTCTCCTAATACTCTGTCTCCAGTTCTAATGTGTAATTCACCGTCTGTGCGTAAGCGTCTCACAGATTCTGTCACTAGTATTCTATCTCCTTTCTTTGGAGCTTTTAATGTGTCTCCGGCTTTTGCTCGAAGACAATCTCGTAGTCAGTTCCCAGATTTTGAGGAACGAGAGAAGCTAGATTCTCTTGCACAAAGATGGATCAAGAAGGGTCCACAATATAGTGTGCTTGACATTATGCCTACCTTTTTGCAATGGAATGCGCCTACGCAAAGGTATGTTTTTAATGTAATGAGCGACATTCTCATTAAAGAATGGGAAGATGTGAGTTCGAGTCCGATCTCACAAGATTTGTTAGATGTTCAAGCCGATTTTGAAAAAGGACTTATTGTAGGTTCCAAAGTCGAGGAAGCTGTAAGGACACTTATCTCTTATAGATCCTTATTGTTTTCTCAGATTTTTCTTGATTCCGATCCGTCGGTTAAACTGACGTCGAAAAATTATCCTATGAGGGAGGTTCCTCCAGTATGGAAGGAAGAGGTTGCGGGAGTAGGTGCTACTCCAGCAATTCCTGCTCATTTTCAACGTATATGGGTACATGTGCCATGGAAGAGGTCTGAAGTTTTGGCTCTTAAGCAGACTCTACCAGATCCTCGTAAGAACCCTGCAGGTTATTACAAAGAATTATCGCAAACAATTGATGCTTGTATTATGAATCTAGCAGATATTGATATGCTAATGGGTAATGTCGTCCCACAGACAATATGGGCTAAGATTCGTAGAGAGGATTACGCACAGGAACTAGGTGCTACTTGGAATGTTATAGCTGATACAGATAGAGACCAAGTGGGTGGCGCAAAGCCTGACGCTTTGATCTCGGAGCTTCCTGGTAGAATCATTACGTTAATGAAAACTATGATGCCTGCATTGAGAGTAAATTGGGATAAGCTAGCAGCATGCAAACAAAAGAAAGATGAAAGTGTCTCTGATTTCTTTACTCGTTTGGAGGAGACATTTATCGACCACAGTGGTCAGGACATGGCTACCGAGGGTGGACAGCGATTATTCATGGACAAATTTGTATTCAATTTGCTTCCCGAGCTGTCACATAAATTAAAAGATTCAGAAAGTTCTTGGGCTGTTTCTTCTTCTGCTCAGATATTGGCTACTGCACAATATTACGAGAATAGGGATAAAGAAGAAAAAGAAAAGCAAGAGAAAAAGACGAAAGATTTAAAAACAAAGATTCTCTTGCAGCAAGCCTATCCGCCACGTTATGTTCAGCCTCAGACTCAGCAGCCACCGCAGTTTCAGAGATTGTATCAGAAACCTGAGCCATACATTCCGCGACCTTTGTTAGGTCCTAATCAATGTGCCTATTGTAGAGAGGAAGGTCATTTTAAGAGTAGTTGTCCGGTTTTATTGCAGCGCAATGCAGCGTTATCTGCTCCACGAGGTCGTGCTGGCCTCCAGTCAGCAAATAGAGGTAGAGGTCGACGTATGTTAACTCAAGAACAGCGTGCCCTTCCTTCTCCCAATTCCATGAACTACTTTGATCAGCAGAATGTGATATCTACTCAGTATTATAATGAAGACCATTATGTTGAAGGCGAGAATGAGAGTCTTCATGCTAACTAGGACAGCCATGGACAAAGTAAGGGAGTTGTGCCAATCCCAGTAGATCAAAATGGTCCTTATGTTAACGTCACTACAATGGGTGTATCAGAGCCATTTCTTCTAGATACTGGAGCAATGAGAAGTTCTATCATTCATTCTAAACTCCCTGGGGCACCTTTGTCTGGCTTAACAAATGTTTCTGTAGGATTCTCTAGCGCCCTTGTTCGCAATCCGGTTTCTTGTCCTTTGCCTATTTCAGTTGGTCCTTATGATTTGGAAGCTCCACTTCTGTTGATGAATGGTTGCGGTGAGAATCTGTTGGGTCTAGACCTATTGAAAAGAATGCATGCTACAATATATTGTTCTCCTTCAGGCGTACATCTTACTCTAGGTCAGAAGTTGATCTCCCCAATGTATCTGTCTAAAGATCAGTTTCCTCCAGAGTTGCTTTCTCTTCCAACAGCACTTTGGGCCACAGGTCCGAACGATGTGGGTTGTCTTGAGATACCGCCTTATGTTGTCACTCTCAAGCCCAACGTTGAATTACCACGTATCCCACAATATAGAATCTCTGCTGAAGGTGAAAAAGCGCTTTTGGAAATCATTCATGACTTAATTCGGAAGGGTGTGGTTGAAGAAACGAGAGGTAATACATGCAATAGTCCTATTCTTCCTGTTCTTAAACGTACTGATCCTTCTCAGCCTCCTGTGTACCGGTTTGTTATTGATCTGCGAGAAGTAAACAAAATTGTGATTCCACAATTTCCTGTTGTTCCAGATATCACTGCCTTGTTGACTATGATACCTTCCACAGCGACTTGGTTTTCTGTTATCGATCTAAAGAATGCCTTCTTCAGTATTCCCATTGCAGAAGAGAGTAGGGACATTTTTGGTTTCTCTCTTGGAGGCCGAAGCTTCCGATTTAAGCGCGCACCCCAAGGCTATTGTGAAAGTCCCTCCATTTATAGCCAAGCTTTGAAATGTCATCTTGATACTTTTCACTTGCCGTCTGGTGCTGCCCTTATCCAATACATGGACAACTTGTTAGTCGCCGCCGATACAAAAGATATCTGCAAAGATGTCACTGTTGCACTGTTACGCCACTTGTTTAAACTGAATCACAAGGTTTCACCTTCCAAACTGCAATATGTTTGTCGAGAGGTTACTTACTTGGGTCATCTCCTATCAAAGGAGGGACGACGATTGACACCAGAATGAATTCAGGCGATTGCACGAATGTCTGTACCATCCACACAAAGGGAAGTACGTGCCTTTCTGGGTATCACTTCTTATTGTAGACAGTGGATCCCTAACTTCTCTTTGATTGCCAAACCTATGTTGGCACTCACTTTAAAAGATACGCCTCAGCCCTTTCCTTGGACTGATGAGTGCCAAAGGAGTTTCACTGATTTACGCACTGCTCTGTGCTCTGCTCCTGTACTAGGTACCCCAGATTACACTAAGCCTTTTACGCTGTATGTTCACGAGAGAGAAGGTTGTGCATTGTCAGTCTTGACACAGCAATTTGGAGATAGACAGCGGCCATGTGCCTATTTTTCAGCCACATTAGATCCCGTAGCTAAAGCATTGCCCAGTTGTCTCAAAGCCGCAGCAGCCGCAGCAATTTCTATCCGACAGTCTGCTGGAATGGTGTTAGATAACACTCTCATTGTCATGGTGCCACATGCAGTGGATACTTTGCTAAACAGAACGAAGACACAGCATCTTACGAGTGCACGTTTAACTGGTTACGAGCTGACGCTTTTGGCTAGTCACGTACACATCAAACGATGTAATACCCTGAATCCAGCTACTTTGTTGCCCCTTCCAAATGAGGAGAGTGTTAAGGATCAGCATGATTGTTTCTTCCGTACTGAGGAAGAGACAAAAGGAAGAATTGACTTGAGAGACACACCGTTAGAGAATCCGGATGGGACTCTATGGGTAGATGGTTCTTGTTTCAAGATGCCTAATGGAGATACGGTTTCAGCTTATGCTGTAACTACCTTACATACGATTGTGGAAACTGCACGCATTAGACACAATTCAGCGCAAGCAGCAGAGTTGATAGCACTGACGAGAGCTTGTGTAATATCAGAAGGGAAAAGCGTGAACGTGTACACTGACAGCCAATATGCCTTTGGTGTAGCGTTCAATTTTGGACGTCTCTGGAAGGAAAGGGGATTCCTAACTTCACATGGCACCAAGATACAGCATGGTCAGCTAGTGACTGATCTCCTTGAGTCACTTGCTTTATCCATCCAAATAGCGATAGTGAAGTGTAGTGCACACAAGAAGATTACGGATGATGTTGGACGAGGAAATGCATTTGCTGATGAAATAGCAAAGAAGACAGCGAGAGATTCAACGAGCCGAATGTATATGGCAGGTCCTGCGAATTGGGTCAGAGAGAGAGGAATGTGTGAGAATACAGTGGAAAGCGTGAAAGCGATTCAGAAAGAGGCTTCAGAAAGAGAGTTGAGCAAGTGGAGAGAAAGTACGGGAATGTTAGATGAGATGGGTTGTTGGGTAGAATTATCCGAACATCAACGTTGGTTGTTACCGGATGCTTATGTACTCCCAGTGGTTACTATGGCTCATGGTCCAGCTCACTTAAGTGCAAAAGGCATTTGTAAACTTTTGGCCCCAGTATGGCAAAACGAGAACATCCCAAAATGTGCAGACAACATAGTAAAGCATTGTATTGTTTGTCTGATGTACAATCCAGGAAAAGGAACCCCCACTCCAGCAGGTCACTTTGCTCCTCCGACATATCCATTTGAAGTGTTGCAAATCGATTACATTCACATGGATCGATGCAACAACCTCAAATATGTTCTGGTGGTAGTATGTGCCTTTTCGAGGTGGATAGAAGCATACCCTTTGAAAGATAATACAGCTTTGTCTACAGCTAAAATCCTACTGAAAGAGTTCTTTCCCAGGTTTGTATTGCCGCGCATTGTCTGGAGTGACAATGGGAGCGAATTTGTTGGCCAAGTCATGCAGAAAGTTTGTGCAGGTCTTGGAATCAAGCAAAAGTTCCACGCGGCAAATCATCCACAATCAGCGGGTTTAGTAGAATGTTACAATGGAACTTTGAAGTTGAAATTAGCAAAGGTTCAAGCAAGTACGGGACTTAATTGGCCTGATGCTTTGCCATTAGCTCTGCTATCCACCAGAACTGCAGTACACTCTCGTTTGGGACTTAGCCCTTACGAAGTGGTGTTTGACCGTCCGGCCAACATATGGGGAATACCTCGTCCTAAAAAATTCTCAGACTTGCCCTATCTAATGCTGATTGACTATCTGCATGACCTTACAACTAAATTGCATGTTCTTCATCAACAGGTTCAGAGTGCTCTGCCGGAGGCCTCCGCAGACCCAGGTCATTCCATCCGACCAGGTGACTGGGTCTGTGTGAAGAATTTTCAGAGGTCCAGGAATCTGCAGCCCAGGTGGCGGGAGCCTCGAATGGTCTTACTGACAACAAGGACAGCAGTTAAAGTTGAAGGAAAGAAAAATTGGATTCACGGTGTGCATTGCAAGAAAGTACCTTTGCCTTTGCCTTTTGATCAGTGGGTTCGTAGATGGGTTGGTGACTGTGAAGGCGAAACAGTTCCACGATTTGTACCCTTTAGCGATGCACACCTGAATGGGACATTGTATGAGAAAGAGGGCGACGACATTTTACAAGAAGCAATTCCATTGCATCGTCGCTTGAATACGACTGAACCAAGAACATTGTTTCGAGATCAGAGTGTTCTGGGGAAGGAGCGTTACAACCTCAGGCCCAGACAAAAGAACAATTGAGACTTTCTTCTCCCTTGTGTAGTGTTCTGTTTCGGTTGCAGGGTCACGGTAGGAGTCTAGGTCACGACCTAAGTAGTGACAATAGGTCTGCAGGATCCTCAGTGTCATAGGACGGTAGAGCATCGTGACTTCAGTGATTGAGGAAGATTGCCGTGAGCATCCACTAGTAAAAATGGAAACTACACAAAGTAATAAAGAGAGAAGAAATGAAATGAAGAAAGCATCTTGTAAAATAATGTACAGTCGTTATAGTATAACTCTATGTGTTTTTATATCATTATGTATTGCTTTGGCGATTATTGGTTGGATAATTTATGTGTTGCAGCCAAGAAATACCTCCCCTTCTTCCTCTTTGCCTTCTTCTACTATCTCTCCACACCTCTTTCATACTTTTCCTTCACATGAACTTGTCAGAAGAACCGAGTATTACAACAATTCCTTTGTCCAACTATTACACCAGCATCAATTAGTGGTTAACACAACTGATTGTTGCGTATGTGGTCTTATGCCACATACTACCGAGAAAGGAATACCATATCTAGTTCTTCCTTTTTCTTATGAGGGTTCTGCTTGGGCATTCTTTGTCATTTTCTCCAATGCATATCAAAGCAAATTCAGACGGTCCGTTACTTCACAAATTAATTATCCAGATTTTAGTCATAGTTCCTTGATTAAGGGTATGGTAGTTATGGCTAAAATCATGGAGAACAGCAAAATTTCCATGGACGAAAGGAAAGCATACACCAATTGGAACGTCACCCAATATATGTCGAGTCTTAATAATAAAGTGGGAAAGGGAAAATCCTCACCAATCTGGACTATACCGCATCAAGGTAACTTCTGTTTAAAAATAAACGATCGCTCTTCTGACACTGCACCAAAGAGTAACTGCTCCTACACGTACATTTATTCCTCTCAAAACTCGCCTCCTCTAGTGCCGTCTCAAGGCACCTATTTCATTTGCTATGATAGAGCTTATACTTGGTTACCAACGGGTTTCTCTGGTACTTGCTACATAGCTTTCCTTCTTCCTCCTACTTACACTGCTTCTGCCAATTATCACCGAACCCGTCTCAGCCGAGGAATCATTGACTCAAAAGACACCGCGGGACAAGAAGGAGGAGATTTCCTTAAAGGTTTTCTTCCCTTCTGGGGTCCAATGGCCAGCAGCAGAAATATAAGGCAGCTTGTCCGTGTCGTAGAGACTACAATAGATATCACTGTAGGAGCCTTAAGTAATATCACGGCGGAACTACAGGCGGATCGTCTTATGACCTTGCAAAATCGAGTTGCCTTAGACTTTATTCTTGCCGATCGTGGTGGAGTATGTAAATTGATCGGGTCAAGCCGCTGTATTTTCATTCCTAATGACGCTCCGACACCATACCAAGCTATCTCCAAGTTGCACATAATCTCCGAGTCTATTTATCAGAACGAAGGAGATTGGTCTTTAAAGGAATGGTTTTGGGGACTACTGTCTAAATGGGGTTGGAAAGCATTGACATTCCTTGGAATAATCTTGACTATTGTATTTTCTTGGTGCCTTTGTATGCACTGTGGTCCCGCTATCTGTGATCTTTGTGCTACTATGTGCATCCCAAAACCCAAACCTCAAGTAACAGAAAACATAAGAATGATGTTACAGCAACAGCTCGATGATCTCATGGCTATTGATGTGGACTCAGATTAACCTGAGTCTATCTTGCCTGAGTTCTGGCAAAAGGAGGGTCTGAGGAACTTCGATTTTCGATCACGATCAAATCGACCCGCCATTTTGTGACCCGCCGCCATTTTGTGTTGCCATCACTCAGGCAGCACGGCGAACGAAGTCTATTTCTGCTTTTTCTGTAGCTCGGTGTTAGAATACGTCCTCGGCCTTTATTTGTGAAGCTGGTGTTTGGACTAGCCGAGTACACTAATCCTTGTCTGGCTTTCCTAATCCCTGTTTCAACTATCTGTAGGCTCACACTATTCTTTCCTGATCATATCTTATCGACTGGCCTTCACTGTCTCCTGCTAGCATTCTCTTGTGTCGCGACTGTCCTCCAACACACACAAACGTATCTCACCACCTGCAAGTTAGTTATAATCTGTTAATAAATTAGTTCGGGGGTGGGATGACAAACACAGTTGGAGGAGAGGTCTCTTCGAGTCATCTGATATTTCTATTTTCAAACCTTTCTTACTGGTTCCGCTTTGTTTTTCCACTTACCCTATTGGCTCTTTTCTTCTATGCTTGGGGCGTGTGTCTTGTTAATAATTATGTATTGTATAGTATTTAATCTGATGCGCCACAGAGTGAAGTGGCAGTCTCCTGAGAACCTACTTTGTGTACTTCTAGGATAACTGTACTAGCTGCAGCTAAATAAATCCAATCTTCTAACGCCGACAGAGTGTCCCGTGTCTCTGTGTAGCGAAGCAGGTGAACTCCGGAGACAGAGGGCGTAACCTGCGCCGCCAGGTCCAAAAGGTTCTGGTTCTTCAGTTCCAACTGTCACCGACATCGGTAGATGATCTTTTGTCTACAGGAGTAGATGATTTCATGTTTACACCAGACCCATACACTGACTTTGATTCGGCTCACAGTGTACCTGGGAAGCTATGAATTTGGCCTCCATATTTTCAAAACAGAACAAAACTTGGAACTCTTCCTAAAATTGATTTTTTCTTCTCTAAATTTGAAAATACATGGCAATTCAATCTGCTCACAGTAAAACTATTCATATAGAACAGACTTCTTTGAATACTTCCAGGGTAACATTGTCTCCTTTTACCACTATTTCATTTAGTACCATTTTATGAAATGGCTTTGGCTTTTGAATAATTGTCAACCATTTTGTCATATTTATATATTTATATTCATTGATATTGCATTTATTTCCGATATATGCTTAGAATGAAAATACTGTACAACACCCACTCCATAAAGTGGAGTGGGTGTTGTATTCCACTTTAGGTGTCTGTATATAGGCTTTCCTGAAATATGTCCTTATATAGGCACAATTCGCATTGCCCTTATATGGGCACAGGATCAAGACTGATGCTTGTTTTCAGTCCAGGGAGGACCTGGCTTGGCAGTTCGGGCTAGACTGTTCCCATGAGGCACAGGGTCAAGACTGATTTGCATATGGCTGGGTTCAAACTGGAATGGCATGTTGAGCAAAAAAACGAAGGATTTAGGCCCAGATCTTTGTACTGGGGTGAATGTATGACATTGTTCTGCATTCTGTCCATCAACTGTTGTTTTTGCATTTGTCACCCCGGTGGGACGGGTATGCCGAGACGTGGGTCCCGTGCTCTCCATGCCACTGGAATCAAGCTATCCTGGCTGAAGAGGGGTGAAACCCTGAAACCGGTCCTAGGATGCTTGTTTCCAGTCCAGGGAGGACCTGGCTTGGCAGTTCGGGCTAGACTGTTCCCATGAGGCACAGGGTCAAGACTGATTTGCATATGGCAGGGTTCAAACTGGAATGGCATGGTGAGCAAAAAAACGATGGATTTAGGCCCAGATCTCTGTACTGGGGTGAATGTATGACATTGTTCTGCATTATGTCCATCAACTGTTGTTTTTGCAGGAGATTAACAGGACTGGTATCACATAACACAAACCGATGCATGTCTTTGAAGTTTCCAATGTGAACATCTATCGGGGCTGTGACAGGAGTTCTGATATGTTTATTTCCAACGCCTACAACTTGGATAGTTTCTCCCGAGCGGGGTAGGTTTGGAATTTCTGCTGCTCTCACAGTAGAACGGGTTGCACCAGTGTCCAACAAGAAGGTGATATCTTTACCTTCTACCTTTCCATCAACAAATGCACCTGACTGATCTTCCACTAAAGATGTGCCAAGAATGCACTCTTCCTCCCACCTCAGGCACCGTCATTGAGATTAATCTGAATCATTCTCATTGCAATGCACCAAATACTGCGCAACTAGTGGATTCTTACCAAACTGCTCTTCTCCTCAGAATCCAGAACTTGCACTGTACATTTGCATATGAGCATTCACTTTACAGGGTATAGGATGTTATGGCACTTGTTACTGTGGAGTAAATACCTGCTGCTGCTGTTGATTCCCAACCACATCATTCTGCATCTGTGGATTTAAATTTTGATTTATTTCATTACCCCTTTGTCCAGATTTACACTTGTTCTTCCAATGTCCAAACTTTCCGCATGCATGACAAGGAAATTTCGTTTAAGCTTCTTCCTTACATTTTTATTTACCTTATTTTGAATTTTCCCCTACCTCCACTGTTTACCTGCCCAGCTTTATTCTGACTGTTGCACATTACTATTTTCCTGTTGCTGTTCTGCCATCTTTACTTGTGCCCACATAATTTTCTCCTTTAACTTTTTCAGCCTTGACTCAATGTCATCACTACAGTATTTTGCATACCTCAACATTTTGCCAATTGACTTACTTTGCCAGCAGAGCATGTGCTGCTGTATCATTGAACACATTTCTGGTTTCAATCCATATACAAATCGATGTACAAAATGTCCCATATCTTTATCTCCAATATTTTCAAACCCACTGTACTGCTTAAACACCTGTAGCAATCTCTCATAATATGAGTGAACGGATTCTTTAAGCTCTTTGGTCATCCTGTCAATCTTAACCCAATCCGTTTCTTTAGGGGAGATCTTTCCTTTCAAGTGAGTAATGACCTGATGGTACTTTTTCATCACCTCTTCAGATGGTGCACCTGTTTTTGCATCCCTAGGATATTCATCTTTCACCCAGTTGACAGTAATTTTACATTCGGTCCACAAATCAGCTGGAACTACTATTTCAAAAGGACCATCTAAATCTTTCAACAACACTTTTGAAACTTTGACAAATCTGTCCACTTGTTTATACCATTCAACAGGCTTCTCTCGTAATCTGGGAAAGTCATTTGTGAATGACAATATATCCTGTCTAGTCCAAGGTACATGAACATATCCACCACCTGGAACCTCTCCCATGGGACATGCCCTTTCAACTTGCTCAGTTTCCTTTAACGGAAACATGGAAGTTACTTTACCAGTAGTCTCTTCTTTCTTTTTCTTCCATTAACTCCTCCATCATTCTGTAGTTTCCCATGTCTTCAAAATATTAATTCATTCCTTTATCTGCAATCTTTTCCCTGACATATTCAAACTCTCTAAATCCTTGTCAGTAAAAACCATTCTGTACGATTTGTGCAACATTTTTGATTTTTTTATATCTACACCAAACTCACTAGCAACTTCTGATAGTTTTTCATTAAAATTCTTCACTCTCCAAGTAATACTTTTACACAAAAACAATAACTCTTCATCACTATATGTCACTAGTCTATCTGGACTTACCATTCCAATAACCATCTCCTCTAAATCTACTTTCAATTGGCTCACATTTAAACTCTGTGGTTGAGCTTTTGGCTTGGTCATTTCTTTTATCCAATTAGTTAACTCTTCTGGGGCCTCATGTAGGTAGCGAAATACCGGTCGGTAACGGCCGATTTTCGGTAAATATGCCGTTACCGACCGGTATTCAGACAAGTGAGATGTAGGAGTCCAAAAACCACTTTTCGGTAAATATGAAGCGGTAAATACCGATTCATAGTTACCGAATTCTAAAATACCGATTCATATTTACCGAATACATAATTAACGAATCGGTAAATATGAAGTGGTAAATATGAAGTGGTAAAAATGTAAAATGACATGTAGGAGCAGTCGGTAATTAAGAAATCCAGGAAAATCGGTAAATAAGAGTCGGTAATTAACACGGATTGAAAGCAGGTGGTAACCATCAACAATGCACATAAGCAATCCCAAAATGCAACAGCGTGGACAACATGGCCGCCATGTACGTCATTGCAAGGCGCCTACGTCTACAGGCAGCAGGACTGAGGGTGTGGCGACGGGAGGAACAAATCTACAGACAGCGCATCACACTATTACAGCTGACTGATGCAGAGATACATGAGAGGTACAGGCTACACCCCGAAACCATCATGGACCTGATAAGGGACCTGCACCCACTCCTGGACCAGCCAACAAGAAGGGCGCACGCCATACCACCACATGTGCAGGTGCTCTGCAGCCTACATCTACTGGCATCCGGCAGTTATCAGGTGGTGATAGCTGCGGTGGGTGGTGTATCCCAGAGTTGCCTGTCCCGTTTCTTCAGGAAGTTCCTGGATGCCATGATGCAGAGAATGCACCACTACATAAGCTTCCCAAACACACAGGCTGCACTGCAGAAAACAAAAACAGACTTTTATCACATGGCACAGTTCCCCCATGTCATCGGCTGTATTGATGGTACACACATCCCAATCTGTCCACCAGCTGATACAGAGCACATCTACAGGAACAGGAAGTCCACCCACTCCATCAATGTGCAGGTGATCTGTGATGCAGGGAACATCATCACAGATATTGTTGCAAAGTTTCCTGGGAGCACCCACGACTCTTACATCTTCCAGAATAGTGGGATCTACACACGACTGAGTGCCGGAGAATTTGGAGAGGGATACCTGCTGGGTAAGTAACAGTGACGCCCCTTGCAACCTGCAAATCAGAGTGTATAGAGGCATGTAACTGATGGTTCCCTTTTACTCATCCAGGCGACAGTGCATATGCATGCCGTTCATTCATCCTCACTCCCTACCTACACCCAGCAACCCAGAGTGAGAGACGATACAACGTGGCCCACAAAACAACACGCAATGTGGTGGAGCGCACGTTTGGACTACTGAAGAGCAGGTTCCGCTGCCTCCACAAGAGCGGAGGCGCACGCCAGTACAAACCCATCACCTGCTGCAAGATTATTGCCACTTGTGCAATGCTGCACAACCTTGCCACGAAAAAAGGTACAGATGTGGAACTAACATATTTTGAGGACAACGAGGATGAGTCAGGCCAGCCAGAGGGCAGCGCAGCTAGAGTGCCAACTGCAATCGATGGGAGAGAGAGACGGGCAGAGATCACATGCAACTATTTCTGAGTAAGTGAGGGGACACAGCGAGTTGTGAGAAGTCATGACGTAGTTTAATGTGGCACCACGCCATGAACACATGAACAGGCCAATCTGGCAATATACCATCTATACAAGGAGTATGTCCAGGGTTACGTCACCCAATGGGAAGTGGCTAAGCAGGGCCACATCAATGTTTGCGCATACGCGCTGCAGTGGTGGATTGCACGGCCTGTGCATCCTCACTAGAGCCAACCCCAAGCCGCCTGCTGCTCCTGCGTGCTTCGGGGACGGGGGGTGTGATGCTGCTGCTGGTGTCGATGCTCTCCGCAGCATCCCCTGCAGCAGTTGTCGACGCCTGACTAGTCAATAGCACCCCTAGTGCACTTGTCACCTGCACCATCCCCCGAGACAGGTCGCTGCAGCACTGTGTTAGGCCCTCCTGTATCGTCACAGAGCGCCGGCAAAGTAGGGAAGTCGCAGTTGCCAGACGGTTGAGTGCCCTGCTGGTAGTGTCCCTTCTCTGGCGTTCCCGGCGCCGTGCTTCGATGTCAGCATCTAATTTGCTGCACAACTGCTGGATTGACTGGGACATGTCCCGAATGCCCGCAGCCATGCCGCCAATGTTTGTGTCCATGTTGACTAAGCTTGTCTTCATCACCCGCATGTGCCTCTGGACTGACATAACTGCCTTTGATTGCAGGCGCTGTTGCTTCAACATTTGACCCTCGAGCCCCAAGAAGACACCATGGCCGTCAGTGGGTGCTGGTGGACTCTGGACACGCGACCTGTGGCGCCCTCTTGCTCCCGTCTGTGCTGCCTGTGAGGTGTGGGGCACAGTGGGATGGCTCCCTTCCTGGTGCCCGGTGCGGTCTTCTGGGCCCATGCTGTCGTCTGACGAGGTGTCGAAGGCTCGTAGCCTGGCTGCTGGACGCCTCCTCATTCTCACACCTGCAAGCGGAGATGTGGCCGGTGATTCGAACATGAGTGGCGATGCTGGCTGTGGTTGTGGTGATGCTGGCTCTCGGTGAGGTGATGCTGGCTCTGTGTGCGGCGAGGCTGGCTGTGTTGGTGGTTCGGCTGCCAGTGGGCCTGCTCCCTGGTCTGAACTCGTGCTGGCTAGAGGTGATTTTTGTGGCCGGTGTGCCGTCTCCCCTGCAGCATGCCCTGTACTGCATGATGTCACATCTGTGGACAGAAAAACAACATTGGCTCAGTGTCCCCGAAGGGCTGCATTGCAAGCGTCACAATAAATCATTTCACATTCCAATCTGTCCTCTGTCTCCTTGTGCCTCGAGTGCGTGACATGCCTTGTTGCCCTGTGACATTTACGTCATGGTTAGTGTTGCCCTGACTACATCTCCCGGAATGCATTGCCTGTCTGCACTGACACGTGTGGACTGCAGTGTGATTCTCGTTTCACAATGGGGGATGTGGGATAGGGGTAGGGGAGGCTACATTGCTGTGCTTTCGTCTTACCTTGGTGTGTTGCGGCTCTGGCAGAGCTGTCGGCGTCCCCAAGACCCACGACGCTCTCTTGCTCGATTGTGGCCGCCACCAGCTCCTCCAGTTCGGTGAGTGCAGGTGCCCTGTTGGTTCCACCTCCGGTCTGGCTGGCCTCCTTCTGGATGTCGCCCATCTTCCTCTTGGTCACAATCCTCAGGTCATACCAGCGCTTTTTGAGGACCTCAATGTCCCTGTGGGTCACTCCCACAGCATTGACCTGCACCTGGATGGCCAGCCATATGTTGCGCTTTTCGGCCTCAGGCACTTGCAGGGATTGCCTCCCAAACAGCTTCTGGTGCTGCTTCACCACCTCCTCCACCAGCACCTGGAGTTCCTTGGGGCTGAATTTGAGCTTCCTCCTCCTTTCCCCTCCGTGTTCTCTGGCTGGACATGCTGTTCGTTTCCCGCTCGCACATGCAACTGCTCCCTGCCTCTCCTCTGCACTCCAAGCCTCTCCAGGGTCGGCTAATTATGTACACCTGCCTGGGTGTGGCCACGTCGGCTAATTGTGTACACCTGCCTGGGTGTGGGCAGTTCCTGGTTGGGTGGGCTGTCGTTGCACAGGATTAGCTGTTTCGTCAAGTCATGTGATTTTATTTACCGAATCCGTACATACCGATTCGGTATTTTCCGATTCGGTAGATACCACCTCGGTATTTTCCGAATCGGTAGATACCACCTCGGTATTTTCCGATTCGGTAATTATCACCTCGGTATTTACCGAATCGGTGAATTCCGATTCGTATTTACCGAATGTTACCGAATCGGTAACTGTTACCGAATTTTTACCTACATATAACTTACCGATTCTAATTTACCGATTCGGTACGGCTCGGTATTTAAGAACCGGTAAAATTTATTTACCTACATGAGGCCCCTGGAGAGGGACCTGCTGAACTCTCTGCTATTGGCGTAAAATTTGGCCTATTTTTCTTGGGTCTAATTGAATGCTTCTTGTCGAGGTTTCTGTTAATAAATCACCAACTGGTAGGTCTAACAATGTATTATTTTGGTAATCTTTTCTAATTTCATTTGTTACCGACACTACTTCACTCCTTACACTACTTCTTGGAACTGACAATGTGTGCACCTTTGGCAGAATCGATTTTTCTCCAAATATTGGAACCACAGGACCTGTTGCAGGGATTCTGCTTATGCACAGAACTTTGCGCAGGAAACCAGGACCTCAGTGAATTGTGGTGTACCAAAAACTCACCTCAGCACCCAGAACCCCTATCCGACCAGCATCAGTGTCCCATTCCTTATCCATATCATCACGGAGGTCCCAATGTACAGCCAACCCAGAACTCTGACTAATAGTATTCTCAGGAATGGTGGGAATCGGAAATACCTTTTCGCTATTATACATATATCAATCCACAACAAAGGAATCAGAGACACGGTGAAGTTTAAAAGGTTTATTTTATAAACTACGGGGCAGATTTATGAGCCCCTTGCGCCACTTTTGCGTCACTTTTCCCATGTTAAAAGTGAGGCAAAAGTGGCGCAAGGGGCTCATAAATCTGCCCTTACGTGTCCTAAGATGCAGTACTTTGGCTAACATAAGCAGACAAATTATTATAATCAAAACCATCAGCATTGTTACAATACCATAGAAAATGAAAGGAGAAATCATAGTCTAAATGACAGTGGCATACAGCCACCTTCCTTTCGCTAGTAGACTAATGTTATTAGACTAGCAGAAGGTCTCTTAGGCTTGAATGGGCTCCCCCATACCTTAAAGATCAGCTTTAGGTGGATCACAGCACAGGATCAGCTTTGCTCTGTGCCTGGAAATTTTCTTTTCCAGAATGTGTGTCAAACGCATGCAAACTGTAATATTAAAGGCTCTCGACATTCAGGTATTTGCAGCTGTGTGCATATTATGGCTAGATAGTGGGCCGATCAACCGGGATTCAAAAACATACATTGTCTGGCTGCTCAAAGTGTTTTGCACACAATGTTCAGACCAAGGTCGCAGTGCACGTCTAGGGAGGTGAACAACAGACGGTTCTCATGTGAAGCAAAAGCAAGCAAGCAGTTTCTCTAATAATAACATGTATCTGCCGTGTCGCGTGCAAAAGAAGCAAAAGTGGCAAGATGGCTTTCTAAAAGCTAACGCGCTTATGCTAACATAGCAATGTATGTGGACACCTTCACTACACCCCCCCTTGATCGGACTTCGAGCAACTAGGGATACAATTAGGAACGCAGAGTTCAAGATCGACTGAGCAGAACCAAGTGCATGTATTGTATATCCAAACGGAGCAGTGAAAGTTCGAAAAAAACGTTTAAAAAAACCAAAATAAAGGGGGAAAAAAATGATTGGTTTGGGCTAGAGAAGCTGGACGATAATCAAGTTAATCCATAAACGTGTAAGCACAGTACGTAGCAATAGCTTCCAAAAGGAAGTCATTGGAACGAATTGCAAAAAATTCCACCATCCAGTTCAGCAAGGTAAACGAACATACATGTTCTTTGACCACTGGAGCCTCTAGCACGTTCAGAGGACAACTGGCGTGTTCTTCTAAATAACTTCATGCCAAGAAGTCATACGCTGCCGTGCCGATGTCCCAATTCCCAAGGACTCCATGTGCCGCTCCACAGGCCATAATCTTGACACCAGAACAGTCCAACTCATGAGCCATTAATGGACTCATTAGTCGATCATAATCCGGGGCAGGAGACACCGAGTTTGACAAGCACAAATCCAGAGCCCATTCAAAAGGACAATCTAGGGAATGAAAAACAGGTTGCACGCATGTAAAGTAGGCAAACCGGAAAGATAATCCATAGGCAATGCTCAGGGTTGCCAGAGGTAAGGTCCCATAGTATTCAAGCATCCGGTTACGAAGATGGAGGAGCCGGGCCATGCTGTCGCGTGACACAGAGTGTGCAGCCATTGCGCAGTACGCAGACCAACAGCAGTATGCCAGCCACGAGAGCGAGAATCAATGGAAGCCCTCCAAAGACGCTGGAAAAAATAGAATGAAAAAATGCCAGTATCACACCAAAAATAGTTTGGAAGGAGGTCACGAGGCCAGAGCCCACAATTTAAAAAAAATGCACCAAGCCAGTTGTTGACGAGGCGTTGAATATAGTCTGAATCAGGGCACCAAAATGAAGTGGGAGATCAGTATTTAAAAGAGCCTGCACCTCGGTACGGGTGTTGGCTACGTGAAGGACAAATGTTTCACGGGACGAAATCAGAGCGACCTCTTTTTGAGACAATAGAACCCTTATTCTGCTCATCTTGTTGAACTCTGCTTTCAAGGTTGAAATGGAAGGCCAGATGGATACATCCAGCCGCCCATGCGGGGGCGGGAAAAGGACATTCTTACAGCAAACTGCTCTCTGTGACACAGTCACAATGTAGGGAATTCCGACTAGCATTCCGCAGCAAGCCTCGTTATTCAAAAGCAAATAACTACCGTTAGCAAGCAACGTGAAAGAAGGTGTAATAGCTGGCACTGGAATCCCTTTCAGGACACATGCTAAATTAGGAGCGTGCACATTGCACGCGAAATGCAATTAGATGTGCCTACAGACTACAGAGTGATCAGGTGCAGAAGTACATTCCTCACCTTTCAAGTAGACCTCTTTACCTTCTCTCATGCACCTGTATGTAAATGGTAGTGACCAGATTTCATGCAAGAAAGCAGTACCTAATGGTTCATATCTGCCTAGGGCATAATGTTTCATGCACAAACTGAACTTAAACAATGGAAATGGCAATGTGATTAACCCGTGGATAAGCCACACAGCTGAGTTCAATTCGGCCACTGAGAAAGGTAAAGGTTCTAACTTTTCAATATGCAGTAATGAATATGTTGCATCTTTCATGGACATGAATTGTTGTTTTGCAGTTAAATTAAAAGGAAGGAATAACGATGAAGTATTCATATAGTCCCAGGGGACTTTCCCAGCTTTTAACGTTTGCAATGTCCACGCAAACTGCATTATAGAACGCAATTGATTCTGACCATGATATAAAACAGACACTTCATCCTGCACAATATCAACAACAGATGAAACAATATTATCTAATGTGTATATTCTGGAAGAAAGGGTGTTAATGCTATTATCTATAACAGCTAGCACTTTTCCATATTGGCTTGATCAATAGCTCTCAATCTGGAAGCAATTTCAATTTGCGACAATTTCCAAACCTCGTTATAAATAGCATACACCCATCTCTTGGACCTGCCACCCACAGGGCCTTTAACATAATCATTCAAATCTATTATGTCATGTAATTTAGATAAATGAACTTTAACAGATGCTAAGGTGGAGTGTTGCAGCCAAGACTGGCATAACTTCCCAGCAGAGTAGGTAGTAACAGAATGAGAAGATTCAAAGCGGGGGTCTACACGATCTTGCATATAACCAGGCTTCAGAGCCAAAAGACGATGTTGACAGGAGTCTGAACTCATTTGCCAAGTCGAACTTAGAAATATTGAAGGATGAATTAGTAACGTACGACTGCAACGCATCAAGGGACAGATCTGTATGATTATCCCAATTTGGGTAAGCACCCAGATCCGGAATAGACGGGGAATTCAGTTTTTTAGAAGTAGCCAATCCAAAGCAGGTGGTCTGAAAAATAGTCGAATTCAAAAACAACATGTGGTTCGGGATGAGGCAGGCACGATGCAAAGCTTCTGTTCCTTGTACCTGCCAAGGTTTAGAACCCCAGACAGACTTCAGATCAATAGTATCTTTCCACAGATCATAACCCCTGACCACTAAATCATCCAAAAAGGATTTGGAATATAATAATTTAGTGTGTGTCAGCCTGACCTTTGAGGCAGACTCTGCTGCCATTTTAAAATAAAAGGCGGCTAGTTCAGAAATACTGAAATCAGTAAAATAGGCAAATTTGTTCACCAATGTGCTTGAGCTGCCTAACATTGGCGTTGGACAATGTTCCCATTGAGTATAATTTACAAAATTACGAAATGTATTGGCTTTATGTAGGAAATGATTGCCATAATGTTGATAGAAAAACTGCTCTCCATAATTAGCAGTATCCAAATACAAATCCTCAGCATCAAATGCGGCATAATATTTCAAATCAGAAAACAGTGCTTCAATTGCCTGAACGTCCCAATCATCAGAACGGATGTTTTTGTTTAACTACATCCCCCGTAGAAACACGAAATACATTTGGTACATTGATAACCTCAGCCGGACCATGAATTTGAAATTTAACAGCATCCCACGCAATCCCATCTAACACAGGCCAGGCAGTAATATTCACAAATGTCTGGTCCCTTTTCATGATGTGTGACGAGGAGTGAGGGGCTAAAGTTCCATCAATTAGTCTAATTATAGATCTTTCTTTTCGGTAGTGTCCATTCACTAGACGAAAAAATACCACTACAAATCCAATGGACATGAATAAAAAAACACATATGAGCAGCAGCCAAATGTAAGTCCAGGGAGGAATCAAAAAATGTTTTTTAAACCAAACAGCAAAAATAGAAACTTTTGATGGGGTCCTGGAAGTTATAGAGTTAGTGTCAAAGGAGTAACGTGACTGCGTAACTGCGGTAGATTGTAAAACAGGTAATGTTACATCTGCAGGATAAGCATACTCAGTATCTTCAGGTTGACCACCAGCCGGTGGTAGCAATAAAGGAGCAGTAACTTTATGCATCTCGATGGCAACATCAGGCATGGTGTTAGGAGCTGGAGCCAACACAGAATTTCTCAGCATCGCAGGGCAAGAAACCGCTGGAGTCATACTAAGAAGAATCGGCCACTCGCTGTAGTTTGACATTGTCAATGGAGATGTACCTGTTATCCTTGCGACCAGGCAGTGGAGGTAAAATGACTGTTCTTGTACCCTTCACGCCGAGCACTGGAACCGGGGCACGATAAGAGAGGCCGAACTCCTTCTTGTTCTACACCTTTTCACGGACCAGGTCACCAACTCGTGGAAGCCAGCCGACTACCGGAATCTGAAGCGCAGCATCAGATGTGGAGGGCATGTGTTCCTTCGCAAGACTGTCTCTGGTCTCTTGTAGAGTCTGTAATACAGTACAGTGATCATCTACGTCAAAGGGTGCGGCAGACGCCGCCATGTCTAGACCATCAGGGTCCGGGACAAACATATTTATGCCAAATAGCATCATGTATGGGGTCCACCCACCCAGATACCTTCTAGGGAGATTATTAAGTGCACGTTGGACGTTATACAAATGGGCTAGCCAGTTCCGGCCAGTGCCTAAAACCCTAGCTGTCAAAGATTGCTTTAAGTCACGGTTCATCCGCTCCACTACACTATTACCCTCAGGCCGGTATGGAGACAAACATTTGACTTGGACCCCCAAATTTCTCATGGCTTCTTTGTACGCCTTAGAGGCGAACGCAGGGCCCTGATCAGAATGAAAGGTACCACATGCAAAACTTCCCACAAAGACACGTAAATCCCTGATGACAGTACGGGCATCAGCACTCCTTTGTGGCCATACCCACAGAAAACGTGTGCAGGAATCCACTGCAACCAAGATATACTTGTACGCAGTATCAGAGGAGAAAGGACCGCAGTGATCCAAATAAACACACCCAAGTGGTTTATTGGATATGTACAACTGAGTTTGTGGTGGACACGTAGCAGTTGAAGGTTTAATCTGCTGGCAAATGTCCCAATCAAGAACATAAGTGCGAGCCTGTTTATATAACCCGCGCCACCAGTAACGTTGTTGTATCAGAGAAACAGTTACTGCAACGCCGGCATGGGCTGACGCCATGCCCTCGTGAGCCGCTGATATCGGAGATGGTCTGCAGTCCGCGTTGGGAATCAATCTGTCACCAACGTCATTAATTCTCACTAATGGGACTTTATCAGGACTTAAGTGATAATGGTAACGAGAAGGGAACCCTCTCGGGTAATTACCTCCCTTCTCTGTAGCAGCAATAGCTACCAAGATGTCATCATCGATCTTACTTTTGGACCTTGTAACTGCTGCTACTAAATATGTCGCCACTGCTGTTTTCGCTGCTTCGTCAGCTAAGCTGTTTCCAACAGCGTGGACACCAACTCGTTGGTGCCCAAGAGTGTGAATTACATTCACGAGAGGCAGATGTTCTTTAAGTTCTGCGACTCGAACCCAAAGCATTTTGGGCCTCATGTAGGAAGCCTAATACCGGTCGGTAACGGCCGATTTTCGGTAAATATACCGTTACCGACCGGTATTTAGGCTTTTGAGATGTAGGGGGATCATTTCATGATTCGGTATTTACCGAATCGGTAAAATTACCGAATCGGTAATTTTACCGATTCGGTAAATACCGAATCATGAAATGAGATGTAGGGGGAGTGTGTGGTGGGTGTGGGGATTCGTTATTTACCACCAACTAAAGGTTGGTGGTAAATGACGAATAGGTGTAAAAAATGCATTTTTGTGCACGTTTAAGTGTGCAATGTGGCAGACATACATGCCCTTAGGGCATGTATGTGCGCCCCATGTGCACACATGGCCGAATCAGGGGTGCAACAGGGTGTCAATGTGACACCCTGCCACCCTTGCATGTGCTCCCCCCATTACCGAATCGGTATTTACCGATTCGGTAATGAGGCATACCTTCCCATCAATGGGAAGGTATGCCTCATTTCCGAATCGGTAAATACCGATTCGGTAATTACCGAATTTCTACGAATCGGTAATTTTTACCGCATAAATACCTACATAGCATTTACCACTTCATAAATACCGAATCGGTATGATTCGGTATTTATGAAGTGGTAAATGCCAGGCCACCTACATAAGGCCCTTTATGCTTAATTGTGCTACCTTTGGAATCACGATATTCATTTTGAGACCAAAAGAAAAGATTGTTGTTAAATGACTGAACACAGTAAAATGAGTCACTTACTATAAGAGTAGTGACTCAAGGATCAGCAAACTCTAGTGCAAGCACCAGAGCACGTAGCTCTGCTAACTGTGCGGTAGTCGCCCAACGTCTGCGTATGCACGACATCAGACAGGAATTCACCATTTACGAAAGTACCTGCCACAATTGCGCAGGCCACTGAATAGGCATGCTTCGATCCATTCGCCGGTTGCGCCCAACGGTCGGTATAAATGACACAATGGTAATCTTCGAGCGGGCGCAAAGACAGAGGAGCAGGATGAACAAACTCATACTGTAAATACTCCTGAGTTTGCAATGAGGCATCAAAGATATAAGTGACATCTGTCGATGTCAAGGAAGTGGCCCATTGTATCCAACGTGGATGCAAAGCTTTAGAATTAGGTACACTTGCTTTCGTCACTGCCTCCAGGGCAGGATATGGTGTCACTACCAACATGCGTTTTCCTTGTGATAGCGCTCGTTCCTTCAGAATCGCCATCTGCACCGCCGTCAAAACTTCCTCGACGGAGGAAAAACGCAGTTCAGCCGAAGTGTACAGGTGTGATTTGTATGCAATGGGGACTGTATCGCCCTCATTGAACGTTAAGTACGTGAAACCCACTGCTCCTGGCACAATTCTTATTACCAGGTCTGTGTGGTTATCACGCGTCAGTAAGTACTTTGAAGCTAAAAGATCAGCCTGTAATGATTGCAAAATGGCTGAATGCTGTGGCAATTATAGGAAAGTAGAGAGAGATCCCTTGTAAGATCAAGGGAATAGGATACTTTTTACAAGTGTCTACTAGCAGTCCCTTGACTGTATGTACAAACCAATGTAATTCAAAAATATAATATTCACACTCTCACGTTTTAAAAAAAAAAATAGTTACCATTTATTATTTGTAAAGCATGTTATGCATCACCATTTAAAACTCAATCTATTCTAGTCCCTACTTAACATTGATCTAAGCAGAAGATATAATCCCAACAATATATTCAATTTGAACATGAGCAAATAAAAAAAGCTAAGATATCATTTGATACTGCAAATAATCAAAAATGTAAACAGAACAAATTATTACATTAAAAACGCCTCGTTATGAACCAGCATAACTGAGAAAACACACCAACAAAAGACATTGCACTCTGTCATATATTAACACATCCAAAAACACTACTGGACTTTAACCACTTATGGGATGTTTTGGGCTCTTTATCACTATAAGTGTGTATCCGTTTCTGTGGATTGTGTGTTTCATGAGCGTCGACGCGTTTCGATAGGCTTTGTTTTATGCCACTATCTTCCTCAAGACCATAGATAGAGGTTTTCTCTCAGTATTCAATGCTTCTTTCGTTATTGATGTCGTTACTATGCCAACATCGTTCTTGTAATTCAATCTCTATCCGTCTATACAACTTGGATGATATTGGAGATCAAGCCTGTGTGAAATCCTTCGTGTGCCTTCCACCCCGTGTCCTTTCTTATGGTACACTGTTATTCTCCCGCATTATCCGTAAAATATAGATTGTCCTCAGCTGAATCAGCGGAAGGCTTATAGACGAGACCGTTGTGGATAAATTGTCCTTCGTATTGTGGGCCCCCTATAGCCTTGAGCACGCCAATAGTTTCATGAATGCGGGGAAATGACTTTGGTCCTGCTTACCTCTTGATTATTTGCAGTATCACATGATATCTTAGCTTTTTTTATTTGCTCATGTTCAAATTGAATATATTGTTGGGATTATATCTTCTGCTTAGATCAATGTTAAGTAGGGACTAGAATAGATTGAGTTTTAAATGGTGATGCATAACATGCTTTACAAATAATAAATGGTAACTATTTTTTTTTTTAAAACGTGAGAGTGTGAATATTATATTTTTGAATTACATTGGTTTGTACATACAGTCAAGGGACTGCTAGTAGACACTTGAATGCTGTGGCAGCCAGCACGATTTGGAAAAAGTAGGTTGTACCAAGGCATAAAGCGGCTTGACATGCTGGGCATATGCAGGAATATACGTACGACCGAAATTCAGAAAGCCCAGCAAAGACTGTAATTTTTTCAATGTTGTCGGAGCACGCAAGCATGCGCACTTTTCCAGAAAGTGAGGAGCCAGTCCTCTACCTTCGTTGTTGAGCTCGTAGCCCAAAAACAACACTGTATACTCTGCAATGTGAGACTTCGCAAAGTTTAATTTGTAACCGAAGTCTGCAAACATTACAATAATGCGATCAACGCGACACAGATGCGGCAACAACTCGTCGTCTGTGAGATAGATATCATCAACATACGAGTACGCATCAGGGTCAATGCTCTCTAACAGAGAGGCTACATGTGCGGCAAAGACGCCAGGGCTGTTTTTATAGCCCATGGCCAATCTTTTAAATTGTTTTTGCTTGCCCGTCAGATGTAAACGCTGTCCACTGACCACTAAGTGAGGACAGGTTATGGCTATAAAAGCCATTGGATATGTCAAGTGTGGTTTTAAATCGTTTACGTACAAGACTATCCACTAGTGCAGAACTGTGGGTATTCCGTACTGCGCACGTCCGGCAATGAGAGTTTAGGTGCCGGTAATCCAAAACTAGGCGGTACGACCCATCAGGCTTCGTCACAGTAAACAAAGGATTATTCATTGGTGACACACATGTTTCAATAACACCCTGATATTCCAATTGATCAAGGATTTCCGCGACGTGAGATCTCGCTTCGCGGTGCATGGGATATTGGGGTTGCGGCTGGGGCATAGACCGTAAGGGAATCTCATGGCTGGGGGACAATTTATCCCAGCCTACCTGAGTACGATACAAAGCCGGTGCAAGCACCTGAGCCCACTCCGTGGCAAACCTTTCAGCATGCTCCCTCAGCACCGTATGTGCAAAGGACGAGAGGATAACCTCCTCCCCTCTAGGAGCATCTAAAATGAAAGTCAGGGGCCGGTCCGCCTCCGCCAAGAGAATGTCATAGGAAGAGGTCAGATTATCCCAAAAAATCCCTTGAATTGTGCGTAGTATGTCACCTTCTATTAAGAGGACTATGTCATATAGTCTATCAGGGGGAGCCACTCTAGTATCCGCAGTTTCTACAGTAATGAACGTGTCAGTTGCTGTCGCGGCCAGATATGGACGTAGTGCTTGCCGCACTACTGTAACCTCCGCCGCGCTGTCGAGCAGCGTTCTCGCCCATGTCAGGTTCAGAAGTTGCGTCCGTACTATCTGTGGCATACCTTGCTGTTAATGCAGCAACCTTCTTCTTTTGAAACGGGGGACGTTGACGTGCAAACTCGTCTTGCTTGCCTCTACCTTCAGCCTGACGGGGTTGCTCACGACCTTGCTGGACACCCCGACCTCTGCCACGTTCTCCTCCACCGGACTGTGAAGCCAATGTATCCTGTGAAGAACGAGGAGAACGTTCAGTAACCTGAAATCTATCAGGTGACTTAATACTAGTGCGATCACGCAAATCGTATGTGCGCTCACTAGGTGGCTGAGTGGGAGACGCAGGACGAGACCCCTGCTTCTGTTGCTGCTTTCCCTGTTTCTTTTGTCTCCAATTTTGCTTTGGAAAATTAGGACAATCGTCTTTAACAGACGAGCTCACCTTAGTTTGTTGTATCAGGTCAGGAACGACAATAGTTGGTTTGACCCCTATACTACTGCGGCCAATTGTTCGATATGCTTCCGCAATAATCTTAGGCAACTCTTTCAGCTTATCGAGTTCATCGACGCGGGCTAAGCCATTAGCCACTTGGAACTGTACTGCATCTCCCTTGAGATTACCAAGGACGAGAGAGGCAACCACTTCGAACACCCCGACAAGTCGCATTCCCAACTCAACTGCCGCCTCCGGACCGTTATTATCCTGAACACGTTTAATAACGGAGGGGAGCACGGCCATAGACGGAGTGCCAAAGCACTTCGAGTAGACCGTTGCAAAAACCTTACCCCATGTGTCACAATCGGACACCTCTGGGACCAAGTCCTTGGGCAAACTTATGGTGAGTATTCTGTGTTTCTCCACTGTCGTAGAGTGTGGAAACACTGTTTCCAGTTGGTCAAATTTCTCGGCAAGCCAATATGGCAAATCTTCCTTATTCTGGGGGCGCTTGCCCATCACCGAATTTACTATGACTGGGCTGATAACAACCGCAGGATGACCAGCTGGTAGACCCGCAACAGCAGTTGCCCCTACCTGCACGTTGCGCGAAACGTATTGCACCAAAGCCCTATATATTGTAATCAGGGCTGTATGGAGTGTACGCAATTCATCCACCGCAATCGTCAAATAGCGGGGGTGAGGCATAAAGCCGGCCATCACCGGCCACATGGCCCCTGGAATTGACAAAGGGCCGAGTCTAGCCGGTGCAACCACATGGGGAAGGGCGCCATTAAACCAAATGCTATGCTGCCAGGCAGAAAGTGGAATCTCTAGTGTCCGATATGGTTTATAGATGGCTGTGATCCGTGTGTGAGTATACGAGTGAAACGTTTTATCATCCGCATTTACCGCCGGGAGCGTCACCCAAGAGTAAAACAACTCATAAGGGTGACAGCCATCAGCACTCACCACAAAAATAACGGCCATCCCATCGTCCGGTACCCCATACTGCGTCAAAGGATGGCGCAGAGGCGTACGACTATGCGCTGCAATTTTGACCGCCATAAGGACAGAGCGAAGAACAACAATGTAGCACACGGGTTCAGAAATATGAAAACACCTTTTTAATTTACAAGCTTGTATGAACCTATTATTTTCTTAACAGGTAGGTGAAAATCCGTCACTCCCGTTACCCGGAAACAAGAGTGAGGCTGTTGTGGAATAATATAAGCGCTACTAAGGCGTTTCAAATCAAAAGACCAAACGTTAGGTGCGCCATGTTGCAGGGATTCTGCTTATGCACAGAACTATGCGCAGGAAACCAGGACCTCAGTGAATTGTGGTGTACCAAAAACTCACCTCAGCACCCAGAACCCCTATCCGACCAGCATCAGTGTCCCATTCCTTATCCGTATCATCACGGAGGTCCCAATGTATAGACAACCCAGAACAAGCAACTAATAGTATTCTCAGGAATGGTGGGAATCGGAAATACCTTTTTGCTATTATACATATATCAATCCACAACAAAGGAATCAGAGACACAGTGAAGTTTAAAAGGTTTATTTTATAAACTAGGTGTGCTAAGATGCAGTACTTTGGCTAACATAAGCAGACAAATGATTATAATCAAAACCATCAGCATTGTTACAATACCATAGAAAATGAAAGGAGAAATCATAGTCTAAATGACAGTGGCATACAGCCACCTTCCTTTCGCTAGTAGACTAATATTATTAGACTAGCAGAAGGTCTCTTGGGCTTGAATAGGGAACCCCATACCTTAAAGATCAGCTTTAGGTGGATCACATCACAGGATCAGCTTTGCTCTGCGCCTGGAACTGTTCTTCTCCAGAATGTGTTTCAAACGCATGCAAACTGTAATATTAAAGGCTCTCGACATTCAGGTATTTGCAGCTGTGTGCATATTATGGCTAGAGAGTGGGCCGATCAACCTGGATTCAAAAACATACATTGTCTGGCTGCTCAAAGTGTTTTGCACACAATGTTCAGACCAAGGTCGCAGTGTACGTCTAGGGAGGTGAACAACAGACGGTTCTCATGTGAAGCAAAAGCAAGCAAGCAGTTTCTCTAATAATAACATGTATCTGCCGTGTCGCATGCAAAAGCAGCAAGAGTGGCAAGATGGCTTTCTAGAAGCTAACGCGCTTATGCTAACATAGCAATGTATGTGGACACCTTCACTACAGACCAATTGTCACTGGCACTGTCAAAGCTTCTGCATTGAGATTTAACTGATTTATTTTCTGTACCTGTTCCATTCTGGCTTTATTTAACAAACTCACTTCCTTTTCTCGCACTATTCTAGCTATTTCGGTAACTTGGGGAGTCAATGGAGTTACTATTTGTGGGGCACTTGGAATCACCTCCCCTGAATTTTCTTCATTTGGCAGAGATCTTTTAGTCATCATATCTTCTAACAATTCATCATCAGATTCATCCATGCCTTCTCCCGCCATTTCTATATTTTTCTTCTTCTCCTTACACTTTGTACCTGTCTGACTCCCACTGTCAAAACTGGATATAAACCCTCAGTAACTACAGCTCTTCTCCATCTTTTCATTTGATCTTCTCACCTCTCAAATGGATATGTAGGCATAGAGCCTGTGAATCTTCTACCACTTCGATCTTTTCCTTGCTCATATGCTTCTATTTCCCATTCTTCCAATTCTTCATACTGAGTAAGCCTTGGATTTGGCTCCAGCAAGTTCATCCTAGCTCTCAAATTCTGTAATATTCTTACACTGAATGTACCAAACTCAGGGAAAGCTAACATCCCATCATCCTTCGTATATTTCATCCCGTTCTCTAACCAAAACACACGTATGCTACCCTCGCTCCATCATTATGTAAGAGGCAGGTGTTTTTGGAGGTGGAATTAGGATTCCCTCTCTCATCACAATGTGTTTGTCTTTCTTATAGAAATTCTTTATTGTTTTTATCAAACCCATCTTCAGACTCTTCTATTAGTATTTCTCAACAAACAGAATAACAACATTTCTCCGCAATTCTTTTTTCCATATTCGTCAAGTCTTGCCCTATACCAGCGATACTCACACCAACCAACCAACCAATCACAGCTCACTACGTAACTACAGTCTTATCCAATGTCAACGCGACTCACACTAGCTAACCAATGAGAGCTTTGTACACACCTGTTGTCTGACCAATGCCAGTGCGGCCTTTTGTGAAGTCAGTTTTTACTCCTTCTACTGACCCTCCCTTTACCATCTGCTCTCGATACACTCCCGCTGCTTTGTCCAATACCAGCGCAGCACTTTGTGACGTCAGTATCACTCCTTCTACTAACCCCTCCTTTACAAGATCTTACGACAATATTTTTCTGAGTTTTTCTTAATCAAAATTCTGTTAGTAACAACATAAAAAGACAATTCTACCTTGTCTGCTCCACTAAATAAAGAGATAGTCTTCACTTTTCCAAGAGATCCTTACACAGCAAGTAATAATAACGAACTGCGTTATCTCACTGCTCTTGAAAGACCTATTACTCCTCTAGGGATAAAACCGTGGTTTCACAAGAGGACTTTTTGGTATAAAAAGATGTCCTGTTACTCCTCTCGTTGATACTGCCAGAGTTTCAAAAGTGGACCATTCGCTATTTCAAACACTCTTCTCTTGCACGAATTTTCCCTAATTATAACACTGACAGCCCTACGTAGCTTTTCAGTATTATTACAACAGACAAAGTACTTCCGCAGTGTAATTTCTTTACTACACTCTTCTTCTGCCTACTTCAGGCTAATTCCTTCTCAGGATTCCTCAGGCATCTCCGTACCTGTACTTCTAGACAACATAAAACAGGACTCTAACTCTTCATGTTAAGACATATAATCAATATTCAATAACAATCTATAATTAAACCGTCCTCTGCTGCCAAGGTACTGAGCCAGCGCGATCCCAATAAATTGATCAGGGATAAATACTCAATAAATCATGTACTTTGACCCATACTCATTCACCCAAATCCCTGATGCGCTGGGGTCAAGTTTGTTAACTTTTCCTTAATTTTACTCTTGTTATTCAGGTAAAATCTTTAAACATACTGTATATTTTCTGAACAAATAATAATCGACTTTTCACCTACTTGGTCGATGGACCAATTAGTTGAAGAGTTAATGGCAATGGAAATTCTATAGAACATATTTAATCAATTAACTTGACTAAATAACCACAGACTCTTGATGAGATTTAACAAATATTATCTAGTAATAATAAATGCTCATATTGATCACTTTCATATTCAAACACTGGAAACCTCATGAGAGAGAGCAAAAAATCCAAATCATAGCAATAACAGAACTATCATTTCAAATATATGTTGCATGAGTGGACAGATGAAGTCAAAATATATCAATTTAAACTAACAATTCGAAGGGACAGATGAAGAGACAGAAGGTACAGAGACAAGAAATACGATTGCAAAAAAATAATTCTGGAAATGCTATTTAGATCGAATACAAACCCAAAGGATCTGTAAGGGGAAAGCCACCATCCAGGCCTAGGTAGCAGTGGGGGACCCCTGGACCAAGAGTCAGGGATCAAAGACTCAAGAATCAGGACAGGGACAGGACAGGAACAGCTAGGCCTCTCTGCAACCTGACGATCAGCGGAGCATCCCTCACTCGAACACCTTCAGCCTAAGCAAACTGTCTCAAAAACACCACACCCCTAAGGCACCTATTCTTATACCCTAAAAATACATGTCCAACAATTTTCCCTCTAATTATTTTCCTCTGTGTGCGGCAGAGTAAGGTCTCTGTGCGCTGCAGCCAAGGCTATGTGCGCCAAGAACCTGACCACGCGTGTAGACCAAGGCTTTGAGTGCGATGAAAATACTCGGGGATCTTTCAAAGGGGCGTAAACAATGCAATTAAGGGTGTGGCTTTAAAGTAATTACGCTAAAAATATGTGCATCGCATAGTGTGCCACCCTACTGATATTTTGTTGCTTCTGTCATTGCATCCAGATATATAATACAAGTAACATTACACCTACAAGAAGCCAAGACTATTGTCTTTGTCAATGGTTGTTTTTTGCATCAAGTTGTATATAATATTGAAAATGCGTCCGCTCTTGTAGTTGGGGTTGTGGCTTAATGTTCGAGCTGTCAGTTTAGGAGATGGGTTTTAAGTTTCGGGTCAGCCTAACATCATGTGATTCTGGGCAAATCAATGAATCTCCCCATGCATACAAAAAAAATATAATAATAAATCAGGTAAAGCGCTCCAATACTTTTGGGTTGAGTTCGCACTATATAAAAACTTGCTGCATTTCTTTTCTAAATGCGGGGTAGAAACCATAACAGATGGAGAAAGAATGAGGGAAATAGAGGGAAAGAGAGGGCAGAAAGGAAGAATGAAATATAGGAAATATGAAAAGAAGGAAGAAACTGCGACAAGAAGGAGAGGTCAATATCAGGATGGATACAAAGGTGAAAGGTTTGAGAGATGGAAGAATAAAGTTATATTTGCATGGGTGAGTGCACGTAAGAATGGATTGAAGGATGAATGTTTGGATAGATGAATGGAAACCTGGATGGAAGGGTGAAAGGATGAGTGATTGATAAAAGGTGGGTGAAATGATGGATGGATGGATTGAATGGTAAAGGAAGGATGGATGGATTAGATGAAAAGACAGACGGATGGGAGCATGAATAGACAGGTGAAATGGACGCTGGATGAAAGGCTTAAAGGGTGGAGAGATTAATAGATAGGAGGGATGAAAGGACCTCTTTTAGGGAGGACAGAGTGTCATTTCTGATATTTATAAGTTTCCCTGGTCATCACTGCATAATTTTGCTCACAAAAAGTGTCACTCATTGTCGTTGAAATGTCACTCAAATATACTAAAATTAGGAAAATGTCACACACAGCAATCTGAAACCTTGGCAGCTGTGTACATGGACGTTGCATGTGAATTATGTGGGCATTTGTGAAAGTATTCCTGTTAATCACAGCGCCCGTCATGCACTGCAATTAACAGGAATACTTTCACAAATTCCCACAATCAGCCCGCAGCTTCTCTCTATTGAGAAAAGACATGCATCAAGTCCAGAACCACGACGTGTGCTTTACACTCGTGCTTTTGGACTTGCTGCATTTGTAATGGATCCTGGATGCGGCTGATTGTGGGCCTTTGCAGAGGCGTAGCTAGAGCTTGCGGCGCCTGGGGCTATCCCTCAGATTGCTGCCCCTGGGAGGGAGGGTTGCTGGGGAAAAAGGACGGCAAGCACTTGAAAGAGGACCGAGAGACACGTAGTATCGCCGCCAATAGTTACCTCGATCATGCAAGTTACATGCTCATACATGACACGGTCCAAGGCTACACAGTTGAATACACCGGTGCCTGGCAGTGACTGGCAGTACAAAAGAGAACACACAGACTGCATGACCTATCTGGGGACTCAGAAAAACTGCATGTGACATCCATCAGAGAGCTGCGTGAACAATTACCTGGTAATCCCCTCAGCACAATGCAAACATGCACATACATGACACTGTTCAGAGATCCATCATCTACAGCTGCCATTAAATGACCATTCATCATGGTACACCCATTAAAGCAGTGCACTTTGTGATCTGCATGGTACATGTTCTTTGCAGCAGGCACATTAACCCTCTGTGCTACCTTTCCAGGAGTCAACCCTTCCACTAGACAAAACTGGGATCTCTCTCTAGGAAGAACATTAATCACCGAAGTTCTCATGACATTTTATTGTTTCTGAAAATTGCTGGAGGTCAGGAAGGAGGCAGCAAGTTTTTTTTAAAACCATAATATACTTGCATACACTACGCACCCACCCGAAATAGGTACCCAGTGCAGTCACACCGTTCACACTGCCCTAACCTGCTCAAGGTTCATGTGACCTCAGTGACAGAGTCACAGTGACTGGATCACTGTTGCTCTAGGGTGTGCTGCTTCGTAGGCCTGCCTGCAAGACTGGAGATTAACTTCAATATAGATTGTGGTGGACAGGCCTTCAAGGTTAACTCACAATTGACACCACTAGGCTAAACCTGCTTGTGCTAAGACATCAAGCCTTCTAAGCTCTAGTGGGGCCTTCTAAGGTCTGGCATGGGAATATGCTCCCTCAGTAGAGTGGTCTGGTGGACTGGTCATGAAGGCTGAACCCAGTTCCCCAGTTCCAGATTCGACAGCTCTGGCCATAGTGCCACACACTCTCCCCCACTGAACACCATACTGCCCCACTGAGAGAAACTCGCACTGCTTTCAGCTACAACCTAATTGTGCCCGCTATAAACACGTGGATGTGGCTCAATTCGAATTATGCACTTGATAAGAGTAATATGCTGCCTAAAAAAAACATAAAAGCAATCACTCATAGGGAATGCAAGATTAAGTAAAGCATGTGAAATGTAAGCAGAAACAACATGGCTACCTTAATGATCTCTCACTCATTATTCAGAAATCAGCGAGTGGTTTTACCTGAAAAGTTAAGGACATGACTACAGGGCCCTGAAGGGAACCGTTTCAAAGTCCATTGCTTATATCCTTACAAAACGTAAGCAGTATGGTTTAAAAAGACCACATCTATAAACACAGAGCCATGGTACACATTTTGTTTTCCAATCCACCCATCAACCAGGTATTGCAGTCCCTCCAGGAATGGTACACTTTCCCACCTGGGGACAACAATGCTGTTCAAAGAAAGACTAGAAAACAAAAGTAGCGCTTCACTGGCAAACTCTGTAAAGTGAGGCTGATGTATTTTGATGTAAATAAAACCAATCTGGCCACTTTGCAACTGTCTTGATTTATTTAGGTATGTATTTATTTTTCATATTCAAAACATTCTATTTCTCCCCATCCCGCTGCACTTTGGAATAGAAACATGTCAGAAAAAGGGCATTTCCCGCAAGAGTGTTTTGCTTTTTTGGATCCATTTCACAGGGAAGCAACTAAATGAAATAAGGAAAGAGAGGTTGTGAACCGTTTGTTCAAGTCACGGTTTTCAGTAAGTGAGGAACAAGACAGAAAGAGAGGGAATAATAGGAAGAGAGGGGGGGACAGCTGCCAGCACAAAAAAGAAGAGGACATTGCCCGAGTCCTATTCCTTCTCTGCCCGTCCCCGAACGTCCACGGAAGCAAGCCGAGCCTTATCTGAATGCCTTTGTCTGCCCCAAAATAGTGCTGCCTGGGGCGTACTGCCCCTACCACCCCCCCCCCCCCAGCTACGCCACTGGGCCTTTGCGAAAGGATTCCTGTTAATCCCAGTGCCCGTCATGCGCTGCAATTAACAGGAATATTTTCACAATGGCCCACAATCAGCACCCAGCTACGCTGTATTTAGAAAAGAAATCAAGCATGTCCAAAAGCACGATGTGTAAAGCACACGTTGTGCTGTTGGACTTGATGCATGTCTTTTCTCAATAGAGCGCGGCTGGGTGCTGATTGTGGGCATTTGTGAAAGTATTCCTGTTAATTGCAGCGCATGACGGGCGCTGGGATTAACAGGAATCCTTTCACAAAGGCCTCAGGCAACCGGTAAATTGCCGTTTTTCGCCGCTCGCGTTCTAAACGCGGGCGGCGGCGAGAATGTGTGCATGCTTCACATGGGTCTCTGCGTGCTCGGTGCCTTAAAGGTGCACGGGCGCTCATGTGTGCACGTTAGAGGGAACATAGATGTCCAACCCACAATATTTGCTAAATTCACAATTTCTAGCTAAGTGATTGGTTAAGTTCTGGGGATGGGATGTCACCCCACTGTGAAATCATTCTACTCTTGACTACACCATTGTTGTACACATTTCTTTCACATAGTCATCAATACATCTTCTCTCTCATGAGTACACATGTAACAATTTATTGTACATTTTCATAAATTCAACAACTTTGGGTTCTGTTCTCATGATGACACTGGCTTTGGCCGCTTGCAAATGTTCTGTCCTTCACCAGGTCACACTTTTCAGCTTTGCACAGCAGTTCAGTCATGTGGTCACATGGTTCCCGCTCGCTCCCAACTTCACCCCCCCTTTATGAGGCTAATTTAACAATATGGAGGACTTGTCCATTACTAAAAGAATGGAAATCAAACATGTATTAATAATGTGATAATGTATTTTTCACTGTTTACCACCCACCTTAATTCTACTTCATGTTAATGGTTAGCCTAGCATAGCATAAGCAGGAAAGTGGCATTATTTATTAGGATAAAGCAATACATGTCATGCTTTTACTACATACACATGCGGCCTTGCCATGCAAACCTTCTTAAATCATTCTATACACAAGATTATTACATTTCCAGTTATTCACGCATTCATTTTGTTCGTTCATGCATTTTGCAAAGCAAACTTCCCATGTGTAGTGTAATTGTGCACATTAATCATTCTAAAACTACTTACATGTTATAGGGGTGTTCAATTGAGCAGGTTTCTTTCGTGAAATCCTGCTCCATCACTCCTATTTGGAAATTTCAGCTTATTAAATGTAAGAAGCTGACTCCAATGATATCCTATGGGACAGATAGGCCTTTGCAGAAGTAAAAAACAAATGTAAGAGTTTTTCACTACAGGGACATGTAAAACCTAAATGTACATGTCCAACTTTTTAAATACACTGCTTTCTACCCTATGGGCTGCCCGGGGTCTACCTTAGGTGCAACTTATGTGTATTTAAAAGAAAGGTCTAGGCCTGGCAAAAGCTTTATTTGGCCAGTTCAAAATGGCGGTTTAAAACTGCACACACAGAGTGCAATGGTAGGCATGAGACATGTTTAAAGTGCTTGGGTAGGTGGCATAATCAGTGCAACAGGCCTATTAGACGCATTTAATTTACAGTCTCTGGGCACAAGTAATATCACTTTACTAGGGACTTGGAAGTAAATAAAATATGCCAATTGGGTATAAATAAATCCTACCGTGTTTGAGGGAGAAAGCACAAGCCCCTTAGCACTGGTTCACAGTGGTAAAGTGCGCAGATTACCAAAAACGAGAAAAAAGAAAGTCAGCAAAACAGGAGGGTTGAAGGCAAAACATTAGGGAGAAAACCACACCAAGGATGCCAGGTCTAACCCAAACACTTTAAAAATGTGTGCTCCCTGAATGAACATTTTTGGTTTCTTTTGAATGCCAGCCTAGGAAGGGCATCATGTTTAGAATTACATTATCTGTAATCAATGCCTGGTTTATTATGTATTAGGGGCAAGTTCAATGCCCATTGGTTTATGTTGTTTATGCAAAAATCACAAATAAATGTTTAAAAATATAACTAACACCTTACAGCCACATTTGCGGACCTTTAAAGTGTCAAGCCACATTCTTTTATTAGGAGATTCTTGCTAGTGAGGATTAAACCGTTTTCAAAATGAGAATAGAGTCAGAGGTCTGCTCTGCTAGTGTCAGATTCCAGCACACTTAAAGGGATCAGGAAATCACAACACTGGCTCTGCGCAGAGGGAGCACCTGTGTTTTTGTATTTGATATGTTTATAGAATATACATATAACTAGGAATTTGTCCAGGTTTATTCCTGGAATGCAGACAGGACAATTTGGCGAGAGGGAGCAGGGACAATTTAGATCTGTGTAGTGCTGTTTCTAGGCTCCTTGTGTTAGTTTGCTCTTTCATATACTATTTGACTCATAAGTGATGTCACAAGCGAAGTAATTTGTATCCTGAATCTCTTGAAAAACTATCCTCTATTGGCGGCTAAACTGTCCTTTTGGTACTCCTACTCAGAGGCCCATTGCTTCGTGACCAGTCTTGCAGTCTGTACCAATGGGTGTCAGAGCCTTGCTAAAACTATATTCCTGGATTACAATATGCTAACAAGTGATGATGGCTTGGGTGTGCTTGGAAATCAACATCATTGTGATTTGGGCAGGATTGGATTTTTAATCCGGGCATTTCCTCAGTGGGTTGGAGCCATAGGAGGCCGGTTTTGAAAACCCACGGTTGTTGCTGAGAGAGAATGGACGGAGAGAGAGAGAAAGAGAGAGAGAGAGAGAGAGAGAGAGAGAGAGAGAGAGAGAGAGAGAGAGAGAGAGAGAGAGAGAGGGCCATCTCAATCTTTGGGATGAAAATGTTGTCATTGGAGGTTGGGACAAACTCCATACCTTTGTTGAGTACATTTGTCTGTGCTTGTGTCAGTGTTTTTTAACTAATGTTAATGAGAATGTCAGTGCTTCCTTTTTTGACCTCTGGTCCCTGGAAGAGATTTTATCAGAGTCAAAGTACTCTGCAGTTGGTATGTCTCTTTCCAAGTAAGCCTTTGATTTGTGTTTCTTCCATCTTCCGTGTCCCCTTCCGTTCTTTAAAAAAGATTTGTTGTGGTATGACCAAGGGAAAGTTGGTGGAGATGGATATGGTGGGAGGCCATAAGTATGTGGCTAGCCCCATGGGTTAGCAAATTACCCTTGGAGACTCCAAATAGCTTTGAATGGTATCGGTGCCCCTCTCTACTATCACATTTGCCCTTGGGTCTCTGCCAATCTTTACACTTACTCTCAGAATCAAAGGAGATACTGATGCGCGATGAAGTGTCTGAGTGACCAGTGGTGTTTACCTAATGGTCCTCTCAGGACTAGGGGTATGCGGTTGCATATTAAAACTTTATTAGGTCTTTTTTGAATTAATTGATTTTATATTGTGTAAGGAACTCCTTGAATTCAGAAATCTCCTTGTTGACTTCCTCGAGTTTCTTTTTACCTGTAGTAATACTGACTTGAGTTTTGAGAGTACTCTCACTGGTCTTGGATTTAATGATCAATTCTTCTGAAAGGTGTTTTTGTGGTTTTTATGATTAGTATTAACCAATCCCCTGTGCACTTCCATACTTTCAATGACCTGTCCTTTCTGAACTTGTCTTCCAAGAAGATTCTAGGTTCATTGGTTACAACCAGACCCCAAGGGGTCGCATTCCCCTTAGGTAATTTGTCCTCACGGCTACATGAAGCATCATTTAGATTTATGTAGTTTCCCATTCAATCAGCTGTGTCAGTGTACTGTCGCCAATCAGTGGTGGTGCCAATAAAATTGATGACAGTGTCATTTTCCAAATGGTAAACCTTCCATACTGGTTCCTAATAATATGAATCCCCCTTTATGGGTGTTACTTCTCCATTTTGCTGTCACTTAGCACTATGTGATCTCACAGCTGAGTAGCTGTACCAATGTATATTGACACAAACATAGAAAACAGAGTTATAACCACCATACATCCTCCAAGCCACAATATACTATTACACAAGTATGATAGAAGTACCAAAAATCTAGTATTAGTTTTTGGTCAGATCCTTGGTCTCCTAAGTAGCCAGTCCAATCTTTATGGTTGAGGTGGCCTGCACTCATTTTGTGGCATGTATCGGCATAGGCCACCTTAACCTACCCTAGCAACGCAGTGCTGCCAGGGCAGACTCATCCTCATGAGGTAGTTTTTGATTAAACTGTTGCAAAGGGTGGCATAGACGGTCATAGGTCCAACAATATATAGCAATATGTATATGTAAATGTACTTTCCGAGCACTCAGCAAATCACACTTGAGGTCATGATAGCAGTAGTTCTATTCTTTATTTTCATATTTTTTAAACAAAACTTCTCCCTTGACAACACGTGTTTCATGTCCGCTGAGTTACAGCAGACTTTTTCTATAGTCAAGAACCATATCCTCCTTATCATAAAAACAAATGTTCCTTTTACGTGACCAGTAGGTATATATGGTCCGTATAGATTCAATCAAGCATCTGTGCATCTAAACCACCTAGTATTGTAAGTGTACCTTTGTATCTCTGGCAGAGTACTCCCACCACGCTGCAAATTCAAAATGTAGCTACATTTTAAATTTGCAGCGTGGTGGGAGTACTTTCCCAGCCAACTAGTCACGTGAAAGAAAAATTTGCTTTTATAATAAAGAGGATATGTTTCTTGACTATATTAAGACTACATAAGCCCTGAAGAAGTCTGCTGTAACTCTGTCAGTGAAGACGAAACACTCGTTGGCAAGGGCGAAGTTTTGTTTACAAGATATGAAAATAAAGAACAGAACTACTGATACCACTACATCAAGTTGAGTGCTCTGGGAGTATATTTACATTTCTGACCTTCCTATTGTGCAAGGATAGGTAGCTCTCCCTCCTCCTGAGCACCGGACTGATTTGCATTCTCATTTCATGTTGAACTTTGATATTTATGGTAATGTGGTAGTGTGCACCCGTTTTTCCAGCCACCAACATATTAAGATATGTATATCTAACAGAATGAAGGGAATGAAGAGAAATATAAAATAATAACGATAGAGTAAATCAATTCTTCACAGGAATTAAAATGGGAGACATATAGGAATTAGGAATCAAATAAATGTGTCTGTCCAGTGAACATGCACATGGCATCAGGGAATATAACAACCAATAATGAACTTATTGGTCATAGGTTTCCCAGAACGTCCATTCGTAAATCTCTGGCACTAGGAAGAGAAATAAAGGCTACAGTGAATGTAAAGTGTTCCCACATAGGCAATTGTAAACATAGAGGGTATGTGAAATGTAAATCTCTGCCAGGGTTATGGTGTGCTTTATAGAAGGCATGAAGATTACCAGCAGTAGACTTGTCTTTAAATCGTTGATGTTTAGCAAATTATTTTGCCCCACTTTTTCAATGTCACGATGAACATAATTGAAGTTCTCAGGGTCTCTTTTGTGGTGCTGCTCTGATGGCCAAGAAGAGATGGGAGTCGATGGACACGCCGTGGGCTTCCAAGCCCTGCTCCTCCTGTTCTGTAGTGATTGGTAAGTTGGAGATGAGCATCATGACTGCAATTTCTGGGCAGTATTCCAGGATACTGACTGCTTGACACCAGGCTCTGTTATTCCATAGTTCTAGTAATTTCCAATATATGATGTGTGACTGATTATGAATGAAATTCTCTAATTCTGATTTCCATTAATTATAGAATAAAGAAACTGTTAAAAAATAACACGTTGAAACTCAAATGTATTTAAATCAGCAAATTTGAGTTTGCCACTGAATTATTGATTATGGATTCCGTGGTGCTTTCACTTTGCAATATCTCACTCTTATGAACCACCAGCTTCATGGGGAGGGTCTCTTCGGCACCGTGGGGTCAACAGCCAAGGCTCTGTCACTCATGCTCGACAACTGACTTCCATTGTGGCGTGATGTCTCTGACGGGGAGGTGGTGAGGTCGGATCTGTATGAAGGTACAGTGAAAGTGATGGTTTCTGGGTAGCCTGATAAGGAGGTGGCGAAGTAGGCTCGGTAACAAGGCACGCTGAAAGTGATGGTTTCTGGAGAGTATACCAATGGGTTTTCAAGTGCAGACAACCCCAAATCAGTTTCCAGTCTCTGCTTGTCAGCCTGGGCCTGCCAAGGTGAACATTTTGCTATGGGTCAGTCACATTATCAGGTTGAATGGATGATTTGGGAGTGGGTTAGTTGGAAGCTGTATTGTCATGGCTTACTCTTTGGCATGTTTTCGTACTTTCAAAATCCCTCAAGTTAGTATTAGTAGTGAAGTCTGCTCGCATCTGTTTTCAGCTTTAGCTGCATGGGGAGCTCGGTTTTGGTGTGCACACACGTAACTAGTTTTTATTATTACATTTGCTTACTCAGTCCAGTCGCAAGATAAGTGGGAACAGGAAGAGTTAGCTTACTAACTTATGCTCCCCCCCACGGCCTCTATTACAAGCAGTTGATTATGGGCTTAATTTCTAGCAGACTCATGTCATTTGTCTTACTTTGTTAGATCAACTCTTGTTGGGTAAGAGCAATGCTCCAGGGTGCAAATCCACACAAAGAGGCGTATCACATTGGAGTGAGGAACCATGCCGATTTGCTTGCTTGTTAATGAAATTCCACAAATACCATGTCCATTAATTGTAAATTAACAGTACTGCCTATGATATTAAAATGGCACAAACATGTAATGTCAGATTATAGGACACTGAATTATGGATAACAAACCACCTATGATTTTTTTCACTTTACAATACGTCCTACTTATGAACCACTGTTGTTTTTTTTCTGTGCTATAACAGGTCTTTTTCATTTCCAAGTGTTACAGATTTCTTTCCAAATTTGGGCATTTTACTCGCCACATGAGAGAATATGACCTTCTGAGATGCGAGCAGTAGTTTGGTGATTTTCAGCGCACGGTGTTGATGCAGTGTAGCTCATCTGGAAGTAAGTATTTTGGGCATTTTAATGCAGTATCACTACATGGGTCCTTTTCACTGCCAGTCAGATGATACAGTTCATCAAAGAAAAAAAAAGGATCTATTTCAAACAAAGACCATCAGCCGCTCTTCAAAACAGCTGCGGCTCTATTGCGCCAACAATGGCGGCTTTTTAGAATATTCTAAAATAAGAACAAGAGCCATCAGTGTACTCTCAGTTGTACGGCAATACGTACATTACAGTGGTACTTTTTGAACTTTTTGGATTTAAAAAAGAATTTATGCTGGTCATGTTATGGGTAATTGATTATGTGACTTTAAATCTTCCTGCACTTCATTATGGACCACCCTTGTAATAGAGTGCGCACTGGGGATGTGATATTGATCTTGCATCAGTTTGAGGCTATGGCATAAATTCCAAAACAATGAAGAAAAATAAAATGTCATCGTTGTACATTCAATGAAATGTACAAAATAACTCATAATTCGTCTCCACATCAGACATGATATATGGTATTTTGAAACTGAATATCGTAATGCACAGATATTAAAACATTTTATATGAACACGAATTTAAACATGGTAGATGTGCAGTCAAAATTACATTGACTCCCTCCATGCGCCAAAAATGCTTTAAAGATTGAAATATGCACTATTTAAAACCCAAAATATAAACACGGCATTATAAGGCTGTGGTTGCAGAAATAAAATTCCTTGCAGAACCGATGAAGTGCCATCTGCAAATCCTCCTGGGTATACACTACATCAGAATGCTAAACCACTGTCAAAAACCAGCTCCAAAGACTATGCCGAGCAGCTGACCATGCAAATATTATTATTCTTCAATTCAATTTAATATTCCCCCAAAATTGTAATTTCTGGACAAAATATGTAATATGCACCTCACAGCAGAATACTAATACATGTTGGACTATCATATACTATGCAGATAGCAACATTTAACAAAAACAACAGCCGTCGGGCTGTTCTCTTCTAATCGTAGGAGAAATCCCAATAGTATAGTTTTATGAAGGCAACTAGTGTTGTAGTGTCATGAGAAAAAAGAGAAGCGTACACAATTAGCTAATTAAGTGTCAAGTTTTATGATTCCTCCCATCGAAAATAATTTAACCAAAATATTTTCTTTTTCATGCAAGGATATTTAATAGTCCTTCTGTGTAAATTATCCAAAAGAATTTGAAAAGCCTTTTTTGGATCCTTATCAGGTTTTTATATATTTTGCTCTCCTGTGTTTTTATTTTCTCTTCCTATCCTGTGTTTCATAGTAAAAATTTAGCTAGGAGTCGAGCATGGACACAAGAAAGTGACAGGCCCCTATTTCCTGAGAAGAGCCATTGCCCGCTCTGACCTGCACTTGACAATTACATTCTGGTTAATATGTATAAAAGCCAAATAAAGTTACTTATTCATGTGTAAAGAGGGTGCAATTATGGCAGAACACATGGTTACAATGTGCACCCTGCTTAGAGAATATTGGTCGTAAGTACTCAACAAAATAAACAATATTTCTTTTCAAGAAACGTTAAATTGACCATTATGTCAATCTGCTTGGTACTCAGTCAGGATAACCCTCAACTTTCAACCGAGAAAGGGCATCTGCTTTTTAGCTTAATAAGGGCGCAAAACAAATGATAATAATTCTAGGGAAAGATGAAACACAACAGAAAATGCAGAGTGCTATGACCCTCAGTCATGCAATATGAAAGATCTGTGAACCACTTAAGCAAGAGAAGAAAGATAAATTGTCCAACCCTAGAGTGGACTCAATATGGATATGCCAGTAAAATAAACTAGAGGGGAGATATTGAAAATAGTAACATTATCTCATCTACCTGGGATGAGACATGTTTAATCCAATAATAAAATGACAATTAAAATAGAAAAAAGCAAGAAAAAGAGCCAGAAGAAAAGAAACCTTTCCAATTATACAGGACACTCTTGTGAGTTGCACGAGGGTTTATTATGAATGAGACCCATGGGTTTTATCCAGTGTATTCTGAGGGAAGAAAAGAAAGCAACATTTCCTCGAAGTTCATCGGTTTTGTAAAAAAGAAAAACAATGTGAGATTCATGACACAAAACACATATTTCAAACTTCAAAAGCTAACATATACAATCGCATATTTCGTGAGCACCCAAGACCAACAGAAACTTTATGATTAAACCTACCTAATAAGAAGTTCAGTCAAGAAATCAAGTATTAACTCAGAAAGGAATCAAGAGAATCTTGGTGGGAAGGTATTCAAACAGAAAAGTACCCATTCAAAAATCCTCATAGACGGGCGTGGCTTGGACGCCGAACAAGATGGCCGCCTGAGCTCGGAGCTCTCCTGCACCGCGGCGGACTTTTCCTTCCCGATTCAGTACCTGTGGCCGTTTTCGTCTGCTTCTTGTGTCGCCTTGGAGCGGATAGCCTCGCGCTTAAGATGTGAGCGCCAGATTTCTTTTTTGTGCAGTTTTTGCCCCGCTATCGCTCCTTCATGTATCTCCCTCAGCGCGACCGCCATTTTGTCATCACCACGTCGTGAGCGCGAAGCTGAGGAGAACGCTGGTATGTTCCTCATATTACCCCTTTAGTGCCTGGACTCTGATACTATGGCCTAATGGTTTCATCCTTACGCTCCTATCATGCTCCTGCTTCGCCAATCCTTCAGTCTCCCACATTCTCTCTCTTCAGCATTGCTTTGTCTGGAAAGAAGGATCACCTCATGGTAGTTTAAAAAAGCGAAACGCTTTCTTTCCTCTCATGAATATCGCCTCACGGAGGACCCCTGCCTTCATACTTCTCGCACCAAATGTTTCTTGAGATGCTCTCTCTGAGGATTTCTTCAGGAATTCGTCCTTTTTCTTCCTTGAGGATTTCATGTTTAGGGTGAAATCTCGCCACATCCTGGGATCTCTCCGCAGCTGTTTTCACTGTTCCTCTGTGCATAAGTCATCCGCACTGGCTGGTGTTCTCTTCGTTACCATTGGAAGTTAACTACTGGTTGGAACTGATTTTGTTTTTGATTTTTCCATGGTTTTTGCTGTAGTTTTTTGCTGTTCCTGCTGACCTCTGTGCTCTCCACTTAAGCATAGTGAATTTTTTGCTCTTCACGTACGAGGTACATTGGCGGATTGCTTACTGTTCGTCCAGTCATTGGTAAGCTCCAGCTTCTATGGGCAAGCTACGCAACCCAAAGTTTGTCTTTGTGCCCTCGAAGAGCTCTCCTTCAACGGACTCTTCTTCATTGACAAGTCACTCTTCGCCCACAGAGCAAATGGCGACAGCATCTTCTAGTCGCGCTTCTCCATCGCAATCTGCCTTGAACAAGGCTTCTCCCTCTGCTTCTTTGTCTAAGCGCTTGAAACAAGATTCTCCTCCTCCTCCATCTGAGACGCCTTCATCGCCTATTTCGTTGGAAATGTTGCTGGAGGAAATACGCGCTTTGCGCCCATTTGTGGAGGAGACTAACACGAAGATGCAACTCTTTGAAGCCAAATGGTCAAATATGGAGACTCGTATGTCATCTGTGGAGCAGCAGGCCACAGAGATTCAGACTAATTCTCAGCGTATTTCCTCTCTGGAGAAGTCTCTTCTCACCCTCCAACAGCATACTGAGGATTTGGAAAACAGGAACAGGAGAAACAACCTGCGCATTTATGGTCTGCCGGAGTCCTTGGAAGGAGATGATCCTGTGGCGTTTTTCTCCTCAAACTCTTGGACATTCCTGCTACTACTTCTCTAAGCATCCAAAGAGCCCATAGGCTCGGCCCTCGTTCCTCCTCCTCAACTAAGCCACGAGGGGTCATCATCCTCTTCCTAAAATTTACTGATCTTCTTTTGGTCCTCTCTGCTGCTCGAGCAAAGCGTCAAGTATCCTGGATGGGCCAGAGAGTTTTTCTCTCTCAAGATGTCTCTAATGCTACAGCTGCCAGAAGGAAAGAGTTCCTGTCTCTTCGAGCTCCTCTACGTTCTCTTGGGGCTAGATATGGTCTATTTCACCCTTGTACCTTCAAAGTGACTCACCAAAACAACACTTGGTCCTTTCAAGATCCAGCTGAACTCAAGAATTTCATTCATATTCAAACTAATGCTGGCATGGATACTTCCAATTCTGCTAATGGTTGATTATTATTTGGCTTTCCCGTTTTTCTTGCAGGTTTTGTGGTTATGTTTTTATCCTGACACATGTTCTTCTCCTTTTGATGTGGTTCCTTTGTGTTTCCGGATTGGATTCCTTTTTTCCTATGTTGTTGGCCTTCCTGTGGCTTTTGTTTAGCATTATTTTGGTATAATTTGTTTCTCTCTTCCTTTCCTAGATTGCTGATGTGTCCTCCTTCATCCCATATGGTTCGTCTTATTCATTCCCCGTCCTGGTGCAGTGTGTGGCTTTCCTGGCTTAGGAGGTCATTCTTGTCGAATCCTCCCGTACCCCACTGTTATGTCATCTCCTTCCCCCCCTTCAGGTATGTCTTCTTCAGTCGTCCTATTTGGATATCTACTGTCTCTTCTTGTACTTTTTCTTTCTTGCCTCTTTCCCTCTTTCCTTTCCCTTTATCTTTCTGTATCCTTTGACTCTTTCCTTGTCTTGCCCCTTTTTCTCATGTATCGGTTGGCAATGTTTATAATCTTTTTGTACTTATGGCTTTTATTTGTTTCTTACAATTTTAGTCTTTTTAATTCAAAGTTATTTCATGGAATGTGAAAGGTTTTGTTAACCCTATTAAACGACAGAGAGTGCTTTCCCATTTAGCTTCTTACAACCCTGATTTAGTCCTTTTACAAGAGACTCATCTCTCTGAGGCTGAATCTCTTAAACTAAAGAGAGGCTGGGTGGGAACGGTCTTATTTTCTCCTACATCTAACAAAAAGAATGGTGTGGCCATTTTGTGTCACAAGAAGCTTAAATGTAAAGTTCTCTCTCAAGACAATGATGTTGAAGGTCGATGGGTTTTAGTTAAATTGTTAATCAATTCTGTTTCTTTGACTGTGTTTAATGTTTATGGTCCTACCCACCCTGATTGTAATTTTTGGCCTTTAATCACTTCGAAATGTGTTCAGCACAGTGACTCCATGTTCATCTTGGGAGGGGATTGTAATCAAATTGTTGATCCTTTCCTTGATCGTAAATCCTCTGCCCGCTTTACACCTCACAAATCACATACACAATTTCTGGACACTGTATCTAATTCACACCTTATTGATTCATGGAGACTTTCCCATCCTGACACTTTAGATTATTCCTTCTTTTCCCCTCCCCATGCCTCTTTTTCTCAGATTGATTACATTTTCCTTTCTCAATCTCTCTCTCAAAATCTCCTATCTTCGTCTATAGAACCAATAGTTATCTCAGACCATGCTCCCATTGTCACAGTCCTTGATCTTCTCCCTCCACATCCCAAGTCTTCTCGTTGGCGCTTCAATAACTCTCTTCTCATGGATCCTCTTTTTTCCTCTTCTTTTCTCTCCTTTGCTACAGAATTCTTTTTACTCAACTCTGATTCCTCTTTAGCCCCCCATGTTATCTGGGATTCTTTCAAGGCTACCGCTCGTGGCTTTGTAATAGATTTTGTTTCGAAGAAAAAGAAGCGCTTTCTCAATAAACAGAATGAATTGCTCGCGCATATTAAGTCCCTAGAGCATAAATTCTATACTTCTTCTAGCAAAACTGTTTTACCTGTTCTTATACGTGCCAAGCTTGACTTCAACGAATCCACTACCGATAATGCTTCTTCAATCCTACTACGGAGTAGTGCTCGTTACTATGGTGGTCGCAACAAATCAGGTAAACTTTTGGCCAATTATCTTAAATCCCGTAGAGAGCGTAACTTTATAGAGTCGATCTACTCTTCCGATAATCTCCTTCTACACAAAGAACAGGATATCCTCGCCCAATTCCAACTTTTCTACCAGTCTCTCTATACCCCTGAATTGCCCCCTTCTGCTTCTCTTATCCAGTCCTATTTCGATAACATTCCTTCCCCTTCCACCTCTCATCTCAATCTCCCTGCTCTTGATAACGATCTTTCTATTACCGAACTTGGCAGTGCTTTAAAGACTTTAACTAAAGGTAAATCCCCGGGTCCTGATGGCTTCTCTGTAGAATTCTATCTTTATTTTTCAGACCTTCTACTCCCTAAACTTCTCTCACTTTTCCAGTCTTTCTTTAGCTCTGGTTCAGCTGCTGGTACTTTTCACGAGGCCACGATCTGCCTCATACCCACGGATGGTCGTGACCCCCAATTCTGTAAAAATTACCGACCAATATCCTTAGTTAATGTGGACTACAAATTATTCGCCAAACTTCTCGCTTTACGCTTAGATCCTCTTCTCCCTCATCTCATTGGCAAGGAACAGTGCGGTTTTGTGAAGGGCAGACTTACCTCGGACAATTCTCGCCTTTTTCTTAATGTCCTAAACAAAGTACCTTCTCTTACTATTCCTTTAGCTGCCATCTCGGTAGACGCTGAGAAGGCGTTTGATAGAGTTGACTGGTCCTTTCTGTTTGCTGCCTTGAGGTGGCACGGCTTTGGCCCTAATTTTATCTCTCTTATTTCTCTACTTTATTCTGCCCCTAAGGCGTCTGTTTTAGTGAATGGTCATTTATCTCCTTATTTTCCCCTCCAACGTGGAGTCCGTCAAGGTTGTCCTTTGTCCCCACTACTTTTTGTTCTGGCTCTAGAACCTTTTCTTACATCTATTAGGAATAACATATCTATTTCTGGTTTTCCTTATGACAAGTCCCATTTGAAGCTCTCTGCGTACGCAGATGACATTCTCTTATTTATTTCCGATCCTGACAAATCCATTCCTGCCTTATTGAATGAGTTTTGTTCCTTTTCGCAAGTTTCTGGTTACAAGATCAACTCTGATAAAACTGAGATTCTTCCTCTTACCAAATTTTGTTTTCCTCATCAGTTTTCTGCCACTGGTTTTGCATGGAATTCTTCTAAAATCAAATACCTCGGAATATGGTTTTCTAACTCCATCTCTTCCTCTATTCGATTGAATATGTCTATTGTACTATCCCGTATTGATAAACTGTTATCCTCCTGGAATCCTCTCTTTCTTTCATGGTGGGGTCGACTAGACTCGATTAAAATAATGATATCCCCCATTCTTATATACGTTTTCTCCATGCTCCCTATCCATATTCCTGATATTTATTTCAAACGCATCGACTCCTGTCTTTCTAAGTTTTTATGGAACCATAAAAAGTCGAGGGTTGCTTTAGTTGCTCTTCGGAAACCAAAATCGAATGGCGGAGTCAACTTTCCGGACTTTCGTCTCTATCACAAGTCATTTTCTCTCCGTCAAGCTTCTAACTGGCTTTCTCTGACGCCTTCCCCTCTGGCCCCTCTCTGGCTTTCTATTGAGCGTTCTTTGCTTTCTCCGTTCTCTTTATCTGAGGTTGTGCACCTTTCTGCTAAGAACTTGACCACTCCTCTCCCCTTGTTCAAGCGTACTTCCTCTCTTTTGCGTCCATTGGTCCGTCCTGATCTAATTTCTCGTTATTCCTTTTTTTAGCCTCCCCTATTTGGTATAACTCGCTTATTCTCCTGCACAATCGCCCTATCTGCTGGAGCGCCTGGAGGTCAAGAGGTCTGGTGTGGGTTAATCAACTCTTTGATGGTCTTCTTCCATGCTCATTTCCTCGATTCCGACTTTTGTTTAACTGCCCGCAATCCTTTTTCCACAGATTCACTGTCCTCATGGCCCTTATACTTGATGTTTACTATTCCCTCCCTTCATCATCATCTCCTATATCTCAATCCCCCCTACTTCAGATTTTATCTACTCTTCCCAAAGCTTCTCTTATTTATAAGTTCTTCTCCTCCCCCAATCCTAATCGTCTGAAATCTAAGCTGGAATGTGCTTGGGAGTCGGATCTGGGCTGTGACTGGTCTATAGCTCTTTGGGATAAAGTTTGGTCCAAGTCCTTAAAAATTTCTCGCTCTGCCTCCTTGACCCAATCTATGTTTTTTCTTTACCACAGATTGTACCTTTCTCCAGTTTCTATTTCTCGCTTCTCTCCTGATAAGGACTCTAACTGTTGGACTTGTGCCTCCCCTAATGCTGATCTTTTCCACCTACTCTTTCTTTGCCCTTCTGTTGTCATTCTCTGGGGTCAGGTATGGTCTTATGTTTCTCGCCTATTCTCGATCTCTACTCCCTATTCTATCCCTCTTCTCTTTTTAGGTAGTCTTTCTGACACCTTAGATATACCCTCACACTCCTCTGGTCTATTAGATCTCATGCTGGCTCTAGCTTTTCAACACATATCCTTTAACTGGAAAGATCTTAATAAACTCTCTATACAATGTTGGTGGAATTCTCTCTGTCATCATCATAGGCTTGATGTGCGCTTTGCTGCTGCTTCCACCCCTACCCTAAATAGAGATTTATTCTGGTTGCCTCTTACAACTTATCTGGACCGCATGGCTCTGAAGCGTATCTCTCCTTTATCCTCTGAGAATTTTAAACCTCCATGAACAGCTTTTTCTCTGTCCTTCTTCTTCTATCTTTCTTGTATTTTTCCATTTACATCTACTCTTCTCACTGTATTTAAGCATCCCCTATCCTAGGCTTTTTTGCTTTTTTTATTCTACCTATCCTTTTGCCTGATTTCCTTTCTATTCTCTTTATAGTGCCTTTTACCTATTCTTCTTCCTTTCCTTCCCTCCTTTTTCCCTTCTTTTCTCTCTTTCCCCCCCCTCTTTTTCTCTATAAAAACTTTTTATAAAATGCTTTTTGGGTTTCGTGTGCTGCGAATATTGATCTACTGTTTTTCTTTTTAATGTAGCATGGACTATGTTTATTTGAATGATCTGTATTTCGCTGTTCCTTCTATTTTTTTTTCTCTAATAAAGCATTTTCAAACATAAAAAAAAAATCCTCATAGACAAGATGCTTCAAGACACTGTTCTCATTACTACTAACTTGTTGCTTATGTTTTCCATATGTAGTTGTCATGATAGAATAGTCTTAACAGTAAATGAGACAAACAACCGCAAGCACGCTGGTCTTTCATCCATCTTTCTCATATCCTTCTCTATCTCGTATGTGCGAGTTGATGGTTTGCAGAGCAGTTGCAGAGGGAAAAGGACTTGTAGGGCAATCAACTGTGTTGTCTGTGAGTAGGGACAGGATCTGTTATATGTGATAGATCCTGGTGCCTCTTTGGCCTGTGTTTGAACAGGAAATAGTTACGCATGGAAAACAAAGCTGATTGCTTTACCATAGAATCTATGCTGAATGTACTATAACTTTAGGTGACAATGTGGACCTAATGCAATCTCTTCTGATTTGGTCACCTCGTTCTGATGTAAGACCCAAAAGACCCAGCACAACTTTTTCAGGAGTACCTTTGGACTCATCAGGACTTCTTTTACAACTTGTGTCTCTCCTTATAAAGCTTATTCATCTCTTTCCTCCTTCTCTGTTAAGCCAGCAAGGGCACTGGTCATTCTCACACTGCAGAATACATTGCCTGTAGCACCACCTGAGCATTTTACAGGGCATCCTCAAGAAATGTCATTTATCCCCACTCAATTCAATCTACACTTTTATGTAGGGCTGCAATATTTGATGATGCTTAAAAGAAGGTTGCATTCGCTCTTAGCAGAATGTGGCAACCTCATTAATCAGAAAGTCGATAAAAAACAGCGCCATAGTATATGCTGGTCACCTACTTGAGGCAGAATTTGCATGGATATTTCATATGGATTGGATTGGAAGCTCCTTAGAATGTGTTGCTAGAACTAAGGTAAAGCAATTGTGCTTCGCTATTACACATGTTTCAGTCATGTGGAATGTAGTAGCCGGAAGCTAAGTATGAAGGGGTTTGAAGGATTAAATGAAGTTAGTTGAGGTATCCAATCACTCTATTGTTTGTTCAAAACTAATCAGTTAAGTGATTCATATAAACTGATAGCTAGTGAACTGAAAGGGTGGGAAAAGAAAGAAGTTCTATTCTACGTCACCCCATAGACAGAAGAATGTAGAGGGGATGAAAGGAGAAGGTGGTTAGAGTGTCGTTACTAAAGAAGTTATGAAAAAGTAGTGGCAAGGCAAGGGATCTACTCTAAGCTAACCTTCAGGGGTGTCTACAATTAATTACACAATGGAGATCAATGGAAGAGAGGGTATAGTAATAAATCTGGTCTGTTTGAGTATCAAGTGATGCTATTCTGTCTCAGTTACAACACTATCACCTTTCAAATTTTTATGAAGGTTTTACAAGAATATGTAGATCATTTTTCATCAATCTACACAAAATATCACAACTTTCTCAACACATCTTGAATATCACAATATATGTATAATTCAGGATAGGTTTTCCAAAACCAAGTTGCATGGAAAAAATATCGGCTTCACCTTACTACCTTAGATTTTCCAGGGTTTATTCAATCTCCCGCTGGCACGGTCATGGACCCATAGACAGTCTAATCTGTAACTAAATTGGCTCGTGTGAAAGACATTCAAAATGTTACTGGGTTTGAGAAGTAAAGAGGCAGAGCATGAACCTCTCTTGAAAGTTACACTTAGGTGCATTCAGACATTTTGATTGCAAACTAGCATTCATAACCAAAGGGCATCACAAGCCATGATGGGTTATGCCCCAAAAAATCTAATATGCCTTCTAGTAGCCTTACCTGAAAGAGAATCAGTTCTTTGTCTACCCAAAGATCAATTACAAATTAAGGCTTCACCAAGTTTCATAACACTGATATGCTGGCCATAAACAAAAAGAAAAGGCTCTACACCTTGCACAATGATGCTTCTGGTAGCCCATCATGACTTGTCATGTAACTCTTTATTTTTAAAATGTGGTACGTTTGTGACATTAAACAAGGAACTGCAACCCTTCAAGGACCATTGCAAACTCTACCTATTTACACACTTGTAATATTCTAAATATAGCCATTCTAATATACTTTAAGTCCAACCATGTATTCATGACGGATATCATTACAAAGTTAAATAATTTCATACTAGTGAAAGGTATATCACCCGCTCAACAACTGGTAACGTAATTCACAGCGTAGTCAGCTTACACTGCATACTTCAATCATTATCTGATCGCAATAAAGACTGAGGCCAAATGAGACTTCTTTCAAGAGCAACAAGACTAAAAATACAATCTAGTGTATCAGATGTTTGTTACACTACCACAGACTTCATCTATGAAGCTCCATGACAAGATGACTGTTCCAAAACTCTAGAACTCACTAGAGAGTCAACAAGGAAATCTAAACAAAATAGGAATCTTCTAAGTTAATTCCCACCTTCTTATATCGTTTTTGGGGCATGATGAAAATATCTTGTTGTTGGACTTGGCCCTTTTTGCAGGGTAATCCCTAAACTTTTTGCCTTCCTCATAGCCTTTTTTCTGACATGGTGTTGGTGGTTTTAGGACTCTGGGCACTTTAGCTCTTTAGCTCTGTTTAGCAGTGCAAAGTGCGTGTGCTCTCTGCCCTCCGTAGGCTAACATTGGGAACGCCCCCCACCTTATGGGATAACTCCTAAATGGGACAAAATAAGTATGTCATGTTTGGTATGTTTGGAATAGAAATAATACATGCTGCTCAACGGTGTGCGCAGATTTATTATCACTATTTTAGGAATGCCACTTTTAGAAGTTGGCCTATCTGTGTGCTATGTGCCTGCCTGCCAGATGTGTATTGCATGTCTGGTTCTAGAAGTGACCGGGCTGGTGAGGTGTGGGTGGCTCCATGGAGGGCAGGGTGAGTCAGCACTAGGCTGAATAGAAGATCTGCTATTGAAGTAGTGGGAGGAGAAGTCCCCTGTCCCTGAATAGATCTGTGTCTGCCCTGTACAATGCTGGCTCCGCTCCCCAGTGGTCTGTCTGATGACCAAGCCCCAGCTCACAAAGGAGGAGGGAAGCCTGGTAAACAAAATGATTGACACCCCTCCCTGAGCCAGTTGGGACTGGAACCTCCAAGACCCTTCCAGAGGATTCTACAAGGGGCGGACAAAGAAGAAATGTATTATAAATAGAGGGGCTGTGACCCCATGTGGTTGTTGTGCTTATGCTTACTTGGAGAGGACACTCTGCCAGGAGGAACAGCCGCGGGACCCAGCTGCTGGCTCCTGGGGGTACCTGCGTGCTGGCCTGCCTGGGCCAAGCTCTACCCCTCTGCCTTTCAATGGACCAGGAAGAGACTTTGCAGGAGTAAAGGCTGCTGCGCTGAAAGGATTGCCTCTTTGCTGTGCCTGACTGTTCCTAGGAATTGCTGCTCTGCCTAGTGTACTGTACCCAGGGCCGGCTTTAGGGCGGTGCGACCGGTGCCACCGCACTGGGTGCTGGCTTCCTGGGGGCGCCCTGTTTGAAAGTTTATTATGCTTTTGAAGCACCTGCTGCAGCGTTTCTTTTCCCCAGCAATTACCAGGCCTCACATAAATGTCAAGATAGCTCGTGTGATTAATTATCTTCCTGGAGAGAGATCAGCATTTTGCATAGTTGAGGTTTTGACTTAGGTGAAGTTAGTGCCGAGGGCTAATATGCCTGCTGCAAAGAACGTGTACCCAGTAGATTACAGAGTGGGTATGATGTAAACAGATCAGCAGGTTACTGCTTTCAAAAGAGAAATCCTTTTGTTACTTGCAATTTATAACTTAAAATCCTAATATAGAATAGTGAGCTATTAATTTTCATCCTAGAACTGCATACACACTGCAAAGTATACATTATTAGAACATTGATTAATGTTGCAAAAAGGGTTAATTTGGCTAGAAATCGATTCCTATTATTAATAAAAACTCCCAACTATGCTGTTTCGACTCTGAGTTTGTGCTTCTCCACACCAAGCACTATTAAACTATACTGCCTACCAGTATGGATGACATGTGACTCCTACACTTTTAGTCCTTTGGCTTATGTAACATTTCCTATACACTGATTTACACACGTATGATTGATTGTCTCTGTGTAATGTGTGTGATGCAAAGTGCTCGGACACCCTACACTAGTATGAGTGGCGCTATATAACTAATTCAATGCATCTGAGAGAGTGTGGTTATGGAGACTTGGTCACTGTTAAAGGGTGCTAGTGAGAGAATCCGTGGTGGAGGTGGTCATTGGGGGAGGCGCCAACAAACATTGTCGCATTGTCTGCTGACCTTGCCCAGCCTGGCCTCTACATCCTGGTCCTCTGCCAGCTTTCCAGCGCCTTGTGAGCGCTATATTTCAACTGCCCAGGAAAAGAAGGGGAGCTGGTGACCTGTAGCACGCTGCTACGAAGTCTGTGAGGGGAATCCCGGCCTTTGGGATTCCAGCCTACGCTCCTGAAGCCAACGGGTGCCCACCCCGCTTTTTGCTGGTATTTGAGGGTGGGTACCCACCGTACCCACCCTGCTTATGTGCTTGTTGTGGCAGGTACCCACCTTGCCATTATCCTTAATTTAAACGGGATCCCACCCCGTGTTTTTGCACCTTGGAGGAGTGGCTGCTCACCCTGCTTTCCTGCTTCTCTAAAGAGCGGGTGCCCACCCCGCATATTTGCGCTTTCCTGCGGGTGCCCACCCCGCACTGGAACTTTATGGTAAAGCAGGAGCTCACCCTCCATTCCAACGACCGAAATCACTGCCGTGACCTGAGCAGCCAAGAAGGAGCCACCCCCGAGATGAGCAGCAACCCGGAAGTCAGGCACCTGCTGCCTGACTCGGGCGGGGCAAATAGTAGGAGGCAGCCAAGGCCGCCTATCAGAGCGCGGCCGAAGGAGAAGGGACCCAGAAGTGGTGTATGCCTGAGCGGGGCTCTCATGAGTCCGAGAGAGCCCCGCAGCCACCAAGAAGTTGGAGCAGTGTGTGCTCCATTCCAGCCGCCCCCCCACCTTCCAGAAGGGGAGGCAGAGATCACAGGCGAACCGAAGCAAGACCACTGGTCAGTGGTTGCAGGTGACAGCTGCTGTCTACTTCGCTCAGCCCACAAGGAGTAGGAATGGGGCTGAGCCTCTCTTTTTTTTTTGAGTGGCCAGAGTGGTGAGGAGCCAGTGTCCCTTGGGCTACACAGTGGCGCCACAGTTGAGGGCCGCTGCAACATTTTTTGGGGAAAAACTATTTTCAGAGCTGCAGGGGGTCTCCAGAGCATTGCTACTCACTTTTGGACCACAACTGCACCGCGAGAGAGCAGGCAGCTGCAATGTTTCGCACAGGACCCCAGTGGGGTTTCAGAGGGCACAGAGGTGCCAGTGCCTCTTGAGTTTGTGCCCATAGCTGCACCGTGAGAGCACGGGCAGCTCCAACGAGGGGCATTATTATTTTGCATACCAATGTGGGAATAATTGAAGGACATGTCTCACTATGTGAGACAAACCTATTCTTTATATATGAAGAGCATGGTCAACATGTTTGGTTGCCCTGTCTGCTGTTTCACACAATATGAACAGTTTTGATTGCTGGAAACTAAATAGAAACACTCATCAGTCAGCCCTAGACTGGCAGCTTTGAGTCAAATGCACCTAATTTACATGATACACAAGATCATTCAGTCCAGTTTAGAAGGCAACTAGAATACAAACGGACTGCCTGGGTTCAGATAAACTAAAAAAAAATCTTTTAGAGGGTTATCCAGATTTATGCTTTCCGGTTTAATGCTATTTCCGCCGCCACAGAATCCTATGAAGCAATTTACCTTTCTCATTCTAAAGTGTGTATTAAGCGTTTAAGGCTAAAGGCAATTCAGGTTGGGACATCACCTGCACAGTAAGGAAACCAGATTTGTGCTCCAAATTGAAGCCCAAAGTCTATAAACATTTTGAATTCCAATGATTTAAAAAATAAGCAAAATATAGGTTTGGGGGCGTTTGAAATGCTTTATTGTATAACTTTGCATTTACTAGGCTTGTCTATGACATTAGGACACTGCCAAACGCGAGTACAATGTAATATCTACCAGAAGATGTAATGGATCCATTATTTTCCTGCATGGTCTAATTTTAACATGTTAACAAGAAAGTTAAACAATACCTTATTATTCATTTGAATATAGCACCTCTTTATACCACATATTTACCGCAAACTGCATACCTTGAAGTATTGAGTAAAATGGTTATTGATTCCTGAGCTTAATACAATACACATTTTCATGCATGTTACGATCAAGTTTCAAGTGTGATTTTATTGTCTGAGTTTATGCTTCTTTGATAATACAAAGATTGATTTCGTAAATACTATAAACATTATTTAGAAGTTCATCATTCCAATGAAAATCATTATTCTTAAACTGTTACATAGATCTCGCCTCAATATTAAAAAATGTACCCATTTATAACAGAATGCAAACGTTCACATTTCATTGTAATTGAAAGCTATTCATTAACTCTACAAGCCTGAAATGTTAAAAAACCTTGAAGCAATCAATCTTTCAGAGCCATATGGAAATATGTGCAAAATACAATCAAGTGCAACACTTAAATAACAGCATAGCTACAGAATGTGCAAGTTAAGCAAGCACTTGGCATCTCAATAATGAAATCTGCTTAAGAGCTTGCAGCTTCCATTTAATGTTGAAAGGAACGTGCCCTAATCTTAATCTTAACCTCCACCTTCTAATGTTCCTAGTTTGGATGTGTTTTATATATAATTGAAGCTCACCCTTATATTTTGTTGTATTAACTATATGGCATATTTTGGTGAATGTACACATTCCTGCAGGTCGTTTTCCACCAATTGTACTTTAATCAAGTTCTCTACATGTTAGCTTCAGTTTGCTATTGTTAAAGAGCCTGGTGGGCTTACAGAACCCTCAAGATCTAATATCAGCTTGATTTATGTTATCAGGCAACAGAACCTGCTTGATTTTGTATACAAAATCTTTGATTCTATGTCCTAGTTATCTGTCACTTGCTCTTTGATAGTGGTACCAATAATTCTCTACTCTTTCAAAATACTTGAATAATATACTTTTGTAAGATCTTTTTGCTTCAAAATCTCACTTCCATGTAGCAACAGATATTACATTTTCAAGTTGTACGTTTCATTGATCACCTCAATCAATCTCTGACCTTACTCAGAGGCCAACCATTTTGATGCTCTTGCAACTGGTTTTGCGATACTTAAAATTCAGTTTGCTTGTAAAAATCACCCAGGTATGTGCATGCATTAACAAATTCCAGGTTCTGTGTCTTGAGTGTTCCCTTTATTTTTATACCCTTCTCTCTTCCATAAAAAAACATCAATTTGCTGGGTCACTCACTTTACACTATATGGCAAATTCATGTAATACTCTGCAAACCTATGGGTGTTAGATACAATAAAATAGTATCATTGGAATAAACTAGGCTATGTACACTTTCTTGGCATCGTTTTGGAGGAAAACAGCAAGCATAATCTACAATTTAAGCAATGTCACCAATTGTTAATGAGAATAACAAGAAAGAAAGGATGCATTTTTGTCTTAGGCTATGCTGTCTGTATTTTTTTGTTAATGCCCTGTTACTTCCTAATTTAATTCTTTGATAATTCCAACTCGAAGTGCTTTTCTTTCCATTTAATGCCAGCAATAGTCCAAGACATCAGTTTCAGTACTGTAGCATCAGGAATTAAAAGGCTGTGGTACTGGGTCGACAGGATTGATAGCTGCAGCAATGCAGTTCCAATCATATTCATCTGTTTGCCCAGATTTTCAGCCGGTTTATCCATATAGATTATTGTTTACAATTTTGTTCTTTTTATGTATATTCTTGACTCCGAACCTCTGTTTAACGTACGTTTACAGATATCATTTTCTGATATACTTTCTTTGTCTTATCTTGTCCTATTTTACCTCAAAAGAAGAATATCAGATTCATAGGTGGTTTGAGATCTTTCCTCAAAAAAGAGGCTTTTAATATATGCCATAGCCAAGGTACCTTATTTCATCACCTGCATGTAGTATATCATCAACAATCAGCCTCAAGTAGAAATCCATCACTGAATTGACCCAATCTTGATTACAATCCACACCCTTAGCATGAGATACATAACTGATACATTTGGTTATTATTTTCTTCATCTTAGGGAAAGTTTGTGAAATGGGCAAACTTTTGGAACAATTTAACAGAAGCTTTTTGTTACAGTCATTAAGTATATCTATAAACCGTAATCTCTTCACAAATCAACTTGCATCTTCATACCTTCTTTAGCTTCTTCTTTGTTTAGCAATGTTATTGCATCTGCATTCATACTTTTGATATTACACATCATCTATTCTAATTTGTTCCCAACCAAAAAGGTCTTATCATATGTATGAGTACTTTTATTTATAAGTTCTTTTTCTCTCTGAAAATGTGTTCCATTCATTTTTTTTCTTCCATCAGAATACGTTCTTGAAATAGATTTTAGATGTTAGGTGCTTCTTTGATACTCTTTGTATCTGGAGAAAAGCTTTATGCAAGATGGTTAAGTTACAATCCTTATTATATCTCTGTACGCTGGGCGATATCGGTATCAGTATTTTCAAATGCAGTACTCTCAATCCTCTTTTAGAATTTTCCTTTTCCTTTTTCTCTTTCCTTTGTGATAGCAATTTATTTCTTCTTTTTGCTAATGATACAAAATATATCGGAGGAGTTTCCACCATGCTAGCATCTTTCTCTTTTTCAAATTCTTTAACCTTGATAGGTTCCAACAGGAGTTACATTGTCCATTTCTTTATCCAGTACCTCTTTGTTTTTGGAGCCCTCTAAAGAGTTGCCAACACTCTCATTTAACACTGGATTCCGAACGCATTCAGCGCCCTTTCCTGGGATCCCCATTTGACACTCTTTATCATATATATCCATTCTTCTATGCTCATCTTCTCCCCATTTTGATTTTGCCAGTTTTTAGTTGCTAGTGTTTGCAGTATTTCCATTACCGGTTCGCTATTATGATCCAAGTAATTCATTATTCTACTCTGTTATATTCTATTCTTCAAATCAAGGTCAAAGGTCTGTAGGTGCTTATCAGCAACTGAAGAGGTACAATGAGCACTACAATCCACTGCTCCAATGTTTGATACAACTCTGGAAGACACAACGCACTGAAACAAAACAGCTTTTTCCATTTAAAACACCCAGATTTGGCACAATGTCAACATTCTGAGTGATAATTCACCCATCTACCGGGAGGTTTGGGTGTATAAAAGCACTCTCTACTTTCATCATTTCTTTAAGGAATACAGAGGGAAAACATTCGCCGACCTACAAAACGACTTTCACCTCCCACTTAGGCAATCTTGGAAATTCCTGCAACTGAAAAAATTGTCTTTCTAAAATATTCAATACATTGTTTCCACCTGCCCCATCTATTATGCATGATTACCTGACAAAATGTAGTCATACAAAAAAATGGATCCCTGGCACATATTCTTTTATACTTGGAAAGCTATACTCTAAGTTGACTAAATGATATATACAGCGTTACTAGTAAAAAAGTCTTTGATGCTGAAAAATGGTCAGATCTTCTCCTATCCCATGACAAGTGCCTCCAAGAGGTGCACCTGAGACGCAGTCATTTTAGGATCCTGCTTGACTGGCTTGGCCCCTTTCAAGTTTCAGAATGTGAAACTCAACCACTCCTCACACTGCTGGCGATGTGATAAGGATGGAGGTGACACTATGCATATTTTATGGTCTTGTCCTGCTATCCCTGTTTTTTAAGGTGAGTTATGAAACACTCTAGGACAGGTCGGAAATGTCCACTTGCAGCCTTCCATGGCCTTACCGTGTCTTCACAACTTTGATGAGATGAATGAACGTTCCTTCCATAGTAAGAGACCACTGGTATACCACTTCTCAACAACAAAAATATTTATTCTAATATGATGGAAATAAAAAACCTTACCGTCTATAGCAGGCTGGCAGAGGCAATAAGCATTTTAGCATCTTTTGAAAAAGTTATTTATAAAGGCAACAATCCGTTAGCAGACTTCGAAGCCACAAGAGCAGTAAAAATTGATTGATGCGGTATCACTAGAATAAGGTCTACTCACAATGGATTTTGTGTACCCTGCATTCCATTTTAAAGGGTTTTATTTCTTTGCTGTTGGTCAACCTCTAAGAATGGAGTGAACATTTTCGAACATTGAATTGAAAAGGGAGGAATATATCCTCTACTTTTTTTAAGGAACTTAGATGTAGTCTTGCAAAACTTTAATAGTTTGTATCTGCTTTCTTTCTGAATGTGTTAATTTAGTTGTCAGTATCACTTTGTTACTATTATAGTCTATATTATATGATATATAGATTTGCAATTGTTTATAACTTGAAAATGAACTGTATTGTAAAAATCCAGTAAAAATATTCTGCAAGTAAAATAGCTTCCAGTATGAGTTTCCAACATCATTAAATACCCTAATAATAAGTCCATTATAGCTAATGGTGACTGATCATTTGCTTTACAGTTTCCTTTTCTAGATATTTGGGATATTTGCTAGTCCAAAGAAGTATAACAATTTTGAAGGAGTGAGTCGGACAGAGAGACTCTTCCTTGTTTTGATAGTGATATATCTTCTAGGATTGTCATTTAGGTATTGCATTCTTCTACCCGGCATTAATGTCTATTTTCCCAGATAGCATTAAATACAAGGGTATCTCAGTGAGGTCCTTTTGTGATGCAACCTCCAATCAGAGATTAATGAGCAACAACCCTGCTCCCCTCACAATGAAAGATTCCTTCGAATTGCTAAGAAAAAGATACATGTCAAGTGACAAAATAATACACACGTTGGCAAATTCAATAGGCCTGATCTTTGTATGTTAACAATTGTAAACAGCCATTCAAAAGCGATGTTTACATGTGTTGCATACAAAATTGTCCAAATCACATGAAATCCTTTTTTACTATACAGAATGCATGTATGAAATAAAGATTTGAATATGATAAACAGGTTGATGTTTGAGTGTGATTTTTAGATGTAAAATAGTCCCTTATTCAGTCAAACCAAAGCTCTGTCTGGAAGGTGGGATAATACACCAAACAGCCATTAGCCTACAGTGAAAGAGTATTTACACCTCTGTGTGTGTTTTAGGTTATGCCTTTTCAAGGCAAAACACACCCTTCCAAGACTGTGATTCACTATCCCCTGGCACAAAATATTGTTAGATCTGCCTCGCAAAGTTTTAAGCACATATATCTCTCAATCAGTCATCCTGCTAGCGTATCTATAGCTGCTAAGCAGTCCGAGTGGTGTACAACCTTTTCAGCCAATGCTTGCTTTAAAACAAACAGAAATTTACAAGATGGGATATTTAAAGCCATACTTAAAACTTTAAAAGCAAAACAATAAGCCCACCATTACGACATGCTGACTGGTAAAATGAAAGGACAGGCTCAGGGTGTCACACAGTACAAGAGAACAACTTGACATCTAATATTTATATTTAAACAATACGTTACCTTTTGCTACAATGACAGCCAGGATATTCAACAGTTCAAGAAATGCACCTCTTACTGATAGCGGTCGGATAAAATGGTGCATAACGTCTTGCGTCCTTTTCTTTTACTGTATTCTGACACTAATATCGAACACATGTTTTGAATTTTATTACAAGTTTTTCTTGCAGATTTCTGTGCAAGACTCTCTGGCACTCATATCTTTACCTCATTCTCATTTCGATCTTGAAGTGACCTGTTTCATTTACTTTTTCAGTACGACTATTGATTTTTTTGAATTTTTGTGATGACTTCTGTCACATCCTGAAATCAATTCGTGATTTAACACATGATTGAAACTGGCTATTTTGTGGCTTCAATATGCTGTTCAAACTATTTTTTTTCTCTTACCTTATTGGGCCTCTGTGAGTGCCAAGCACAATACAACTAAATTAGAGAGTTTGGGAACAAAGATTCATGTGGAATTGTCATTTTTCATTTTACATTTAGAGTCTGAAATTCCTTGGTAACAACTATGTAATAGTGTCATCATGTTTTGAATACACTTTTGCAGTGCGGAAGTAAAGTTCCTAGTAGGTGTTATTATTGCTACCATTAGGATTTAATAGAGCTCAATTATTTGCTGATCTGGTAAAGACAAAAGGATGGATCTTTCTTGCCAGTATTGACACTCATGACCTGCATTCCACTGCAGTTGTTAGCAAAAATAGCTTAATCCACTGAACCTTCCTACGACCGTGCTTCAAAGTGCCTCATGAAGATGTCGGTAGTAGATTGGAATGAGATACAAAATTGACAATTAAACAATACTTGCTGTTAATGAAGTGAACAATAACATCTTTGTTCGTATTACACAGGGCAGTCGCCACTGTGTAGTTATAGTTGTCAGTTTCCAGTTTCTATAAATAGAGTGTGTTTTGTTTCACTAATAACTTTTGCACCGATGGGATAAAGCATAGCCCTCACATTGAGTACTGTGGAATCCCACAGGAGCTGCTATACAAGCTCTTCACCACATAGTATCATGGTACCATGCAAGCTTCACTGAGGTAGCTTAGTCTTTACCAAGTTACCATGGGGTGGAAGCTTGGGCAATGGGTACTACAGTAATACTGCGGTACCCACAAAAAGTGTTAAAAAAGGAAGACAAGAAAAGGTGGGTTGGGCACCCATGGTGGTTTGGCTGCCCATGGCGGGTTTGGGGAAAGGGCCTGTCCGGGACTCGTGCCCAGAGGGGGCTTTGACTGAATATGATAAAGAGATCGGACATTTACTGAAAAACAACAGTAGTTAAGGTAACGTTATAGTGAGATATAGTAATAAGATGTTAGCTTCTGTTTTAAAAAACAGACATTCACTGAATCATCATTTAACATGTCATGAGCTTTGTAATATGAGAGGTCATAAGCAGTGCATAAAGGGGATCAATCAATCAATCAATCAAACATTTGTAGAGCGCACTACTCACCCGCGAGGGTCTCAAGGCGCTGGGGGGGGGGGGGTACTGCTACTGTTCGAGCGGCCAGGTCTTGAGAAGTCTACTGAAGGACAGCAGGTCCTGAGTTTGTCGCAGGTGGATGGGGAGGGTGTTCCATGTCTTGGTGGCGAGGTGGGAAAAAGATCTGCCGCCAGAGGTAGTTCGGTGGATGCGTGGGACAGTGGCGAGGGAGAGGTCAGCGAAGCGAAGCTGGTGGTTGGCAATGTAGAAGGTGAGTCGTTTGTTGAGGTATGTTGGTCCGGCGTCGTGGAGTGCTTTGTGAGCGTGGGTGAGGAGCTTGAAGGTGATCCTCTTGTTGACGGGGAGCCAGTGCAGGTCTCGCAGGTGGGCTGTGATGTGGCTGTGGCGTGGGATGTCGAGGACGAGGTGTGCAGAGGCGTTCTGTATGCGTTGGAGTCTTTTCTGGAGTTTGGCCGTGATTCCCGCATAGAGAGCGTTGCCGTAGTCTAGCCTGCTGGTGACGAGGGCCTGGGTGACCGTCCTTCTGGCTTTGGTGGGGATCCATCTGTAGATCTTGCGAAGCATGCGGAGGGTGTTGAAGCAGGAGGCGGAGACGGTGTTGATTTGCTGGGTCATTGACAGTGATGAGTCCAGGATGAACCCCAGGATGCGTGCGTGGTCGGTGGGTGTCGGTGCAGCTCTTAGCTCCCAGGCGGAGGCGGTGGGGCTGAGGATGAGGACCTCCGTCTTGTCCGACTTCAGTTTCAGGTGACTGTTCTTCATTCATTTGGCGACGGCCTTCATTCTTTCGTGGAAGTTGGTTTTGGCAGTGGCGGGGTCCTTGGTGAGGGAGAGGATCAGCTGGGTGTCATCGGCGTATGAGATGATGTTGAGGTTGTGCAATCAGATGATGTTGGCGAGCGGTATCATGTAGACTTTGAAAAGGGTTGGGCTGAGGGATGATCCTTGGGGTACGCCGCAGGTGATCTTGGTGGCTTCGAATCGGAATGGAGGGAGGCAGACTCTCTGGGTTCTGTCCATTAGGAAGGAGGTGATCCAGTCCAGGGCTTTGTCGTGGATCCCTACGTTGTGGAGGCGAGTGCGTAGGGTGTGGCAGACGGTGTTGAAGGTGGCCAAGAGGTCTAGGAGGATGAGGGCCGCGGTTTCGCCATTGTCCAGCAGGGACCTGATGTCGTCGGTGGCTGCAATGAGAGCGGTTTCGGTGCTGTGGTTGCTGCGGAATCTGGATTGGGACGTGTCCAGGGTGTTATTGTCTTTGAGGAAGCAGGTAAGTTGTCTTTTGACGATCTTCTCAATGAGATTTGCCGGGAACGGGAGCAGGGAGATGGGCCGGAAGTTCTTGAGGTCCGTTGGGTCTACCTTGGGTTTCTTGAGTAGGGCGTTAATCTCGGCGTGTCTCGAAGGAGTTGTTGATGATCTTTCGGAGTTGGGCTGCGATGATGGAGCTCGCTTTGTTAAAGATGTGGTGGGGGCAGGGGTCTGATGGTGAGCTAGAGTGGATGGTGTTCATGGTTTTGATGGTGTTGTCATCGTCCACGTGGTTCCAGGAGAGGAGGAGGCCAGTGTGGCTGGGGGTTGGTGAGTCTGAGGAGTTGGCGGCTGTCGGGTGGGTTGGAGTGTTGAAGCTGTCGTGGATGTCTATGATCTTGCGGTGGAAGAAGGTGGCTAGCGAGTCGCAGAGTTCTTGTCGTTAGAGCTGAAGCTGGGGTTGACAAGTTCCTTCACGATGGTGAAGAGCTCTTTGCTGTTGTGTGCGTTGTTGCCGATGCGTTCCTTGAAGGAGGTTAGTTTGGTGGTTCGAATGAGTTGGTCCAGTGTCTGTTTGTGGCGCCACTTCTTCTCGAGTCTTCGGCAAGTCTGCTTGGATGCTCAGAGGTCGGTGGTGAACCAGCTGGCCCTTCTGTCGGTGCATCTGTTTGAGGGTTTCTTGATCGGGGCTAGGGTGTTGGCGCAGTCGTCGATCCATTGTCTGAGGTTGCGGGCGGCTGTGTCGGTGTGGTTGGTAGGTGATGGGTCTAGGGCGAGGGTGGTGATTAGCTGGTCTTCGGTGATCTTGTTCCAGCTGCGGTGGGGGATTCTTTGTGGGTGGTTGTGTGTGGGATCCATGTTATAGTTAGTCCAGTAAACTATAATGTCAAAGCCACTCACCTAGAGGCTTTTCAGTGGGAGCAATGCTGGACCTCTGCTCACTTCTAACACAATCCCAGACCCAGTAGAGTACCCTGGGTCAGTAGGTATCCCAAAGTGGAGGGGGGGAATGGGACAAGAGAGAAAGATCCTTAATCAAGATCTGGTATAGGGAGTCTTCAAGAGTTCTTCTCAAGTCTGACTGCTGGTGTCTTGTGGACCGGAGCGAGTCTCAAATATGGACAGTATCAAGCAACAGGTGTGCAACACAAAAGAGAGGGAGAAACTGAGATTTAAATGTTTTCCCAAAACAACACTCCCTGTATTTACCATTTAAGTACCCTCTAAAAAACAACATTCCCTGCATTAACCAAGTTGGTTTACAATTGTCATACTCTCAGTATGGTACTTACAATTGGTGTTTTTCTTTGTATGCGTGTTTCTAAACAATTGCCTCAGGATTGTCATTGCGTTCATGGCTGAGCAAACCTGCTTGAAGTCTTGTAGTGTTGCCAATTGCTGCTGCAATAGTCTTTACTGCCTTGGTAAACACGAATGCGATATCCATAAACAAAGCCTCTACTGTGCCAGAGTCCATTTACATACTGTGTTATCCTGCTCCTGTTATATGCTGTGCCCGCTGCTCACCATTGTATGAGTGATGTTATAGAATGTTCCTGTGTGTCTGGTTGAGTGAAATGGGAGTTGGTCTGTGTGGGCTGAGCAGCTAAGATGCTGCTTCCGGTGGGGCACCTCTACAACTACCTTATAATCTACATTTGGTGTATCTATATGCTCCTGATTATACTGAAGAATAAACTACCCAATGATGCGTGTCATTTGATGTCCCGTGAGACTTCGCGTGTTCGGACACCTACTGGAGAACGGGTCAGATTGTCAGGAATTTAAGGCCCCGAAATAGAAAACAGGCCTGGGGAATACTTCGCACGAAGTTTGAGACAGGGCCTGGGGGATATGGCCAAGAGGAAAGAATAGTAATCGGGACCCGGGGGATTCTTTGACATGAATGGTTGTGACGGAGCAAAGGGAAGGGCTCCAGATAATGGCACATAAAGACGATGGCAGGAAGGCTCAGGGTGCAACAATGGAATCATGATGGACAGCCTGAAAGCCCGGTGTGCAAACCAAACAGGGGGGATTGAGGGAACCCAGAGCCCTGATATATCTGGTGGATTTCAGTATTTTTTGGTTTTTAAATGTTAGTTTTTATCATATTTACACATACCTATAACATAATTTTTTCTTGACAAAAAAAATATATACACACGCGCACACACACACACACACACACACACACATAACACCTGATATATGATGCCACATGCCCTGTTGTTCTCTTTTTTGCTCTCTTGTGGAATGTTGGCAAATTGGTGTTTTGAGCATGACAATTGGCACAGGCAGTGTGGGTTGGTAACCCTAATTCGTGAGTTTCAGTGTCCTGTTGCATATGAGCCAGAACCATATCTAAAGCTCTAACTGTGTGTTCTTTAGTACATTTTTATTTCATTATATTTTTATTCATCTCATGCTGCGTACAGCCTTTAGCTTGCGGTCAGGCCCTACTTACATCTTGCCAAAAGCAGACAAACCCCTGCATCATGACTCTCAGCCAAGTGCTGTGGGGGATTGGCATGGGGCCTGGCCGCTGTCCAACCCATTGCTGTCTGCCAAGCCCCATGGAGTGAAGCTATCCTGGCTGATGAGGGGTGAAACCCCAAAACCGGTCCTTGAATGCTTTTTTCCAGTCTAGGGAGCACCTGGCTTGGCAGTTCAGGCTGGACTGTTCCCATTGGGCACAGGGTCAAGAACTATTTGCATATGGCTGGGTTCAAACTGGAATGGCATGGTGAGCAAAAAACCGATGGATTTAGGCCCAGATCTCTGTACCTGAGGTGAATGTATGACATTGTTCTGCCTTCTGTCCATCAATTGTTCTTTTTGAACTTGTCACCCAGAGTGGGAAGGGTATGCCCAGACGTGGGTCCCGTGCTCTCCAATGCCACTGGAGTCAAGCTATCCTGGCTGATGAGAGGTGAAACCCCAAAGCCGGTCCTAGGATGCTTGTTTCCAGTCCAGGGAGGACCGGGCTTGGCAATTCGGGCTGGACTGTTCCCATTGGGCACAGGGTCAAGACTGATTTGCGTATGGCTGGGTTCAAACTGGAATGGCATGGTGAGCAATAAAACGATGTATTTAGGCCCAGATCTCAGTACTGGGGTGAATGAATGACATTGTTCTGCATTCTGTCCATCAATTGTTCTTTTTGCGTTTGTCACCCCTAGTGGGACGGGTATGCCCAGACATGGGTCCTGTGCTCTCCATGCCACTGGAGTCAAGCTATCCTAGCTGATGAGGGGTGAAACCCCAAAACCGGTCCTTGGATGCTTGTTTCCAGAGAAGGGAGGACCTGGATTGCAGTTGGGCTGGACTGTTCCCATTGGGCGCAGGGTCAAGACTGATTTGCATATGGCTGGGTCCAAAGCGGAATGGCATGGTGAGCAAACAAACAATGGATTTAGTCCCAGATCTCTGTACTGGGGTGAATGTATGTCATTGTTCTGTATTCTGTCCATCAATTGTTCTTTTAGCGTTTGGCACCCTGAGTGGGACGAGTATGCCCAGACGTGGGTCCCGTGCTCTCCATGCCACTGGATTCAAGCTATCCTGGCTGATGAGGGGTGAAACCCCGAAACCTGTCCAAGAATGATTGTTTCCAGTCCAGGGAGGACCTGGCTAGGCAGTTCGGGCTGGACTGTTCCCATTGGGCATAGGGTCACGACTGATTTGCAAATGGCTGGGTTCAAAGTGGAATGGCATAATGAGCAAAAAAACGATGGATTTAGGCCCAGAGTTCTGTACTGGGGTGAATGTATGACATTGTTCTGCATTCTGTTCATCAATTTTTCTTTTTGCGTTTGTCACCCCGAGTGGGACTGTATGCCCAGACATGGGTCCTGTGCTCTCCAAGCCACTGGAGTCAAGATATCCTGGCTGATGAGGAGTGAAACCCTGAATCCGCTCCTAGGATGCTTGTTTCCAGTCCAGGGAGGACCTGGCTTGGCAGTTCGGGCTGGACTGCTCCCATTCAGCACAGGGTCAAGACTGATTTGCATATGGCGCGGTTCAAACTGGAATGGCTTAGTGAGCAAAAAAAACGATGGATTTAGGCCCAGATCTCTGTACTGGGGTGAATGTATGACATTGTTCTGCATTCTGTCCATCAATTGTTCTTTTTGCATTTGCCAAGCCCCATGGGGCACAGCAAGAGATGGGTAGAGGATGTGTGGACTTTAGCCGTGCACCATGGGGGTTTTTCACAGGGCCTGTGGTGCAGCCATGCCCTATTTTCTACGTCCTGCTGTCAGCCAACCGCCAGATGTCGCGGCTTTTGGTTATGTGCAGAATGCAGGACTGGAAAACAAGGAAAGGAGAATGTTCCTCTATGTAACCGGTGCACTAATGGTTGCTACCTGGCAGGGGATCAAGTCACTGGGAGATCTGAATTTCAGATCATAATGCCCTCACACACATGTTAGGGTGTCATGCTTCATCATAGGGTGCTCCTCATCAGACCGGCGCTGCAATGTCTGATGGGCATTGTGAGAAGTTGGCATGGTATATGCTGTCCACTAATTATAGTGGGCACCCTGTACCAGTCCAAACAACCCCTTATTGGTTATAGGTTAAGGACAACATTTATTGAAAGCTATCCTAGTGGTAGCTATGGAGAGCAGCCTTCAGGCTAAGTCTTGAAGGAATGTAAAGCAGCTTGTTTTACCAGTCTATAATCTCTTGAATGGCTAAATGAAAGACAACCACACCAGCTATATATATAAAATATATGTATTGATTTCTAAACACACCCTCCTAGTCTCTTTATGAGGCTAGAGGTCAAAACACATAAGTTACACTTCAAATATGACAGTAATAAGCATGAATACACGTTAGGCCCTAGGGGCGAGCCAAACCATATACTAAAAAAGTGGTATAAGAACCATGACTTAACTATACACAAGGCCTAGAGCCTGTAGAATCGCTGGGACCCCAAGGAACCACCCAAGGTAGTGACACAGGGGACCCACGGGGCTGTGTGCAGTGTAAGAACACAGCCGCGAGCTCCTGTTAGCTTCTATGGGGAAAGTCGCGGTTAGATTTTTAAAGATTAGGGACACTTAGAAATGAGTCAGGACCAAACCCTTTGGGACTTAGGAGGTTCTAGGGTCAACAACCATGGGAGCACCGGAGTACTCGTGTTACCTCACCCAGGAAAGCCGGGTGCATAGGTGTCAAATGGTGTCGGGTCGCGTCATCGACTTCAATGGGAGCTGCCAAAGAAGTGCTGCTGCTGGGAAGATGCAAAGTGTCCGAAGAGATCCAAGCCTGGATCGAAGATGAGAAGAACCTGAAAGCAGAGGGGACAGAGTCTGGGTCCCTTGCAAGTGACCAGGAAGGCGATAGGCAGATGCTCATTGCTGTCGGGTGTTTCAGGTGAAGAAGGTGAAGCTTGACTCTTCAGCCACGAGGACCAGGGGGCGTCGAGGACAACCAGGAATGGGATTCGAGCTGCTCTACAAAGGATGTCGAGTGCTGCAGCATCGGTGCCTGGATTGGACACAACAAGCCTTGGCAACAGCAACCCATGCAGAAAGGAGAAAGATGCTTCGGTGCAGACCAGAAAGGTCTGAGGGACTCACCACTTAGTTGAGAGTCAGGGCACATCTAGAACAACCAGGGAAGCCCCTCAGGGACCCACCAGTTGATGGACCAGGGATCGCAAAGGGTCCTCAAGAGGAAACACAAAATGGTGGCTCACGGGTCACTCGGGGGGACTAGGCCGACAATCTTCAGTGAATTCTCTGCTCGAGGTAGGGGCTACAAGTAACCCCAAGCATGACATCAAGAAACGTCGAGAAGTCAATGCACTTGCAAAAGTGCATGGTGACCAGGAGTTCCAGTTCCACGCTACTCAGGAGGGCTGCGGGTCTCAGCTTTGCTGGGGACTCGGGTCGGCCTCTGAGATCTCTGGAAATCCTCTTCCTGGGCTGCAAATACTTTGGAGTCTGGCTGGAGCTTTGGAAATGCAAACAGGCAAATTGCTTCGTTGGTGCCTGCCAAGCAGGGCAGTCACTCCTTGACCCCAAGGGAGATTTCTTCAGTCCTCTAGTCGTTAGTAGAGCGTCGAAGTTCCAGGATTCAGCTTTAGAGTTTCGTCCAGGGATATCTAAAGTTCTGGTTACAGAGGTTCCTTACTTATACCTAAGGAAGGGGTTGGACTAGCTCTGGGGACCCACCTATGGGAGGGTTTGGAAAGAGGGGTGGCTACACCCATTTCCTTTGTCCAGTTGTGTGCAAGAGCAAGGGCTGGGAGCCCCTGAACCGGTTTGAGCTGGACTATGCACAGGGACACCAAATGTGCCCCCAGTGCAGGACTTCAAAGCACTTTGAGAGTGCTCCCACCCAGCCCCAATACACATCATCCTGTCTGGGAGCTCCCTGTGACAGGAAACCTATTGTCCAGGCCTCCCCTGCCGGAGTTTCGGTCAGCAGCAGGAGTTCAGATCCGTTTCTGTGGCTGCAGCATCCATTTTTGATGCCAGGGCTCTATTAGATTTCTGCCAGGTATACCAGTACTGCAATGTCTCTCCCTCTAGAAGGGTGGGATCATATCCTCACATCAAGAACTGATGTGGGGTTATGATTCCAAGGTGTCTGACACCAAACACGACATATTTCCGTGCAGCCAGTCCAAAGTTAGCATTAACCGTTTAAGATATAATGCACTTAAGACTATATGGTCAGGCTGCACCACTGACAACCCCAGAGAAGAGATTCCAAAGGCTGCAGAGGGGCTCAGCTCATGCCTGGGCACCCTCTCACGTATAACCAAGCATTCTGCCTTCAGGATAGTTAAGACCTGCCATAGGAGTGACTGATAGGTTTGTATGTGCAGTGATAGGTGAGGTATAGTGACCCTATACCTCAGTAAGGGGTGCATGCACCACCTTACCTAGGCTGCAGTAGCAGACCTGTGGTCTCATTTTGGGTGGCTTTCCAGTGGTGGCATAATACATGCTTCAGCCCCTGGTAGGTCACTGGGGTACCTATGCCCTGGGTACATAGTATACCATATACTAGGGACTCACAAGGGTACCTCAGGATCCAATCTGTGGTGTACCTAAAGTACATGCAATCAATTTAGAGAGGAAGCAGCTAGCCTGGGGCCCTGAATAGCGGTGTCCCAGCCAGACTAAAGTTGAAAAACGGTGAAACACCAGCAAAAACTGGGGGTAAACATGTGAAGTACATCCTACTCTCCTACACAACCCCCCAAACGCAGGGACATTAAACTAACCTTGACCAGTTGAGTCTTCATGTTCTAAGTGGAAATATCTGGAGAGTTCATCTGCATTGGCATGGTTACTCCCAGGTCTATGTTCCACTGTATAGTCCATCCCCTGTAGGGAAATGGACCACCAAGTTTGGGGTTCTCACCCTTCATCTGTTTTAGCCATAAGAGGGGCTTATGGTCTGTCTGAACAATGAAGTGAGTACCAAACAAGTATGGCCTCAACTTCTTCAGAGCCCACACCACAGCAAAGGCCTCCCTCTCAATGGCTGACCAATGTTTCTCTCTGGGGGTCAACCTTCTGCTTATGAAAGCTACTGGTTGATCCTGACCTTCATCATTCAAGTGTGACAGTACAGCCCCTACCTCAACTCAGATGCATCTGTTTGGACAATTAAATTTTTGGAGTAGTCAGGACTTTGCAGAATGGGAGCAGTGCACATAGCCTGCTTCAGGTCATCAAATGCCTTTTGACAGCTAACTGTCCACTGAACCTTTTTGGGCATTTTCTTAGAGGTTAAGTCATTCATGGGTGTCACCATTGATCCATACCCCTTGACAAATCTTCTATAGTACCCAGTCAGACCTAAGAAGGCTCTCACCTGAGTCTGGGTAGTTGGAGCAACCCAGTCCGTTATGGTCTGGACTTTGCTCTGCAATGGTTGAACCTGGCCTCCGCCTACAAGGTGGCCCAGGTACACAACCTGACTCTGCCCTATCTTGCACTTAGTAGCCTTGATAGTTAGGCCTGCTTTTTGCAGGGCCTCCAAAACATTCCTCAGGTGGACCAAGTGATCCTCCCAGGTGGAGCTAAAGACAGCAATATCATCTAGATATGCTGCACTGTAGTCTTCCAGGCCTGTAAGGACTTGATTCACAAACCTTTGGAAAGTGGCAGGTGCATTCTTCAAACCAAGGGCATTACCACAAATTGATAGTGCCCACTAGGGATAGAAAATGTTGTCTTTGGCTTTGCATCATCAGCTAGTCTGATCTGTCAGTAGCCAGCTGTCAGGTCAAATGTGCTTAGAAACTTGGCTGAGGCCAAAGTATCTATCAGCTCATCTGCCCTGGGGATGAGATGGGCATCGGTCCTAGTGACTGCATTGAGACCCCTGTAATCCACACAAAACCTCATCTCTCTCTTGCCATCTTTGGTGTGAGGTTTAGGTACCAGGACTACTGGACTAGCCCAAGGGTTATCTGAGGGTTCAATGACTCCCAAATCCAACATCTTTTGGACTTCTGTCCTTATACAGTCCCTTACATGGTTAGGTTGGCTGTAGATCTAATTCTTCACAGGCAGACTGTCCCCAGTGTCCACTTCATGAGTGCACCAGGTTGTCTGACTTGGAGTCAGAGAAAACATATGTCTGTACTGACTGAGAAGCTTTCTGTAGTCAGTTTGCTGCTGGACAGTGAGGCTGCCTGCCAAGGCTACACCATCAACTGACCCATCATCAGGGTTCTGAGAAAGCAGGTCAGGGAGTGGGTCACTCTCTTCTTCCTGTCCTTCATCAGTAGCCATGAGCAAGCTCATGTCTTCCCTGTCAACATATGGTTTACGTCTGTTGACATGAAGTACCCTGTGGGGACTCCTAGGGGTTCCAAGGTCTACCAAGTAGGTGACCTCCCCTCTCTGTTCAACAATTGTATGGGGGGCACTCCATTTGTCCTGGAGGGCTGCTGGGGCCACAGGCTCCAAAACCCACACACTCTGTCATGGCTGGTAAACAGTCAGTACAGCCTTTTGGTCATGCCAGGCCTTTTGTAATTCCTGGCTAGCCTCACGGTTTTTGGTTGCCTTTTTCATATACTCAGCCATCCTGGAGCGGAGACCAAGTACATAGTCCACTATGTCCTGTTTAGCGGGTTTGAGAGGTAACTCCCATCCCTCCTATACCAGACACAAAGGACCCCTAACAGGATGGCCAAACAAAAGTTCAAAAGAGCTGTAACCAACCACCTTTTGTGGCACCTCCCTGTAGGCAAACAAAAGGCAGGGCAAAAGGATGTCCCATCTGCGCCTAAGCTTTTCTGGGAGACCTTTATCATGCCCGTTAAGGTTTTGTTGAATCTTTCAACTAAACCATTGCATTGTGGGTGATAGGGTGTGGTGAATTTGTAATTCACTCCACACTCCTTCCACATAGCAGTTAAGTAACTTGACATAAAGTTTGCAACTATGTCAGATACTACCTCCTTAGGAAAGCCTACTCTTGAGAATACACCCAAGAGAGCTCTTGCCACCACAGGTGCTGTAGTGATCCTAAGTGGGATCGCCTCTGGGTACCTACTGGCATGGTCCACCACCACTAGGATACATCTGTGCCCAGATGCAGTTTGAGTATCCATGGGACCAACAATGTCAATCCCAACCCTCTCAAAGGGAACCTCCACCACAGGTAGTGGTATCAGGGGGGCCTTTGTGGTTCCAACTGCCTTGCCACTGGCTTGGCAGGTCACACAGAAGCGACAAAACTCCTTAGTGTCTTCAGACATATGGGGCCAGTGAAAGTGAGGAACAATTCTGTCCCAAGTCTTGTTCTGGCCCAGGTGTCCTGCTAAAGGAATATCATGGGCTAGTGTCAATATGAAGCCCCTAAACTTCAGAGGTATAACCAACCTCCTGGAAGCACAAGGCTTGGGGTCTCTACTCTCTGAGTAAAGGAGTCCATCACCCCAATAAATCTTATGGGTGCCACTAGCATTCCCAGCAGCCTCATCAGCAGCTTGCTTTCTGAGGGGTTCAAAAGAGGGGAGGTTTTCTGCTCCTGGCTTAGATCTGACCTGGAAGGGTCCCCTGTCCCTAAGAACTCAACCTGGTCAGGTTCAAGCTCCTCTGGGACAGTTCCTTCTTCTGGCTCAAGATCATCTCCCTGAGGAGACTGATCTGCCTTCTGAGTCAGGTGGGAAGGCACTGCCTTAACCCTACTGCTCCTCCTCTTGGGAGGCACCTGATCCATTATTCCAGAAACCAGGGCCTGCCCAGTGTTAGACATTTTGGCCTGTGACCTAGTCACAGCAAAGACATGAGCAGGGATCCCTAACATTTCTGCATGTGTCCTGAGCTCCACTTCAGCCCAAGCTGAAGTCTCTAGATCATGCCAAGTAAGCACTATACTGGTAGGTCTGCACTTACCACAACCTTCTCAAGGCCATTTATCCCTCTGTGGAAATAAAATTGACAATTGTGCCCCATAATTTCCCTGTTTCTGCCTGGTAGCCATTTGCCTCAGACAAACACCCATTTTGTGTGTGACATGCTCTCAGCAACTTGTCTGAAAACTGTCCTTCACATCCCCATTGAATCTTGCACAACCCCCTGCTCCTTGTGGTCGAGCCAATTCCAAGAAGCCTGCCTGTGTGCCTTCCCCCAGTTGTGCCAGAGACTCAGCCACATCCTGTCCATTGTTGGTAACTCAGCCTGTCAGACCAGCTGCCCTGTGACCACCCCCAACTGAAAGAGGAAGCACGAGGTTAGGCCCTGAAACCACACCAACTAACAGAGGAAGCACAAGGCTGTACACTGTGAACACACATTTCTGTGGTTCTGCCAATTCCCAGAACCAGCAAGATAGTTCCTGTTTTACACAAGATGGTTCCTGTTCTTGACTCTAAGCCAGAGATAAACCCCCGAATGAGTAAGGGCCTTCAACTGAAAGAGAACACATTTCCACATATCACATACCCTCTCACGAGACACAAGACACGCCCCTACCTTGACACATCTGTTTGAAATTACTGCTTGTCACTTCCCTTTTTCTTGTCACTTCTCCTTTCTTCTTTTGCCTATTGACTGAAAACTGTATAAATATTCTGATGTGTGAATAAAACTGCAGACCACTCCTGTACCCGCTTGGTGCTGGAGCTCTCCCCTTAACTCGAGTTACTGGACCCTTTTTTTAATCGAACACCACGGACTCCTCTCTTTGCTTTGACTGAAATTATGATTATTAAGTATAGAAATTCTGAGATGAGGTAATATTGAATTAATTTACCACATTAATTGGCGCCCGAACAGGGACATTCCCTTTTCCCCACGCGCCGGCGATATTGGACCCGGTACAGTCCCCTCCTGACCTTTGACGGACTTCAAAGTGCACAACGCGGGGAATTCCCGCTAACTCCTTCGAGGCAAAGAGGGGGACCAACTGCGGCCCGGCATCCACACGAGGCGGTGAGAAAAATTGCGGAACGTCCTGAACCAGAGCCCAACCTGTGAAGAGACGAATCCGAGGTTCTGCGAGTCCCACCTTAGAAGCTACGCGCATTTTTAAGATCTTCAAGAGGCCTTCCAGTTATTTTTTTCGGTGAGTACTGCTGAAAAGTATAAAGACGGACTCACCACTTTGTGGGTGCGGTAAAGATACAGGTTTTTGTTGGTTTCTCACTTATTTTGTGAGGACTGCTAAACTGGTATAAAAGACGGACTCACCACTTTCGTGGGTACGGTAAAGATATATGTTCTGTTTGTGTTTCTTTTTCTCTCAATTCTAAATCTTTGAAAAATCTTGCCATCATGCCTATTGTCTCGTAAGATAGCAACCAAAAGGAGTATTCTTGAGAAGGAAATTCCCCTTCCTCCTCGGGATACTCCAGGACACTTCATGTATGCAAAACATGGTGTCGGTGCAATTATTTATTGTGATTTATGGGTGGATTATACTAAAGACCTAGAATACAGATATAGATGACCTGAAAATGGTACTTTTGACATGGAATGTATTATAAAATTAGAGGAACAGTTGTGGAAGAAAAAGGGAGTCCGCCAGTCACAAAGTGACTCGGTGGAATTATGGAGAAAAGAAGCCCATAGGAGGCAACAGAAGGAATTGCATAAAGTTGAAAAGGGTAAGAGAATGTCAGAGCAGGCCAAGAAAGAACAGTTACAAGAAATAGGGAAAGAAGTAGTTAGTGAAAGGAATAAAAGGGAACAAACAGCCATTTCCACTGGTTTTTATCCTGTATTGCCATCTGCACCTGAAAACCTTAACATTGCACCACCTAAGACACAACCTACCGCCCCATCACCAGAGGATACTTTCACCAATTTCCTCTTAGATACTCCACCTCCATATGAGGTTCCAGTAATTCAACACCCTCTGCCTCCGCCACCCTTTTTACAACATAACACACTACCTCTCACTCCAGAAGGGGGTGCCGTAGGTCCAGACCCAGGTAAAACAATTCCCGACTGCCCCTATGACCCGACTCCGAGCAACACAGGGGAGGCGGGCCGAATAAATAAAATACTTCATGACTCTTGGGAAGAAATAAGACATCTACCAGCAATTGACAGGTTTCTTCAAGCGGCCTCTGAGTTTCTTCGTACTGGAGAGAACTCACGAGCCATTAACGCTATGACTACAAGAAGATCACACCCTGTAAAAATGCACATGTATGGGTTCCTCCTTTTCTGTTTCATAAAACACATACAAGCAGAGGAAAGAAATGTACCAGTTTCCTTTTTTGACTTATTAGATTCCGCATCCGACCACACTAGTCTAGAACTTATAAATGATGCACTAGACAGGTTCACCCGTAATGTGACCTGTATTCTGCAAAACTTGCAAACAAATAAAGAGAATAAGAAACTTGAGGAGGAAATTACTGAACCTACTGAAAAAGTCCTACCCGTTCGTTCTTCCGCCCCTAATTCATGAACACCCCCGCCTACATTCCTCCAAGGTCACTCTGAACGGTCATCTCCAGATGAGTTATTTGAAAAAAACATCCAATGCATTAGACTACTGGTTAGACCAGGAACCTCCGCTTACACCGGAGGAGGAGGAAATAGCCAGAAGGATGTATGACATTACAACGCATGCTTTTACACCGCATGCCGTTACAACGCATTTTTTACACCGCAAGATCTGTTACAACGCCAGCCTTTACATCGCATGCTTTTACAACGACGTACACTAGATGGAGTGCTGACATTAGAAATGTATAATTTACTATTCTAACTCCAGTCCACGTTGCAGTTGGGAAGGTGTTTGGATAGTAAAACTACACTATTTCTAATGTTAGCACGCCATCTAGTGCATTTCGTTGTAATAGCATGCGTTGTAATGGCATGCGTTGTAACAGATTTCGCGTTGTAATAGTTTCGTTGTAATGGTAGTGCGGTGTAAAAGTTGCGTTGTAAAGGTTGTTCACCTAGCCAGAACTGCGACCCTATGGGTCTCTCAATATAAGATATATGACAATGATCTCATAGCCCAACTTTTTCTAGCATTACCACACTCACATCAAAGATTAGCAAGTCTCTACTTGGTACAACATCTCATCACACTCAATGACACTCATTTTAAACATGATCCAAGACTCGAAGATTTTCTGTCTGACTGCGCTGATAACATGTTCCTCCACAATAGTTCAGTTTTTCTCAACACACTTATAGATTTTAGACAGAAATACCAGAAAACGACTGAATATAAATCTTTCAATAATACTTGTGGACCAATTAATAGACTTCCTCAAACACGCCAGTTCCCCATGAGAGAGGTCCACCCCAGAGCTGACACGAATGGCGCGCTACAACGCGTTTTTATTTATGTACCCTTGACAAAACTTGAGTTACTAAGGATAAAAGAGATGGTTCCCTCCCACTCAAAGGATCCTGCTGGATTCTTTAAAGAATTAGGAGATGTATTAATGATGGGAACATAAACTCTTTCTGATATCACAGCAATTCTGAAATTATTGTTGCCATCGGGTATATATGACAAACTAAGAGAGAAAGATTGGGAAGTAGCAGGTGAACACATTGGATGGACTGAACTTCAGAATGACAAAAATACTAGAGAAGCAGGTCAAGGTATAGGAGACAGACTAAAAGCACTTCCTGGCACTATTTTAAAGGTGCTACCACAGTTACTGACAGTGAAAAAGGAGGACTGGGATACCATTTCCTCCTGCAAACAGAAACATGGTGAAGACATTGGAGATTATTACACCAGACTTGAAAAATGTTTTGCGGTAAATAGCGGCCTTACGCCGACAAGAGAAGGTTACCCGCATCTGTTTGTTTCCGAATTAGTAGACAACGCCTTGCCAGCTATTAAGGAAAGAGTACTACAAGTAGAAAGTACCTGGCAAGCACATACACCACCACAGGTGTTACAAATGCTACAATACCACCAAAATCGCATTAGGGATGAAGAAGAAAATGATAAGAAACACATGAAAGACACCAAGATGAAAGCGTTAGTAGCCCAAACTGCACCCCAGCGCCAACAGACACCAGGTAGCCAGACAAACGTGAAGAGCACTTGTAATTATTGCAAAAAGACGGGACACTTCGTTAAAGACTGCCCTGTCTTAAAGCACAATTTGGCTACTGGTAAGACACAGCCTCGTCCATATCAGCCAAAACAGAATGTTTCCCAAGACAGTTCAACACCTTCAGTTCCACCGACAACACAAATGGCCCAAATGAACATTATAGACAGCGACTACACTGAATACTACCCAGATTTTTCATGATGTTGCCCAGGGAGAGAAGATGATAAACTGCCCCTAATCCCCATCCCAGTAGATCAGAAAGGCCCATTTATAGAGGTCCGACTTCTTGGGGAGGATAGAAAGTTTCTACTAGACACTGGGGCCAGTAAAACAACAATAAGCCATCAAGATGTCCCAGAGGCTCCTCTCTCGGGTTCAAAAAGTATTTCTCTGGGTATCTCCGGACAACCTGTGACAAACGCCACGTCAAAACCACTGCCCTTGCAGGTTGGTCCCCTCACGAAAACTACAGATCTTATATTGACAACATCATGTCCAGAAAATTTGCTTGGTATAAAAACATTGAAAGAATTAGGAGCTGTTATTGTTTGCTCACCTAAAGATGTCAGATTATTTCTACGAGATTTTAAGGGCCACTACCCAAGTAGAGAATTAGACGAGCGTTTGAAAGATTTGCCACACACCCTTTGGGCCACTGATTCCACCACAGTAGGATGTATGGAAATAACACCTCACAAGGTTACACTGAAAGAGGGAGCCCAACTACCACGTATAAGACAATACAAAATTCCACCTCAAGCTGAACAAGCATTAATGTTAATTATTCAGGACCTAATACAGTCAGGTGTGATTAAAGAAACAACTTCGAACATTTGCAATTCCCCTGTTTTACCAGTTCATAAAAAAGTGGAACCAGGAACACCACCTGTCTACAGACTAGTGGTGGATTTGAGAGAGCTCAATAAATGTGTCATTCCACAACACCCTGTGGTCCCAGACATCTCCACTTTACTCACAGCCATAGATGCAGAAGCAACGCATTTTTCTGTCATTGACTTAAAAAACGCATTCTTCAGTATACCCATTCACCCAGACAGTCAATACCTTTTCGGCTTCTCCTTACAAGGACGAAGTTTCCAATTCACAAGAGCTCCTCAAGGTTTCACCGAAAGTCCAAGTGTATATAGCCAAGCGCTGAAAAGACAATTGGACACTATTCAAATGCCCACGGATACAGCCATACTACAATATGTTGATGATATCCTCATTACGGCCAGATCTGACGCAGCATGTGCTGAAGCATCACTACTAGTACTAGAATTCCTAGCTGCAAATGGCCATAAAGTTTCCCCTGGTAAGCTCCAATTTCGTTTACAGCAAGTGGCATACTTAGGGCACTTGCTGTCAAAGGAGGGTAGGCAGCTTACACAGGAACGCATCCAGCTCATACAACAAATACCACAACCAACAACACAGAAACAAGTTCGAGCTTTTGTTGGTGTCACCTCATATTGTAGACAGTGGATCCCGCAATTTGCACTCATTTCTAAACCATTAGTGCAGCTGACAACACTCGAAGCTGGCGCTACTCCACAATTACCCTGGACAGATGAACACACGCAAGCTTTTCAGTCTCTTAAAAAGGCTATGTGTCAAGCCCCAGTGTTAGCAACACCTGATTACACCAAAGATTTTACCTTGTTTGTAACAGAAAACTCAGGTACAGCTCTATCAGTCCTGACCCAACTTCAAGCAGACAGACATAGACCATGTGGTTATTTTTCAAGTACATTAGATCCAGTAGCACAAGCATTACCTGCATGTCTAAAATCAGTAGCAGCTACTGCACAAGCTATTAGACAAAGCGATGCTATTGTATTGGGACATCATCTGATAGTCCAGGTCCCACACGCTGTAGAACTTCTGCTAAACAGAACGCAAACACAGCATCTGACAATCGCCAGACTCACCGGATATGAGATGACGCTTTTTCAGCCACATATTGAGATTACACGATGCAACATTTTAAACCCAGCAACACTGTTGCCACTGACCTCTCCTACTGAACAACTTCACGATTGTATTGACATAATTGATTTAGTGACCAAACCCAGACCAGATTTACAAGATACTCCCCTTTCTAAGGCAGAAATGACACTTTTTGTTGATGGTTCTTGCATGAGACTCCCCACTGGAGAACTAGCAGCAGCCTATGCCGTCACAAATGGTACAAACACCTTGGAAGCACACAAGATAGAGATACTGTCGGCACAAGCAGCCGAACTCATAGCACTAACACAAGCATGTCACTTAGCAAAAGGAAAATCAGTTAACATTTACACTGATTCACAGTACGCTTTCGGGGTTGGACACAACATCGGCACATTGTGGAAAGAGAGAGGATTCCTCACATCACACGGGTCTAAAATACAGCATGCTACACTCATCACTGCCCTCTTAGAGGCCAGTCAGTTACCAGTGAAAGTTGCAGTATTAAAGTGTAAAGCGCACACAAAAGGAACCGATGAAATATCAAAAGGAAATGATTCCGCAGACAGTGCAGCCAAATTAGCAGCAAACACAGAATTTAATATACTACACCGCCAATACGCAATACGAGACCCCTTTTCTGACATCCAGGATGTCCAAAGTCACACCACACCACAGGAACTGCTAGAATGGAAGGAAAAAGGAGGGGTCCTTACAGATCAGGGTTGGATGACACCTGAAAGAGCAGTATGGTTTCTGCCGGATGCTATGGTACAGGTTATAATAAACACCATACATGGACCAGCGCATCTGGGAGAAAAAGCAATGTTAGACAGCATACAGAACATATGGCACAACAAACATTTGAGAGCTGCAGCCAAACAAAAGGTTAAAACGTGCATGATTTGTAATCAGTTCAACCCAGGTAAAGGCACAAAGGTGGAGCAGGGTGGATTCCAACCCCCTGACCATCCATTTGAAGTTCTCCAAATGGACTATATCCAGATGGAGAGATGTAGAGGTCACAAGTATGTGCTAGTTGTAGTATGTGCTCTGACCAGATGGACAGAAGCCTATCCCGTCCCAGATTACACTGCAACGGCAACTGCTAAGCAACTAGTAAGAGAATATTTCCCGAGATATGGGTTGCCCCGCGTCATCTACTCAGACAACGGCCAGCCCTTCTCCTCTGAACTCATGAAGCAAGTGTCTCTTCTGTTAGGGTACACTTGGAAATTTCACTGCGTAAGACATCCTCAAGCAGCAGGTCTAGTAGAGAGACACAACCAGACTTTGAAGACAAAATTGGCCAAGATATGTACAGACAAAGGCGTGGACTGGATGGTAGCCTTACCGGTTGCCCTCTTCTACATGCGTATGGTAGCACATTCCAGAACTGGTCTATCTCCGTATGAGGTGGTCTTTGGCAGACCACCAAATATGTGGGGTACGCCAATGCCTAAAAGAATTACTGATGTAGACAGCAGAATATTGACTGATTACCTGGCTTCCTTGATGTCTGCACTCTGATCTTGTTGTTCACAGGTCGCTGCAGCCTTCCGTGACAAAACCACCCCTGGAGAACACACCATCCGACCCGGCGACTGGGTGATGATAAGAAACTTCGACAGGACCAGTCCTCTTCAGCCCAGGTGGAAGGCTCCGAAGCTCGCGCTCCTAACCACACGGACGGCGGTGAAGCTCGAAGGCAGGAAGGGCTGGCTACACGCGAGCCACTGCCAGAAATATTTTGGACAAAGAGACACTGTTGCCGGCGACGCTGCCAACTCTAGTGACATTGTAACAGAACAATCTTTTGTGCCTTTGGAACTGACTCCACAACAAGAATATAAATCAAAGTTGAGGTCTGCCATCCGGACTCTGGCTAATTAAGTCCACTGGGCACAGGTCCAGTGGTGAAGCGGTTGGAGCATGGGGATGGATTTAAACACCTTGTCTATGTGGGAAAAAAATAGAATGAAACGCAGAAACAAGAACTTTAAGAAATTGCGTAGTGGTTCTATCATATCTTTAATGATATTGTTTTTCTTCATAACCATTATGAAGTGTCTTGGTTGGATCCTCCACACTGTTTTTCCTCCAACACCACACACCTCTCATGCACCCAACAGCACTCAGGAACACACATATCATGACCTACCCCCTCATGAACAAGCCTATAGACTAGCCTTGCAAAACAATACCTTTATACAGATGTTACACTACACTCATCAGGCCAGCAATAGCACAAATTGCTGGATATGTGGCCACCTCCCACCTCATCAGAAAAAGGGAGGGATGCCTCTTTTCCCCTTTCCATTTTCCTATAATGGGACTTGTGAAGCCTGGTTCGCCCTAATAACAGCTGACGATACCACCCCCACCTCCTGCCCTGACGGAAATAATTCATGCAAGAATGGGTGGCCTTGGGGGAACTTAAACAAGGTACTTAATGCTGCCTGTTCCCCAAATAAGGATGGAAGTCCTCAGGCGACAGGAACAGTCCTAGAAAGTGAAGAATACAAGCAAGGGAACATGACCATGTCCTACAAGATGTTAAATACCAAACCTAAAAAGAATGCTGGTCCCCCTTCCATCTCGGCCTCACCAGTAAAAGGACACCTGTGCATCCAGAAAAAATGGCTCTGTTCCATTAGGACACAGTGACTGTCATACCACTATAAGTTTTGAAGACAGAGGAAAGTCCTCATTTCAAGCATCTCGCCATACTTATTTCGTCTGTGGCCAAACGGCCTATGTGCAGCTGCCCTTGAACTGGGGGGAACTTGTTATATGGCATTCCTGTTACCCCCTGTCTTTGTGGCCCCATCCACTTACCACCGAGACCTCCTAGTGCCCCATGTCAGACATAAAAGAACGATTGATACCTCCTTGGTTGACCAAACAGAAACCTCATGGGAACAGTATACAGATTTTAACAAAGGGTTCTTCTTCTTTGTTGGCCCTGTACAGAACAGCAAGCTTATACGCAGGTTGACAAGGACCTTAGAGGCTATTGTAAACCAGACGGCGTCTGCCCTGGGGAGCTTAACCCAGGAGCAGTCCGCCATACGATTGGTTAATCTCCAAAATCGCCTTGTCCTTGACATCATCCTGGCTGACAGAGGCGGAGCCTGTAAAATTATAGGCTCTAGCTGCTGTATATTTATTCCTGATAATTCCCCATCTGTATACACGGCCAGAACAAAATTACACAAGATAGCCGTAAGTTTACATCAAGAACCTGGCACCTGGACGTGGTCTGATTGGTTCTGGAAGATAATATCGTCCTGGGGATGGCAACTGCTGTCAGCAGCAGGTATAATATTCCTGATAATAACTGGATGCTGCCTTTGCATCCAATGTGGTCCTGCCCTGTGCGGTCTATGCGCTGCAAACTGCATTCCTAAACCACTTGTCCAGCAGAGAGAAAGGGAAAGAATTATGCTACAAGAATGTATAGATGATCTCATGAAAATTGAGATATAATATAGGTACACTCTGGGGCAAGGAGGGAATGTGGAAATAAAATTGACAATTGTGCCCCATCATTTCCCTGTTTCTGCCTGGTAGCCATTTGCCTCAGACAAACACCCATTTTGTGTGTGACATGCTCTCAGCAACTTGTCTGAAAACTGTCCTTCACATCCCCATTGAATCTTGCACAACCCCCTGCTCCTTGTGGTCGAGCAAATTCCAAGAAGCCTGCCTGTGTGCCTTCCCCCAGTTGTGCCAGAGACTCAGCCACATCCTGTCCATTGTTGGTAACTCAGCCTGTCACACCAGCTGCCCTGTGACCACCCCCAACTGAAAGAGGAAGCGCGAGGTTAGGCCCTGAAACCACACCAACTAATAGAGGAAGCACAAGGCTGTACACTGTGAACACTCATTTCTGTGGTTCTGCCAATTCCCAGAACCAGCAAGATAGTTCCTGTTTTACACAAGATGGTTCCTGTTCTTGACTCTAAGCCAGAGATAAACCCCCGAATGAGTAAGGGCCTTCAACTGAAAGAGAACACATTTCCACACATCATATGCCCTCTCACGAGACACAAGACACGCCCCTACCTTGACACATCTGTTGGAAATTACTGCTTGTCACTTCCCTTTTTCTTGTCACTTCTCCTTTCTTCTTTTGCCTATTGACTGAAAACTGTATAAATATTCTGATGTGTGAATAAATCTGCAGACCACTCCTGTACCCGCTTGGTGCTGGAGCTCTCCCCTTAACTCGAGTTACTGGACCCTTTTTTTACTCGAACACCACAGACTCCTCTCTTTGCTTTGACTGAAATTATGATTATTAAGTATAGAAATTCTGAGATGAGGTAATATTGAATTAATTTACCACTACTCCCCAGGAGAAGTTAACAACTGCCAGAGAATGATCTGTTCTGACATTGCTAGCATTGGTCACTTTGTACATTTCACCAAGTATAATCTGCCCAGAATCCACAGGATCTTTTGTCACCATTGTGACACTTGCTCCTGTGTCCCTGAATGCCAAAACCTCTTTTCCATTTATCAAAGGCTGCTGTCGGTATTTGCCCAAATTACTGGGACTCACAAAGGGGGAACATATCCATGCCCCCATCACAGACTAGGACAGCCTGAGTTGGAACTCTGACTAGGCCAGAGTCCAGCTCAGAACCCAGGGTCAACCCTACACCTTAATTCTGAACATTACCACCACCAATTGTAGCTGTACTAGGGGGAACAGTTGCCTTAGGGGCAATGGTGGCTGGAGTTGATTCTTTGGACTTGGTGCAGTCACTTCCTTTTCTGCTTACAGATTTTGCACCATGGTTTCTTTTGGCCTTTTCCCTTGTTAGACTGTGAATACCCACCCGAAGAAGATTTTTGGGGCCCTTGTGAAGACTTATGGTCTTTACCTTTATCCCCACCCTTGTCAGAGTTTTTAGGATCTTGCTTCTTTGGTTCACCACCTTGGTTCTGTACCTTCTGACTCACCCTGGTTCTTTCCCAATTCTTGGGGAGAGGTTAGATCTGAGTCCATCAGGTACTGGTGTAACAGCTGATTTTGACAGTTATTAAGGATCTGCACCCTCATAATCAAATTGTACAATCCTTCGAAGTCATGCACTTTGCTGCTAAGTGACCAACCCTCCAGAGCCTTAGTAGTACAAGCTACAAAGTCTACCCAGTCTTGATTCTGTGCCTTTTGGGTATCCCTGAACTTTAACCTGTATTGTTCAGTGTTTAGGCCAAACCCTTCAAGTATTGCACTTTTCAGACTGTTATAATCATATGCCTCCTCCTCTCTAACAGGAGCTTATCTCTACCTTTGGCTGCAAAGGAGAGCCATAAGATTGCTGCCCACTGCTTCTGGGGGACCCTTTGAACTTTACAGGCCCTTTCCAGTGCAATTATCCATTTGTGGATGTCATCCCCACTCTGGTAGGGAGGGACAATCGTGTTCAGGTTTCTATGGTCATGAGACCTCTCCCTATCTCTAGGGAAGTTGCTGCCACCATGGGACTCTAGTCCCAACTTTCTTCTAGCTCTGTAGAGCTCTAGGGCCTCCTTATCTAGGGCGACCGGCTTTCTTCTGATTTCAAGCTGAGCTTCCTCATACTTAAGCAGTCTCTCCCTCCTCTCCTGAGAGGTTTCCCTCCTATGAGAAGAGATAGAGGTCCCTATAGATGAACCAGAATGGTTAGACTCCACTGAGGGAGATCTTGGCCTTCTAGGCCCACCACCAACTCTTTCAGGAGGGACAAAGAGGGGGCCAGTGTGGCCCTTCCCCTCATCTTCCAGGGGAGCTGGATTTTCCAAGTCAAGATCATTGTCATCTTCCTGGTCAGCATTAGAGGTCAGGTCTTGGGGAATTTCACCCCTAGGCCCTTCCTCATGTGCTGTCTCAACCACTCTGCCTACCCCTTCAGACCCTATAGGTCTTCTGAGATCATCCAGCCTGAGTACCTCTATGAGATGCTGGGTGGTTGGACTTTTGCCTGTCTTCAGTTTCCTAGTAGTGCATAATGCTCTCAGTTTCATGAATGGGAGGTTATCATATCAAGCCAAAAGCACAGGTGCACCACACATTGAGAGAACGGGAAGGACAATGATATAATTCATTCCCCACGTCAAAATTATTCAAAAAAGTTCATTTTTATTCAAAAAGTTTGTAATAGTTATCTCATTTTAAAACACAGAATTGTGAGTACAGTCTGTTCTTGACAACACAGCCGACGCGTTTCGTCCTTGAAGCGGACTTCTTCAGGGCATGTAATAAGGTGCACGAGTTATTCAATTCTATTCTGCATGGATAGGAGCAGTGCCAAACCAGAAATACCCGTGGCGGAATTCCCCGGTTTCTTATGTATGCTGAAATTATATATAAGCGTAATATTCTTATACGATCACCATAAATTTTAAAAGGATGACCGAGTCACATCATTCCAAGTGTTTTCATGTATATTCTTGTTGTGTGAAACGAAAACAGTCTTCACAGTCAGAATGCGGCTGTGACGAACTCCCGACGATCCCGATAATAACGGCTGGCGGGCAGCAGGTGTACTTCCTGCTGCCCGCCAGCCGTTATTATCGGGATCGTCGGGAGTTCGTCACAGCCGCATTCTGACTGTGAAGACTGTTATCGTTTCACACAACAAGAATATACTTGAAAACACTTGGAATGATGTGACTCGGTCATCCTTTTAAAATGTATGGTGATCGTATAAGAATATTACGCCTATATATAATTTCAGCATACATAAGAAACCGGGGAATTCCGCCACGGGTATTTCTGGTTTGGCACTGCTCCTATCCATGCAGAATAGAATTGAATAACTCGTGCACCTTATTACATGCCCTGAAGAAGTCCGCTTCAAGGACGAAACGCGTCGGCTGTGTTGTCAAGAACAGACTGTACTCACAATTCTGTGTTTTAAAATGAGATAACTATTACAAACTTTTTGAATAAAAATGAACTTTTTTGAATAATTTTGACGTGGGGAATGAATTATATCATTAAATTATTAGGTCCGTTTGGACTTGCATTGTATCAGTGGGTGCGATCCAGTGTGCACACTTACCCCTAGCAACTACATAGGGACATAAATACAGAAGGGATAGCAGCTTAGGTGCAGGTCAATAGAGGGCTCCACTGATCTGGTATGCTTCATACCTTTTCTTTTGCATATAGGGAGGTTATCATACTTGGAGGCAAGATGCCCATTGGCTTCTGGCAGGGACCCACTGGTTCCTGGCCTTGAAGACATTACTAGTGAGGTGTGGTGTATTGCACTACCTACTCTAGTGTGGCCTACTAAACTCTCTTGAGTTGTAGAAAGGGTGTGCTAAGCCCTTAACACACAACTCTAAGTTCAGTAGAACTTACTGTATTCTAAAGCTTGTATTATATATACCTAGGGTACCTTTAGTGGTTTTCAGTTAGTCACTCAATTGAGATTATCTGGTAAAACAATAGCAAGCTGGATTCCCACACGCTGCAGACCAATGTGAGAAGTTGGCCTGGTATATGCTGTTCACAAATTATAGTGGGCATCCTGTACCAGTCCAAACAACGCCTTATTGGTTATAGGTCAAAGACAACCTTTATTGAAAGCTATCCCAGTGGTAGCTATGGAGAGCAGCCTTCAGGCTAAGTCTTGAAGGAATGTAAAGCAGCTTGTTTTACCAGTCTATAATCTCTTGATTTGCTAAATGAAAGACAACCACACCAGGTAAATATATAAAATATATGTATTTATTTCTAAACACACCCTCCTAGTCTCTTTATGAGGCTAGAGGTCAAAACACATAAGTTACACTTCAAATATGACAGTAATAAGCACAAATACATGTTAGGCCCTAGGGGCGAGCCATATCACATTCTAAAATAGTGGTATAAGAAGAACGACTTAACTAGACACAAGAACTAGAGCCTGTAGAATCGCTGGGACCCCAAGGAACCACCTAAGGGGACCCACAGGGGCTGTGTGCAGTGTGAGAACACAGCTGCGAGCTCCCGTTAGCTTCTATGGGGAAAGTCGCAGTTAGATTTTTAAAGATAAGGGACACTTAAAAATGAGTCAGGATCAAACCCTTTGGGACTTAGGAAGTTTGAGGGTCATCATCCACGGTAGCACCAGAGTTCTCGTGTAACCTCACCCAGGGAAGCCGGGTGCATAGGTGTCAAATGGTGTCGGGTCGCGTCGTCGATTTCAATGGGAGCTGGCACAGAAGTGCTGCTGCCCGGAAGATGCAAAGTGTCCGAAGAGATCCAAGCCTGGATCAAAGATGAGAAGAACCTGAAAGCAGAGGGGACAGAGTCTGAGTCACTTGCCAGTGACCAGGAAGGCGATAGCGGATGCCCACCGATGTCGGGTGTTTCAGGTGAAGAAGGTGAAGCTTGACTCTTCAGCCACGAGAACCAGAAGGCGTCGAGGACAACCACGAGCTGGATTCAAGCTATCCCACAAAGGATGTCGAGTGCTGCAGCGTTGGTGCCCAGATTGGACACAACAAGCCTTGGCAACAGCAACTCACACAGAAAGGAGAAAGATGCTTCGGTGCAGACCAGCAAGGTCTGAGGGACTCACCACTTGGTTGGGAGTCAGGGCACGTCTGGAGCAAGCAGGGAAGCCCAAGGAAAATCAAAGTTACCCCCTCAGGGACCCACCAGTTGACAGACCAGGGATCGCGAAGGGACCTCGAGACGAAACACAAAATGGTGGCTCATGGGTCACTCGGGGTGACTAGGCCAACAATCTTCAGTGGATTCTCTGCTCGAGGTAGGGGCTACAAGTTGCCGAGTTGGGATCAATGCCAAGGTTGCCTGAGGGACTGGGACATCTGTGGGATACTCTGGAGCCCCCTGAGTGGGGCGCATGTCCTGTGAACTTCCCCTTCACCTGGCGGCTGCAATATTAATATCAAAGCGGAGAGAGTGCAAAGGGCATGCAGCTCGCGGATGAATGAGCTACAGGGACTGACACGGAAGAACCCCCAGTCGGGGAGACCCTGCTACAATGAGTGCCTCTCTCCTCCAACCCAACGCCCTAAAATGGCCCCTATAAATATGCCCTTGTCCAAAGCGCTCATACTCCCCTTGTTAGGGATGGATCCAGCATCTTTGCCCTGGAGTCTCAGAGACCCCTCTGAGAGAGTCCACAGTGACAAGGGTGTCACACATAGTGGAGGTCTGGGATTGATCCCCTTTCCACTGGGAACCGTATCCTACCCTGCCAGACGTTAGACACTGTATTCACACTGGGTGTTCTACCCCCTCCCCCACCTCTTCCCTCCTTCAGTCTTCTGAGTGTGCCCGTGACCAAACCACTCCTCTCCCCTTGTTGGAGAGTGATCCAGCATTTATGCCTTGGAGTCTCAGCGACCCCGCTGAGAGAGTCAACTGCGTCAAGGGAATCACACATAACGGAGGACTGAGAATGACCCCTTTACCGCGGGGAACCATTTCCCACCCAGCCGGATGTCAGACACAGTTACTTCCTCATCTCCATAATGTGTCTTCTACTCCCTCATCCACCTCTTCCCTCCTTCACTCTTTGCCTACCTTCCCTATTCCTTTCCTCTCTCCCCTGAATTTCTCTCCCCCTGCCTGCTTTGTTTATCCTTATTCCTATGCTCCGCTTAATCTCCCTCCCCGTTACCCTTTTATATTACCCCCTTACCCTTCTACACACCTTGAACCAATGGAAGTAACCTGTAACGTATGTACCTTCTGTAACAATGTGTAATTTGTAACCTATGTAACTCGCCTCATGTAAAGCGCTCTGATACCTCCGGGTCTAGCCAGCGCTATATAAAACTCAAGTAAATAAATAAATAAGCAAGTAACCCCAAGCACGACTTCAAGAGACGTCGAGAAGTCAATGCACTTGCAAAAGTGCACGGTGACCAGGAGTTCCGGTTCCACGCTACTCACTAGGGCTGCGGGTCTCAGCTTTGTGGGGACTCGGGCCGGCCTCTGAAATGTCTTGAAATCCTCTTCCTGTGCTGCAAATATTGCAGAGTCCGGCGGGAGCTTCAGAAATGCAGACTGGCAAATTGCTTCGTTGGTGCCTGCCAAGCAGGGGATTCACTCCTTGACCCCAAGGGAGATTTCTTCAGTCCTCTAGTCGTTAGTAGAGCATCGAAGTTCCAGGATTCAGCTTCAGAGTTTCGTCCAGGGATATCTAAAGTTCTGGTTACAAAGGTTCCTTACTTATACCTAATAAGGAAGGGGTTGGATTAGCTCTGGGGACCCACCTATGGGAGGGTTTGGAAAGAGGGGTGGCTACACCCATTTCCTTTGTCCAGTTTCGCACCAGAGCAGGGGCTGGAAGCCCCTGAACCGGTTTGAACTGGACTATGCACAGGGACACCAAATGTGCCCCCAGTGCAGGACTTCAAAGCCCTCTGAGAGTGCCCCCACCCAGCCCCAGTACACATCATCCTGTCTGGGAGGGGGTTACACCTCCCTGTGACAGTAAGCCTATTGTCCAGGCCTCCCCTGCTGCAGTTTCAGTCAGCAGCAGGAGGCCAGACCCGTGTCTGTGGCTGCAGCATCCATTTTGTGATGCCAGGGCTCTATTAGATTTCTACCGGGTATACCAGTACTGCCGTTTCTCTCCCTCTAGAAGGGTGGGATCATATCCTCATATCAAAAACTGATGGGAGGGTATGATTCCAAGGTGTTTGACACCAAACCCGACATGTTTCCGTGCAGCCAATCCAAAGTTAGCATTAACCGTTTAAGATATAATGCACTTAAGAGTATATGGTCAGACTGCACCATTGACAACCTCAGAGAAGAGATTCCGAAGGCTGCAGAGGGGCTCAGCTCATAACCAAGCACTCTGCCTTCAGGACTGTTAAGGCCTACCATAGGAGTGACTGATAGGTTTGTATGTGCACTGATAGGTGAGGTATAGTGAACCTATACCTCAGTAAGGGGTGCTTGCACCACCTTACCCAGGCTGCAGTAGCAGACCTGTGGTGTCATTTTGGGTGGCTTTCCACGGGTGGCATAATACATGCTTCAGCCCCTGGTAGGCCTTTGGGGTGCCTATGCCCTGGGTACATAGTATACCATATACTAGGGACTCACAAGGGTGCCTTAGGATCCAATATGTGGTGTACCTAGAGTACATGCAATCCATTTAGAGAGGAAGCAGCTAGGCTTGGGCCCTGAATAGCGGGGTCCCAGCCAGACTAAAGTCGAAAAACATTGAAACACCAGCAAAAAGTGGGGGTAAACATGTGAAGCAGATCCTACTCTCCTACAGGCGTGGTGGCTTCTTTAGCGGAGAGCTTCAGATCTGAGGGTGCCGTATGTGGTGAGTGCATGAGGGCTAAAAATAGTGAATAATGATGTGATCAAGGTGTCTTAAAATAGGCACCAGACCCCAGAACTGTTTAATCCAATAAGGGTCCAGGACTAAGTAAAAGCAGTGGCGCTGACAGGAGGTCCTAAGATCCCAGGATAGCTTTATGTGTGCATGCTCAACATGTTTCGTGCCTGCGAAGCCAAAACGTCGGACGGCACTTTATCAGGACCTCAATAAACAATAGGTCTGGGCCCCCTAGTAGGGCCGGGGGACTCCCCGCAGGTTGAGGATGTCCGAATAAAGTGTGTCTGATCCCAGATAGGAATCAGTGAAAAGTTTTCACCTCAATGATGGGGGTGCACTACTTCATAGGCGAAAGGGAGGGACCCAACCACTGTAGGGACCACCTGACTGAAGGATCGGGCACTGCCGTCTCACCTGCGCATCTCCCCAGCATCTGGAATGCAGGACTGGGCCTGCGGCCTGGTCCTTAGCTCAAACTTACGCCATCAGCCAACTTTTAGGCAAACAGTTTTCCACCATTAGATGGAGGGGTTTCACATGGAGCCACTGGCTTGAGGTCAGTCTTTGTCTTTTTTTAATCAGTATGAAACTCTTGAGTCACAAATGATTTGACAGTAATGAAACTCCTCAGTCAGAAGTGATTTGAGAGTCAACCACAAAATTGAGTTCAATTCTGGCACCTAAGTTTGCTGCTCCTTTGACTTTTGAATTATTTGTCACTTGAGAATCATGCATTGAATTTGGTGTTTTTTCTGACACAGGACTTAAGTTTTTCAAGGCTCTGGATTGATTCCGGAAGCACTACCCTGGTGTCAGGCAACTCTGGGAGTGGATCCCCCCACCCCTGATGGCTTTGGATTTGTTTCCACAGCATGAAACTCTTGAATCACAGCCAACATAAAGCTCAAAATGGCCCAAAAAATAATACGTTTTACAGCACTCATCCAGACATTCACACTTCTTAAAAAATAATACTCCAGTTAAAATGGCAGTGATATGCACCTGCATTACTCCTTTAAAGCCCACTCTGCACATTCTAAATGCTACTATCTCAAAATGTACTAAACTGATCTACACCAAACCAATAAATACACTTTCTGAGATCCAGCCATCCATCTAATGAGGCATTATTGTAGCTAGCCTGAAAACAATACAGGGCCATGTTACACATACCGGTTAAGAGTTATGTTCATCGTTCATCGATATTCTTCGCTATGAGTTATGTTTTCTTCAAAGTGCAACTAACAGTGGGCACTGATTAGAATTAAAATGCTTAGGTTTTGTTTAACATTCATGAATAAATTGTTGATAAAACGATGGACATTTGTGAGAGGCAGTAGATTAATACTATTCTGTGGCTGCATGTTGACCACATAATTCTGGAGTTAGAAATGCCACAGACTAAAATGCCCTTGAAAAAGAGTGGACAGGACATCTACCACATTTGTAAAGGAGTAACCCATCCACAAACCCACTTGAGCCTGCATTGATTCAAGTACCAAAAAGTCTGAGGTGATTGCACACTCTTGTAAAAGCATAATAAAATTATCTGAAAAAAGAGTTGCGTGGGAAGCCCCATATGAGAATCAAAAAAAAATAATATTTTGCAAGAGATTTTACTCATTGAACTACAACAATTTTTTTCGTAAAAATCGTATTTTTTTAATTCATTTGTATCATGCTCCTTTAGTGATATGGAGGCAAATCACGTAATCGATTTTATGTTTGCGTTATTAGTGCCTGTTATTGGCCGCACCATATCAACGATTTTTTCAAGTGGTATTTGAATTTGTTGAGGGTAAAAGCCGCCAGATGTACTTAATGTGTCCACTGTAAAATGCTCAATCCGTGAAATTAGCGCGCACATAATGTATTTTAATTGTTACCAGTGAAACACAGGTGACATCTTTCGCAGTCCACAAATTCACAAGCTTGTTTATGAGATACAGAAAATACCGTGAACAAAATACATTACTGCCAACAAAAAACTGTTCAGGTCTTTCGGCCTTTCAAGTCTAGGCACCAAATAACTTTCAAAGGTGAATAGGTTCTACTTGCAAATCGTCGAGTGTATTTGTTATTAAAAAAAGTCAGGTGTATTGGCTTTTTTAAACTCTGAACAAGTAAACAAACAGGCAGGTTGATTGATTGGGGTCGTTCCCGGATTCTGGATGAACTGGGAAATGGTTGGAGCCAATGAAGAAGACATTATAAAAAATGGCCTTTAAATGGGATATGCTGATCTTGCAGGTAAAACAAATGTGGAGCGTGAAAACTGCAGGTAGTGTTACTACCAAAGCCAGGAATGCTGTCCAAACAGAATGCCGAGGACAGTGAGACCTAGCTCTCATATACATTTTGCTCTTAAAAGGCTGTTCCTGCACTATTGTCATTGGTATTTCTACGGCATGCAATTGCGACTAGTGTGGACTAGTCTAGTGTCTTGTCTGATGGAAAGTAAGCATGAGCTTGACTGTGGGTGTGGAGTATGGTAGGTGCATGCCCGCAGAGTGCTCTTTTTGGAAGAGCAAGGTGTCATCTGCGAGGTTGAGAGATGGGCCCTGGTTACGTTGTAGCAAACAGACTGGAGCAGCCAAGCAATCATGCATCACAGAAAGCAGTATTAGATACAGTAGTATGAGTTGTTATTTTAAGCAAGGTTGATAGTTCCAAGTGTGGAGAAATCATCAAATGAAGAAGGTATCAGATGAGGGCCAGAAATGTGCACTGATTGGATCACATGGTTGTGCACCTGAGCGTTGTAGCAGAACTTCAAATCAAAATGATTTGACTAGGAATAGGAATTCAGCATAAATTAGCAATATTGGAGCCCATTCACAAACTGCGGGCCCGATTCACAGAACTAACTTAAGACAAAATCCTAAACTTACTACCATTTTGGTATTCACACAAGGCACTTACTCATTTTGGTATTCACAGAAGGCACATACTCATTTTGGTATTCACAGAAGGCACTTACTCATCAATGAGTAAGTGCCTTCTGTGAATACCAAAATGAGTAAGTTACTCAAAATGAGTAAGTTACTCATTTTAGTATTCACAGAAGCCACTTACTCATCAATGAGTAAGTGCCTTCTGTGAATACCAAAATGAGTAAGTGCCTTCTGTGAATACCAAAATGGTAGTAAGTTTAGGACTTTGTCTTAAGTTAGTTCTGTGAATCTGGCCTTGCATTTTTTAGTATGCATAATAGTTCTACAAAGGTATCACTAAAGTACTACAAAATGCTATTCACAAACCCATGAGTGTTAGGGCCACATGTATGAAGCATTTTTGCCATTGCAAACGGCCTGAATCGCAAAATCATAACTTTACTATACGTGAAACCTTTGTGAATCGGGCATCCAAAGTCCTGAGCTCAGACACGTGCATGATCCATGTTCTCTTTTAACCAGAACATCTTTTTATTCCAGAGGGATTTAGGTAACTCATTTGGATCTGGTCTGGGCACCTTGGAAATTACAATGTTTCTTGAGTATTTTATCAGCGACCTAGTCCTCTGATTCTTAATTGGTGACATGGGCCTCTTTGAAGCCCTGAGAAAAGTTTCAGTTGTAGTCCCTCTGTTCTGTGACAAGGAAATCTGAATGTGTCCTGTGGTAGCCCACTTTATTGGTCAGACAGTCTCATGAGTATGGCAAGGATTGTGAATGTACAACAGCCCTATTCCTCCACACTCAGAGTTCATTTACTGTGAACCAACCCCCATACGCCTGCTCTCCACCTCCTGAGCCCTCACTCGCACCCTCTGCATCTGCCGCAGCCACAGCAAATGCTGCGCCTTCTTCCACTGCGCTGCGAAAGCCTTGAATGCCCTGCCCTTCCACCTACGATCATCTCCCTCCCTGGCGGAATTCAGAAGAGAACTCAAAATCTAGCTTTTCGAATGAGATCAGCTACACCACAACACCCAGATACCCTCAAGGGTGAGGAGCAGCACTTTACAAGACCAAGTGATTGATTGATGTAAATGTATTCCTGTTTGCTTAGGAAAACGTTTACTGACAGAATCAGAAATGAAAGGGTAATGGAAAAAAGGGAGTTTCCTCAGAGCGCTATCCCATGGGACCTGCTTTACCCATAGAGCATGGCGAGAGAGATTTGCTTGGACCAAAGATGCTGATTCTGGTAACTTGATTTGAGGAGCCATGGTCTTCTGTTGAGATGGCACCGTACTTTGGGATTTTTATCTGCCACTACGTCGTAATAACTCCAGGTGGAGTTATTAGTTGCTACAAACTTCATTTGAGTGAATAAACTATTTTTTGAGGATGTCTTGATAACTGTAGTGTGGATCTTTGTCGTTTTGGTCTTGTTTTGGTTTAGATAAAGATGAATTATTTTTCTAAACTGGTGTGGTGTACATTTGTAGTGTTTTCACTGTATTACTGTATGTGTTCACAAATGCTTTACACACTACCTCTGAGATAAGCCTGTCTGATCGTGCCAAGCTACCGAGAGGGTGAGCAGGGATTATTTTAGAAGTGTATCCCCTTACTCTGACTAGAAGCAAGGGTCCCTATTTGAACACTGGTACCTACCTCTGCCAATTATAGACCCCCATTTCTAACACTCACTATTTCAAAACTCTTGTTTAGATGTCTGTGTCTGTAAAGTCTTTCTTTGAGTCTGTTTATGATCTCATCATATTACACATGTACATCCAGGTCATGTATTTGAACAGTTTCTCTTTGTATGTAATAGGTCCCGGTAACTCTTGATTAATGGCTTCAGATGGAAGCTGGTTCCAAGCAAGATGCTACTGGTTGTGGTCTGTTTTCTTAACAGTGTTATACCTATTCTGCCATCCTGTATAAAACCATAACATCTAGAAAGTTCACACATGTTTTGCTCACTGAGCATGTCAATTGTATGCCTAAATAATTACTTTTCAGTTTATCAAAGTACATCATGAAATCCTCATTGGCTCCATTCCACATTAAAAACAAGTCATCAAAATATCTCACCCAAAGAATAGTTTTATCCAAGGCTTCCTGATTGCCTTGCCCCCAAGCATATTCCTTCTTCCACCACCCCATGGTGAGATTGGCAGAGTTTGGAAAGATGGAAATGTCCATGGCAGTGCCACATGGCTGATGATATATCTCATGATTAAATAGGAAAACATTGTTTGTGAGGCACATCTCGATCATAGTGAGCAGCATTTTTGTATGCTGCCATCCTTCAATATTTCGCTATCTCAGAAAGTATTCACATGCCTTTGGCACAACCTTATGTTTGACAGAAGTGTATAGAAACACCACGTCAATGATTATCAGTAAATAATCCCTATTCCATCTGATGTCAGTCAGAATTCTTAGAAAGTCCCCTGTGCCCCTAATAGACGAGGTCAATGCTTTATCACTAGGTGGCAAAAATAATCAACATAAATGCAAACATTTTCATAAAGGGAGTCACATGTCGATACTGTGGGACTACCAGGAAGATTACATAAGGTTTGATGAATCTTGGGTAGCGAATAAACTGTGGGCATTTTTGGATGTTCATTATTATGAATTTGTATTCGTCACCATTTTTCTATGCATCATCATCCATTGTTTCTATTTTCTATTTAAATCGATTGTCATTTGATTAATCAGATTCTTTGCTAATTTCCTGTTGTTAGTGATCTCCTGTAATTACCTCCTGGATGTAACATTTTTGTAAAGGAGGACGATAATGCCTCCTTTATAGGCTGGCTTTATGATGATAGAGGACGGGAGGCAATTACAGGATGTTGTTTCTACTTAGACTGGGTGCTCCCTTGTATCTGAACAAAGCTAAACCTCCCTGAAGAGCCATAATGACAGTGAAACACGTGCCAGGGGTTGCTTTTATTCATTCCATGTCAGCTTAGATGGTATTTTACTAATCCAAATCTGTAATACTGTGCCTGGAATGGTAAAAGACGTTTGTATTTTTCAGCTCGGCAAGGATGGCACTAGCTAATCCTATGCTTAATGACTTTGTTGTAAAAATGGCAAAAGCGTTGTTACTCTCTAGCTCGGCCTGGATGGCACTGTGCTAGTCCTTTGCTTTAACATTTAGACAGGAAAAACAGATGTTGGAGGTGAGCAAATTCAGAGTGTCACTGATGTAGGATGCTCTACACAGCAGCTGCTCATTTGGGAACTACCCAGGGTACCTCCTTGCCTTTTTTGCATAATTTATGTGGCACTCTAAGCTTGAAAGGGTATTATATATATATGTATGTATATATATCTATATATACATATATATAGATATATATATACATATGTATATATATATATATACACACACAAACAATATTAGATATAATTAAATCTGAAGTTCCATAGGGAGGGCATTTTTTGTTCCGTTAATACTCTGGTGCCATTTGTGAATGTTCACAAAACGTTCAAAAGAAAAAAAGTACTGCCACCTTTCTGGGAAGGTTTAGGGTGATCCATCGACAGGGAGCTTAGAAACGAGGGGTGCCAAAACGTCATTAATTTCCATCAGACATTTTGGGAAGCAATACAGAAAAATAAATTAACCGAATTACACCAAACTTGTCTGAAAGTTAGATCTTTACTTAGAAAGAGTGCTTTATATTTGGTATCAATCTATGGAATCGTTTTTAAAAAAAGTTTCATTTACAGATGTGTTCAGGAGGGTTATGAAGTGGTTACAGATTAGCATACCTGGATGGTTGGCTCCGCTGGAGTATTCCTGTTTAAATCAATAATATAAAAATAAGGGTTTCTGATTGGCCAAGAGAGCTTTTCTTACCAACCAGCCTTTTCAATCTCAGGAGGCTGTGTGCAAGGGGGTGGATTGGGCCCCTGCGGCAGCTAGACGCAGAAACTGGTTGTAGTCGAGGCCCTGTGGCCAACCCTTTGCCACTTATGGCCAATGAATGTGTGAAGTGGGAGCGTTGGGTGCCCATGGAGAGTTGGGTGTAGAGACTGGCCAAAGGTCAGACTGGTCGTGGCCAAAAGCTGTGCACAACAGGGAAGCTGGGTGAATATGATAAAAAAAAACTGAAATTCCGTGAAAACAACAAATATTAAAGTGACGCTTTAGTTAGGTATGGTAATATGATCTTACCTTACATTAGGAAAAACCTCAGATATTCACTGAAAAAGACAAAGGTTAAAGTGACATTGTAGGTAGGTATTGAAGTCATAGTTAGCTTTGGAAATTATGCATGGTGAATTTTAGTGGTTTTTGTTCTTTAAGCATTCGTTTTTGTATTATTTCAACACCTAACTATTATGTTACTCTAACCTTTATTTTGTTCATTCAATTTTGTTTTGCAGATTTTTCCAATAAGGTCTTGTAAGGGCAAGGTGTAGATACCAAATAAAATGTTATTCTTTGAGAAGGATAGAGATGTCCAAAAATAATGAGGGCCTTCTCAAAATGGTGGCAACAATTAGGACAGGAAGAGGTGTGAATATAGAGTAGGGGAATTTCTACTGGATGTGGTGTGGCACTTGGCACAAGGCGCACTGTGGAAATTGTTTCACATTATTTTTACTGATGCCATTCACTCCCCATCCTTCTTGCTTGTGATTTTTATCTAACATTCTTACATCCATTCTACATCAAACCAAAGTACAAGGGACACGCCAATTGGTCAATCTCTTTAATAATTTTAGTTTCTCTGTAAATTAATATTGCTCTTTTGATAGTCAAAATTATAATTTGTTAGCGACAGAAATAGATCTCTGTTTTTACAGAAGTTGTAATGATATACTAAAATGGACAGTATCAATGAGGGCCATCTACAGGTTTAATATTATTAAGTTATTAAAGTCCAATAACCTCTCTTGTTTTCTAGCATTCTGAATAGTCTGCAGTTTCATATGTGGTGCTCAAATCAAAAGGCTTAGGTAGCTTTTCCTGGTAACCTAAATGTGTGGATAATTATTGAGCTGAAATTCACTCTGATTAGCTCAGAAGTACACTGATGAGCCATTCATTCATTTTAAATGTTTAGCACCCATTTCTGGATTTTCTCACATATGATTTGTGCCCTTTCTTCAAATGAACCATTCTACACTAGGAAAGTGGATATTTGATGTTTTGGTATTTGCTAATTCTGCAGGGGTAGAAATTGAATATTCTCATTTAAACTAGATAAAGGGTCAAAAAGGAATAGCCGAAACACTCTAGAGAGGACATTATGTTTATGATTGGTATCTTCGTTCTAACTTGATACAAGTATCCCGTTCCAAAATGGCGCTGGCTCTGCCAACTTTTCGACAGTGCGCCAGTCCCCTTTCTATGGGAAGTTCCTCCCCTTTCACCCTGTATCTCATTGGCTCAAGACCTAATTGCAACGCGTATTTAGCATGGCGGGATAGCTAGACTTTGTAGCGAGGTAATCTTCATACGTCTTCCCATGCCGTGCGTGAGACATTGAGGGAACGCGGGACCTGAATCCTTGACCTGCCTATTGGTAAGCCTGGAGAATGTACGGCTACCCGATAGACTTCCCTTTGACTATTACATACTCTTATGGGTAGTGGCACGCAGCTTTGCGGATCTTGTTTCCCTTGGGGCTGTTATCTGTATGATATTATCCTTTCGCATTACACCCTGCGATGATGAGGCATATCAGCGCGTCTCTGTCGAGACTTAGTTATGCGATTATAAATAAGGTTTTTGTTTAAGGTAGGGCATTGTTAATGGTGAATGCAGATACCAGCTTGTCAGTATTTATTGTTTTATTTTTGTTTACAGATGCTTGTGCAAACAAACATAAACTCCGTTACTACTTCATTTCCGGTCATCCATCCTCAAATGTAGATCTCTGCTTCCCACCGCACTGTGGCCTGACATTACCCGTCGTATAGTTTTGGCTATCTGTTTCTACTCGCCGCACTTTCTGATCCAAGTATGAGGTCAACCTTTGTCCTAGCATATGTAGTGAATCGTTTATGTAGTTTGAGCTGTTTGCCTCAATTTAAATCTACCCTTCATTACACGGTTCTGAGTGACCTATGTAACTTTTTTGGTTTAGAGAAGACTGGATGCTTCTCCCCGACTTCTGACGGCGTCCTGAGTATTGGTGCGATTGATTGGCACCTACGTTTTAACAAGTACTTTGTGCCCAGTATGTATCAGTCCGAGTTGTTGCCCATATCACTTACGGGTGGATATCTCCATTCTTACACCCTTTAACCTGGAAGTTTGGTATAGACGCCTTTCTTCTTGTTATTATTTTTCCAAATCTGTTCAACAAATCTGTTGGAGGTTTCTTTTTATGCTTGTAACCTCTTTCGTTCAGATCTTGGTGCTGGGTTCTTACTATATTTTCTTACTTGACTTTAATATTCTTTTGGTGAATGTCTGTTTGAGCCTCCTCTGGACCCATTGGGCCATGCTAAATAATTTTGTGATTTATCTGTACCTATTAGTAACTGGAAAATGTTTGTGTATTAAATCACACGAATGCCCTCTTTGGAAGAAAATTACGTTTAACAATTTTCATTGTTGTTGGAACTTGATGTTGTTACATGGGGTTTATTTGTGTTTATTTCTTTAAATACCTAGGTTTTGTTCTTGCCCCCCATTATCCTTGGTCCGCCCTGATGAAGGTGGGATCCCTTTGTGGGTCCAATACCGAAACGCGCGTTGGCGCTTGATTTGGCGACCTCCTTCTTTGAATACCATCTGGCTTTCGTTGGAAGAAACACCAACGACCATATCCATCTAAATACCGAAGGATAATCTAGTTTAAGTGTGATGTGTATTGATGAATGTGATTCTGATTGAATGAGTAAATGTATGAATCTGAGTGTTTGTTTACGGGGCCTTGAACTTTGGTTTTTCATGTTTTTTTACGATTGAATATATATACACTGATGTTCTTCAAATGTATGTTTTATCCATATACATGTATATATTAGATAAAGAATGTTTTTTGTACTAACTAAAATGAATTACTGAATTAAAAAAAAATATAAAGAAAAAGTAAATTAAATAGATATCCTAATTGGGTGTTTGATGTACGTTCCTCTGTTTTCCTTTTTCCAGTTTTGTTTTGCTTTATAATAGGGACCTTTTCTAGGCCCAAGAATATATACCTTCTTAACCGATTCCGGTTCTCCTCTCAAGTTGATTGTCTCTTATCCCGCATAAACCGGTTCTTTATTGTGCATTTGGGGTCCCCCTTTCGCAATTGGAGCTCCCAGTAGATGCCTCCTCACCACTATTGCAGTGCAGGCATTGTGAAAGAAGATGGACCTTTCAGTTCTCTTTTATATTTTCTACCTGGTTCCCAACTGTATCTACTTAATAATACTTTGCATGTGCAATTTGGCTGTTTTGAGACTGTTTGTATTTTTTAAATCTTTAGCACATTTAAATATTGAATCTCAAATAATAATTTGCTTTTGAGAAATCAGTAAAAAAATCACCACTATGCGGTTTCAAAAACTTTCAGTTTGTTGTGCATTTAAATTATTTTTTTTAAATTATGCACTTTAGTAGCTTGCTAACCCCTAAAACACTGTTCGCAAATCGGTTTGCTAATGGTTATCTAATCCCTATTTTTTGTTACATTAGGCCTGTACAGATCTAATTCTTCCTTAATCTTGTAAAAGGGATGCTAGTTAAGGGATAGGGCTGGTCTGGTGATCCCTTGTTATAGGGGGGAGGGTAGCACATTGCATCTGTTTGCAGTCAGAATTTGTACTGGCACTAATCTTTGCCAACATGATCATTCAAATTCTTTGATGGATCAGGATGACCATATTTTTTGCGGTTTGAATAGAGAAAGAGTGTCACCAATTCTTTTCGTCCTGTACGGTGGATTAGATGTGGTGCCAACCTGCATAGTATCTTAGTTTAGGAGTATTTGGCAATTTTGTATAAAAGAAATCTTGTTCCTTTGCCATTAGCTGCACTGTGGGTGATAAATAATATGTTGAAGAAGATCTTCTTTTGATTGGGTGCTAGTGTAGAGCCTTCAGGGCATGAGAAATGTGAGTTTCTATGGTTACATTTCGAAGTGTCTTGCTTGTGAATTCTGATTTCTCTGAAGCTTTTTTATTGTTTAGTTTGGAATGCCATGGTATTGTACAATTTAGAGAGGATCAGTAATGTTGTTACTTGAACCTTTTGAGGAAATACAAGGTGTGGAAAAAGGTGTCAACATTTTTCATTGAGCAGAAAAATTTGATTTGACCAATTTGTCTACTAGAGCTCTCATGGAACGATCAGAGTCATCGACGATTCAAAAATGTTGTATTTTCTTAGCTATTTTGCAAGGAATAGTGAATCATAACAAAAGTGGAACATAACTTTTCCATTTACGGCAGGTCAATATTTTAAATTTTTGAAGGATAAATTGATCTTAAGGGCAAAGCTGTAATCATGCCCTCAAGTTAGTAATTTATTTGTGTTTGTTCATAAAATGCATTACTTGCTTATGCTGAAATCGACATGTACAAAAAATACTGCATCAAGCAGTATTTCTGTGAGGGTTAATATTTTTTTCCTAGCTATTGTACACTAAAATGATTATAGCTTCCAGAGCAAAATGTTGCTTAATTAGACCAATACATTTGCATGTATCAGCTAGAATACTGTTTTAATTAGATTTGGCAATGTATTGTGAAAGGTGACATTTCAATATTAAAATTATGCCTGCGTTCCTAGGAGGGTGATTATGATAACAAACAGAAAATGATATAGTTCATAATGTAATGTTTAACCTTTCTTAAATTTACACGTTTTTAGAATTGGTAAATTAAGCATGTGGTACATATAAGACAATACTGCTATGGTCGAGTACCATTTCCATGACAAACAGCATGCTCTTTAGCACGAACAGGGCACTTTTGGCTAAGCAGAGGCGTAAACATTTTTTTACTTATTCTCCTGGCATAACCTATAAAGAAAATTTGTGATGAAGATGTAGGTGAAAAAGCTATACATTGAAGGCCCCCTAGCATCACTTATGTGCAATCTCAAGTTCATATAGATTGCAAGTGGATGTACTTCTAAATCCCACTTCACCATTACATTATTCTAATCTCTTAGTATATCTAACATCTCTTAATATATGTGTAATTTATCGATATAAGGAACTAAGGGGCTCAGTATGAGTAACACGGTGCAGGGGAGGCAGAATTATTGGGCAGGACTGTAATTCCTCCCCATGCACCACACTATTCTCTGAGCCTAGAATGGGGTGTAGCATGCAAGGATTGGAATTGCATGTCATTTTTTAAATGCAGAGTCTGGATTCCAGGATCTTTCTGCACATTAATATTTCCCGCTTTAAGCAGGAGGATTTTCAGTGTATAAACCGAGGATGTTCCACACCTGGTATACTCCTGTTTATATATGAACTCTACTGTTACTGTTAGTTTATTAGTCAATTAAAACCATAAACAAAATCACACAGTTACAAAATACATAACGAATAAAAAGTAAAATAGATAAAAAGCGGGTATGTCATACAACTAGTACAACCTCGACTCTTCACGCTACATACCCTTTTCTTTTTTCAACTTTCCTTTCTAGAGATTTTAGTTGTTATACCAAACACTAATCTATGTTAGATAAAAAGTGACTAAACAGGAGTCGATCTTTACCCTGATGTCTAAAAAAGCAAGCTTTCCACACAGATACCTAAAATGTCCCTTAAGTAAATTAATATATGTAGTTAAAATGCCTATACGCGGGACTGAGGCAAGTATGAATACGATGCCAGATGGACCATGAGACCCACTATTAAAAGCAATTATGTAAAAATTCACATCATTAAAAATACAGAAATAGATAAAGTAGTTATCTGAGTCTAACGGGATAGGGAACTACTAGTTTCAGTCCATAGCAGCCCGTCCTTCACAGTTTCTGTGCGTGCTAGGTTAACATCAGAGGTTTCCGAGATATTACAATTTAGAATTACATTCAGGGACCCCCTCCAGATTACACATCACATATCCTATTAGCTGATCATTTTCTTAAAACAGATCAATAACTGAGTCAGTCTAATGTTCAGCATGGTGTTGTTTGGGTCCATGGACTCCACCAGTGCATACCGGCAGGACCTAATTCCCATTCAAGGAACTCCCGCCTTAATAGAAATCTTCGTTGAACCCTCAAAGCAGGACAAATACAGACAATGTGAAGCAGAGATTCAGGCCCCTGGTGGCACAGATGGCAGGACCGGTCTTCACTTTGACCGGACAGCCTCCATTTTGGCATGAGATCTAGCGTGGGTATTTCTCCAAATCTTAGGGCCAAAAACGACTGTTTGATTTTTCGGTGGTAAGGTGCAGCTAACAGGGCTGATTCGCTTAGAGTGGAATATGATTTCAACACCAGCCACCCGTGGCGACGTTTTGACAGGGTTTCTTTGTCTGCCATCCAACTTTGCAGTTTAGTAGATTTATTTACAAGCTTCTTAAAGATTTGCCTAGAGATATTAGAATTCCAAAGGTCACCCAGATCAAGCGTCGTAATACTGTTTTCTAAAAATGTCTTGAAAGCACTGTTGCCCCTTTGCAAGTTAATTTCTATCCAGACTAGATTTGCCAGAGTGTTTTCGCTGCTGCTCGCAAGTTATAACAAAGCTTTACAAACGCCGCCGGCCTAGCGAGTGTCTGTTTTGTAAGCTGAAATTCTAGCCGGATTTGCGCCGGTGAGGCCGACTTGGGGAGCCTAAAGATTTGTTTATAGGCTCTAATCATCAATTTTTCTAACAAAAGAGCATCATCGCCCAACAGAATCTCCATTCCGTATGCAAGGGTTGGCAACAGTTTGGCTTTCAGAACTAATCCCACGGGCTTTAGATCGTGACCTTGAATAGATCTGGCCAGTGACGAGAATCCATAATTAAGGGCCTACGCTTTCGCCCTAATCGCCTTCTTCTGGGAAACAAAGGAGGAATTTGCGTCTATTTTCACTCCTAGGTATACATAGAGTTTGACCTCCTTAATTTTATTGACGTTAATAAACCATTTTTGTTTGATCTTGGAGGGACGATTGCACACCATCACACTTGTTTCTGAAAAATGTTTTTCCAGGCCATTCTTTTCAGTATAAGCTCCCAGAGTGTTGAGCAGCCTTTGGAGTCCTATTTGTGTGTTACTGAACAACACCAGGTCATCTGCATAGAGGATATGTGACATTTGTTGACCTCCAACAGACGGAGCATGGGCCATCTGTTTGTCGAGCTCAGTGGAAAGAGCTAATAAGAATAAGAATAAGTTAAAAAGGAAGGGGCTAGGACACAGCCCTGTTTTACACCTAAGGATGTTTGGACCTTCCTTGATACGCAAGAGCCATCTCCGATTTTGATTTTGACCGAGGTGTCGGAATATACTAGCCTAATTGCTTGTAGGATACTCAATGGGATGCCCCATCACTGAAGCTTAGCCCATAATTTGTCCCGAGGTGCTTTAAAGTCAATAAATCACAAGTAAAGGGGTGTCCTGGTTGCCTTCACTCTATTCCTGATTAGACTTAGGGCCATAAGAACATGAACTCTACTGATCACAGAACAACCATCCTAGTGCCTCATTTCTCTGTAGCTATGGTCCTGATTACGATGGCTGTCGGTGGCGGTCTCACCGTCATCCAAACCATTTTTACCACCCGCCACATTAAAATGGCGGGCATTGTGATGCTGGTCAACTCCTTGAGCCCGCCGGTGCCTCGGAGTGCCTCGCAATCCCTGCAATAGTGGCGGTGCCTACCAGGCACCGCCGTAGGGATTACAATGTCCCTCCCAACCAGCCATTTCATGGAGGTTCACCCGCCATGGAGAGGCTTCAGGAAAGGGACATTGGGGGCTCGATGTGGGCACTGGGGCATGTCCTTGCACCATGTGGCAGGCACGGAATAGTGCAGGGATATGTAAAGTGATCCCTTTTTGTCTTGCGGCGGGTGCTGCAGCCAGCAGCACCCACCGCAGTACAAAATATATGCATTGCGACCGCCGTGGTGGCGGTCACAGTGTAATGCAGTCACAATTTCCGATAGGGTGGCGGGCAGACGTGAGTCCACCCACCATCCTAATCGGTCTCTAAGTTCGATGGATGACATAAAGGTGTTGTACACACTTGAGAAGCACCTATCCTGTCAGATTATGATTTGTGAGCAGATTTGTTGAAGTTCAGACACTTATTTATACCTGCCTACAGATATGAATTTGTACTGTGCTTCATTTCCCCACACAGATTCCTAGATCCTTACCGGATCTCAGACCTTTAACTCCTTAACCGCGACGGGAGTTCTAATGAGTGGGCGGGGCCGCATCTGCCAATGGACGTGTGCAGCACTAGCGAGGTTCTATAGCTGGGTCTCAAGCATGAAAATTACATTTGTCAGATTTTTAACATTTGCTTCCCAAAACATGATAATTAACTCCTAAACAGTGGCCAGGTTCTTCACAGGGGCTCGGACATGAGTGTGTCTGTCTGGGGTCATTAAGGAGACAGGTGTGGTTTGGACTTTTCTGTTCTCAAGAAAAAAGTCCACACAGCATCTGCACTCTTTGCAGGCATGCAGATGTATGTGTGTGTGTGCGTTACCTACAAACAAGTCTGGTGTTGTTTGGATTTTCAGCATTAGGCTCCTCATTATGTTGCAGACATGTGTTTATCTGTGTCCCAGTGAGGAGCCAGGCATTTTTTTAACTTCTTATGAAGATATGAAAATATACGAAACAGCACCTGGGCCTCTGGCTGGATCTCTGCTTTGTGTGCATGTCTGAACCCAGATGAGGAGCCAGGCATTATTCACATTGTTTCTAAGCATAAGAACACCCACACAGTGGCAGTCCTTGCATGTGCATCTACACCCAAGTAAGGAGCCAGGTGCAGTTTGGATTATTTTCTGAAGCTAAGAAAAATGACAAAATAGCCTCTAGGCAGTATGCCAGAGAGCAAATGAGTGTGCCCCTATGCTAGAGTGAAGAGCCAGGTGCTGTTAAGGTTTTGTCTTGGGATAAGAAAAAATCCAAACAGTATCCATCTTGTTAGAGTAAAGACCTGTGTGTCTGCACCTCATAGAGGAAAGAGATATTGCTTGGATTTTGTCTTAGGATAAGTAAACATACAAATAGCATCTTTCTGGTTGCTGAGGCATAAAACAGTGTGTGTGTGTGCCCTCCAGAAAAGAGTCAGACACTGGTTGAACATTTTCTTTTTTTTTTTAATTATCTTTATTGAGATTTTTCCCCAATTTTTTCCCAGCGAGAGATCAGCACAGATACATAACATCAGCAAAAAACAAACGGAAACCACAAAATTATACTACTTGAGGCAGAAAGGAAATGTCCAAAGACAAAGAAACATACCATCAGCTTAAGAAAATAAAAAGAAAAATTGAATAGAATTAACAGCAAATACTGTGAAGCTCCCATGAGCCATTTGTCGAAACCCTGTTTTCCAATTCTTAACAACAACAGATAGCTTCCCACACCAATTACCTTAAATTATACAGATTCCTTCCATTTTATTAAGGGTGCCCAGATATGTCTGCCCAGTGATTTCGCTTTCTTTCCCTTCCTTTCATAAATTGCTCTTTCCATTGTATATATGGAAAGTAGGCGAGCCAGCCATTGCTGAAAGGTGAGAGGGAGAGGGTCTAACCAGGCAGAGGCGATATTAATCCTTAAGACACCCATAGCGATAAAAAGAAATTGGTATGCAATCTCGTTTTGATTTGTACCACGTATTCCTAGCAGAATTACTTCCGGGGTTAATATTGTTTTTACCCCGAGTACATAATCTAGGTTTTCCATAATTAGATCCAGCAGTACCTGCAAACGAGGGCAGGAAGCAAACATATGCACCAAATCTGCTTCCAATCCCCCACACCGTGGGCATGAAGTGCCTGTTGAGCCACCCCATTGTGCTATTCTGGCCGGGGTATAATATAAAGAAAAAACTGTTTTAAAATGTTGTGCCTGAAGCCCAGCCAAAAATAGAATCGACTAACCCATCTCTAAGGATTTCAAGACTATTCCGGGGCAGCCCCCACACGCTCAGCCCATTTACCCTCGTGTTTAGTTAAATCATCTTGTTTCAGATTAATCAGTTCTGCAATAATCAACTTAATCGCCCCCTTGGTCTTGCCTCACCGATTTTTTTGCAAAAAAAGCTGCGAAGCTGTAAGTATTTAAATAAATTGCCCCTTTCCAGCCCGAAATCCTTCTGTATATCTTTGAATTGGCGGAACCCTTGCTTTTCAATTACATCCCCAGCCTGACGGATACCCTTGGTAGCCCATCCGGCCATGATTTCATCCGAAAATATCTCTGGAAGCATTGGGTTTTTAAACAAAACTGTATAAAAATTAAGCCTCCCTAATCCAATCTTCTTTAGCACCCCCCAAATCTTAAAGGCAGCAATCAGTGTCTTAAATTTTGTCCGCTTGTAATAGCTAGGCTCTGTAAATTTGAGAAAGCAATTCTCAGCATTTTTGCCCAATAATAATTTATAGACATCCGGGAGATCGTCTTCCCCTTCCCTTTCCCCAGGACACGGCCCTACCAGTATCCCCATATATTGCAAGGCTGCCGCCCAATAATAACTACGAAAATCAGGAACCGAGAAACCACCTTTTCCCCGTGGTAACATAAACCGAAGAGCCCGCCTAGTTTTCCCGTGTACCCAGATAAAACGATTGGTTAAGCCTTCTAGAATAATAAAACAAGATTTTGGAAATTCTAAAGAGATTGACCTAAACAAATACAATACTTTCGGTAAAAACAGCATCTTAATGACGTTACATCATCCAACAAGAGAAAGATGGAGGTTATTCAATCTGTCAAAATCCACCCTCGCCTTCCTGATTACTGGTTCCATATTTGCTGCCACCAATTTCCCTAGATCTGAGGTAACTCGTATACCCAAATAGACTGCTGAATCAATGACACGGGTATCTTCAAAATTAATAAATCGATTCTTTATAACTTGAGTCTTGGATTTATTTAGTGCATACCCCGTAAAGATACCAAACTCACTTGAAATTGACTCAACCGTTTCCAATGCCAGTTGTGGATCTGTGGTGATAATAGCCACGTCATCGGCATAGGCAAGGACTTTGGATTCGATCCCCTGACACACAACTGGGCGAATTCCACTGTTAGACTCAAATAATCGTATCAGGGGGTCCATATAGATGGCAAACAACAGCGGAGAGGAGGGTCAGCCCTGCCGGGTCCCCCTCTGTATGTTAAAAGGGGATGTATAGTTGCCATTGATCTTCAAGCGAGCTGTAGGGGCCGCGTATAACACTTGGACAGATTTAATAAATCCTTCCCCTAGTCCAAACCACCTCATGGCGTCCCAGAGAAAATCCCAGGAGACCCTATCAAATGCCTTTTCAGCATCTAATAACAACACAGCCATAGGGTCTCCTGAGATCTCCATAGCATCAAAAAGGGTGATCACTCGCCGTATATGTTGTGTTGTTCCACGGCCCGTGATAAACCCATGTTGGCACAGGTGAATAGTTTTTAAAAAAAATATCATTTAGTCTCATAGCCAAGATTTTAGAAAAGATTTTAACATCACTGTTCATTAAAGTGATTGGGCGGTAAGAGCCGGGTTCTTTAGCTGGTTTATCTTTTTTCAGAAAAACGACGACATCTGCCCCCGCCCATGAATCAGGGGCGGAATCACCCCTTTGTGCTGACAACATAACCTCTATAAGATCCTGTCTTATTGAGTCTTTAAAAATTTAATAAAATTCCAACGGGATCTGGTCGGGGCCAACAGCTTTACCAGCCGGTAGATCTTGTAAAGCACCCATTATTTCTTCTTCGGAAAACACCCTCTCGAGTTCCTCCATATCGATAGGATCAACCTTCTGGGTGGGTACTTTGTCTAAATATTCACGGATGCCCCCAAGTGTAACGGCTGGTCCGCCAGTGTATAATTGCTGATAAAAAAGCCTGAAGGCTTCCCGAATACCTGCTGCGTCTGTGATGACCTTCCTACTAGCATCATTCATTTCAGATACCTCCCCAGCTGAGACTTTTTGCCTAACTCTAACAGCCAAAGTATGACCTACCCGCTCATTACATTCATAGCAGTGTTGCTTTTTAGACAGATAGATCTCCGCTGCTTTTTTAGCCAGGTGGTCACCTGCCTCGGCCTTTTTAATAGCCAACTGCAAAAGTATTCTACCTATCCCTTCTCCGGTGCTGATGGCAATAGCTAGTATTCCCTCGAGATTATTTAATTCCTCCCTTATCTCCCGTTCCCTAAGTCGCTCCATCTTTTGACAACGCAAACTGGACCTTATAGTTTCCCCGCCTTAAAAGCGTCCCAAGCAATTCCGACCCCTGTGCTCCCCCGATTGAAATCCCAGAATTCTTTAGGCCATCCCTTCATATAGACAATATAGTCAGGATCATATACTAACCTTCTTTCAAAGGTCCAACCAACATTCTTTTTTTCCATCAACCTAAAATTAACCGTCAAAACTAATGGGTTATGATCTGAGATAATACGTGGGTGCTTCTCAATACCTAAATTAGTAATAAATTGATTGGACACAAAAAAATAATCCAAGCGGGAAACAACTTTATGTGGAGCAGAAAAAAAGGTACTACCTGGATCTGTAGGTTTCAAATAAGCCCAAGCGTCAGTCAGACCATTATTACAAACTAAATTAGATAAGGCAATACTAACTTTTCTTTTTTTTCCTAAATAAATATTTCCTTGGGTACCCCATTGTACCCCCAGACCATTAATATTAAAATCCCCACATAGGATTACCGGAACAGACCACAATGCCAAGCTAGAATCTATTTTCTCTAGCAGTTCCGGGTCATCACAGGTTGAGCCATACACCGAGCAGAGTGTGAATTTAAAATTATTAAGCAAGCATTCAATCATTACCCACCGACCCCATTGATCAGCTGACTTTCGAAGAACCCTCATATCATTTCTCCGAGTGAGAATTGCCACCCCCGAGTTCGGGAGCCCTGTGTGGTATATGCCAGCAATCTAAAACCAAGCTGTTCCATTATATAAGCTCTGTTGCCCTCCATATGTGTTTCTTGAATACATAAAAAGTCAATACGTAAGGATTTCAACCAAATTGCTGCCTTATTCCTCTTATTCTGGTCATTGAGCCCACAAATGTTCACTGTCAAAACCCGCAAATTCATGTCTTAAAGTTTGTATTTTCCCCCTTTAGATTCTTACAATAGACCCATTTTGCTGCTAATCCATCAGACCCTACCTTGCCATTCATACTCGTTATTCGAGCCTCCCAAAGTGACCTAACCAGGTCATCTTGATTACAGTTCTGCTGCCTCTTTAGTTGCCTCACAAATTGAAACACCTTGACCTGTGCTGATCCCCCGCCCCACCCCGAGCAACCTGGCCTCCGAGCCTCCCAACAGCCACCACCCCCCCTTACCTCCCTTACAGGCAATTAGGTCAACCGAGACCTAAATATGGCCGAGACTACTCCTACAAAAACAACACCAGTCCTCCCCCCCAAAAAATAACCCCCAAAAAGCACCACTTCGAATATTCCAGCAAAGAATAACCCTTCTCAAAACTAACAAACTGTAATGTACATCACCCCCAGCCCAGGCCCCATCATTTTAGCAAAGAAATCATCATATTTTATCAACAATTGAAAAGACACATCAGTCCTTCCCTAGATCACCCATATCGCTTTCGTCTACATTAGTCAGTGCCCTCGCCCCTCGTGATTCTGTTAGATCAGTGAGAAACTCTTGGGCTTTTATCTCCGAGAAAAAGATTTTAACCCGGCCTTTATGGATAACCTTAAGCCGCGCAGGGAACAGCAGAAAGCCATCAAAGCCTGCCCCTTGGAATGCAGTAATCAGCTGACGTAAACTCCATCTCCGCTCGTTCATAGTATGGCAAAAATCCGGCCGAGCGAAGAAGGTATGCCCCTCTGCTGTTATCTTAGAATCAGGTCTAGCGCGATCAAGAATTGCCTGTCTCAGCAGAAAGTTACCAATGAAAATAAGAATCGCTCTAGGATGATCTCACTGACTATTGGGCTGGTTTTTCCTAAACATTGGAAAGCGGTTGCCCTCTGCACTTCCATCTCCCAGTTCCAGTGGGCCAGGTCTGGAAAAGCCACCTTCAGTAGCTTCACCACAAACGCCAAAATGTTTTCCCCCTCCACTTTTTCCTCTAGGCCAAGAAGCCGGACATTGTTTCGGCGCTGTCGATTTTCAAAATCCTCAAGTTTCCAGTCCACATCCCGTGAATACTTTTCCTGAGCAACTTTAAATATATGCAGTTTCCCCACATCTTCCTCCACGGCTACCGTTCGTGCTTCTACATGGGTTATCCACTCAGACATGTCAGAGCATAGCTTATTCGTTTTGCGAATTGCCCCTTGTAGCTTATTAGTCGCAAGTTGCGATCTCTTGCTATCCTGCCGAGCCTCGCTCTGCATCTGTTTTAAAGTTGCATACAGTAACTCCAATGTTGGTGATGGAGGCACGCTACCTGGATCGTTAGTTCTTCTCGTTCCATTCTCACCCCCAAGCCCACTACCCGAGCAAGCTGCAAGAGTTGAAGCGGAATAATCCCACTCAAGCCATCTGCTAGTTGAATCCAAAGATTGGCCTTTGGTCCTGGCCCGATGCTTAGAGGTCTTAGACTTAGACTGGGTGTGATATTGCTGCTGCGCTACCGGGGACTCTTCTCCAGAGACACTCTTCTGTGTCGAATCCAGCTCACTATTCTGAGATCAGAATCATCATTCAGCGAGAAAAACCTATCGCCCTCTGGTGAGAGCAAAGGCACACATGACCGGGCAAAGTCAGACCCTTGGTTGTCTAGCTCGCAGGAAGTGCTATTTATGTTTCCAAGCTCGAGATCAGAAGGTTCCACATTGCAATGAATCTGAATAGATGTAGCAGGTTTATCATGGGTTATTTGGGGGAGTGATACCGCAGCCTTGCACACGCCTTCTATGCTCAAGTCACCTATTAAAGTATTATTGTGACATCCGCTTAAATCCTTATTTAACGCCTCCCCATTGCCACTGCCCTGGCTGTTATTGTAGGTGCTCGTGTCATGTGGACTTAGCAGAGGATTCTCTCCCTCCAGCGTCAGCACTGTATGCGATCCAGCTAACCCAGGTGGCCCATCAACCTCTGCACCCACGTGTTGCCTCGTACTGCTGGGCTCCAAATCAGTGTTATCACCCCGCTGGGGCAAAGAAACAACAGAAGAACTACTGGTCCCAGAATGCACTGGAGCGGTAGTAGGTATAGCCAGCTTGTCCATTGATGATACTAAATCAAACCTCTGTGGAATAGCTTCCGATCACAGGGATGCAGTCAAAGCAGGGGGGCAAACAGATAAATTCATATTAGTCCCAGGGGGTGCCGCTGCCATACTTGATATACCAAATGCCTCGATTACCGATGGCTGACGGAGAGCGCCCTCGCTGGCATTAGCCGTCCGTAATCTTGTCCCGCCTGCTACTCCGGCTGCCCCATCATCAGCCATTCTGCCCACCTCACCTTTCTTTTTAGGACCGCCATACCGTGTCTGTCCTTGGTTTATCCCAGAGTCCATAGCCGGCTCCCCTGGTCGCTCTCTCCTCGGTTCCCTCCGACTTTTAGATCCTCCAGCAACATCTTGTGATTGAGGATTCGCGGCACCCTGCTCTTTAGGGTTTTTTACTGTCTTTGGAGCCATTCCCGCCTGCAGCCAGCGTCGAAGAGATAATGCAGTATGCTGCACCAACCGGGAAAGCAGCAGTGAAACCGGGAAATATCCACAGCCGTCAGATCTCCCGCAAAGGCTATGGTGGCTGTGCAGGTAAGCAGGCAAAAGCTGGGAAGCCCGGGTCTGCAGGCTTCCCTTGAGATGCAGACCGAGAGGATGAAGGCTCGGTGAGAAAGCTGCTGGAAACGTGAGAATGATGGCACGAAGCTCACGTAACATGTCTCTTATGGTTCATTCGGGTTAACCAGCGTGGGTCATTTAGAAAGGGGAGAGAGGACAGCGCTGCTTTCCGTGTCGTTTAGTCAGCGGCCATCTTGCCAAACCTGCTCTCTTGCCTAACCTGCTGAACATTTCTTAGACTAAAAAAAGTAGAGGAGTGCAACATTCAGATAATTAGCTTTCACGTAACTATACAAAATGATCACAAAATTATGCAAAATGCAATTCCATAATTTGAACCATATTTTAGTGTGAAATGCAACCTTACATCAATTTTTAGCAAGAGGATGCATTTAAATGTTTAAAGCACCATGAGCAACAGCCGCTCATAGTATGCTGTTCCAACGTGTTCACTGTACATTTGTATTGCAAATTTCAGTAAATTGTGCCATTTAAGGTGAATGTTTACAGATCATGGTACAGTTAGGAAAACTGATGTACTGCAATCATTTTTAAGAATTTCTTGTAAAAAGCATAAAATTAAATTCTCCAAATTATGTGAATTATTACTATAATTAAATATTTTCCCTGGCTTAAAGAAAATCCAAATAGTGCATGGATCCTTCCTCAGGCACACAGCTCCCTCCTTTCCCAATGCATCTCTTGAAAAGGGATGCAGTGGGAGACCAAGAAGTTGTTTGTAATTGAATCACGAAATGGAGACTGCAATGGGTGACTAGGAACAAACCTTGGGGTATATTCACAAGAACATGTGATAACTTCAGCAAGAGTAGCGTAACGCAACTTTTAATATCACAGCCTATCGCGGGAAAATAACCCTGTGTCAATGTGGAATTCACAACAAGGCGGTAGCATGCGATAGTCACCAGATAACGTGTCAAATCTCTGCGTGAAAATCAACGCCACACCGCATAAATGCGATACGCGAACGCAAAAAAACATGCGATGAGGCCAATCGCAGTACAAAATAGTATCGAAAACCAGCCACAGGCCTGCAAATCCCACGTGTCTGGCGGAACAATAAACCATAAAACCCACAGAAAAAATACACCAAAAACAATCCAAAGTGCGTAGCAACATGGATGTACCCTGACACAGCGAAGGGGCCAACTCGAACCCCACAACGCCAGCAGACTACCAGCAAGGAACAACGGGGTCGAGGAAGGCCAAAGAGAAGAGGGAGAGGAAGACGGGGTGCAGACCGCTGGAAAACAAGACCAACGTCACGGAGGTGACAGAACACTCCCAGCAACTGACCCACTAGCAGACCACCTGGATTGCAGTCGGAGTGCCAAGGAGGCCAATCCAGGAGGCCAATAGGCGCCGGCATGATGTGACTACCTAAAACAGGCACAAACCCGCTGCCAACAGGAAGGCTGCAACGGCGACAGGAGGTGGCAGTCCAGCACCACCGGAGGAGCTGAAGGAAACCAAGGCCACAGTCATCAGTGTGGAGATGGTGCAAAGATTAGGGAGTACTGACACAGGTCGAGAGGACCTGACACAACATCAACAGGGAATGCAACAAACAGGGACTGGGGGATGGGGGGAATGGATACAATGGCATACATGCACAACGAGGTGTAGCACACTGCACACCCACAATCACCCAGGTCCATGGGCCCGATCCCCTTGGCACACTGCCGAACAGCACGCCCACATTGACGACAATGAGGACCAACGTGCATAGCCGACACTGCAGAACAGAGGACACAACTGGCTCAGCACATTTACAAAAACATGCCTACTACATCTGACGGAGCCGGAAACTGTGAAATAGAAATGTACGTGTACGACCTCACATCCGTCATGTAGACCAAATGTACACTGTCCCGCAGAAGAATCCAGCAACGCCCAAACAGTCACAATGTACATTGCCATGCAGTCTGCATGCAAACCTGCACAATGCGCCAACATATATGTCCACACAAAGTCAATACGCACCTCCCCTTCACATCTCAGAGGGGCACACAACACCTTCAGCAGAGCACAGAATACAACACATCAGTGATGCCGGAGAGGACCACCACACCGTCGACACCGATGCCCTACAACAACACATGGATATCCCACGCAACCCCCCACCAGGACCCGGACAGCCAAGCTACTCAGAGGAGAACACCGAGCCTGCAACAGATCACACAGCAGGAAGCACCCACAAGCACAGCTGGCTCACGACACTTCACCCACCCACACATCGCACCCCAATGCCATGTTCCTGCATGCCAAAAGGAGGTGGCCTAACAGGTGTGGGTGGGGGCCGAACCCATGGAATGCGAACCAGGACACATACGTAGGTGTCTATCACTCTTCAGAGGCCACCAACACCCCACTAAGAAGACCCACACTGCCATAGAGACACAGCAAGATGCACATTCACAGTACAGTGGCACCGGGGCTGAGGGGGATGCTGTCTGCGATGATGCCGGTACGCTGATATGAACTCAGCCATTGCAAAATGAGGAGTCTGTGACCTACTGGACCACAGTGTAGGCCGGAGGCAGCGGTCAGCATTGGCCCACAGCCACGTGACGTTGGCTGGTGAGGCACAGAGTTAGTGACACAAGGGCAGTTGTCGGTAGTGTTCGGTCACCTCTGTAACAATGATCTTGTTCCCTCCAGACTGCCTCACTGATTGGGTGGGGCCTGGTGCTGTTGCCGCTGTCCCGGATTTGGGGTCACTGGCATTCATGACTCAGGACACACATGGGACCTACTGGGCCGAGGAGTAGGCCTGAGGCAGCAGAAGAGTACGTCAACAAAAAAGGCCGTGATGGTCTGAGGAGTCTGCCACGGTTGCGGGACTCGGGCCTGGAGCTTGCGCCGGAACATGGTGGGCCCTTCTTGACACAGCCGGTGTCGGCAGGTGATCAGTGAGGCCTAGCTGCGCAGGGGTGGGCCTGACGGGTTCGTGCTCCAGCGTGCCGGGGTCCGACAGGCGCACAGCGTCGCAGGCAACTCCGCTCTAGAGGATGGCATCGGCCTTGTGAGGCGCCGCCCTGGCAGAGACATTGGGCTTTCCGGAAGAGGACCACGACCAGGGCTACATGCTTCTTATTCACACCCCTACGCTGGTATGGCATACGCCAGGCCAACCCACTCCGGCCACGCTTAGGGGGGGCGTAACAGGCAAGATTTCCACGAGGTCCCCCACTGGCTGTGGTGACATGGTTGAGTCCACTGTCCACTACACTCCATACACTAGAGGTGTATGTCGCCATGGAAATGGGTGTGTGCTGCATACTGCGGTCTGTCCAGCACATCTCCGCCACTCTTGGCATTGTGTACTTTCCCAATCATGGTACTACTGCATCCTTCACACATGCCTGTTTGCCACCTCTCCCCACATTCAGCTGTTGTGTGGCTGAGGTGCCTTGCCATTGACGGCTCATGTTCACGGCTTGGCCAGGTAACCATTCTGATTTGTTCTGTTCTGTCTGGTGGGTGGGCATGTTGTTGTGCATGTTGGTTGTGATTTTGTGATGTGTGCATTGCCAGAGTTGTGATTTGCATGGTTGTGGAGTTGAGGTGAGTGGGGTGTTCATTTGGAACTTGCTAAGGGGCTGTGAATTTCCCTTGGTGCCATCCTGGGAACGCTGGTTGCTGCTAGACTGTCGGAGGATGTAGGAATCATGCACACTGGCTGTGTATTTGAAGGCGACATTGTTGGAGGTTCCACCGTTGTCTGTTGTTGCCTGCACATTGGAGTGTGACGTGTGCTTTCTGTTGCAGTGATTGTGTGCTGTGTCACCAGAGGACACAGATGGGTCATGTGTGCTGTGGATTGCCCCCAACACGTGTGGGCATCCTGCTATGGCGTATGGTCCTTTCTTGGTCTCAAGCGTGACCTGCGCATTGTGTTGGACATATGGGGACTGGGGTTCCAGGGTGATGGTGATGTCCAGGACAGGTGTGAGGGACTTGGATGTGGCTGTCAGTGAGACTCCTCCTACTCTGGCAGGTGTTGGTTGGGGGATGCAAGGGGCCAACAGGTGCAGCCAAGCCAGCAGCTTGGTGTGGGGTGGGATGTTGGTTGTCCGCTGTGTTGGTGCCATAGGCCTGTTGGGCAATGATGGTTGGGATGTGAAGGATGGTTGTCCCTTTCAGCCTGTGGTGGACGGTGACATTGTCAGAGGATGGGTCTGTGCGGCTGGTACACTTCCTGGGGGTCCGCTGTCTTTGTCTGCGCTGCGTCAGTGGTGGTCCGGGGGGGTTGTTCCGGGTGTGGGTTGTGGTCCTGGGGTGGTGTCGGTGGGTGTTGTGGCCCTCTTGGGTGTCCGGGCCGCATGATGGATGGCTCGATGGCATCTGTTGCCTTTTCGATGTGGCCCTGGGCTGTGCTCCCTATTGTTGTGCAGGCTGCCGTCCGACTTTACACCAGGTCAGAGCAGGTGTAGATTTCCTGGTGCTGACGCGTCTTATCGTTGTTTTATGTTTTTATCGCAGTTCTGTCTGGTCTCGTTGAGAATGTTGAGGTGTGATGTTGTCACAGCTTTTGGCACGGGAACGCCCACTCTGCATCTCATTAGCGATAGTTGCAGGGGGCCTCGGTGGCGATGTTTTTTGCGCCTGTTATCATGGGTAAACTGGTGCTGTGGGCTGTTAACCTCTTCAGCGCTGCGCGGATTCCCGCGCGGTGCTGAAAGTTCTGAGCGCGGGCGGGGCCATGACGGAACGGTTCCGTCATAAGCACAGCCCAACCGACGTGCATGACGGAACCGTTCCGTCATCGGCGTGGAAGAGGTTAACACCAGCTTGTGAATGGGGCGATAACATTATCACAACTTTGGCTGCGATAAAGTGCCGTTGACTCAGCGATAGTTCCTTGTGAATATGCCCCCTAGTCCATCGTTCCAATACCCAGCTTCTGGTAAAACGTTTCTGTAGGTGTGGTAGTAGAGGGAGTGTGTGGCAAAGTATGAGAGGAATTGGGCTCCTCCTACACATATTTCAACTTCCTTCCCTCCCGTCCACCAACAGAGAAAAGTGCCTTGAGTTAGGGGGGCATAGCTATGGAGGAGCTGAGAACATTAATTCCTGTCCTCTGCCCCACCTCATTCACCAGCTTGAACATTGGATGGAACAAGAAGAGGCTAAGCAATGCTACTAAAAACCATCTGAAATATGTGAAGTTTTGAGTGATGTCACACACATATTAATGAGGCTTCCCAGAAGTGAGCACTGGGCTGCCTCATTAAGAATTTTGCCAGTGTCAAGAAAGGTGTGGGTACCTACAAAATTTCTTCCTCCCACCCCCAGGAATTTTGGGATGTTGTCCCTAATCAGATGAACAAAACAAAATAAAAAATAAAGTAAACAGCTGCAAGAGGAGTCCTTCATCGATTTACACCCATCAGTAAGATTGTGAAAGGACCAAAAGCAACTAAGTATAGCATTGATCATAAAACTATATAGATGTCAATGATCCTAGATTTGGATATATTGGGTGATCCCATTTGTCAGATTGGCTTGGCTGATTTGACCTGGTCCTCTGGAGGTCTTTGGAGCCAAAACATCTCTAAGTCAAAGGTTTTTCAAGCTGTTAGGTGGAGTACACTTTGACACAGCCAAAGGTCCTAGGACCTCAGGTACAGCAATTGGGGTCAAGCCTCACTCCAGAAGAAGCCTCCAACAGGCTCAAAGCCAAGCTAATGGGAACTGATCAGCTGGGCTCTTCAGGAAAAGAGTGTCTCGCAGCCTATTGTACCGCTGCAGCTTAACAGGAGGTCATCATCACTTGTTGTCTGAAGTCTGTTTCTTTGTCCCTGTCATGACACCCCTTGTCACCTACACCTCTAAGTTGTGCTAAATAACTATGTGCATCCAGGAGTGAGAATTAGGCACTCTGTTAAAGAGTTTATTCCCATCTTAAACCCCACCCCTGTCCCGTGCATCCTGCACACCATTGTGTATTGTATATGAAGAGTATGTTAACTGCAGGACTAATTTAGCATTTACGTATCATGTAAAGACTTATAGTTGTGTTTTCATGAACTGGATTGGGTTTATAGACCTGTGTTGTGCTTGGGTCGGGTGCATAGGGATTCATGGTGTCGGTTGTGAACTTGTGTGCATTGAACAAGCGCAGGAACATCGAGTTTGTACAGCAGGGGCAGCGCTCTTTCAGAATAAAGCTGCAAGAACACTGACAAAAGCCTAGAAAAGCCACTAACGAAAGACGCACGTAATTGAACGCGCGCAAGATGTCAGCGGCCGTTTGGGTGTGGCAAGGCTATATATTGCCACACCTATCTGCGGAAAAGCGCTTTGTCTTCGACCTCAGAACCAAGCGGACGTGCATCGCCTATCTGCTTTTCTTCATAGGATCCCGCTCGTTCAGCGGGAGTTGATTTCCTGTCTTCGCCGCTTCATTTCTTCAACGGTGTTCATGGAGCTGAAAGAAAAGAAAGAACAGACAAGTTAAAGCTAAGTGAGCATTTCTTGTTTAAAACTCAGGCGCCCAACGCAAGTAAGTAAGAAATACGCGCATGAAGGCTTACCTTGATGTAACTTGGGACATATTTTCACACAACAGTACCTGAAAGGAAAAAGACCAAGATTGGACAATTTGAATACAGTGAATTGCAAGAGTTGGAAAAGATTTTTTTTAGTATGTTTAGTAGATCAAAACAAAGAGCATGAGCTTTTGAAAGTTTAGCTGTGAATTTTGTTTATGTTGTTTTCTTTTAATTTGAATACAGGTCGTGAAGATAAAAGACTGTGGAGATACAAAGGAGTGAGTGAGGTATAATTTAGATTAAACAACTACTGTTTATCTTATAAAAGTAAACAAGACACCAGTAACTTATTTAAGGTTTATTTTTCAAAACACAGGTGCACATAACTTCTTCTAAAGACTACCTCCACAACTAATCACACAGGAAAAGGACCTTCACTTCACGACGACTACAAGGACGCGATGCCAGACATTCCTAGTTTGCAGGTAGGGCATTTTCTAAAATAGCAGGAGAGATTGTTAGTAAATACAAAGCTAGGTTTTGACAAGCAATCCAGAAGGGGTAGTTATTATTTTTTCCTTGTTGCCTCGCAGGTCGACAACCAGGAACTGCTAGCGTCGCCGATCTGGCCCTCCTCCTCAAATTCTAACTGAGTAGCCGTAGTGTCTCATAATACTAAACACTGGTTGTTAGTTTGGATACTGGGAAGTCGGTCCATAACGTCTCTGCGAAATCTACAAACAAGCAACCGAACAGGTAAGATTGCTTGTGACCCTGACAGAAGGCAAAGCCCATGAAAATAATTTCGCCCAGACGTTATGGATCAGGCTGCATCAGTTTTGTTGCAAGATATTGCAACCATTTTGGCTGATATAAAATCTGAAAATGCAGCTGTTCGAAGAGATTTATCAGTTTTACAAGCTAGTATGCAGGTCCCCAAAGCTCAGAGTCCAGCTACTTGGACTCTTCCAGCTACACAAAAGCCAGTTTTAAAACCACCTACTTTTCAGCCAGGTGTGCAAACTTTACATAGCAGTGCTTCCTCTTCACCCACACACATTCAGGTGGTAACTCCCGTTACAATACCTTTGGCACCTCCAGAGAGGCTTTATGGGGATAGTAGTAGATACACTATCTTTTTAAATCAGTGTCATTTACATTTTATAGCAAAACCTGCGGCTTTCCCAGATGATTCATCAAAGTTGCATTCATATTATCATATTTGGGTGGTGACGCTGCCCTTTGGTCTGTACCAATTGTGGAATGAAACGATCCAATTCTGTATGGTTTTAGCAGATTTAAAAATACAATGAAAAAATTATTTACTAAACACGTATTTGTGCAATCTGCAGATCATGAACTATTACACCTAAAACAAGGGTCTTCTGATTTATTACATTATATCTCTCAATTTAACAGACTAGTGATTGAGTCAGAATGGCCTGAAGAAAAAAGAGTTTCTCTTTTTATAAGGGTTTACGAGAAGAACTAAAAGATATGGTTACTCAGATCCTGGATCCCCCTGAGGATATTAAAGACTTTATTGATCCAGTAGTTAAACTCAATCATCGCTTATCAGAGCGAATGGGTGAAAAAGTACGATCTGATCATAAGGTATTTTTGTTCAAAGAAAAAACTAGTTTTAAATCTGAGCCGACATCAAAAATTGATTTAGGAGAACCTATGCAAATAGGCACGATTAAGGGACCTCTCTCTAAAGAAGAAAAAGAGAAAAGAAGGAAACTAAACCAGTGTCTTTACTGCGGTAAAGCAGAGCACTTCGTAATAGAATGTCCAAATCGTCCAAATAAAGAATAAGACTAATGACGCTGGAGTAATTTAGCAGTCGGAAAGCTGAAGTGCTCGACAAAACCAGAGGTCAGTTTGTCGAGTGAGTTAACTAGTTTGGCCTCCATGACTCCAGAAGTTGAGTATCAACATCTTAGTATTAAAGTCATCTTACAATCTCAATCTAATGAAAGAAAGACCTGGTCAGTTGATGCATTAATAGATTCAGGGGCTACAGGCAATTTTATTGATACACACTTTTTACAGGACTTAGGTCTAAAGACTAAACCGAAACTTCGACCTGAAGTGATTAGAGCAGTGGACGGTAAGGAATTATCTTCTGGACTAATACAACATCACACCGAAAAACTTACAATGACTTGCTCCACTAAACACAGTGAACATATCACATTTGATGTCATAGATGCTCCCCAATTTTGACTTATTTTAGGTGTTCCTTGGCTTGTAAAGCATAATCCTCAAATTGATTGGATACAAAAGACAATCTTATTTAATTCTGATTACTGTCACTCTACCTGCCTACAACATGAGGTGTCTGAACAGCTTGTTCAAGGATACGATTTTCCAAAAGACTCTAAAAGTATTTTACTATTAGAAGGTGTACCTGTGGAATATGCTGATCTCACAGATGTGTTTGACAAAAGAAAGGCCAATACCCTACTTCCGCACAGAGATTTTGATTGTCGAATAGATTTGATGCCTGGAGCTACTTTACCATGTAGCAGAATATATGCTCTCACTGAAAAGGAAAACGAACATTTGAGAGAATATCTTGATGAATACCTGGACAATGGATTTATTCGACATTCCAAATCACCTGTTTCTTCCCCTTTATTTTTCATTCCAAAGAAGGGGGAGATCTGCGCCAGTGTATAGATTATCGCGCCTTAAATAACGTTACAATCAAAAATAGATACCCACTACCACTTATTCCAACATTATTAGTTCAAATAAAAGACGCTACCATTTATACCAAATTGGATCTGCAAGGAGCTTATCATTTAATAAGAGTCCGCGAGGGTGATGAATGGAAAACAGCGTTTCGTACAAAATTCAGTTTATATGAATACTAAGTCATGCCTTTCGGACTCTGCAATGATTCTGCAGCATTTCAGTTTTTTATGAATGAAGTCTTAAGAGACTTTTTGGATGTGTGTTGTGTAGTTTATATCGATGACATCTTAATTTATTCAAAAGACACAACAGAACATGTAAAACAAGTAAGGGCGATTCTTCAGCAGCTGCTAAAGAACTCTCTATTTGTTAAATTGGAAAAAAGTATTTTTCATACCACCAAAGTGGAGTTCTTAGGTTATGTCCTCAGCCCTAACTGAATTAAAATGGACGTAAACAAGATCCAGACAGTCCTTAATTGGCCCAGTCCTTCCACAGTAAAACAAGTACAAAGTTTTTTGGGATTTGCCAATTTTTTTAGGCGGTTCATTTGTAATGTCTCTCAAATAATTATGCCTATTACCCGATTGTTACGAAAAAACATGAAATTCGAATGGACCAAAGAAGCAGAACAAGCTTTTCAAAATTTAAAACATCAATTCCTGATCCCTCAAACCCTTTCATAGTAGAAGCAAATGCTTCCCAATTTGCTATTGGAGGAATTTTATCGCAGAGACACAAAGATACTGGTCAAATGCATCCAATAGCATATTATTCCAGAAAATTATCACCAACTGAACAAAATTATGCCATTGCAGATAGAGAGTTGTTAGCTATAAAAGCTGTATTCGAAGAGTGGCGCCATTACTTGTTAGGAGCTAGACATCCTGTAACAATTTATACAGGTCATCGTAGTCTGCAAAGTCTAAGTTCCATCAAAGCTCTCATTCCTCGACAACTTCGTTGGACACTCTTTTTTAATGATTACAATTTTATCATCACTTATCGTCCTGGGAAGGAAAATCAGAAAGCTGATGCTTTATCTTGTATAGAAATTTCTGATGATACATGTTTTCTACCAGATTCTGTACAACCAGTATTATCTGATCAATGTTTCCAAATAGGAGCACTTTACACTGATGTAGTTGTAGATATTAAAAAAGAATTGCAAGGTAAACAAGTACAAGAGTGGCAAAATAAATCTCCTTTATTACAATGTAAGGATGAGTTATTATTTATGAAGAATCAGATATTTGTGCCTACTACACCATTACAAACACAAGTTATTAATTTACATCATGATACACTAATGTCAGCGCATCCAGGTGTAACAAAAACTTATCAGTCAATCAAACGAAAATTCTGTCGGCCCTCCATTTGACAAGATATGCTGAAACATGTAGAAACTTGTGTTATCTGTATACAGAATAAATCATCACATCAAGCACCTAGTGGACTCTTACAACCATTTTAACCGTAGGTGATCATTTTGCTTGTATGGCTCATTTCATCCGACTAAAGAAATTGCCTTCAGCAAAAGAGCTAACTCAAATATTTTCAAAAGAAGTGCTTCGTTTACATGGAATTCCATCAGTGGTTATTTCCGATAGAGGCTCCCAATTTATCTCCCATTTTGGCAGCATACCAAAAATGTATTTCTGATTCACATCGATCCGTAGAACCTGAATACTCTATGGGAGACAAAGTTTGGTTATCCACAAAACATTTGAAAATCAAAACTTGTAAAAAAATTCTGTCCCCGTTTCATAGGGCCATTTGTCATAGAAAAGATCATAAATCCAGTCAGTGTGAAATTGACCCTTCCTTCAAGATATCGTTGTCATCCAGTTTTTCATGTGTCTTTACTAAAACCGTTTAATCCCATGACTTGAACGATAAAAACTCCTTCACCTATAGAAATTGATGGCACTCCTGAGTTTTAGGTACAATCTATTTTAGATTCAAAAAGAGTTTGTGGAAAACTATTCTACCTAATACATTGGAAGGGCTATGGTCCTGAGGAATGTTCCTGGAAACCTCTTGCTAATTTACAACATGCACCACAATTGGTTAAAAAGTTTCATTCTCAGTATCCAGACAAACCGAAACCAATACCTCAGGTCTTAGGGGGGATTTTGAAGGGGGGGTACTGTCATGACACCCCTTGTCACCTACACCTCTAAGTTGTGCTAAATAACTATTTGCATCCAGGAGTGAGGATTAGGTACTCTGTTAAAGAGTTTATTCCCATTTTAAAACCCACCCCGTCCCGTGCATCCTGCATACCATTGTGTATTGTATATAAAGAGTATGTTAACTGCGGGACTGATTTAGCATTTATGCATCATGTAAAGACTTATAATTGTGTTTTCATGAACTGGATTGGGTTTATAGACCTGTGTTGTGCTTGGGTCGGGTGCATAGGGATTCATGGTGTCGGTTGTGAACTTGTGTGCATTGAACAAGCGCAGGAACATCAAGTTTGTACAGCAGGGGCAGCACTCTTTCAGAAGAAAGCTGCGAGAACAATGACAAAAGCCTAGAAAAGCCACTAACGAAAGACGCACGTAATTGAACGCGTGCATGACGTCAGCGGCCGTTTGGGTGTGGCAAGGCTATATATTGCCACACCCATCTGCGGAAAAGCGCTTTGCCTTCAACCTCAGAACCAAGCGGACTTGCATCGCCTACCTGCTTTTCTTTAGAGGATCCCGCTCGTTCAGCGGGAGTTGATTTCCAGTCTTCGCTGCTTCGTTTCTTCAACGGTGTTCATGGAGTTGAAAGAAAATAAAGAACAGACAAGTTAAAGCTAAATGAACATTTCTTGTTTAAAACTCAGGCGCCCAACGCAAGAAAGTAAGAAATACGCGCATGAAGGCTTACCTTGATGTAACTTGGGACATATTTTCACACAACAGTACCTGAAAGGAAAAAGACCAAGATTAGACAATTTGAATATAGTGAATTGAAAGAGTTGGAAAATACATTTTTTTTGTATGTTTAGTAGAGCACAACAAAGAGCATGAGCTTTTGAAAGTTGAGCTGTGAATTTTGTATATGTTGATTTCTTTTAATTTGAATACAGGTCGTGAAGATAAAAGAGTGTGGAGATACAAAGGAGTAAGTGAGGTATAATTTAGAGTAAACAACTGCTGTTTATCGTATACAAGTAAACAAGAAACCAGTAATTTATTTAAGGTTTATTTTTTCAAACACAGGTGCACATAACTTCTTCTAAAGACTACCTCCACAACTAATCACACAGAAAAGGACCTTCACTTCACGACGACTACAAGGACGCGATGCCAGACATTCCTAGATCGCAGGTAGGGCATTTTCTAAAATAGCAGGAGAGATTGTTAGTAAATAGAAAGCTAGGTTTTGACAAGCAATCCAGAACGGGTAGTTATTATTTTTTCCTTGTTGCCTCGCGGGTCGACAACCAGGAACAGCTAGCGTCCCCTATCTGGCCCTCTTCCTCGAATTCTAACTGAGTAGCCGTAGTGTCTCATAATACTAAACACTGGTTATTAGTTAGGATACTGGGAAGTCGGTCCATAACGTCTCTGCGAAATCTACAAACAAGCAACCGAACAGGTAAGATTGCTTGTGACCCTGACAGTCCCGGGTACATGTGGGAGCTAAGCCAGACTTTCACATATCCTCACAGGTCTCAATAGCAGGTTCAGTCATTCTTCTGCTTTCACATATCCAGTAGGGTTCTAAAGCAGGTGCCCAAGGGTGCCACTTTTATGTCTGGCACTAGCCAGTTTTTGGGTTGATTCCTGGCCCTTTTCCATAGAGTAAATGATCCCAAGGGTAACCCTACCCACTTTTGCAACTGTTCCTGTATTCCCTATAATTAATCCCACAATGCCTGTCTCTACCTAAATCCAACATGGCAGAACCTTTCTTCCCCTATGCAGAGCTCTTGTGCCCGCCCTAAAGGTGTGGCCAGGGAAATGAGTAACCCCTCTTCGGTAGTCACTCCAAATCAGTTCTGGGGTTGGCTCCTATCCCACTGAGATTGATGCCTGGTTGCCTAAAGGGCAATAGAAGGGTGCTGGTCCATCACAGAATGTCATGGAAAACAATATCAGCTCACCCAACTATCATCAAAATAATATTGTTTATACAAATATTGCTATCTGTGCTTAGTTAGAAATAAGACAAATAGTAATAACAATCAAATCATCACAATATTTTTCAGATTTATTGAAAACACAAATATCAAAATGAAAAAAATTGTGAACTAATTATAAAGACATTCGCAAAAATAAAGAAACACAATATCAACTCCAATAATATCATTGAAAATAAATACAAACTAACATTTTAAGTAATAAATTCATTTTACATTTTTTTATAATTGTAAACAATGTCAATAAATAAATAAACGATTAAAAAAATGCATTAAAACAAGAAAAAACAAAATTATACAAATATAAAAAACAAATCTATTAAGCATACATATATTAAAAAAATTAAACCAACAAACATAAATACAAGAAAATAAATACTACCAAAACAATATAAATAAATACACCACATTAAACATTCAATAGATATTAATAATACAATAAAAAACAAATACTCACATTTCTTAGCAAAACAGAAACACTGATTTGCATCCCCTTCCCTTCTCCCCCAATCTCTCCCCTCAACCCCTTCTCACTCAGAGGTCCGTGTATACATTTATCACCTGCTTTGAGCAGGTGGTAAATCCATCTCTTAAACCCCACAGAACTTGTAATTTCATGTAGTTTAAGAAAATAAAATCCAGTTCCACACAGTAACTCCATATTCTGTGGTGCTTAACTAGTTATTGAATGGTATTTAGGTGAATTCACCAAAAGGTAATGGTAAATTTGCATGCACATTTGCCATTCCCCTAGTACCGTTTAACTCATAATAATCAGGGCCCATTATGTTCGCTGGCAGATCGCCACCGTCGGGCCGGTGGTGGTCATCGCTAGCCCGGCGGTGGCGATCCGGCCACCAAATGACCTATCTTCACCCCCCGCCATATTAGTATGGCGAGGGGCACCGCAGCGGACGGAAAGACCGTTCGCCGCTTTTCCACCGGTCGGATTGCCGGCCGGGCGGAAAAGGGATTGGTAATGGTGGTGGTGCCTTTCCATGGCGGAGACTCCGCCATGGGAAGCCATGCGGGAAATCACCGCGGGGGCCCATTGAGGGCCCCCGTGGGGTGGGGGGTGGGTAGCTGCACTGGGGTGTACCCATGGTACCCCCCCATCATTGACATGCACAAGGTGGCGGGCACTGCGCGGTGCCAGTCACGTTGTGCATGGCAATGCACAGCATGGGCATAAAACATTGCGGCGGGTGCTGCTAACAGCACTGCCCGCCACAATGTTGACGTCGGGGATGCGCCCGCCAGTGTGGCAGGCACATCCTAATTTGCATAGCGGGACCGCCGCAACTTCAGCGGTCGGTCCCGTGCTCCGTTGTGTGCCGCCATCGTAATAGGCCCCTAAGTCAGGTTCAAAATTAATAACTCATATTTGATTGAAGCTCCTATGTAGTTTCCCCTAAGTACTTAAGCAATGGATTTGATTCTATCACCTCATCTGATTATAGGAATTATACGAGACTTATAATGATCTTACTAATTATATACACAATGAATACATCCCAAAATTCTCTGCTAGTACCTTAATGGCAGCCTGTAGTATCAAGTGTAAAATTGAGTAAAGCAATGCTATTTGCATAGGTGAGTCCTTTCATTACACTATGGAAATGAATAAATGAAACAATCGTAATGAGGCTGTGATAGAGGTGATTATAGGCTTGGCAGGTAGAGCGCATATGCAGTGAGTATAGCAGTACCATATGGACTACTCAACATTGCAGAGGGTCTGATAAAGTCAGAGATCTCTGACTAGTTGGAAAAAAACGTACATTTATCGTATAGATCAAGATATTGGAGAACCTATGCGGCATCTTCTCAAGAACTTGTGATAATCATCGCAAAATTAGCTTAACGTAACTTTGCAGTCTATTGCGGGAAAACATTGCCGTGTTAACGTAGTATTCTCAACCAGGCGGCACCATGCGATAGTCCCACGATAATGCGTCAAATGATCTCGTAAAAATCAATGCAACACTGTAAAAATGCGAAACACGAATGCTAAAAAAGTTGCAATGAGGCCAATCGCGATACAAAAATCAGCTATAACCATCGAAAGGCCTGCAATTCCCACGCGTCATGCAGGAAAATACACTATTAAAGTAGAAAAAGAGAAACACACCAAAAACAAAATAAACTGCATAGCAACATGGATGCACCCGGACCGAGTGCCCAGGTCACCACAAACCCCACAAGCCCCACAGACCACCAGCAAGGAGCCTCGGGGTCAGGGAAGGCCAAGGAGAAAAGGAAGAGGAAGACGGGGTACAATCCGCATGACAACCCGATTGTCGTCACAGAGGTGACAGAACACTAACAACAACTGTCCGTCACCTCCACCGTGTCATTGGCAACACAGACGTAAAAATGGAGTGCCGAGGAGGCCAAGATGCGCTAGCATGATATGAAAAGCCAAACCAAGCAGAAACCCGCTGCCAACAGGAAGGCAGCAACGGTGAATGGAGGTGGGAGTCCTGCGCCACAGGAGGAGCCAGAGCAAATGGTGGATACAGTCATCAGTGTGGAGACGGTGGAAGGGGTCGGGAGTCTGGACACTGCTCGACATGACCTGACAGAACATCAACAGGGTGAGTAATGAACAGGGACTGGGAGATGGGGGTGATGGGCACAATGGCACACATGCACAGTGACATGTAGCACACCGAACACCCACAATGACCCTGGGTCATGTCCCTGATCCCCGTGGCACACTGCAGCACACATACAAACATCAAGTCGGACCCCATCCAACATGTGCCCAAAGGGGTCCCACCCCACACATCACCAATTCCAAAACACACACATGCACCCGTGCGAAACACAGCAAAGATGCGTATTTGTGAGCCACACTGACAATGCAAGTGGCACTACATGACAAGCAGCATGGCTGGAGTACAATCACCATGACATTGTGCACACCACGAGACTGAGGTGGCTGGGTGTGGACCACATCCGTAAAGGAGCAGGTCACACTCTGACACGTCCACGTGCACAAACAACCACTCACGTCAACAATACATCTGCAGACAAACAATGCACAAGAGCACAAAAAACGTCCAAGAGCACAAATGACCCAAGTCGCCAACATCACAGCACCTTAAAAGCACAAAAGTCAAAGGCACACCTCATCCAAGGGATAAGAGGCAGCAAAATCACAGCTGCAGGGGCGACTCTCCCACAATGCAGCACACACACATAGCAATGACAGCACATCCACATGGACGACAAGTTGGCACACAATGCAACACTTACACTGCAGAACCGAGAACACAACTGGTCCGCCTGTGCATAGAAAATGGCCAATCACATCTGACATAGCAGGAAACTGTGAGATGAAAATATACATGTACAACCTCACCTACGTCAAGTAGTGCAAATGTCCACTGTCCCGCATCAAATAGTCCGCTCCTCTCAAACAGTCACAATGTACATTGTCATGCAGTCTGTATGTAAACTTGAACAATGCGTCAACATACATGCCAACACAATGTCAACAAGCATCTCCCCTTCACATTGCAGAGGGACAACCAACACCTCCAGCAGAGCAGACCAGACAGTGATTGCTGAAGAGGACCTCCACACTTCCGAAACCAGCACCCTACAACAGTTCATGGACATCTTAGGCAATCGACCCCCTGCAGCAGGGCAGCCCAGCTGCATCGAGGATACCCCTGCACAGACCACACAGCTGGACGCACCCACCACCATGGCTGGCTCCCAGCAGCCCACCGAAGTACACATCGCATTCCAAGGCCAGGTGTCAGCCTGCCAGAAGAGGGTGGCCGAACAGGTGCGGGTGGGGTTCTACCTCATGGAAGCCAAACTAGATCACATACATGGGTGTCTGAGTCCCATCAGGGATAATCTACACTCCCCAACAGAGACCCACACTGTGATGGAGACACATGCCTTTGCACATTTCCAGTACTGAACCACACCCAGAGCCACGGGATAATCATCCACACCCCCACACTAGACTGGCGTACGCTGGCCCAGTTCACTCCTCTTACATATTGAGTGGGGAACGACAAAGCTACATGTGCAAGGTCTCACACACTGCCTGCGGTGACATGGCTGTGTCTGCTGTACATGGCACAATGTAATGTTGTAGGGTCCGGGGCCCTAATGCAAACATCATGAGCACACGGACACATTCAGATAGTTTGTTGAACTAGCTACGGGCATGTGCGCTCGACACTTTTATTGCCAGGGTCACATGTACAGTGATGCCTGTGCTGGGATGTGTGTGGGGTGAGTGTAAGCCAGCTCTCATGGAGTCAACTTGAACAGTGATCACAATTAAAGCGGAAACTGAAAATACCAGCATAACAGAAACAACTGTGAAGCATCATGGTGGTAGCCAGAGAAAGTACAGTGTTCACCCAATATGCAACCAGAATGGTCCATGAGTTGTGGTGCACTGAGTTAGTGGCAACTGAAGAGCTGAGCAGGGTATAAAGCTGTTGATGGCACCTACGACAGGTGTGAGCAACTGTGATAGTCTGGCAGTAAGACACTTCCGACTGTGGCACCTGTTGTTTGGAGTTGGTCCTGGCGGTGGTGGATTGTGCATCCTGCTGTGATGCAACGTCCGTGCAGGTCATGACTCGATTTGATGTGTGAGCCCAGGTGGACTGCACGTGAGGCCGGAGGCAGCTGACAGCGCAGGGCCACAGACACATGGCCTTGATGACCCCCAGTCCATTGACCCAGAGGCCATCCAATATCCTATCAGACAGGGTCCATGACTTGAGTTTCACAGAGTTAGTGGCCCCGGATGCACTGCGGCCGGCACAGGCACACCGCCACGGGACGGTGACTTGCAGTGTAGCGAGATAGGGCCACGAGAGCTGAGGGGGTCCTCGTCGATGTCAAAGGTGAATGTAGCGGAGTGTTTGGGGGGACAGTGGAAGGTGTCCTCCAGGGCATGATGCACAGGGCAGAAGCCGGCCGGAAGTGGCAAATAGAGGAGTGGAATGCTACAGCCTCATTTTTGCCACAAAGTCAGTATCACCGACATGATGATGAAGACAACCCCCAGTCCATAGCCGCAGTCACCACCAAAGTTCAACCAGAAAGTGTACATGGATGTCGGGGAACAGACTTAGTGGCACCGGAGCTGAAAGGGGATGCAGTCTGCGATGAAGACAGTACAATTATATCAAATCTGCCATAAATCAATAAAGACTGAGCTCCCAATGTGTGACCCACTCAACCGCATTGTAGGCCCAAGGCAGTGGTCAGCAGGGGCCCACAGTCACGTGTCATTGGCTCATGATGCATAGAGTTAGTGACACAAGAGCAGTTGTTGGCAGTGTTCGATCACCTCCATAATGATTTTCCTTTTTTCCTCCAGACCCAAACGGGTCTTCCTCTTACACCTCTCCTTGCGTGCAATCATATGAACTCTGTCATACACAAATCAAGACTCAGTCCCACATGTATGACCTACTTGACCACTGTGTAGGCCTGAGGCAGCTTTCAGTGCGGGTCAACCGCTGGTCAGCAAGCTCCTCCTGGAACTCTAACACACAACGTTGAAATGGCATGTGGGGATGGCTTGTGGTTGACGGAGGTAGAAGCACCAATGCAGAGCGGGTGTTTAGCCAGCGACGATGCAATGTCCTGCCTGGTACGGACTGGATTGGATTGGTGTGAGGCCTGCTGGACCGCAGTGTAGGCCGAAGGTGTAGTCATCAAGGGCCCATAGACACGTGTGGTTGGGATGCTATGCACAGACTTGGTGTCACCACATCGAAGGGAGTATAGTGATTTAAACTCTTCATTGATATGTGTACTCGGCCATTGTATAATCAAGACTCAGTTTTAAATGTGTGACCTACTTGACCGTATTGTAGGCAGGAGGCAGCGGTAGAGTACGTCAACGAGAAAGGAGTACAGCGGGCCTGTGTTGCGGAGGCCGTATTGGTCTGAGGAGACTGCCAAGGTCGTGGGCATCGGGCTTGGAGCTTGCGCCAGCACGTGGTGGGCCTTCTTTGACACATGCCGGTATCAGCAGGTGAGCAGTGAGGGTTGGCTGCGCAGGGGCGGACAAGACAGGTTCGGGGACCAGTGGCCCGGGGTGCAGCAGGCGCACTGGATCGCAGGCAACACCGCTCATGGTGACGGCGACAGCCTCGCGGCAGGGTGGGAGATGCCGCCCTGGCAGACATGTTGGGCATTCTGGAAGAGAACCACGCCCAGAGCGACATGCTTTTTATTCATACCCCTACGCTGGCCTGGCGTACGCCGGGCGAGCCCACTCTGCACACCCTTACAGGGGGGACGTCACAAGCTACATTCCCGCGATCTTCCCCACTGGCTGGGGTGACATGGTTGCGTCCACTGTCCACTACACTCCAAACACCAGCAGTGCATGTTGACATGGATATGTCTGTGGTCTGCATACTGCAGTCTGTCCAGCACATCTCCTTCACACTTGCCATTGTGTACATTCTCATTCATGGGTCACTTGCCTCCTTCTCACATGCCTGGTTCCCACCTCTCCCCACATTCTGCTATTGTGTGGCTGAGGTGCCATGCCGTTGATGGCTCATGTACATGGCTAGCCCAGGTTGCCATAGTAAGTTGTGCTGTCGTGTCTGGTGGGTGGGCATGTTGTTTGGCATGTTGTATGTGTTTTTGTAATGTGTGCATTGCCAGAGTTGTGAGTTGCATGATCGTGGAGTTGAGGTGTGTGGTGTGTTCATTTGTTACTTTCCAACGAGCAGTGCATTCCCATAAGTGCCATCCTGGAATCGCTGGTTGATGATGGACTGTCAAAAGATGTAGGACTCATGCACACTGCCTGGGTAGTTGGTGATGACATTGGTGAAGTGTCCCCGGTGGTCCACTATTGCCTGCACATTGATGGAATGCGTCTGCTTTCTGTTGCGGTAATTGTGTGCAGTCTCGGCAGGGGGCACAAGTAGGACATGTGTGCAGTCGATTACCCCCAACACGTGCGGGAATCCAGCTATGGCGTATAGTCCTTGCTTGGTCTCCAGCTGTTCCTGCGCATTGTGGGGGACATATAGGTACTGGGGTACAAAGCTGATGATGGGATCCAGGACAGGTGTGAGGAACTTGGATGGGGCTGGCTGTGAGACTCCTCCAACTCTGGCGGTTGTTGTTTAGGAGATACCAGAGGTCAACAGGTGCAGCACAGCCAGCAGCTTTGTCTGAGGTGGGAGGTTGGTTGCCCACTGTGTTGGTACCATCATTCTGTGGACAATTATGGTCAGGATGTAGAGGATAGTTGTCCTTTTGAGCCTGTAGTGGGCAATGACATTGTCTGGTGTTAGGTCTGTGAGGCTGGTGCGTTTCCTGAAGGTCCGCCGTCTTTGTCTGCGCTGCCTCTGTGGTGGTCCGGAGGGGAGGCGGGGGGTCTGGGGGTGTTGGCGGTCCTGGGGGTAGTGGCGGTGGGTGTTGTTGCCCTGTTGGGGCTATGAGCTGCATGATCAGTGGCTCCATGGCATCTGTTGGTCTTCAGGTGCGCATGTGGGCTGGGCTCCCTTTTCTGGTGCAGGTTGTCATCTGACTTTGCACCAGGTCAGAGCAGGTGTTAATTTTCTGCAGCTAATGCACCTTATCGCCGGTTCTCTGGTCTTTTTGCCGATCTGGCTGGTCATTGAGAATGTTGAGGTGTGGTGTTGTTGCGGCTTTTTGCTTGGGAACGTCTACTCTGCATCTCATTAGCGATAATTGCCGGGGTCCTCTGTGGCGATGTTTTTGCGGATGCTATCGCAGGTAAGCTGGTGGTATCGGCTGTTAGCACCAGCTTGTGAATGGGGCAATGCATTTATCGCGACTTTGGCTGCGATAAAGTGCCGATAACTCGGCAATAGATCCTTGAGAATATGCCCTATATATTTCAAGGAGACACAATAAAAAATTACAACAGATGTGGTTGATTTCTTCCCTGCTGTTGAGAAAGATGGTACCCAAAAGAATCTTCTGGTACCATCTAGGAGAGATGTTCTGTGGTGCTATGACCAATAGCAAATTCACTGAAAAAAGGATGGACAAAATAGAATTAATTTGGTTGACAAGTTGCTTAGCATAACCTTTCCTATCAGCATTAAATAATGAAATGGGGTGCCTGACTAAGGAATATGGCAGACGCTACTTCTAAAGCTAAGAAGGCAGATGCAAGTGGAACCCCACCAAAAAATATATTAGAAACAATTGTGTTGATCACTCACAGTTGAACATCGTGACAGTGGTGGAGTGCTGAGATGTGCCACAGATGGGGTGACTGGAAGAACGTATACTAAAGGCGCACTGATGGGTGGAGGCCACCTCTAACACTACTTTCTACCAGCTGCAAAGGACACATTCTTCTTCCCGAGAGTAAGAGGTTGATATGCCTGTGCAAACTGAAAGTTTTCACTGAGGGGTCAATTATTATGGAAGAGATTTTAATCAAGTGATAGTAAACTGGACAGATCAAGTCAAACGTTTGAAATATTAAGAAAGTAATTTTGAGAAATTCTGGTGGTAGGAAATGCAATGGCACAAATCATTTCAATCATCAACTGCTGGCATTCCTTTATAGGATACCACTAATATCTGCAGTGGAGCACCCCTGAAAGAATATAAACTGATCTTGGCTTATGAAAAATAAATATACTACCATAGTCTTCTGTGGTAAATCAACCAATCACAAAATCAAGAAATCACTTCTCAAAATGAAATCTCAATAGTGCTGGAACCTAGATTACAATTACAATGGGACAAGGCCAGAAGATGGAAACTAATGAGATTTTTATTTGGAGGAAAAAACAGATGTGTTAATAGAGGCTCTTCCTTGTAGGATCGTAGGTAGTTCTCACATTACTCTGAATAAGACAGCATCACCCTAGATTATACTTTTGGGCAGATTTGAGAGTTTTTGGTATACTTTTTAGATTTTCATATTGCACCCCATCTCAGTCATCACTGCTTCCAGGTCTGTTAAATAGAGCAAATTTCCAATATATCCCACTTTAATACCACCAATGAGTAATACCTGGTACATCACCGCTGATAGTAGGGTTAAGATTCAGGTGTAAGATTTGCAGTGTGAACGTCTGGTGAAAGACAGTGGTAATTATGAGAAAGGTTGAAGCCCTGCTTGGGAGATTAACAATATAAAGTATTGGTAAGGTATGGTTGCTTATATAGCAGTTACTCTTCCTAACGTTGCCTTGAAGCACTTTGCGGATGGGTAGCATGCCCCTCCGTTGGCACCAAATTTTAAAGATTACGTTGAGCATCATGGTTGTAGCTCACCATGCTGTTTCGTATGCAGTTGTCATGAAGTTTGTCAGCCTTCAAATCCCAATATATTATGCAATTCCATGCTGACAGACTATGTAGTGTTGTCATGTTGTGTTTTGCCTTATTGATGTGCAATATTTTCACTCCAGCATGCATACAGTCCTTGTAAATGTAATGCTGTTTGTTTCCTTGGAGTTATATCAACTGCAGAAAGTTACTCTATTCTATAAACTGTGGCAAGCATTGTCTTATTTGTAGTTGTAAATGGGGTGCTATATAACATAGTGGGGCATATTCTCAAGAACGTGTGATAACTACCACAAAATTAGCTTAACGCAACTCTTCACATAGCAGTCTATCTTGTGAAAATAACGCCGTGTTAACGTGGTATTCCCAACACGGCAGTACCATGCGATAGTCTCACGATAACGGATCAAATGAACGCGTTAAGATCAACGAAACACCGCAAAAACGCAAAATACAAACGCGAAAATAGTAGCGGTGACGGCAATTGCGAAAACCTGCCACAGGCCTGCAATTCCCACGCGTCATGCGGGAAAATGCACTAGAAAACTAGAAAAAAATGCAAACAAAAGCCAAACAACAGCGAAGCACAATGAAGGTAGCCGGAGCAAGTACAGAGGACAACCAGAACCCCGCAAGCCCCCCGGAGGACCAGCCTGGGACCTCAGGGTCAGGGAAGGGCAAGGACAAGAAGAGTAGGAAGAAGCAGTTCAGTCTGCAGGAAAACAGGATCCTGATAACGGAGGTGGTGGAACACCATCAGCTACTGTTCATCCCCTCCACTTTGTCACTGGCAACTAAAAATGAGATATGGCAGACCATCGTGGACAAGGTGAATGCAGTCGGAGTGCTGAAGGGGACAATGGAAGAGGTCAAGAGGCGCTGGAATGATGTGAAGCGCAAAACCAAGCAGAAATTCGCAAACAACCGGAAGGCAGCAATGCAGACTGGAGGTGGGAGTCCAGCACCACAGGAGGAGCTGGACGAGATAGAGGAAATGGTGTCCACAGTCATCAGTGGGGAGGTGGTGGCAGAAGTTGGGGGCCTGGACACTGCTCAACATGACCGGACACAACAGCAACAGGGTGAGTAATGACCAGGGACTGGGGGGACGGGGGAGATGGGCACAATGGCACAAATGCACAATTAAGCATAGCACATCTGCGGACAAACCATGCCCCAGACCCCCAACTCCCACCAAGAGACCAATGCAACCAAATATGCAACCTCTCAGCACTGTATAAGCACAGAAGCCAGAGGCACACCGCATGTAAGGGATAAGGGGCAGCTAAATCAGAGCTGCAGAGGCACTCCCCAAAAATGCGGCACACACACATAACATGCAGAGCACATCAACATTGACAACGAAGTGGTACAAACCGCAACACGTCCACAACAGAACAGAGGACACAACTGGCCAATTACATTTGGCATTGCAGGGAAATGTGAGTTGACAATGTACAAGTACAAACACACATTTCATTATGTTGTCGGGATGTCCACTGTCCCGCATCAAATAGGCAGCTCCACTCAAACAGTCACAATGCACACTGTCATGCAGTCTGAATGTAAATATGTACAATGTGTCAACATACATGTGAACACAATGTTAAACTGCATCTCCTCTTCACATTGCAGGGGGAAATCCAACACCTCCTGCAGAGCAGGCCGAACCTCTCTTCTCTGATGACGAAGAGGACCACCTCACCTCCGACTCCGACTGTCATGGCTATGGGCTGCGGCTCTAGGGGCACCTTCTCACAATCTCCTGCGTGTTTGCTCTGTGGCAAAAAACACCGTACCTTCCCTGTGGCACGCTATTGGTGGCACTGCACTCGGTATCGCCAGCGATTCAAGACGTGCTAAGATTGCATAAACCTTCCATGGACATTACAAATGAACTGTGCCTTTGTAAACAATATGATTGATGGACTTGCATACGATATGATTGTTGAACTTGCATATTTTAAATGTTTCCTGTAAACTGCCTTTTGTTTTAACATTCCTTTCTTAGCACCGGCACTCATATCATAAACTATGACCCACACAATGGTGCCGGCATTGGTATCAGGCCACGCCCCCTTTCACAAACGTGTGGCAACGTGAACTCCATCTTGGGCGGGTCCCTGCTATAAAAAGGGACCGCGCTCTTCCAGATGCGCTCGTTATTCTCGTCGTTTGTTCCCGTGGACAGCTCCTCCCGCTCTGAAAACACATTGGCGGTCTAGCGGTAAGATCTCAGCTGGTCGAGGTATTTCCAGGCAACGTAACAGAGAATGCGTGTCAGTAGAAAGGTCAGATTCTCAGCAGAATCGCGTTAAGAGCATTCCTTTCTATTTCTTGGGGACTTCTGTTGAATCAAGGTCTATGGATTGTTCATGGATAATTTTTGAAAACGAATATACGGATCACAGTTTGGATCGAATCTTGATTCTTTGATCAGAACTTTAACCCTTGAATGGGTTGAACATAATTTTTGGAACTCCTGAGTACTTTGACTAATCAGTAACCCGTGAAGTACTGAAATTATAGACTCTGTATACAAAGGAAAAGACAATATTCATGATTGACAATTTATATGTGTAAAAAGTTGCGAGGCAGGACCCGCAAAGAATTTCATTACAAGGAACAAGCTCTTATACGGCAAAGGAGAGTAAGACTGTTGATGGGTACCACTAGTGTCACTCTTTCACAAACAAAGAAGAGTAGTCTATGGCAAGGGAATGAAGAATCACTAATTGTTGTATATTTGTCATTGTAGTGTTGTCACTCTCCAACTTAGTCATGGCTCCTCTACAGGGAAAACACAGGTGAATATTCTAGAGCTTTAGTTTACTTTTAACAAGAGGTCACACAGAAAGTCAGTCTGTTAAATATTATACATTTCTCTTGCACATCTCCTTCCCTGCTGTTCCTACCCTAACACCCTTTCCTCCACCTGGCCACTCTAATGATCTGTGTCATAACGACAATCAGAATTTGAGCTGCCTGGAGGTGGACCTTTCTATCATCGTGCAAGCCTTGAGGAAACGTTACCTCTGACACCGACGCCCTCCAACAGCTCGTGGACAGCCTCTGGAGCCCACTTCCAGGGGCTCAGCAGCCCAGCTGCTATGAGGAGAACCCACTCCCTGCACAGAACACACAACAGGCAGCACCCACCACCACAACTGCCTCCCAGGACCCCCACGACAAACACATGGCCGTGTGTTGGGGTGCCAGGAGAAGCTGGCTGGACAGGTATCGGTGGGGTTCGAACGCATGGCAACCAAACTAGACGCCATACGTGGGTGTCTAAGTCCCATCAGGGACCACTCACAGTCCCTAACGGACACCCACAGTCCGCTCCATGCTCTCCAACGAACCATGGCTGACATCGCTAGAGTCCTGACTCTGCGACAAGAATGACTGTCTAGTCAGAGTGCCTCCAGCGATCTCGCCCCGGAGTTGGGACACATGCAGAGGATCAAGGAGAACATGGAGCGGACGCAGGCAGAAAGAGCGGCGGCCACAGCTACACACCAGCGAGAGGTAGCTGGTGTGTAGCAATGCCCTAAAGACCCTCCTCATGGCATTGCTGATGCAAGGCCTGGCGCTGATGCATGCCGCTGCTACCACCCCGTCCACATCTCCAGCCCCTGATGTGTCAGTGCCACACAGTGCGGCAGACATTCCATCTCCGGCCCCTGTGGTGTCACTGCCACATAGTGCTGGAGACAGAACACCACCACCCACATGTGAGGCACATGCAACAGCAGAGGATGAAGATGCGGATTCATCTGCCTTCGTGGTCAGAAGGACGCAGTAGCATTCATCTCCGCCATGTGGCCTGTTTCTGCTTGGTTCTGCCCTCTGCATCATCACCTTCCAATGTCCCCAATGCACTCTGCGACACTCACCTTGGACCTCGACATGGACTGCTATATTCAGCTATCAGACTGCAGACTGAACTCCTTCTCTTCGGATGTACTTGTCACTCCCTGAAGGACTCTGGCTGGCCCTTCACGATCCAACAATGTAAAGTGTGGTTAGCACTGCCCTGTACTGCTCCAGCTGCAATGTGCAATAAACATTCATATTCACACAGATGTGTCATGTCTATGATCTTTCATGTGGGGACGTATTGATGAATGTAGGTTCAGTGATTCCCCCTTACGTCCATGTTGCTCATATTGTGGGACTTGGGTCACAGGGTGACACATTGCCGATTGCGGTCCGTGTGGCGCCGAGACTACTACAGAGACAGACGCATTAGTTACTTACTTGTCCAACCCGGGACGGAACCACGCCCAGAGCCCCAGGCTCATTGTTCACACTCTTACACTGGACTGGCATACCCCAGGACAGCCCACTCCGTTTATGCTCACAGGGGGGGACGACAACGCTACATGTCCCAGGTCTTCCCTGTAGGGATCTGCTGCTCACAGGTCTAGTTGTCAGCATGCCACAGCCACTCCCTCATGGCTGGTTTACACCCACATCACACCTATCCAGCACAGGCATCACAGGACATGTGACCCTGCCAATAAAAAGGGCCTGGTGCACATGCTGGATGCCATTTCCACTCTCTAACTGGGTGTCTCTGTGTGGTTATCATTTATGCATGAGGGCCTAGGGCCCTGCCACCTCACATTGCTCGTGCCGGGGGTGACATGATGGCGTCCGCACCACAGGACTCAATCATAAAGGGTCCATGGCTAGCAGTGCACAGACTTGGTGGCACCGGATACACTATGGCATGCACAGGCACAATGCCACGGGACGGTGTCTTGCGGTGCACTGAGGTAGGGGCACCTAAAGTGCTGAGCGGGTGTGCAGCCTGGATGATGCGCCGTCCTTGGAGTCCAGACTGGTAAGGATTAGTGTAAACCCTGCTGGACTGCAGTGTAGGCCTGAGCCAGCGGGCAGTGGGGGCCTCCCACCACGTGGCGTTGCCTCGCGGTTCACAGAGTTAGTGGCCCCTCAAGAGCTGAGCGGGGGTGCAGCCTGCGATGATGCTGTGTGCACTGATATGGTCTCTACCATTGCGAAATCAAGACCCAGAATCAAGTGTGTGACCTGGTGGACCGTGGTGTGGGACTGCATGATGTGGAGGGTGCCATGGTCGCGGGCCCCGGGCTTGGAGCTCCAACCGGCATGTGGTGGGCCCTATTGGAGACACGCCGGTGGCGGAAGGTGAGCAGTGATGCCTGGTTGCGCAGGGGCGGGCATTCACCACTGGGCGGGAGGGGCTCGGATGCAGCAGCCTTTGTGAGCAGGGGCAGGCAAGCGATGATGGCGTGTGGAAACTGTTTCAGATAAGGGACCTAGGGGACTGCACTGTATACCGGCACGTGGCTGGAGACACACCGGTGGCAGCAGGTGAGCAGTGAGGCCTGGGTCCGCAGTGTCGGCACTATCTCTCGCTCTTTCTTCCTCACTCTCTCACTCTCTCCCTCTCTCTCTTTCTCTCTCTCTCTCTCTCTCTCTCTCTCTCTCTCTCTCCTTCTCTCCTTATCTCTATCTCTCTCTCTTTCGCTCTCTCTCTCTGTACTTTGATGAGTGCATGACACACCTTCTTAATTATATTTCTGTCTTGCAATCTGTGACTTACAGAATGTCCTGAGAAGAACCGCCATGACTCTTCAGAATTGTTGTTTTGGGTTTATTCTGTAATAAACGTATTATTTGGATATTATGAGATGAATGTATGATTTCCCTTTTTCTGAGCACACATGTATGTTAGGTGTTGTGATTGTGCGACTTCAGGCGAATTGTTTGGTTCATGATTTCGTAGAGTCGATGTGCAATATCTTTGTCCAAAGGGGGTGAGGGGTGCCTGGGGTAGGGCCCCGGGGTGGAGGGGTTGGGGTCCTGGGGGTGGTGGTGGTGGGTGTTGGGGCTCCGGGCTGCATGATCAGTTGCTCCAGGGCATCTGTTGTTCATGTGTGGGTATGGGCTGTGCTCCCTTGTCTGCTGCCGGTTGTCGTCTGACTTTAGATGAGGTAAGAGCTGGTGCTAAATTCCTGCTGCTAACGCACCTTATTCCATGTTTTGTGATCTTATCGCCGATCTGGCTGGGCGTTGAGAATGTTGTGGAGTGGCGTTGTCGCGGCTTTTTGTACGGGAACGTCTACTTTGCATATCATTAGCGTTAGTTGCCGGGGTCCTCTGTGGCTATGTTTTTTTAAACTGCTAGCACAGGGAAACTGGTGATATGGGCTGTGAGCACCAGCTTGTGTATGGGGCGATAAATTTATTGCGACTTTGGCTGCGATAAAATGCCGATAACTCGGCGATAGTTCCTTGAGAATATGCCCCAGTGTTTTTATACTAGGGTAAATAAAATGAAATATCAAGCTCTTTGTCATGCAAATGAAATAAATGTATAATACTGTTATAATTATGTTATACTACAGTTAGCCACATCGTTGCCATGTTATTTGTTACCCAAAAAAATGACATCACAAATCATAAGTTGCAGGTGCACGTCTTCCAAGCCATGCCATCTGTACAAACAGGAAAAAACATTTTAAGGTCAAAATTTAGTGGAGGAAAAATACATGTATTTTAAAAGAAAGAATGTAAGGTAGGATTAATAGTTAATGGTGAATAAGGGGGATTTAAGCTGTTAAATAACGACCAACATTGTATGGTCCTCCCTGAATTTAGAGGAACATGCAAGGAGTGCATGGCTCCATTGTGTATTGACAGGAACATTTTGTAGATGCCTAAATTTTTTAAAAAGGTGCAGACTAAAAATGGCCACAAAGAGTAAATCACATAGAGCACCTGACCTAAGTGAGCTATTGGAATCAGATTATTTGGCCCTGGTTTAGAGTTTGATGGATGTGTTGCTTCCTCACAAATCATTACTTTACAAACAGACAGATTTTCCAGAAAATGTGTGAATAGTAGATAATGTGTTGGCTTTAACAGCACTAGCCAAATTAACATTTGAAAAGGGGATCTTTGAAAACATTATGCTTGTTAAATTGACTCCTCTGAGGCGCTGACAGAGTTGGCAGAGGTACCTCATGGTTCAAGGTCAACTCACAGGGAATTGAACCATGGATGCTAAAACTCGTTCAAGAACTATAGTTAAAGTTGCGAGTTTATGCAAGTGTTGGCTGCATGAATAATTTAGCACCAAAAATAACATCTCCCAGTGGACTGAAATATGCTTGATTGTTTGTTAACATCGCAGGGCATGCAGTATTGATACAGTCCACTGTCCCCATCTGCCCTGCAGCACATACTTAAATCTTTGTTCTGTGTTCTGAGTGGGACAGTGTGCCGTAACACAAGAAATCTGCTGTTTCCAGTGCAGGCACCCACTCGTGCCTTTACTGAGAGCTATGCATTAGTGAAAGACTGTTTAAAGCTGCCAGTCCATCTTTCAATATGCAAATGCCAATGCTATATGCATTTGAAACGGGGCAGTTCTTACTGCACCTACCTGCAGGGGGACATCTGGAGGTCCAGTGGACTCCTTTGGCAGATTTTCAGTTGCTCCCTCTGGGGGTACACTAACCTTGCACCACTTGTTTGTGGCAGTTGTGTGTCAGCATCTGTTATACAGTACCAGTGTGAAACACAAGTGTTTCCTCATTTGCATGGGGCCACACTCCCATGCAAATGAGCGAAAGCCACCTTGAAATTGCGCTGGCCACATGTAATACCATAGTGATCTGTATTGCAGAAGGAGCTGCGGAAGTGTTTGAGACCCCACCCGTAATGCCACAGTGCCCAGAGGCACTTAAAGAGGGTGCACACACCAGTTGCACTCCTAGGGCACTTTGTTTAATATGTCCACTGACGTTTAATATGAATCTAGCAGGTTTATCAAAGAAGTTTGCTAAACATCACAGTAACTCAATAACACTAAGAAACTGGGTTGTGTATTCTTTAATGTACTTAAAGGACATTCTTGTCCCACTCTACCCGAATAGGTATGCAACAATTGATAAGGGGTAAGGTAAGGCAGCAGTTGTAAGAATTGGCTTGAATTTTGTGGCCCAGTTCTTGATGGTGGTGCCCTGGGAAGAGACATCCCAGACCCCTGTGATACATATAGGTACCTTGCAAGTGGCCTGGAAGCAGTGGATTTGGGATATGCAGGAAGGTGGTTTAATATGCCTTACTGCAGGACACCCCAGAACAGGAAACTATTAGGAGCTAGGGGCAAGAGATCAGGTCCCTTAACGCTTCCTCAAAAAAGGAACAGCATTGTAGATTAAGCTCCAGAAAACCTCCAAAAATATTCTGGTCATGAGACCCTGAAATGTTCCTTCTGGTGGTAGGAGGACATCTTTCCAACAAAAAAGGACGCAATCCATTCAGTACAGGACCATTTTATACACTGTGTAGCAAAAGGAATCGAGAGGTATCAGATTAACCTCTTCAAAACCAACCCCTGTTTAGCTGAAACTATGGGGTGGATTCCCAATTTACCAGGTACTGTATTAATTTAAAAAAAGGTTTCGCAGGAACCCTAAATCAATGTAGCAGTCACTGTGTTCAAAAGACATTTTTTATATATTTTTTATATATATAAACGTGTGTGATGAAAACAGTTCACTCACAGGGATACAACACCCCTCACCGTGAAAAATCAGTGAAAAAACAGTGAGAAAAAATATGTGCCGAACAAGGAGGCACCTCATGTGCGCAACACCTTAGCGGGCTGACACTGGTTAGATCATCACCAGTACTGCCACGTTTCTCATCATAGTTTGCCACCTTGCTCAAAGAAAATTGAAAAATTTGACCAACAACAAAAAGGTGAAAGTATGTGAACAACACACAACGTAGTCCTGAATTAAAATTGATAGAGAACCATGGCCATCATAATTTTATTCTTTTGCTCATGGGTCAATTCAAAACTAAAAAGTGCTGTATTATAACAGACAGGAAGTCAAAAAGCCGACATGTTTCATTGCCTTACTGTTACGGCAATTTCTTCAGGGCAACAGAACTCCATTCACCTTATCAGCACATTTGCAATGAACTACTTGTGACTGCAAAACATAGAAAAGAAGGGTTCCTGCAGTTACACATTGAGCGCCAAAACACACTCTCACACAATCCATCCATATAAAAATCATGTGGGGTATCATTACCCGTTGTCAGCTCAGGTTTTTCATACCAGCTCGACAGCGTTTCAGACAGGTACCATAATTATTATTAACATTTGTAAAGCGCTACAGCTACCTCCGACGGAGGTGTCCCGGTGCAAGCATCCATCCAGTGGGGGGGGGGGGCGAGAGGCAAAGCCTATAGTGTTAGACGGTATATGTGAGGCCAAACAGCCACGTTTTAAGGGCCTTCCTAAAAGGTAATTCCACCCTTATCTGACGCAGGGAATTGGGCATCATGTTCCACAGCGTAGCCGTTCTTACAGAGAAGGCGCAACCACCTAACCTCGCTTTTCTAAAGCGTGGGATGGCCAGGAGGTTCTGATTGCTGGATCTAAGAGTTCTAGCGTTCTGGTATTTTTGAAGCCTACGTCTCAGATAGAGTGGGCCGACCTCTCTAAGAGCTTTGTGGGCTAGGACCAGAACCTTGAACATCACTCTTTTCCTCACCGGCAGCCAATGAAGGCTTTGCAGATTGGGAGAGATGTGATATCGTAGGGGTACATTTTTGATCAGTCTAGCTGCAGCATTCTGGATCCGTTGAAGTCTCCTCATCAAATAGTCAGGGAGACCAATGAAGAGGCTGTTGGCATAATCAAGCTGAGAAGTGATGAGAGCATGTACCACCGTCTTTCTGCATTCCATAGGAAGGAAGTGAAGACATCTTCGCAGTGCCTTTAGTTTCCAGAAGCACTGCGAAGAGATATGCGATATTTGGGCCTTGCCTGTTAGTTGGGTGTCAAATCTAAAACCCAAGTTCCTGGCTGAGTTGACCGGAATTGGCGGAGGATTTAATTCTGCAGGCCACCAAAGCTCAGAATGAGGGGGGAGAGGCTGATTAAAAAAAAGAATCTCGGTCTTATCAGTGTTAAGTTTCAGGCAGTTATCCGTCAGCCAGGATGAAATATTCAGAAGACACTGCCTGAACTTAGTGAATGCAGTCTTACTCTGCTCTTTGAAAGAGAAAATAAGTTGGGTGTCGTCAGCATACGAAACTACACGTACACCCGAGCCTTCCACGATAGATGCCAGAGGGGCCAAGTACACATTGAACAATGAGGGGCTCAAAGCGGATCCCTGAGGGACTCCTTGTAGTAGTACCCTAGAACTTGACACATAGGGATGGAGGAAGATTTGTTGAGATCTATCATCTAGAAACGACTGGAACCAGCGTAACACGGTCCCTGTAACTCCTAGTAGGTGCAACCTATTCAGAAGGATCTTATGAGAGACCGTGTCAAAAGCCGCCGAAAGATCAAGCAGCACAAGCATGGCGCAGTTTCCTGTATCCATCGTTTCGCGTATTGACTCTGCCACCTCCAGCAGAGCTGTCTCGGTACTGTAACCTGCTCTAAAACCCAACTGGGAATCATGCAGGTGATTATTGGATTCTAAAAATTCCGAGAGCTGCCTCTGGACCTCTTTTTCTAAAATTTTAGCTGGCGCTGGGAGCAGAGAGATCGGTCTGACATTTTTCAGCTCTGTAGGATCAGCATCCTCTTTTTAAGGATAGGGCGGACGAAAGCTTTCTTCCAATCAGTTGGAAAGATTCCCGTGTCCAGGGAGGTATTCCACACATTGTTTAAAGCGTTATTAACTACAGGGGCTAGGAGTTTAAGAACTCTGGCCGGGCACGGATCAGAAGGACATCCAGACTTCACTTTCAATAAGTCCCTCAAAGAAGCTTCCTTCTCAAACCGGCGGAAGTCTGACCATTTACCAGAGGAGCCGTCTGAAGGCACATCCTGCTTATCAATTTTGGGAAAAGCAGAGTAAATGGCCGTAATCTTATCGTGGAAGAATGAAGCTAATTCTTCACACAGTGGGAGAGACGTCGGGACAGTACTTTTTAGAGACTGAGGTTTCAAGAAACTCTCCATTACCTTAAAGATCTCTCTTGGAGAGTTTTCTGCCTCTGCAATTTGTTTAGCCAAAAAGTCTCTCATGGTCCTACGTTTGAGGGTGTGAAATTTCCTCAGAGCCGCCTTGTAAATCACTTTCGCTGAGGTTTCGTAGTCTTTCCTCCAAATACGCTCCAACTTTTTACAGTGGCTTTTTTCCATCCGGAGTTCGGTATTAAACCATGGAGCAGAAGGCCTACTCCTAGGCACTTTGCAAGGTCTAGTCGGGGCTATCTTATCAAGGGCTGAGGTCAGCCATGCATTAAAAAGGGAGGCATCTCGTGTGGGGTTTCCAGAGGGGAAAGGGATAGTGTTAGCAAGTTCACTGCTCATTGAATCAGGAGTTACTTTCCTCCAGTTTCTCCTATTTTCTACAGTCGGCCCGTTGTGCTTAGCAGGGCGCCCCAGTCCCAGCTTGAACGTGACCAACATGTGGTCCGACCAAGTTACCGGTATAGGCTTTTCCACTGTAATAGCCCTGTCATTGGTAAAGACAAGGTCTAAAGTGTGTCCGGCTACATGAGTAAGAGATTGTACCCTTTGTATCAGGTTTAGGCTTTTTAGAGCATCAGCTTCTAAGGAGGCAGAGGGGCAGTTAGTCAGGTCCATATGTACATTAAAATCTCCTAACACAGTAAAATTTGAATAGCGTAAAGAGAGGTTGGCGATACAATCAAATAGTAGAGGCCAATAAGATGCCGCCATGCTTGGAGGTCTATAGATCAATAGTCCTGCCAACGCATGATTTTTGGCAGATTTGATTTGGAAGGACATGGCCTCTATGGGGCCTAGCTCTCCAATTTTCTTGTAGGAAATTTCCCACTTCTCTTTAAAAATTATTGCCAAGCCTCCCCCAAGTCTATTGCCAGCTCTGTTGGCTGTAACCATTCTATAACCCATGGGAATGGCTAGACAGATGTCCGGGTTTGAACCTTCCCGCAGCCAAGTTTCCGCCAGAAATAGCAGATCCCAGCTAGATGTTTTTAAAAGCAGCCAGATTTCATCGGCATGCTTGGGGAGGGATCTGCAGTTGACCAGAGCTGCCTTAATTGGTTGTTCATGGTTAGCAATGGCTGGGATGTCGATACTTGGCAGCTTATTAAAGTCAGCCGTATTTGTTAGGGCCGACCCCTGCAGATTCAACTCGCAAGATTCACACTGCAGCTTAAAGGGTCTTCCACCCACTATCGACAGCCTATCTAGCGAAAAGCAAGTTGGCCTTTCGCAATGCGCGCAGGACATATCGAGCAGTTGGTCTCTCGACCAGATTTTTCTCCCCTGGGTAGGGTGGCGGACAGCTTGTCTGGCGCTGAGCGCGGAACGAGCGTGGACGGGCGCAGACGGGCGCAGACGGGCGCAGACGGGCGCAGACGGGCTTGCCTTTGGCGCTGGCGCGCCCGCTGCGCGTGTCCGCTGCGCGCTCGCGCCAGCCTGCAGCTAAATGCCCCTATGTGCTTGGTGATAGGCCCGTACGTCACACACCCCCTCAGCAGTCCACAGTGTCAGAGCGCATGCGCGAAGCGCAGGCACTGTATCCCGACTACTGCGCAGTCTCCAGGGATTAGCAAGAGGACGACAGAATTAACACTACGCAAACACAGGTAACAGGCAAACAGATAAAAACGCAGGGTTAAAACAGATATGTGCAAATTAGCAAAAGTCTCAGTAAAACGTCACGTCTCTCCCGGCTCAGGCCTCAGGAGGATGCAGAGGAGCGCGCTCGCGCCAGCCTGCAGCTAAATGCCCCTATGTGCTTGGTGATAGGCCCGTACATCACACACCCCCTCAGCAGTCCACAGTGTCAGAGCGCATGCGCGAAGCGCAGGCACTGTATCCCGACTACTGCGCAGTCTCCAGGGATTAGCAAGAGGACGACAGAATTAACACTACGCAAACACAGGTAACAGGCAAACAGATGAAAACTCAGGGTTAAAACAGATATGTGCAAATTAGCAAAAGTCTCAGTAAAACGTCACGTCTCTCCCGGCTCAGGCCTCAGGAGGAAGCATAAGTTTTGCGGTGATCCTGTACTTCTACTGTGGGCATTCTGTAAAAGGATTTTTGAATCAAAGACCAGTCTATCAACACATGTGGTTCACAGACTATCTAACACATCACCCAGATTTATCAGTTACAGTGAAGTAAAGATATTAAGACTAATCGCAGCGTTCTCCCTTCTCTACTTAGGGATGTGTTCCATTATCTGACCTCATCCAAGCACAGAGTTATCAAACAATGCAGCCCGTAAATAATTCTGCACCAAGTCTGTGCCTCTTCCTCCCACATAGGTGTACACTCACCATGTCTAAGAGAGTCAATGCCCTTATGCTTTTATCACTACTTCACTCATACGTCTCACCGCACAGTTCTCATGTCCCGAGCTTCGTCTCAGCCGCTCCGGGATGTTCGCGCTACCATCTAATAAACGTGTCAGTTACCCCGTGACTTCCGTTGATCACGCTAAAAGTCACGTGATCCGTAACGAAAAATGGGGCGCCATCTTAGAATGGGATAATCTTCTCAATCTTTTCTTGAAAACCCAGTTGTAAAAGAGTTCTTGGTCCCAGTGTATCATACATACATACCAGTTAATCTTTTCTTGTATGTACTGGTATGTGCGTGACATTACTTAGGAAGTAACATTAATTACCACGAATTTAGATAGGTGATCGTATCTACAAATCGTACGTAACTGGATAGTCAACCAGAAGTATTCAATTTCTAGCACGTAGTAAAACACTGCCTTGACACCACTAGCAGCTAGCCAACCAAATTGTTCGGTGGAGTTTCTCAAAGTCTACACAGTTTATATCAACACGGGTACTTATTTCTTTTTATGTCAGAAAAAATCCAACGAGCTTCCTTATTGCTCGTTGGATTTTTTCTGAAAGAGTCGACAAAGTTGGATTGAATGATGGTATAGAATGGAACAAAATTGCCCTGTGAGATTGGAATTAGTGAGTGCTCCTTTTTGTCAGCGTTCCCTCTATACGAACTTCAAAATAAGTCTGTATATGTCGAGTTAGTCGGACCTTGTGGCTGTACTCACAGTCTTTGATGGTTTGGAATTTGGGCTTCTCCGCCCCGTATGATCCCCTTTATGAATTGAAAGTTTTTTTTGCGAGGGTGTGAGAAACAACCATTGTCATAATAACCATGCTTATAACATTGATTTGGGAATTTTTTGACGCTTCTGCTAGCTAATACCCTCTACTGATGAATGGGGGGCATAGTAGAAAAAAACGCTATTAATATAAGCAGGCGTGAACATAAAAAGAAATAAGTACCCGTGTTGATATAAACTGTGTACACTTTGAGAAACTCCACCGAACAATTTGGTTGGCTAGCTGCTAGTGGTGTCAAGGCAGTGTTTTACTACGTGCTAGAAATTGAATACTTCTGGTTGACTATCCAGTTACGTACGATTTGTAGATAAATTCGTGGTAATTAATGTTACTTCCTAAGTAATGTCAGGCACATACCAGTACATACAAGAAAAAATTAACTGGTATGTATGTATGATACACTGGGACCAAGAACCCTTTTACAACTGGGTTTTCAAGAAAAGATTGAGAAGAATATCCCATTCTAAGATGGCGCCCCGTTTTTCGTTACGTATCACGTGACTTTTAGCGTGATCAACGGAAGTCAAAGGGTTACTGACACATTTATTAGATGGTAGCGCGAACATCCCGGAGCGGCTGAGACGAAGCTCGGGACGTGAGAACTGTACGGTGAGACGTATGAGTGAAGTAGTGATAAAAGCATAAATCTGGGTGATGTGTTAGATAGTCTGTGAACCACATGTGTTGATAGACTGGTCTTTGATTCAAAAATCCTTTTACAGAATGCCCACAGTAGAAGTACAGGATCACCGCAAAACTTATGGTACCCGTCTGACACGCTGTCGAGCTGGTATGAAAAACCTGAGCTGACAACGGGTAATGATACCCCACATGATTTTTATATGGATGGATTGTGTGAGAGTGTGTTTTGGCGCTCAATGTGTAACTGCAGGAACCCTTCTTTTCTATGTTTTGCAGTCACAAGTAGTTCATTGCAAATGTGCTGATAAGGTGAATGGAGTCCTGTTGCCCTGAAGAAATTGCCGTAACAGTAAGGCAATGAAACATGTCGGCTTTTTGACTTCCTGTCTGTTATAATACAGCACTTTTTATTTTTGAATTGACCCATGAGCAAAAGAATAACATTATGATGGCCATGGTTCTCTATCAATTTTAATTCACGACTACGGTGTGAGTTGTTCACATACTTTCACCTTTTTGTTGTTGGTCAAATTTTAAAATTTTCTTTGAGCAAGGTGGCAACCTATGATGAGAAACGTGGCAGTACTGGTGATGATCTAACCAGTGTCAGCCCGCTAAGGTGTTGCGCACGTGAGGTGCCTCCTTGCTCGGCACATATTTTTTCACACTGTTTTTTCACTGTTTTTTCACGGTGTGGGGTGTTGTATCCCTGTGAGTGAACTGTTTTCATCACACACGTTTATATATATAAAAAATATATAAAAAATTTCTTTTGAACACAGTGACTGCTTCATTGATTTAGGGTTCCTGCGAAACCTTTTTTGTAAATTAGTACAGTACCTGGTAAATTCGGAATCCACCCCATAGTTTCAGCTAAACAGGGGTTGGTTTTGAAGAGGTTAATCTGATACCTCTCGATTCCTTTTGCTACACAGTGTATAAAATAGTCCTGTACTGAATGGATTGGCTCCTTTTTTGTTGGAAAACTGTTTTGAGTGGGGGACGACCCAGTCTTTTCCTTTCCCCTTCGGCTCCTTATTGCTAGGTAGGAGGACATCACCAGGAGCAGAAATCCAAAACCCCTATTCCTATCCGGGCAGAGATATCAGGGTTTCCATGAGCTGCTAGTATGCAGCTGGTCAAGCATCTCCCCAGTGTCACTGGGTCAAGTCGATCCTTCTTGTGTGCTGTGGTTTCATAATTACTTGCTGTGGCGGGTCAGTGCTCTGCAGAACCCAATGAAGAAATTCCAATAACAACCCTGGGAAGAATCAGTGCCCTGGGTGACTGTTATTCCAGGCATGCTGCACTTAAATCTTCCACATTTGGACTCTGAGCCTAGGAGAATCACAGTCAGTACCTGAGACAGCCAGGATGGTGGGAGGAGTCGCCTGGGCCCAACACTAGCAGGCACATGGCCTGCACCTCCTCCACTGCCTTTCCCTGCATTAAAGAGTGGGGCTTGATGGGAAATATAAGCAGTTGGAGAGGAGGAGGGAAGGTGCTGGCTCCCCCATGGCACCTGCCAGCAGTATGTCAGCCAGGTGGGGAGCCAGCCCTGAGGCACAGCCTTGTACTCTGGCACAGTCCGTCAAGTGAGTGTGAGGGCACCCCACAGAGGGCCAGGTATACCCACTGTACAAGAATCAAAGATGAAGTGAGAGAACGTCCCTTTAATTTTTATTTTGGGCACCCTAGGTCTTGTGGTGACAAAAAGGTGTGACTCCAACAGAGGTTTCCATTGAAAGCAAACACTTCTGGAGTGGGATCTTTTGTCGAGACTCTGGTGGGTATGGCATGGGTCTTAGTTTGCTAGACTTGTGAGTGTATGTCGAAATAAGATGATACTGACCTGAATGGTTACGGTTTGATTTTTTTTATCCTACAATATAGGCACGCAGAAGGTTGACATTGATGCAGAAATTAATAATAAATCAAGTGCAGATTTTAGTACCATCTTAGTACCATCTTAAATAGATTTGTAATGTGCAGATAGGTTACCATTGAAGGATTTACATTCTGCACTTGTTTCATATGGTGACAACCTGACAAAGTCAGTAGATCTAGCTTTGTATTTATGAATCCCTCATGATTGTTTTAGGAACATGGGGACAAGGTCTGTTTAATAGTTAGGGCCTGCTAGTGCGAAATGAACTAGAGGTGTCTCCTGCACGAACGGACCGAAACACATTTAGAGTGTTACTTGACTTTTGTAACCTTGCTTAGTTTTTCAACCCCTGCAGGTTGTGAGACTCTTCAGATAGTGCCCCACGTACCCCCCTCCATTCTATATATATACATTTGTTAATGTGCATGTAGAATTAACATTTGCATGTCATGAAGAAAGTTTTTTTTTTTAAAGTTAAAGAACTGGCTTGAGAGTGAATTACTCTCAAGTCCCAGAATAATTGGAGGAGGGTTCCCATGTCCCTTCTTAGAAACAGGGAGGAGATTCTGGTGCGCAGTGCCCAGGGTGTTTCAGGCTCCCCGTAATAGAGTGAGCAGGAGGTGCAGGGAGACACAGGCAAGTCCCAGAATAAGGTGTCCCCTTCTGAGAAACAGGGAGGAGGTTCTGGTGTACAGCGGTCCAGGGCACCCCATTTCCAACCCCATTGTTTTGAGTGTTCCAAGTTAGGGCACAAGCAGGTGAACTCTGTCTATCCCAAGAAACCTCCCACTAGTGGGAACTCTACAGGAGCGGCCAGTGTTCCCAGGAGCACAGGGTAGAACATGTCCTGGTATCCCTTAGCTGGGAGGTGGATTCCAGGGGTAAACGTGTAATCCCTGAGGGTGGATGTCATCACTTCCATCAGGTAACAGTTAACTGGATACCTGTCTCTGCCCCAAAGGATACCTGTGCCAGTCAAACCATGGAGGTGGAAAGACTGGTTTCTTGAGAGCAGTACACCGGACAGGTGTGTAGGGTAACTCATGTCTATGGCCAGGACTTCTTCCGCCCTGTGGCTCTTGTGTCCTTGGAATGGGGTGTGTTAGTGGCCCAGAGTAGGATCATAGTTAGTCCCCAGATGCCATTGACTGCACTTAGGGATATGTACTACCATTAGTGTCAGAAGAGCTTGGAGGAGCAGCCGCTCAGGGAACCTAAAAACTCTGGTTTCTGGGTGTACTACTCCCAACAAGTGAATACGGAGGCCCAGATAGAGGGGTAGGAAGTGGAAGCAGTCCACAGTGGGAGGACGAGTATAGCAGGGGTTGCAGACCCATCCATGACACAGACAGAGTGTTTGATCCTTATGGAGAGCGGGTGGTTCCCCCCTAGAAGTCCTGGCTCTCCAGACACCTGTCCAGCCACAGGGTACATACCCTGAGCTGAGTGGCCAGTCTCAGGCTACCACCTGAACTGGTGGGAACAAGAGTGGAAGAAGGGGACTGTTGCCCCACCACTCTGATAAACTTCAGAGAGCAGATAACCCTGGATGGACTGGGGCCTGACTCTTGACACTTGACAGTGGCCTCTGATGGTTGCACCCATATGGGCAGAGTTTTCCTTGGTTTGGGGACAGAAGTCTGGTACAATGGGTGAAAAGAGCCACATCACATTTGTTGGACATGGTGGAACTGTCTGCCTACTGGGATGCAGCTGTTAGGCAAGTTAAGGTTAGGAGCTTCACAGATGGGGTCATTAGGTGAAGCGAACAGCTCCCCATTGATTAGTCCAGTGGCTCAGTAGAGTGTCGACAGAGAGATCCAACTGAGCGCAGATGGGCGTAGAACTGAGAAGTGCCTCTGCAGTAGAGGGCAGTAGTGAACACCAATGTGAAGTTCCAGCAACAACAGTCCGTGACACAGACAGGAACTTCATGCTACAGTGAAGACTGCTTCTCACACTACAGTGATGACCATCCACGATGCTCTCCCTACCACTTGTGTCTTCCTCCACCATGATTGGAACTCTTTTCGAGCTGGTTTTTAATAATTAACTTTTTTAGTGAGACTATCCTGGTCCCTGTATCCGACCTGTGCTCCACCACGATCAGCCTGAACTTGTAACTTTCATCCGGGTCTCACGCGACCAGATCATCACTAGTGGCGCTTTCTGCTTTTAGGTGCTATAGTTACTGTAAATCTTTGAAATTGCATATATCTGGTTCTACTGATGAATTTTTGTTGTTTTAGTCTCAAAAAATGTATTAACCTTTGTTCTATTTTTCAAATTTGGTGTGGAATTTTTCTTGTGGTGTGTTTTCATTTTATTACTGTTTAATTGCGGCATAGATGCTTTAAATGTTGCTTCTAAGTTAACCTTGACTGCTTTTCTGCCAAGCTACAAGAGGGTTAAGCACAGATTAATTTTGTAACTTTTTATGGTTCACCCTGACAAGGATTATGGCTGTTGCTTGAGTAGGGTTTCACCCCCTTTAACCAAAACCCCAATTTCTCCCAGGAATCTGCATTGGGGACCCGGAACAGCTGAAGCAAAAGACCTGAGTATTTACATGTGTGGCCCAGTACCTTCTGAAGGCCCTGGGACCCTCTGACCTGGATTTCTTACACCGTGTTTCTCCCTACTCTTCCCTAGTGTGCAGTCTCATTATCATCTCAACCCTTTCCCATGTTTTTCTTTCCTCTAATTTAGACTTGTGCTTGGCCTGACCTCCAGGCAACTTCACCAGCAGGATCCTCACTATTATTTCTGTCCTGAACATCCTCATTCTCAACAGGGCCTGGCCAGTGTCCTGTGATTGCATTAAACCTCATCAACTCCATTACGATTATTCTTCACATGCATAGCAGTATGTTCATCATTGAACGTATGATTCATCCTTCAAAATTCACCATATGATCTCCAAGCAAGGAAAGGGTTGGCCACCAAAGGCATTTTGTTATCTTGCATCTACCAGAGATGTAGTTTCAGCAATTAATTTCGAATTGACTTAGGGAAAAGTGATGGTTGAGCGATATCACTCAAAGAACATGCACAGGGAGATATATGGACAATTGGCATGCACTGTTATGAGAGGGCATTGTAAATAGCTACATATATTCCACCATATGACATCACCTCAATAGGATGCGGAACCTGGTTTAAGAGATGAGTTATAGGCCAGACAGCATTTGTGCCAGAGACAGGAATTCACATCTTGTACAGTGGGGTGGGTGAATGCTAGAATGGGCAGTGGTGGGGATGGGAAAGGTGCAACAGCGGTAGCGCCCTTTGAAGCCTCTCTGGGCATATCCACTGCCTGCTTTCAATGTGGCTTGCAGGATGCTCAAGTTTTCCTCTTGCAATAGCTTTCCTTTTCATTCTGTGGCTCTTTTGTAGTCAGACGTTTCCCATCTTTTCACCTTGCACAACTGTATCAGTTCTATTGACTCTTCAAATGTGTTACAGATGCCCCCATTTCTGAAGTTGTCTTTTTTATTTTGAGCTACTTGATTGACCATCTCATGAGATGCTATTTGATTTTGAAACGTGACACTGCCTGACAGTGTTGGTGTTATGTAGATTTTCTCATGCAGCAGGCGCCCTCCAATTTATAATTTAAAAGGCCCTCTAGGCTTTGTCGGATTTGTAGAACAACTTTGGATTTAGATCAGAGAAAATAAGATGCAACTATAAAAATAAAACAACATGTACTATGCACAATGTTTCTGTATATGTTCTGTGACACTGGTTGAGCAGCTGACTGTTAAACAGGCTCGTGTGAAGAGTGCAAAGCTGGAGGGTTATCAAATTTGCTCATGGTAGAACCAGTGCACATTGCAAAACATGGGCAGGTACCACAACCTTAATTTTGCAACATAAGGGAATATAATGGTAAGAATAATGAGCCAAGGCCATTGTCTAGTGATTGTTCATCAAATAGGAAGTAAGCCAACCAGGACTTTGCCCCTGAGCACACTGTCCCAGACGACTGTCAATAATGTAATCAAGAGTGATGAATGCAGCAGAGGAATCCGAAGTGCAGAGAGCACATCCCCTGCTGCCCATAGTCCCCATCTGAGGTCATGCATGATTTAAAAATATATATATGAGCTAGGTACCACTTATGAGTTAAAAAACAGCTTTAAATGGATATTTTTGTAACATTAGGGGGATATTTACAAGGGCTTTATCTCCTATGCATAATCGCATGTTAGCACCCTTTTTCCCAGCGCCTCCCTAGTGAGCATCACTGGGCGTACCCCGGATGGACTACCTTGCAAATATCGCTGATGTTCACATTGGGACATTTACAAGGCAGCCCACAGGATTTTAGCAGACGTTAGATTTTGGCGAAAACGGCCGTTTTCGCCAAAATCTAACGTCTGCTAAAATCCTGACTTACCTATGTTTGACATTGGGGGTGGACCCTGTGGTCGTATCAGCAAGGTTATCGACGTTTTGCAGGGAACATCGCTGGAAAACCAGCGATGTTCCCTGCAAAACGGCGATAACCTCGCTATCTCTGGAATTTTTATCGCCCTGGAGAAACACGTTGTTAATAACGCGCTACCAGGTCGATAAATTCCAGAGATAGCCTGCGATAAGAAATTTATCGCTAAGTACGGCCAGCTATAATGATCGCTGGCCGTTGATAATATGTCCCTACCTTTTTTTTGCAGCTGATTATCTCTAAAAATGCAATTCTAAACAAATATCTAAGTAGTAATGCAAGGGTAGCCTGTGTGTGAATTTTAGGGGATGGATCAGATACATCTTATTTAACTAGTTATTATTTCATAACAACAATATGACATTTTTCATATTTTGTTCAGAGTTGCTTCCTTTATATATGGTAACACAATATATTCAGAAGTTGCACTTACCTCTCTCAGTCTGGGTGTGATTTACAGGACTGCAATTTTGTCAGCAGTCAGACCTGCTAAGCATTAAAATCTAAAGCATCAGCCTTCTTGGATCTAAGGTCCCCATAAAAACAACATAAAGAAATCTGTGAAGCTGTAAAGCACAAAAAGGTAGTGTTTGAGAACAGCTGAGAACATTTAATAATAATTTGAAGAGCACACTCCACAGATCTGACAGATCGCATCATTCTAGTCCACGTGGAGATGGATTGCGTGCCGAGGAAGATGTTTTGGGATGGCAGCAGACATCCTCGGGGAAAACTCAGATCAAAGGAGTGATTAAGCAGAAGCTTACAGGGTCAAGCTGCACTTCTCGGTGCTTTCTCTTCTCGTTTTTTTAAAATTTCCGTTCGATAAAGAAGGGCTAATTTTGTGAACAGTGGCAACAAAACGGTCGCCTTGTTATCTGAACTGTAAACCTCTTTCCACACCTAGAGGCTGATTCGCAAAAGCATTTATGAGTAAGAGAAGTAGTATACAGCAGTACTCCTTTATGTACTCCGAAACGTCCAACTCTCTACAATTTTTTCCAGCATTTTGTTAGTAGATGTGAGTGCATATACAGTATCATGCATAGGCGCTGGAAGTAGAAGCGAGGGGGAGGTGGGTGTCTTATTTAGGGGTGGGCGGAATTTTTTATTCCGCCAGCCAAATTAGAGTAATTTTGTAATTACACGCTACTCATGTAACACAAAATTATTAATTAATTCCGGCGTTCCGTCAGCGGGATTAAATCAGCACTGTAATGCTTTTAAATAGGGCTGGAAGAGGGAGAAGCCCCTCTATGTTTAAAAACCACTGCAGATTAAACTTTAATCTGAAGTAATTTTTAAAAATAAAGGGTCTACTTCCTTTTCCAGCCCTGTAAAGTACCCCTTCAGTGCAGTGCATACCCCTCGGCGCCCTTGCATACGTATGTAAGGGCGCTGGGAAGTATGCACTGGAGTGGATATCCCTCTTTGCCCATATTTAAGTAGGTATGGGCACTGAAGGGTATGCACTGAAGTGAATACCCCTCGATGACCTTACATACAGTGTAGCACATACCCCTCGTTGGCCTTACATAAGTATTTAAGGCACTAGGGGTATGCGCTGCACTGTAGTGCAGTTCATACCCTTAGTGCCCTTACATAAATATGTTAGGGGCACCGAAGTGTATGCACTGGAATGAAAACCCCTCGGTGCCCTTACATAATTATGTAAGGGCACCAAGGGGTACGCACTGCACTGGAGTGCACTGCATACCCGCAGGTGCCTTTCCATAAATATGTAAGGGCACCGAGAGGCAACACTGGAGTGGATACCCTTCAGTGCCCTTTCATACTTATGTAAGGGCACCAAGGGGTATGCACTGCACTTTGCAGTTTCCATTTTATGCAATTCTGTGGAATTACGCGGAATGGAACTCTGTCAATTATGCCCTCAGCTAGTCTTGTCACATTTACTGTGTGCTCAAAGACAAAAGTCAAGTATCAGGTTATATCTTTCGAGAAATTAATCGTATAACATGGAGATTAAGGTTTACTCTTCATTCTCTGACTACAAAGAGAGAATATTTTGTAAAGTTCACTACGTGAAAATCTTGCTGGATAGGATGATGTGTTTTTCTAGTAATGCTACTCAATTTAAATACCTCTAAATAGACTGTACAGATATTTCAAAATATATCAGCAATAAAGAAAGCACTTGTTTGTCATTCTGAAGTGGGATGGAAACCAAGATTTGTAATAGGATAAAACAAATCAAGACACATGGTGATGTGCGAATGACAATTATTAGCTGAAACCCAATTTCTGTAGATTGTTATTTATGCTCTATGTAGTTTTTATCAGTAAAACTGCATGTCTGTGCAAATTTAGTGGTCATTACAGCAGAAAGTATGCTGCCTGCGTACTACTACATTATGCTTTAGTAATATATTTGTGGCAATGGACTCGAAAATGCACAACACCCTACATACCACACCCTTATCACTCTCCTACTGAATGGACGTGGCTCATTTGTAACACTTGTTCTATTTGTGATGCATGGATTGTGCACAATCCCTATGACTTTGGTAATTTAAGATTGATGACAGCACCCTCAACTTCAAAATTGTTCCATTACCTCTGGTGTCATGATTAGTAGTCAGCACCATAGAAGTGCCAAGCATGCATGAATACAAGACTACTTTCAATAACTACTTTTACCATTAGCCAGTGCAGTAATTACAACCAGTGATAATTTTTTACCAATGGTGGGGCGATGTAGTGGTAGTGGATAGAGCACCAGGGTCGAGCATAGATCTTTTGGCATATGCACAGAGCGAAGATGTACCCCAGACCAAAATAGATCCTAGCTAGAACTGAACTACTAAACAGTGCTGCAAGTTGGTGATGTAGGAAAGTCATCCTTTTTGCCCTGATCACCACCATTTTCTGACTGAACTGGTGGCAACTGACTCTGAAAGTGCCCTGGGCTCTGCTGACCAGGCCCTGGGCCAGTGCCATGTCCTTAAAAGGTATATAATAATTGATGTAATTAAAATGTGCCAAGACAGCTCTTGTATATAGTAGGGCAAGTAGGTTAGAGATCCCAGTGGGCTTATGGCCTCAGTACGATTTCGGTCGGAGTTGCCTCCGACCAACACTGTTGCAGTTTGGGAACCGACCGACCTCAGGTCAGCAGTTCTGACTGCCTCATTTGGATGCAACCACACATTGTGCGGTCACAAACTTCCATTTTTCAATAGGAGATTGTGCGGTGGGCGGAAACTGCCTGCAATACAAATTCCGATTGAAAAATGGAAGTTTGTAAACATCCCTGCACCGTGTGGCACACGGTGCAGGGATGTTGAGGGTGGCACCCAGCCCAAATGCGGAGGCCGCAGAGGGATGGGGGCCCTGCTAGGGGCCCCCAATAACGCTTTCCGACATCATAATCCTGATGGCAGAAACCCAGTCCGTGAGGGATTATGAGGTCTTTCCGACCGACCGATGGTCTCCTTGAGCTTATCGGAACTGCATCAGTTTCTCCGGCAAGTTTAAACTCCGACTGCAGCCATCATATTATGGTGGTCGGACTTTAAACCTACATTGTCGGTCGGAAAGCCTCCGACCTGTGGTCATAGGCTTTCCAACCGACATCGTAACGTGGCCCTTAATGTACTAAAGTGTGCACTACTGTGGTGTCTGGTGTCATTTTAAGCCAGCTCTGCCTTGCAGGCTGATTTTAAAATAAAATTATGTCCAAATTCGACTGTGGAATTAAACGTACTTTCAGAGTCCCAGACTACCTTTTTATTACACATAAACCACCACTAAGGTCTGCCCTACGTGTCCCAAGGGTAGGGTGCCTTGTCTTTTTATAGAAATCAGGGACATTATAAAATATGTCTTATATGCCCTGATGAGGGAGAAGCAGCCAAAGTCGTTTTTCCCCATGGAAGTGCTGCAAGTTTCATAGACAAACATGGGAAGGTTTTATTAAACTTTAATAAAGTCTAACTTTTGATTGGAAGTACCTAGCAACATAATTCAAAGTATTGAAATAATAGTTGCAATAAATCCAACAACTTGCCAAAGTCGAAATTATTATAACTATTGCAGGAAAGTAGTTTAAGAGTTTACTATCCTGAAGTTACCTAAAACACCTGTGTAGCAGCCTCTTCTGGTTGGACAACCTGAACCAAGCTGCTCCCTGAGTAGGTGTGAAGAGTCCTGGACCTGCAACAATACAGCCACTTGGTGGGAGGAGATTTGCTCCCTGGAGAAGCCAGGGACAGAAGGGGGCTGGGGGGATAATCTGAGCTTCAGAGGTAGAATAGCAGATGTCTCAGGACTCATGCCAGCCCCCAGCTTCAGACAGATGGGAGTCTCCCTAATTTGATTAGGAGGGTCTGGAAGGAGTGCAAGGAAAAATTCATTACACTTGTGGGTGAGTTCAAGGAGAGAATTTCTCAGTTTTTAGTTTTGATGAATTGTGCATTGTGGGACAAAAATATGTCACACTTCCCAGGACGCTGTCATAGCAGAGGGTGGCAACTTGAACCCCATTGGTCCACTCTTACCAGCCAAGACTGGGGAATACATTTGAGGGATCTTCAGGAATCTCTCAGATCCCTGTCTGAAACATCTGGAGAAGAAGGACTGCCCTGCTTGACCTTGAACGGCACCACAGAGGGCTGCACTCAGAAGGACTTTACCTGCTACACTGTAAAGCAGGGGTCTCCAACCGGCCGACAACCTGTGAGTAGCTCACGGCACAATCATCCATTTTGGTGCAGTTTCATGCCCAGCAGTAGAAGTAAATATGGCCTGTCGTTATTATTTTGTTCAATTTAGGTCTCTTGCAATCCTTGCCTGCCCTCACCCAAATAGGCTGCTCACAATTGGGTGAATTAAACGTAGCTGGAGCGTGTGACGGGGTGACGTCAATGTCAAAAGCCCGGCAAGAGCAGTATTACACTGGCCACTGGGAACCGATCGGTCGCTGCCCCACACTGCACTCTATAATGCGCAATCTGTTGCCGGAGCAGCAGCTTAGCCACCGGCCTTGTAAGGCCCAGGAATCCGGTTGGGTTTGTTGTAGCTGCATACCGCAGCGCAAGTGGTGCAGTGCTCGGTACTTTGGGCCGAAGAGCACAACAACCAGTGTTGGGCCGGAGACCGGCAGCATAAGGGTCCTGAAGCTGGTTTGTCGTCAACAGGAAAGAGGTACTTTATTTTAACACTGCTTTATTGATTAATTGGTGATACATGTAAAATGAAGAAGTACTTCATTTATTTGAAAGAAAAACAGGGAAACATTTTATTACATAAAAACAGCATTTCACAGGGATTTGTTTTTGAAGAGAATACCTCTCGCAACTTCATTTTACATTTCTTTACAACCCAAAGAAACGTAAAATGAAGTTCCTGGCTCCGGTTTTTTAAAGCATTATTTTATAGCTCTACAATAAAGATAGGAAAGGCAATGCAAATGCTCAGGGCATATCTTGCATACAATGGGACTTCGTAATCAAAGCATATGCCATTCCGTCCTCAGGTTGCGAAGTGCTGGATATCTGCTGGTAAGCCCGATAGCGGAAATAGATATGCCCTAAGCTTTCTCTCTGGCCCTCCCAAGGGATCCGCTGCTAACCTCTGACTGCCAAAGCTTCATATATCCTCTCATTGAGAGTCAACTTAAACACCCCAGTCTCACACAGATCATACCTTAAAAGTTTTTCAAAACCAGAGCACCAGGAGTTTTTGATGGTTTTACTTCACTGTGACAAAATGTCGGCGTGACCCCTGCTTTTTATATCGCCTGTGCCAAAGTGAACAGTAGCAAATGCATTTGGTCAACTCAACAAACAGCCTGCATCAGCTGCCTGAATGACAGGTGTAATGGTTACAGGACAGAACTCATGTTATGGGTCTTGCATGGATGACAAGCAAAGGAGGCCCTGCTGGAATTAAAACCTGTTCCTGCAGCTCTCCAGGCAGGATCACAATGAATTGAGGCATCCAACCAGCCTAGGGCGCTCCACATTACACAGCATTGATTGCAACAGGAGCATTTGAAACCTGGGATGGGTGTTGTACACATAACAAGTCAATGAAGCTGGGCGTTGGGGGTCTCTTGGCACAATGCACTACTAGCAGCTTGGCCTACAGTGGCTCATCAGGATTTTCTCTAAACAGAAGTAGCTCTCACTACAGAAAAGGTTGGAGACCCCTGCTCTAAAGGCTCCTCACAAGAAGGACTGTGCTGGTCTTAAAGGATAAGGAGTGGACACCCTGAGCAGCAACAGGTAGAAAAGCACTGGAAGAATTCACCTGAAACATCCTCTGAAATGACAACCCTAGCTGACCAGCTTCACCTTGATTTTCCTAGACTGACCAGGTGCATTGTGGGAGTTGGAGTCCTAGACTCTAAGAGGCAAACCAGAGTTTCTGAACCCGGCGGGTATTGTTGGCTCCTTCCTGACCATCAAGGAATGTTTCAGAAGAAGATCTGAAATTTTGGGAACTTTTTGCCAACTTTTGTGAAAAAACTCCAGAAGAAGACTAGCATTGACGGCGAGAGTCAAGCCAGCGATGTCAAACTGTGACTTGGCTTGACTACACTGGTTTGTCTTGCTGAGAGCTCCAGAGCTCCTCACTGTCCATGATGAAGGCAAAGACCTCCAGGGCTCACAGAGGAATCACACTGCAGGAGGCCACCGTCATTGACTTGAAATATGGATCTGAAGACCTCATCACTCGATGTGAAAGAAGAAGCTCCAAAAAAGTTACGAAGTCAGAAGGTAAAAACGTGACCGGGCCCAAACGCCCATCATACCTTACCGTGCTCCATTGCGATTGGCCTGAAACTTTGACTTTGTCCTGATTCAGTGCAACCAGATAGCCACATTGGAGCTTTACATTTTTTGGCGCTATAAAGCACATTTCTTTATTTACATTTGAATAATTCCTATCCCCGGTTCCCTACATTGCATTTTTGTTGTTTTGGTGTCATTCTCAATTTTTATAAATTGGTTTTGGATTTGTATTTTGGTGTGTAATTTATTTACTTACTGCTTTGGGGTCCTGTCTGCCAAGCTACCAAGGGTTGAGCAAGGATTAATTTATTGAGACTTGACTGGACCTTATTACTGATTGTGGTATTATTACTAACTATAGATACCCACCTGTACCTACTAATAACCCACCTTCCTACAGGGAATCACAAACAAATTATGCTAGGATATTTGATTTGAGCACTTCAGCAAAAGGCGCACACCCAATATATTGTTTAGTGGTTATAACTGTCTGGGCCCAAAACCCCAGTCCAGGTGTTCAGCTAATCCTCTGGGTCTCAGCCTCCCCCAGTTAGTGGGCTGTGAAGCTGGGGACACACATCAGAATCCTCATTCCTCCAACATATCCGCCTCATCTACAACTACTCTGCCTGCCTATTAATCCTCGGAAGTGGCATACTCCCTTTTAGTAAGAGTGCAAAGAAGGCAAGGCTTTTTCTATTTGTACTTGTTCTATATGAACATGAATACTCCCATTTTGATGTATTGAGGCTAATTTACAAAGCCTTTATTTGCCTGGGAAGTAGTACTACAGCAATACTCGTTTATATACTCTGAAACTCCCTATTATGAAGAGTGCAAAGAAAGCAGGGCTCTTTCTATTTCAACTAATTCTATATGGTTCTGAACATTACCATTTTAGGCACTGCCTTTGGAACTCCTGGCGTCAGAGGTGGCAAAATCAGTGCCAGGAACACAGGGGCAGATCGTCCTTATGAATGTTGGTTTGGATCCACTCTCTTTGTTAAATGTCATGTGATGTCACTTCTGCTACTCCTGGCATTTTGGTGATTGATGTCCATGTGGCATATGCAAAGTACCAATACAGTGCTTCAAGTGAATTACAGACCACAGCCACATACTATGTGGGAGAAATAAGCAATGGGTTCTGTTCTTGGCTAAGGTAAGTTCAGTACTTCAATGGTTCTGTTACTGTTCTTGCAAAGCTCAGAGCTGTGTACAAATACTATGAACCATGTGGTAATGTAAGTTAGTGAGTGACTGTTCTATGAAGTCATCCTTTGGTTTCCCTAATGAGTCCTCTGTGTGGTAGCCCATTAATTGTATTAATTGTTGTTAATTTTTTTAAACCGTTCTCACATATATATTAAAGCATACTTTATATTTTAAATCTGGCCAATGAGATACAGCCAATCATAAATGCATTACAATGTGGATAGCCAATTACATTAAAGACTAGCCCCCTCAGCCATAGGTTGTAGTGTTCTTCACATATTGATGAAATTACATTCATAACCCTTGGTTAATTGTAGCTTTCAGACAATAAAAGCTGTGTTTTCTTTTCACCAGCATACAGAGCTTTCATTGGAGCAGTAGTTGTAAGAATCTGCATGGTTTCCTCATCAGCCCGATTGGATCTTAAAGAGAGAAAGCTACAAACATGATGTCTCTTGAAAGGTTCAAACTCAGCAACATCCCATCATTGGTTAGTCTCAGTTGCCATGCTCTTGCCTCGAGGTCTGCTGGTGCAATGCCTGATCTCTTCATCCTGGGGTTAGGTGACATTATATAGGAAATCTCATCTTCTCATCTTCAGGAAATGCAAGGACACCCTATGGAACAACGAATGGTGGCCACCTGAGCTTGGCCCTACCCCCAAACCCAATGAACACGTCTGCATCCTCGACAGCCAGCTATCCATGAAGAAGCAGGTCAGCATCGTCTCCTCCACTTGCTTCCTCACCCACTGAATGCTCGTTAAGGTCTTCAGATGGCTCCCACCCAACACCAGGTGAACTGTCACCAAGCTCTCGTCACTAGCACACTCGACTACTGCAACTCTCTCTACGCAGGAATCACCGCCCAACTCTCAAGGAAACTCTAGGCCATCCATAACACAGCAGCTAAACTCATCCTCGACCTCTCCAGGCTGGTGCACATCACCCCTCACCTCGGGAAACTCCATTGGCTACCAGTCGTGAGGAGATGCCAGTTCAAGCTGCTCACCCATACTTACAATGCACTACATAACAAACGACCGGCGTACCACAACAAACAAGTGAATATCCACTAACCTACCAAGGAACTCTGTTCCAGATCCCTCTGCCTAGCAGCTACCCAGCCCATCCTGGGGGCTAACAGCAGAAGCCGCCCCTTCTTCCACCTGGCGGCTTAGACAAGGAACACCCTCCCACAGCACCTCAGTCCAACAGTTCAAGAAGGACCTTGAGACCTGGATGTTCAAGCAATAAGAACTGACAGTGTGACCTCGCAGCAGGTCCCCACGGCGCCTCGAGAACCTTCTGGGTGAAGCAGCTGAACTATACAAATCCTGATTAATTGATTGACTGGCTACATATAATAATTGCAAGTGTTTCATTTTCATTTCTGTATGCTTACCCCAATAGCTGCACTTGTGCAGCTCCTTGTAACAAACCTTTAATTGTGTTCTCTAGTCAAAGTCAAACCTTGTCAACTGAGTTTCTCTGATAAGCTGCCAGTTTCCAAACTCTTCAAGAAAGCCAGAACACAGGTTTTTTTAACCAGTAGGTGCATCTCAAAGTCTCTTGTCAAGGGGACAGAGTCTTCTGGAAAGCACATGATGAGGCATGACAACTCTTTGAAACATTTACATACCATGATTTCAGACTGGCGTCACTCTGTGGCAACAAAATCTAAGTTTAAATTGTTATGAACATTTCAACCCCATAAGTAAGCCATATTCAATAACATTTATATAATACATGAGTACCAGTAATCCCTGTCTCTAATTTCCTTATTACTGCTGACTTTCTTGGTCACCTGTGAAAGAGAAATGACATAGTCGTTCAACAGAAATAACCAATTGTAATTGAGTACTGATGTCACAATGTCTGATGCCAGAGCCAGAGTCCGGGGAAAGGCTGGTCATGGAGCCTAATAAAGTTGCACTTTGAAAAATGAAAATAAAGCATGTTTTGTTTTCTAGATGAGCAGTGATAAGCAGAAGGGAGATATGTATTGCTACATGTTTATTTTCCGACACTTATAGGAAAGATAGCGTCTCTATGCATGTTTCTAAACATTGTGAGCTACAGCATTTTTTTTGTAAATTTGACTTGTACTAAGCTGATTCTAATATCTTTTTTCAACAAACATTTAATTGCATTTTGGCGTGTTTTATTTTGTACTAGAGACTCTAATTGTATTCTTCTACCCAATTCACAAAGGTAAACTTTAGCCAAATAACTAAGTTACCAAGCCTGGGAATACACAAAAGCCATTTATGAGTAGTATCTTTATGTCCCCACTCGGGGTGGAGATCCACCACGAGTGCAGACATAAAGACAGTACTTGAAATGCCCTTTGTGAATTCCAAAAGTTGTAAACTTAGACGTTTGGTCTAATTTTAGATCCAATGTCTAAGTCTACCTTTGTGTATTGGGCCCTTCATGTTTACAACCATGCTATTTATTTCATATTAAAGAGCACAACACCAAGGAAATTAAGTAGTTTGTGGGAAGAAGTATGCTGTGACCATGAATTATAAGGAATAAAGTATCCCCTGCCTTATATTATAAGGATATTCCAAGTCACTTCGGAGTTTCATAAACTTATAAAGGAACTCTGACTTTGGCCTTGTTCGTCTCTCTGTTCACAGAACTACTTGGTAACTTGCAGTAGTTGTACAAGCCTGCATAGGGCTTTCTCTGTTTTTGTCATCATCCTGTTTGAATCTTAAAGAGAGAAAGCACCAAACTTGATGTCTCTTGAAAGGTACAAACTCAGCAACATCGCATCATAGATTAGTATCAGTTGCCTTGCTCCTGCCTCGAGGTCTGCTGGTGCAAGGCAAGATCTCTTCTTCTCAGGGGTAGGTGACATTAAATAGGAAATCACCACCTACAAATCACGGGAGCGTTCTGCATATGTAGAAGTGAAACATGGCAAGTTGCAGCACCTCAGAGACAATGTGCCTGAGTTGGTCTTTGAGGTCTTATAATGTACGGCAGAGGGTACTTTAGCCCACATATTATATTAGTTGTGATAGTAGTTGTTTGGTTGTGAAGTCCATACAAGGAAATATGCTGTAACATTAAATATGAATATGAATGCATATATGTTCCAATCGCCACCATCGTGCCAGTGAAGGGAATTGATACATATTTACAGCTTACAATAAGTATGAACACATTAATATACTTAAGAATTACCTATGCATTTACTGTTCGATTACCCAAGTGCCCATAGTACAGGATTTACTATACATACAAAGTTCATAGTGTCAACTTCAGAAGAAAAAATAAAACAGGCCTCTTGCCACTCCTGAAGCTGCATATGCATTGAGAAACTTGATGTTTGCACTCATTACTGTTACTGCAAACATATGAATCTGTACATTATCTTCAACATATGAGGGTCTAAGCGCAGCATGGATGCCGAAACGGGAACAGAATAGACAAGATGGTTTCTGGCTGACAGCAGGAAATAGGAAATGTCGACAGCTTACTTTTTCTGGAATAAAAAATGCTAAATATAATATTGTATTTAATGGCCGAATATGTTGTATACACAAAGCCAATAAAGAAGATATGTGTAAGAGACTATGACACTTCATAATTGCGTTTAACTGTGTGTATACTCGGAAAATCAATAATCTCCATTTTTTGAGTAAGCAATTCGATCGAGGACTCATCAATGCTTATTCAATATTGTATTCGACTATACAACATGAACGGATTTAATCAAATAATATACTGCAACCTGCAATTCCTGTATTAAAACGTGTCCCAGGCGTTGTATTGAAGACCAGTTGAGCTACTGCTTGTCACTTACAATAAGAATATGACATAGTTACTCTGGTGTAATGCTTTATTACAGTTCATTTGCAGCATCATAGTGCCTGACACCAGAGTCAGTCAACACTGTGTACATCAACTGCCTAAGAGCAATCCCTAAATCACCCTAAAACAAAGGAGCTTTTCAGCACTCTTTTTACTAAACAATGTATAGTGAAAATCAACAATTATTTTTTGTTTCTGTTTTCTGGTATTGTCTGTTTATGGATATATGTTACTTTACTGCAACTATCAGTTCAACAGGGGAGCAGGAATCTACCCAAATGTTACTCACAAACTTTGAAGCACAAAAGTATATTTGATAGTAACATAATGTAAGCTGTTTAACAATATGTGTTGGAAAGAAAGTACATACTGTGCTTATCAGTGGCAACAGGTAGTTTTAGCAGGGAGGTGTTGGACTGGACACACACGCACACATACACGCTAACTCACACCCATGAATAAAAACATGTGCACACACACACATCCATTCACAAGATTCACTCCCAAATATTCATACATACATACATGTACCAAACATTAAACAAAATCACACTTACCTGCACAGCTCTGCCTCGGAGGTCTCAGGAGGGTTGAGACTGCTGTATTCTCTCATTGGTCACCTTACGTGAGCCAATGATGGGAGGCAGCAGTCCCTACCTCATCACAGAATTAGATGGGGTCAGTGAGAATTGCTGACCCCACCCCACTCTGTGACACACTATCAGTAATTGACACTCAGCCCTGGGTACTTCAGGGCTTAAAACTGAAGCACCCAGGTCCAAGGCAATCAGTGACACTCTCCTTCATCACAAGGGAGAGGGTCTCAAGGTGCATTGCCATTCTGAAGAGGTCACACCCATTGTAGTTGTGACAACCTCAGCCTGGCAAAGTTCCGCTCAGGCAGCCATGAGCCTGCGAATTTAGCACATATCTATGTCCTGGCTGCCTGACCAGAAAATGAAGAGTGTCTCTCAGGCTGACTTTTGCTCAGCCTGATAGGCACTCTTCTTGTTGGGCAAAAGGTGAAGGGGCGTGGCTCCTCCGCCCTTCAGGATGGGACACCGTGTTTATTTGTACAGTGCAGAGGCCCTTTTTTTAATTGTATAGTATTGTAATTGCATTTATATAGCACTTACTTCCCCATACGAGGCGTAAAAGCACTTTTTCGGCTAGTAGTACGCTACTCCGAAACCCAAAAGGATTAGTGGTGAAGTAGTATAGTGAAATATGAAATTAATTTGAGTGCTGGATATGTTAGTCTGCTACTTGGATTGTGAAGGATAGTGGAGGGATAGAAAAAGGAAAGATCTGGATTTCTGTAGCGCTTGCTACTCCTGATCGGTGTTGAAACGCTTTTCGGCGAGTAGCATGCTACTCCAAGACCAAAAAAGGTTTAGTTGTGAATTAGTCTAGGGAAATATGAAATTAGTTTGAGTGGTGGACATGTTAGTCTGTTATTTGGATTGAAAGGGATAGTGGAGGGATGGAAGAGGGAAGGCTTTGCATTTATGTAGCCCTTGCTACTCCTGATGAGGTGTTGAAGCATATTTTGGTGAGTAGTATGCTACTCCAAACCCCAAGAAGGATTAGTGGTGAATTAGTGTAGGGAAATATAAAAATAGCTTGATTTGAGTGGCGCACATGTTAGTCTGTTATTTGGATCGTAACAGAATAGTGGTGAGATAGAACAGGGAATGATTTGCATTCATATAGCCCTTGCTACCCCTGATGAGGTGTTGAAGCGCTTTTTGGCAGGTAGCACTCTACTCCGGACCCAAACAGGATTAGTGGAGAATTCGTATAGGGAAATATGAAATTAATTTGAGTGGTGGACATGTTAGTCTGTTATTTGGATTGAAAAGGAATAGTGGGGAGATAGACAAGGGAAAGGTCTAGAAGGTTTTTTGCTTTGTTTTAGAGTTCATAGCAGGGGGAGGGGGTTTGGGATGAGTAAAGCAGAGGTGGAGGGGGAAGAGTCAAAGGGAAGGGTATAGAAATGCTTGTTTAGGAGATCTGAATAGCAAAAGAGGTATGAGATGATGCAAGGAGGAGTAGAGGAGGTAAGAGTCTACAAAGGATTATTTTGGGGATCATAGTTGTGGTTTAGGATGAAAGAGATAGTGGAGGAATAGTATATATTGAGAGAGGTATAGGGTGAGAAATAGGGTAGTGCATTAGAGAGAGTAGTAGAATGACGTTTGAGATGAGTCAGAGTGGAGGTAGAGGATAAATTGCGAGAGATATAGGATAGTGCATTGGATATGCTGAATTAGAAGCAAAGTAATAAATATAAAGATATATAAGTACATGGAAGGTATATATATGCATAAGGAAGGTAATATATTTAGATTAGAGTTGCATTTAATAATCGTTCTACTTTAAATTATTTTATTTTTTGTAATTTATTAGTGAAGCAATTGTAGATAAATAGTTATGATAAAAAGATGTACTTATTTATGCAGTCACTTACATACATGTTCAACATAGAACACTGTAACTATAAGTAATATGTAAAAAAATTCAGCAGAAGTAACGAATATCTATATCTTTAAAAACATAATAATTATTATACATGTTTATACAAAGCAATGCACTTATGTAGGTACACATCTATAGTCCAAATAAATGCTTATATACAGAGGGATATGCTGTATAATCATGTTTGAGTATGGTGGTTATGTGGGGAAGAGCTAATTCTTGAGGAGTCTTCTGAAGATAATGTGGTTATACACAGATCTTATGTTTGGGGGATAAAGAGTTTCATAGGTTGGCTGCTTGAACAGAGAAGGATGTGCCATCCATGTTTTTTTCCCTGTACGGTGGGATTTTGAGATGGGGCACCACTCTAGAGCGCAGGTTCCTTTGCTGAATGTATTTTATGACTTTACTCCTGATGAAGAGTGGTCCTTGTCCATGTATCGCTTTGTGAGTGATATAAACTGGCTTGAACATGGATCTTTGGGCAACCGATAACCAATGTTGGGCTTTCAAGGGAGAGGAGCTGTGGGCTTCCGTCTTTATATGTCAGAGTAGTCTGGCCATAGAATTCTGAATCCAGTGTAGTCTTTTCATAGTTGTTAAAGGTGATCCATGGTAGCGGCTATTGGTGTAATCAAGTTTAGACAAAACAAGGGCAATGGTATCCTGGACCTTGTGTGGAAATCCTAAGATGCGTCGCTGAGTCCATGGTCATTCTGAGGTTTCTTACTTCCTTTGATACTTTGGGCGGTGTTCCGAGAACAACAGGCCAATTGAAAATGCAAAAACTGCTGAACAAAATATGATTACATTAGAAATACCATTAGCATTTACTCTGATGTGTGTGTTTTTAAAAAAAATTAGTTATTAGCCATTTGGAAGTTCTTTATAAATACCCTCGAGAAATGTCCGACAAATGTAAGTGTATATTTCTGGTATACGCTGCTGTAGATGATCTCCAGTTCCAGGCTCTGAATTCAAATCACTATTTGCTCGTTTGATTAACTGGAGGTTTCCTAACATTTTCCAACACACTACATTCAGATGACTCTCTCCATTGAAAAATTAAGGCTAGGTGTTAAGGCAATTCACAAAGTTGGCATGGATTGAACTAGGATGTGCCAATGCATGGCAAGTCCGTGTAAGACCCAAGATTCATCACTTCTGGAACAGGGGGAGGTGTGCTAATTGGCACAGAATTCCAATACAGTTAGGGCTGAATTTAGAGACCAGTGATTAAGAAAAATTGCATTAATTCTGTTAGAATGGCAAATGTTGAAGAGAATCCTTTAGTGAAATGTCCTCAATGACAGTGATGATATGGGGTAGGACATTCCACCAGAGGATTTTCATTCAAATGAAGCACATTCCCCATATAACATAGGTGTACCTTAATCTAAATGAGGCCATTAGAGTGAAGACACACTTATCTATAGAATTCATGTATGCACCAGAGATCAGTAAATTCTTGTTGCAGGTAATATGCAAACAAGAATAAAACCCCTAAACCTATCCACTTAACCTTTCAATTCACTAAAAGTACAAATCAAAGAGGGCCTTAAACCACTGAGATAAATTAATTAATTACTTCACAAACCAATTTGCACCTGATTCTGTGCCATCCTCCCTTTCCTGCAGAAATTAAGGTGTATGTACAATTTGTATCTGATTTTAAAGCAGTTTGGCTTTATCCAAATTGAGGTTTGTGCCTGAAACAGGATTAAAACTTCACAATATTTTAGATTTTATATCACTGATATGCATCAACATAATGAAATGCTTCAGACAGAACGAAAAAAAATATGTCCATAATTAAGTGATCTGAAAAATAAATAGAAACACTGTAAACTGATATTTCTAATATTGCAGCGTAAAACAATGCTCTTGGTTTTCTAAGAGGAGCAACACATTTTGATCCATACAGGATCTTCATCAGGGTCAAAATTCATCAGAAAGATGCAAACTTTCTATCATAAAGCAGTTCATCAAGATGACAACAATGAAATGAGCTTTGAATGGAAATCAGTTTCATGTTCAGTTATGTGTTGTGTCGTTTTTGGAGAGTGATGTCACAACTAATCCGTGTCATCTCTCCTGAAATTATTGCAAAAAGGGATGCCCCTAATTCTTCTGGAGTTTGTGGTTGTTAGAGGTCGATCAGCATGACAACGGAGAATGGAGAACTAAACATGAAACTGCGTATGTTGGTAATTTTTCAGATCATTTGATTGTGACGTGCAAAATGTAGTGTGAATTGTAATGTACCTACAAAATTGCTGTTGGCAGAGTGGTGAAAGTTTAGTATGAATTCAACACTAGCAGATATTATGGTAGGTAGATTTATATATGGTATTTTGTTACAGCTAAAAAGTACATTTTATATTACTTTCATCATCTGCTACAAAAATACTATAAATATAATTGTATATGGTGTACTTTGGAACAAATAGCTTAGAAGAGATAGGATTTCCGAATGCATTTCTATCTGATTTCACTGAAAATGTATGTGTAACATTCCTTTTCGGGATTAGCTTGCTTCTTGTGTTAACAGCAGGAGCCATTTTATGATGGGTTCTACCTCCTCAGTGCAGAGCCAAACTCTTGCTTTTGTGCACCTGCAATGTGTAAAGTCAGTTAAATTAACCCCATATTTTTCATAGTTGGAACTTTATTTTCAGACAGCACAGTCAGAAATAGAAAGAGGCAAATCTTGCTCCCTGTCACCAAGCTGTACTGTCTGAAAATGAAGCCCTTACTTGGAGAAATAGTTGGTTAAATGTGTTGAGTTTATGCACTGCAAGCACATAAAAGCAGGTGTTCGGCTCTGCACTGATGCAGGAGAGCTCATCATGATATTGCCTGAGAACAATAAAATAGCAGAACAGACATTTACACTCTGCTAAATGGGAAAATGATTTGTCCAAAAATTAGTTCTAAGGGTTCAAGTGATTTCTTGTCTTTTTGACATATTTTGTTGCTGTGAGATGAAGTACGCCGAGCACCTATGAATTCTAATATCATTTGGTGACTGGTCCTAATCCTCACAAGTATTTATTTCTCTCAGGGCATCTCGAAATTTCCTAATTCATTAAGATAGGTTTGCCAGCATTTAAACTATGATGCATGCACGAAGCTTTGAAGTAGATAATGAAATCAAATCAGCCCCATTTGACAGCTTATGGTTGAAGCTCTGGAGTATAGTAAACCCTCGTGTATCAATCAATTTTATGGTTGGTAATGCTCCGATCCATAAAAGCAGAGCCTTTCACACTGCAAAATGGCATTCTTTAATTCACCAAACTCAAATAGCGATTCTGTAACCTGTTACCGAATCTTACTGAATCACCAATTGACAATTTGCGACCAACCTACAATAAACATCTGTTATTCAGCGTCTTAATACCCTTGGGTGGTAAGTGTGCTTTACAAATACACATGTTACCTAATGTTATGTTACCCAAGGCATATTAATGAGATCAGTCCAATTGCTACCCTCTACAAATCAGTATTTTGATAACCAACCTAATGAAACATAGGTCGGTTCGCAAAATTCGAAAGGATTCGTTAGAAGTCGGGCATAAATTGCGTCCATTTCTAACAAATCCATTTTTGTATATTGCATTTAAAGAATCTTAAATTGTGAATCATTATTTGTCACAATTTACTATTTCTTAAATGGAATCATGAGGTCCCAAGTCACGTAAATCATAGAATTCTTTTTGGATTCATTAAAAGGTCCCCAACTCAATTATTTATACTTATATATTTTCAATGACTTTTTAGAAATGCTGTTAAAAATCAAATAAAATATTTAAAGATTCCTATTTTACTTATAGTTGTTAACTTTGGTTTAAAACTGGCCAGCCAATGAATCAATTTCCTCTAAAGTTGCTGCTGCCAAACAATATCGTTGGATTTTTGCTGAAATTCTTTAAACTGCTTTGCAACGAGCCAACCCTGGCACTGCATCGAACTTCCTCAGCAATCGTAATGAAGTTGATTGCAAAGTAGCAGACCGCCAGCATTATACAGTGCCCCACTTTGCACCAATGGATTGGGGAAAAGATTTTGCCAATGCTTCAATGTTACCGAAATCAATCATGGATTCTTTAAGAAAGAATGGGCAAGGATCCTGCTGTGTGAAAGGCAACTATAGAAGAAAATCTTGGAGTTACCTGCTAGTGAACGGATTTAAACAGATTTGCTTTGTTGCATCAAAAGGGAGAGAGCAGAACAGCACCATATGTGATAGGATGTGGCACTCTTTCCTCTCCCTCTGGCTGAAGCACTTTAAGAAGCCTCGCAATGCCAACATGCCCTTACCCCATAGTACAAGTGCGTGTGCATGATGCCTGGTATAGGTTTCCTACTGGAAGGGTAACTCTCCTATCTAAAAACTTCCTAGCCACACTTTAATGTTTCCAAGTTTGTATGTGTACTATACAGTACTGCACACATGCAACGTTGGAAAGGTTTAAAGAAAAGAAAATTGTATTCAGCCTTCAGGAAGAGTACAGTTTTTGACACAATGCTTTGTCTGTTTTTTTTCTAGTATACAGGGATGTGCATCAAAATCCATCGGTGGTTGCATAGGAGCTCACATTTACCACCCATGGTATACTGCCTTGATACAAAGTAGCCCAAAGTTATTATGCACTACTTTGCATTACTTTAGGACTATTTTCCAACCCAAAACAAATTTTGAACTAGATTGTTGTTATAATTGACTTGTGCTATTCCTTTCTCTAGCGGTGCCTTCCCTGCTGCTCAGCCAGGATGAGTGTTACAATGTCTGAGTGACCTCACGGAATGCTTGAGTGCCTGCTTGTGTGTGGAGTGTCAGTTGGTGGATGCAGGCTGAGCGACAGGGAGGCTGATCCTGGTGGGGTTACATTTTCATCTACCTAACTTCTTATACTGAACTTACCTTGTAACTAAGCTTCAATAAATCTATCCTGTTTTGTATACCTGGCTCATAGACATTCAATTTACCACATATTTGGCTACGATTTGAAGAGAACATACGCGTTGAGGAAGGAAGGATGTGGATACCCTGCTAAAGATACATTAACTGGAACTAAGGATCTCACTTAAGAAACTTATGAACTGGAACCCCAAGGAAAACGTATTACTACGGAAACGCCCTGGTCAGCCCCACCAGTGTTGTTGATCAACAGGGCAGCCTGCAGCCTGGGCGTTTGACCTTCTACCACTATTTTCAAACAGTTTCTGGGGAGATTGCTGCCATCCCTACTGCCTTGCAAGAGTTGTCCTTATCCTGCTCCCTTGGGACAGTGTCTCCATTTCGAGTGACTAGCCTAGAGCCTCCCTGTTGATGTATCACTGCCGAGTGCTTCTTTACTTTAGGACCGGGCAGAGACAGAAGACCGTTTTTCCTATCTGTCAGTCTGTCAAAAGAGCAGCAACAACCTAGCGCTTGGGAGGTGTGTCAACACTTGGTTTTCTTGTGTCCGGCTCAGTCTATAACATGGGTAGGGAGACTTCGGAGTCAAAGCTATTAACGGCTTTGGGCAATGGGATAGAGCCCGCCCGTCATTGTGGAGGGTTTAAACCTTGGGCACAGTTTACGGTTTGTGAAATGTGGCCACATAGCATATTGAGGATATTTTGGCAGTTGAAGTGCGCGATATTTAAAAGTCTGCGACAGTTCGTTTGCACTTGCGCACACCTTACCTTTCCTGTGGTTTCGCGTGCCTTTACTGTGACAATTGATCCCATGCGGAGAGGCACTGGAATCTGGTGCTGCTGAGGGATGCTCTGCTGCCTTGATGCGCCGCTAGCCACCCGGGACGGCGTGAACTGCGTGTCGCCATCTTACAGTTGGACCCTGCATGATGTTACCTGCATCTCAAATGAGTGTTTACTGCCAACCACGGTTGCTATGACATTACAATAAAGTTAATTGAAGGTTTCCTCTTTCGTCTAAGGCAATGCTGTGTACCAATATTGAGGTAGTTTCCAGCTTGCAATAGGCACCTCAGTGAAGTTTTCAATCTTCGTGGGGATTGTGCAGACAACGTTCAAGCTTTTGGCATTTCGGTGAGTCAAACGATTCGGGGCTAAGACTGGTCCAACTTTCCTTAGAAGCTGCACGCAACATTAGCACGTTTTGAAGGCCTTGCGGGGCGCTAACCAGGATGAAGTCTATGTGCTACACCGCATCGGATGTGAACAGCTATGTGGAGCTTTTGGTGAGGACCTCGGGTGAGAGATCGCTCACCGGAGTAAGAGACTTCCTTCTTGTTCATTTTATTACTGTGATACTGTTTTGTGAGGGTGGTTGCAGTGTGGTGAGTTTTGTTATTGGAGAAGTGTTGTGTCCCTATTAAGTGTAGGTTGTGGGTCGGTAAGTGCCCCAGTTTTGGCTTCATAGGGAGGTGTGTTCCCTGTTGTGTGGAGGTTGTGGGGTGGTGAAGCTGAGTGCCCCAGTTTAGTTTTTGGGGTGCTGTGTGAAGTTGTGGGAGCTGTGTGCCCCAGTTCAGTTATTTTTTATTTACGAGGTTTTGGGAGCTAAGTGCCCCAGTTCTGGATCATAGGGAGCTGTGTTCCCCTATTACGTTGAGGTTGTGGGAGCTGTGTGCCCCAGTTCAGTTTTCAAGAGGTTTTGGGAGCTAAGTACCCCAGTTCGGGATCATAGGGAGGTTTGTTCCCCTATTACGTGGAGGTTGTGGGAGCTAAGTGCCCCAGTGCTGGATCATCGGGAGATGTGTCCCCTGTTAAGTGGAGATTGAGGGAGCTGAGGGCCCCATGTCTGGATGTTTACCAGATTGTCGAGTTTTGAGTGGTATGCCAATGAGTGGCATTAATGCTTGTTTTAATTTTGCCTAAGGGAGGGGGATGGTGTTAATCCCAATGTGTTTATTTTTTTTAAATGGAATGTAAATGTTTCGTTTTGAGAATGCATTGTATATATTGATGTTTCCGTTTCCTTCCTTCACTTCTGCATTTGTGTTTCCCTAAGGAAGGGGGATATGTAATAATTGACATGTGCTATTCCTTTCTCTAGCTGTGTCTTCCCTGCTGCTCAGCCAGGATGAGTGATAGAATGTCTGATGACCTCACGGAATGCTTGAGTGCCTGCTTGTGTGTGGGGTGTCAGTTGGTGGATGCAGGCTGAGAGGCACCGAGGCTGCTCCTGGTGGGGTTACATTTCCATCTACCTATCTTCTTCTACTGAACTTCCCTTGTAACTAAGCTTCAATAAATCTATCCTGTTTTGTATACCTGGCTCATAGGCATTCCATTTACCACAATAGTGAATTTGAATTCTCCATTTTTCGTCAGTTTGAGTCATTCTTTTAACCCAAATCCAATAAAAAGTGTTACTAACCCTTCCGACTGAGTAAACGTTTTTACTTAAAACGTTGAGACGCAACCATGGCAATCTGGAAGTTGCCTTATTTACAGTGGGAATGTCTTAAAAATGTAAACTCAGAAGAGAAGTAGATAATGTGTGATCCTAATCACAATTATGCTCGGATGTTTTAAACAGTTATATTAAGTCCGTTTCAAAACGGGAATCGAGCATCTTATTGGCAAAAGGAACTCTTTAAAATTAATTTCCCAGCCCGTCTTTACCTTTCCCTGGGAGTCGGAGTTTGACCTCGGTATGAGTTTTCACCATGCTGCAAAACCAAACCCCCAACTCGGAAATGAATGGCCTTTTAACCATCAGAAAAAAACTGTAATGTGGGGCCCCAGTGGGATTTAAAGGGCTCCGTTGCAGCTGCTGCAATCAAATGAACCGATTCATGCGCTAGCGCGCGAGGGAAAGAAAGTCGGAGCAGACATACTACAGCGCGCTATTTTAATCCCTCATCGGAGGCCTGTAGTCGAGCTCTCCCGTGGCCCTCTTCTAGCTAAAAGGCTTCCGCTCGAGTGCTTCGGATCATGTAAGTTTGTTTAAGATGCATAATTCATGAAGGGTACATAACACCACCCTTGAATGACTTTTCACTCAGCACCTGCTTGATGGGAATAGAACTGACAGAGCTGTTCAGATTTCAGAACCCAGACGTTATCACGCAATGTGTCTGGGGGAGGCTCACTGAGCGTTTATCACCTCATCGCTGTAGCAGAAATTCCTGAAACATCTTAGGAAAGAGTTTGTCATAGTGAAGCGTGTGTAGTAAACAAAATTATAACGAGTCACCAATGATTGTGAAATGGATAAATAAATGAATACAAATGCCAGCTGTAAGTGCCACATGTGAAATAACTTTCTCTGATATCAACTTCAAACAGAGACCCCCAGAAAGAGAATGAACTACTATTTGGTGGCATGCCACTCTGAGCTTCTTCGTAGCTAATATGTAAATATGCCTTTATTGTTCTGGTATATGATACTACAAATTGGTGCCTGATAAACACCTTTTGGGTCACATACCACTTTTCTCTTATTAGTAAAGAATACATAAATATCTCTTTATTATGCTCGTGTTTTATACTAAACACAGATTTACTACTTTTCCATATCAGACAGGCTGCCGGTAAAACCAGCGTTGACAAAGTTGTTGGAATGGGTGAATACAATGTCAATGAATACCATATGTGCATGCCTGCATAACAATGTCACTACCCATAAATGCAATGTCAATGTATGCCATAATCTATACCCGTACAACAGTGTTGATACCGTTAGTAACAATGTCAATGTATGCCATAATCCATGCACGCATAATAATGTCGATACCGGTAGTAGCAATGTCAATGTATGCCATGATCTAGGCATGCATAGCTATTTCAATATCAGTAAAGACAATGTCGATTTACGCTATGACAACTGTATGCACAATGTTGAGAATATCAGCAAAAAGGATATCAATGACCGCCATATTCTGTTCAGAAGTTCTAATGAACTCATAACATTGCTGTTGGCATTCACCCAAGGTGACCTCCCCATCAACCCTGAGTCAGAGATATGTGGTCAGACAGGCCCTGCGACCCAAACCCATGCCTATCGCGTGACAGGTGGGATCTAACTTAGCCCAAAGACAAACGTGCACCCAGAGAAAACCTGATCGATCCCACAGATAGATAGTTGCACCACAAACAGGTCAGATGGAAATTGGATTTGCCCCAATAAAACATGTTTGGCCAAAGGCAGACATTCTCCAAAAATACAACAAAGCAAGATGCCATATGTAGACACTCAGCCAATCACGACACGACATGCAGCCCACTTGTAGTGATCACACGCTCCCCACACCAGACATCTGGACATACATGCACTGGCCCACACTAGCTCTCCCCAAGGTCAAGAGCCATTAGTGTCCCTATCAGATGCCCAAACTTGTTAATTTACAACTAAGATGCTTTTTCAAGAATGCAGACTTGTCTAATTGTACCTCAAAAGATGTATATATTTTTGGCTCCAACTTTATACGAGAGACTTTCTCGGCCACTGTGCTTAGTTAATCCAACTTGTTCCTGTTTTGCCAAACACCTCTTGTCTTTTCATTTCTTTAAGGTAAATTCATATCTAAGCAACAGTGATGCGTTTTGGCTTCTACCACTATTATGTCAGGTTTTAGTGGCACGAACAGAACGGAACTGCAATGTCTAAAGCTCTGGAACTTCATGAAACCTTGGAATTTTTTTCTTCTTAACCAAGCTCACTCCATTCCAGCAACTTCTGATTGTCTGCTGTTGTAAAACAAAATCCTCACCCTCATTACCTAACCTCAAGGATCTGTGCAGTGGGGTCCTTCATCAGGAATCAGTCTGTGATTTTGTTAAACAATGAATTTTAGTTCTTAGCCTTCCACTATTCTGAACACAATTGTTCTCTCCTTATCATCTTTTATAATAGCAATGCCCCCAAAACGTGTCCTCCAAAAATAACACTGTAGTATACCCTCCAAAAATAATACTGCTGTAAAAATCAGCATCACCTATTCTCACCAATGCCAGATCAACCAATACTCCTATCTTTGTGCAAGTATCTACTACCCTCCTAAGAAATCTCTTGATACCTCCTCATCTAAATTCATAATGTTTATCCAGTTTGTTTTGTCCTGTCACCTAGAGTCTTCTTTTAGGAGACTTCAACATCTGGACCGACAGTCTCTCACATAGTTGTACTCAAGGCTTTGTAGCAGACATGGATACCCCGCCTGTCCTCATTTTTGTTACAAGCTAACTCAAGACAGCAGCCATAGCTTGGATCTGCTAGTCTCTTTAATTCCAATCTGACTCATATTCAGTTTATTACCCTTGTCTTTGTTTGAGCTCTACCCATTTTCAAATTTGTGATGGCAAATGAGATGGACAGACCACCTAGGGAATGTCTTAGATTCATGATATTCTCCAATATTGTTTATTGTTTTCAGCCAAAGTCATTATAAATACATTAACAAAGCAACAAAAGACCATCAGAAAAGGAGATTAAAAAAAAAGTAAAAAACTCACTATGGGGGAGGCACATGAAAAATAATAAACATATTTCCATTTTTATACATCATAAAAGCAGATTAAAATAAGAGGCTGATGTTGGGTATTTAACATAACAAGGGCAAATCCAGTCTCTGACCTATTTCAGTCTCCTCATCAAGATCCAGACTGCCCATAAGTATTGAGCTACCTTCTCGTTATTCAATGGAGTATATATTCTATGACAAAGTGTGAGTGTGCTATTACAGGTTGTATTTGAAAATTGTGTAAAAAGAGGCATCAGTTGCTTGCAACGTAAATATCTAGTTTTAATACAGGATAATAAAAAGTGTAGCAAGGTCTCACACGCCCAAACTCACATTCACAAAGTTTGCTAATAGGTGGATTTGAGGAGAAGTTGGACATATACACTGTGGTAGGAAAGACCCCCATATTAACCTTGAGATTTAAGTTGCCCTGTGCCTCCAGGGATATCACATTAAGGTAGGGCTCTACATCTAATCCCACCCCGTGCATTTAATCAATAGATGGCTGACAGTCAAGTGACAATGTTCTGAAAGAGCAATATATAATTTCATCTTATGCTCATGGAAAACAGCCTTGACTTTAGAAATACCATTCAGAAGTTATGGTGGCTAGGTTAGTCCGGAAGAAAAAACCTTATTTCATTCAAGATTTGTTTAACATAAAGTGCCTAGGCATTACTTTAAAGTGTTGTAGGCTTAGGTACACATGCATCAAGCAAAGAAATAGCGAGTCGGTATTTGCGAAAAATAAGACTCGCTATTCCCTATGCATGATGCAAATAGCGGAAAAACACCGATTCGGTAAATATTGCTAACCGCGTTAGCGAAAAAGCACCCAAAACTCGCTATTAGCTGAAAACACTCAATTAGCGATCTCGCAAAAAGCGATCTCGCTATTAGCGAGATCGATATTTGCGAGAACGCTAATTGCGAGATCACTATTTGCGAGAGTCGCATTGGGAACAGCCTGATGACATCAGAACCAGGAAGTAACTCTTCCCATGGTGCATTCTGTGTGCAGAGGAAGCCAGAGCAGGAAGCTGAGTGCCAGAAAGGAGCTGTGAAGAGGACTATTGAGCATCAAGACCACTGCAAACCAGGGAAATGGCAAAATACAGCAGCTGAGGAGGGTCCAGGTGCAAGAAAACGAAAACTGAAGTTCAGTGAGAGGGAACTTGAGTCCCCAATTGAGGATGTGGTGAAGAGCCATGACAAGCTCTTCGGGAAGCTCTCCCTTAAAGTCCCAGAGGCAGAGAAAAGACGCCTCTGGAACAAGATAAAGTCAAGGGTCAATGCTGTGGGAGTGACACACCGCAGTATTGACGATCTTAAGAAACGCTGGTACGATTTGCGCAGCCGTGCCAAGGAGCGAATTGCCCAGAGGCTGAGGGAGGCTAGGAGCACCGGAGGAGGTCCATCGACAGTCCCGGACAACACAGCCCTGGAGGACATGGTGGAGGGCACAATCCTGCCTGAAGCTGCTGCGGGGGTCACGCAGTTGGATACATCCGGCGCAGCCTGCAGTACTGAAGGTAAGAGGCACTATGATATACCCATCAATGTACATTATAATAGCGCCCACACAGTAATAAGAAGGCAGGAAGCTGTAACCAACCCCAGTCCACAGACCATATACAGTCACTGATGCATCCTGGGAGTTGTAGTCCCATGAACCAATTAGTGAGTCACATATCAGTTAGTGTGACCATTGTGCCCAATATGCATTACAGACAGGGAATACAGAAAGTGAGAACGTATGAGCAGACATAAGCACCATGAAGATAAACAGTATCGGATGAAATGTTAATCCTGCACTGTTTCACACCACAGGTGCAGAGGAAGGAGACAGTGAAGGGAGCGAATGCAGGGAGAGTGCCCAGTCCACCGCAGAGCCTGCCGTAGCAAGACCAGACACACCTCCCAGCACATCCCATGCACCGACACGACGCAGGGCTACAGTCCCTCCCATGCAGCCAATGGAGAGCACACCTGCACCTGAAAGGGCAACTGCCGAAGGGCCGCCGCAAGTTAGGTCCACCACCACCACCCTGCAGACACCCGTCCCGACGATGCACAGACGCAGGGCAAGGGGCCACACAACTGCGCAGGAGCCATCCATTCCAAATGTCTGGGGACCCGTGGAGCTGCAGATGACAAGGGTGCAGCGCCTGCAGGCACGCCACATGGGATCCATCAGTATGCAAATGGGCAAATTGAATAGGAACCTTGCAACCATGGCAGAGCGCATGAGTGACCTCACTCAAGCAGTTGTGGAGGGCAACAGGGACACCAATGCCACATTGCTCGAGCTCGTGCGTGTGATGCAGGAGGGGCAGAATACCGACCGGAGGAGGCATCGCCAATTCATGGGGTGCCTGGCTGGATTGGCACGCTCCAACCACAAGCTGAGCAACGCCACTGCACTGCTGTCACGTCGGTCGGTGGCAATGCAGATCGACATGGGGCATTGTTGTGGGGACGTGGCCAGGGCCCTTGGCCAAGTCACAACTGCTGTAGAGCAGATCCAGGCCAGTGTAGGTGGGCTCAGCAATGCCACTGGAGAAGAGGGGAGTGAGGGGGCATCCAGCGTGAGCAGCATGTCTGCGCCAGTCAGCACTGGCAGAAGGTGTAGTGCACGCCATTCAACACCTCCGATTCCACCCATGGGTGAGGATGGCGCTGCAGGAGATAGGCGCCTCGGTGAGCGTGGGAGGAAGCGCTGAGCAGTCACATCCCTCCGGACAATTGCCCATGGTGGCGTAACCATGGTCAGCACATACAGAGGGACTGCCAATGGAGTACAATAACTCAATCTGCATAGTGCCCCGGTACATGACGTGAATGTATCCTTCGGCTACATGTATGTTTAGACTCACAAGAGTCCATGTGCAAGTGTCAATAAAACTTGCCCTGTGATTGATGATCGTTTCTGTCTCATGATTACGTACATTTGAGGATATGTTGGGTGATGTGGGCACGTATCAACTGCCCCTCCGCATAGCTTGCAGGATGCGGGTGTGGTGGGTGTACAGGGGGCTGATTGTCCGCAGTGCCGTGGTCATCTATGGGTATGCGTATCCTGGGAGCTACGATGGGCTACAGTGCACATGCTGCCACTATCCAACAGCAGGTCACCGGATGGTCCAGCATCGCATCACCAGGTTTGTGCAGGATGTGGAGCCTACTCTTGACCTATCCAAATGTCCTTTCAATCACATTACCTGTCCTGGTGGGTGCTGCGTTGTGCCGCAGCTACAGGTGGGCAAATGGGTTCACCAATGGAGTCATGAAATAGTACCTCACCGCGCATGCACTGTCACCTACAGGGTAGTGTGGAATGTGTATGTGTCAGGTTAGCATTGCCTTTACAGTATGCTTTGGTGTGCATGAGTATATTGTCTGACCAAGCAGGTGTCCCTCACCATGTGCCCCCCTGGGCAGGCATGTGTGAATGCCAATGTATCGGAAGATGTGTGGATCATTGATGCTCCAAGGAGATTGCGCTGCGATGTCCGACATGATGTCATCCACATTGCACATTGGTTGGACGTTGATGGAGTGATAACAAGTCCGGTTACGGAGGCTCTCCTCATTGCCTGATAGTGGACATATGGGTCGTGTGTGCTATCCAGCCATTCATATCGCAATAGGGAACTGTGCAATCCTATATGAATGGAGTCTGGGTGGATTCCAATCCTTTTGGGTTTTGGGGAGGCTGCTGTGGTCGTGGGTCTGAGTCATCATGGCAGCCAAGAAGGTCATCTGAACACGTGAGTGGGAGCCTTGTGATACCCCTCCCACTGCTGCCACTACCCCCTGGACACCTTTGGATGCAAGTAGGTGCAAGCAACATTGCACCTGGACACGGGGACGGTGTTCATGGGTCCTCTGTGTTTGGCGCAGCATTGTTGTTTCCAATTAGGCTATGTGGTTGAGTTGTATCGCAGCGTTGCTCAAGTACTACTCATATGTGTCCTCTTGGGTGTGTCAAATCTGACTGATGCACAGGCAGGAGGCCATCTCCTGGACTCTCCTCCTGCCCTGGCCTGCTGCATGGGTCCTCATCCTCCTATCACACAAGTTGAGTGTCGCCTTTGTGAGCGTCCTGTATGGACTAATTGGTTAGTTGCAATGACCCTCTCCAGCTCCATGTATTGTATTCATAACATTTTTTCTAAAAATTATTTACCACCTGCTTATGTTCTCCTTATTCTGCTCTTGCTAAATAGCGATTTTTGAGAAAATCGCTATTAGCGATTTTTGATGCATCCATTTGCGTGTGGATTCAGCGATTCCTTATTTGCTCCCGCTAATCTGGGTGCCGCTGATTCCGAATCGCTATATCTGGGATCCCGGTATTTGCGATTCGGTAATTTTGCGATTTTGATTGTTTTTGCTTGATGCAAGGGGATTTGCTTGCATGCACTCGCAAATAGCTAATCGCTATTTTTGCGAGCTGCTTTTGGCTTGATGCATGTGCCAGTTAGTCATTTCAACTAGTGCCTTCAAAGAAATCCTTCAATGGTGGTTTCTAATTAGACAAAGCCACAGGAGCAAGAGCAATAGCATCCGATATGGGGTGAATTCCAAGCTTTAGAGACAATGTTTTTTTAAAGAAGCAGGATGGTATTTGATGTACGGTTCAGAATAGCTCCAACCTTCTTAATTTGGTTGTTCACGTTCAATTTAGGATTGAAATGATTACCCAGATAATCATATGATGTAACAGATTCCACTTGTTAACTCTCAATCAATCAGGACCTCATAACACGCAGAGATAGTTGCATAGGCATGATTTCTGTTTTAGATTAATTAATTTAGAGGTCCTTCTTAATGCAATACTACTCGAAGTATGATAGCGACTTGAGGATTTCATTTTGTGTCCTTGATAAAATAACTGTGTCATCAGCAAATAGTAGAATAACTATCTTTTTATTGCATAATTTCAGCGTTTCCTTCTCTAGGAACCTTTCAACATCATTAATGAAAAGAGAACACCAGAGGGTGCCGTTCTCTTCCCTACTTGCATTTCAAAGGGCTGCCTCCAGCCCACACACAAGGACCTACCACCAGTCTTTTGTCACCCCAGACTACTTGAAGCCTCAGCAGAAGAAGAGAAAAATATTCCAGAACTAGATGTGGGGGTAGACAGGATGTCACCCCACACTTCAATGGCTGGCAGAAGTTATAAATGTTGGACCTCCTGAACCACCTCTTCAATACACTCCCAGACATTAGAGAAGAAAGGCTGCCTTGCTCTCCAGAAGGCTGCCCTACTGATTGAGGACTGCCTTGTCACCAGAGGACTGCCCTATTGCTACCTGAGGACTGCCCTGCTGCTTGAGGCATGCCTTGTTCCTCAGAGGACTGACCTGCAACTGGATTTACCGGCGCCTACAACTAGACTTGCCTAAGTCCTGCTGGCCTCTGCTAGGGTGAGTCCCTGATCCCCTAGAGGTGCCTCCCGGGACCCATGACCCTTGACTGGCATCGGAGTGCACTCCTCTTCAAGAAAAGGAGAAATTCCGAAATTTGGACTCTTCACGCCGGACTTTGAAAAGATAACTTTTTCAGCTGGTGTAACCTGTATTTGACCCACGCTCCATCGTGGTTGGCCTGGACTAGTGACTTTGCTCCAGTATAGCAAAATCAGATGACCAAGAGGGGCGCTTTGTGCTTTTGGGAACCATACCTACCTAAAACTTTGAAATTGCAAAACTTGGGTTCCACTAATTGGATTTTTGTTGTTTTGGTCTCATTTTATTTATAAAAAAAAATCCTGTATTTTACTAAATTGTTTTGGGATTTTCCTTGTGTTGTGGTTCACTTTATTACTGTTTTTGTGTGGCATAAATACTTTACACATTGCCTCTAAGTTAAGCGTGTTTTTTAAGCCAAGCTAGCAGAGGGTTAAGTATTGGTTAATTTGGTGACTTTTGTGGTTCACCCTGACAAGGATTGTGGCTGTTGCTTGAGTAGGATTATCACTATCCTCCATTAGTAACCCAATTTCTCACTTTATTCTTTCCTACCAATGCTGGTTTCAAGTCCCCCAAATGGCTTTGTTATAAATTGTCTTCCTATTTCTACTGAGAGCTTTATATTCCCTCATCAGCCTACTGAAAATTCTCCATTTGTTCTAGACATATGATACAAATATTGTGCATTTGCTAAATAAACCTTCATAATTCACTTAATATCTCAATATGCCTTGTCAAAACCAGCGGGCACCACACTTCCTTTGTCTAACAGCCATTGGACTAAGGCGAGATGACCAAAACACAGACAGCTCTGCTGACATGATAGTAAAGTCGAGATAGGAATTGTTAAAGACGAAATGCAAAAACAGTGCTTAGAAGTTACTAGCAGTCGAAAGGCTACTTGAGGTTGTGAGAGACCTGTGCAAATCCAAAGCTCAGAACCGATTGCGATGGATAGCAGGCCGATTACAGGTCCTACTCACAGCCTGCTGAGAAAGTACATTGGATGGAGCAAAGCATCAACACTGAGGGCGCAATGTGTTGATCTTTTCCAACACAGTTGGGTCGCTGCATCATCGGTGAGCTTCGCTGAGGTGAAGGCAATAGGTCATCGGTAAGTTGTGCAGAGCATTGTTGTCGGGCCGCGCAGGCTGTGCAACCGCTCTGGTCAAACAGCTTCTGCATTGTGTCGAAGTGTGATGTGTCAGTTCAGATTGGAGCAGTGGTGACAATGCATACATTTTGTAGCAAAACAGCCGCAGAACCCACTTCTGAGACCAAGAACTTGGAGAAGGCACCTCAGGCAAGGGTAGGACTCACACAAGGTAGAGTCAAGCAGCACTAGCAGAATTGCATGAAGACTTTTGTGTCCCTGATGCTTCTGAAAATAGGAAGCAAGGCAGCAAGCCCTTTGAGATCACTTGGAGGGAAGGCAGAGTCCGTCAGGGCATCAAGCGAAAAATCAGTCCTTCCAGAAAAGCAGTCCAGTTGAGTCCTTTAAGCAGCCCAGCAATCCTTCTGACAGAAGTTCAGTTAAAATTTCAGAAGTGTCTGATTTAGGGGGTCAGAGACCCAGTACTTATACCCGAAAGTGCCTTTGATATAGGGCGTGACTTCAAAGCAGATTTCTGAAGTGCACAAGGATCCCTTCCAACCCAGTCCTGTCAGCCAAGCTATCTGTGGGAGGGGGTAAATTAGTGCTTTGTTTGGGGACAGGATACTATCTATTGAAGTGCAAGCATCAGTTCCTCCCATTCCTCTCTGCCCAGGAAGACCCATCAGAATGCAGATAAATGTGGATGAGTGATCAGTACACAGATGAGCCTCACCTTCCTGTGTTTTCGGGGCCGTCTAGAGGGAATGCACAAAGTCTAGCTGTCATCCAACCCAGACGTGTATTGGAGACAGGCTGTCAGGAACATAGAGTAGTAAGTGCAGAGAAATGTCTACTTTATAAGAATGCAATTCCTAAAATAGTAGTGTTAAATCCAACTTATCAGTACGGAGGATTTATCATTACCATTCCAAAGATATAAAACATTAAAAAGCTACTTGTCTCTGATCAGGAATTACAGCACAAATGTGTATTAAGGAATTCCCAATACTGGCCTGTTGGAGGGGTAGGCTTCACAGTAATGAAAAATGAAATAGGCTGTCTGTCACTACCAGGACATGCAAAACATCAAAGTACATGGCCTACCTTTTACTTACATGGCACCCTGCCCTTAGGGTTACTTAGGGCCTACCGTAGGAGTGTCTTATATGTAATAAAAGAGGAGTTTAAGCCCTGGCAAGTAGTTTTAAATTCCATGTCAAAGTGGCAGTAAACTGCACACACAGGCACTGCAGTGGCAGGCCTGAGACAGGTTTGAAAGCTACTTCTGTGGGAGGCACAATCAGTGCTACAGCCCTCTAGTAGTATTTGAAGTACAGGCCCTGGGTATATGGTATACCACTTTACAAGGGACCTACAAGTACAACAAAAATGCCAAATGAGGTATACACCAATGTCATCAAGCATTTATTAAGGCATTCAAAGTGGCTCATTTTGTTTGTATGCTGAGTAGGCAAAAGATAAACATTGATGATATCTACTATTTGCAATCATTCAACTTCTTTGACTGCCTTGTATTGAGGAGGTTTTGTGACATAGCTATTGCGGGGATCTAAGTGACTGTGTATTCCAACTTCACAGAAATCGAAGTAGCAAGGTCCCTGTCAGGCTTACAGACCCCCTTGGCAGGATCCACTGCATAGACCGTGATGTGTGCCCCCACTGATTGCCCCGATTGATTTGCACCATAGCGAGGACTGAGGGTGGGTGCTAAATAAAATATATGCCCCCAAATGATGGTGCTAAGGATCAATATCATTGACAGCCCCTCATCACTATAACTCTATTGAATTTAGCTGCTTTGATTGAGAATTCTAGGTAATCTGCTGGGGAAAGCTCACGTACATTGCTATCCACCACCCATATTTCCTGGAAACAGCAAATGCCATGGGATTTGACAAAGGTTAGCTAGTCCTCGTCCTGAGACTTTATCTGCAGACTAGTAATATTCCAGGACAAGACCGTAATTCCAGTGGCCGGGTCTGAGCTGTTAGGTCTGAAGTTTCTGTCATTATAATCCCAGGAGAAAGGGCACCTACGATGTTAAAACAACGAAGATGGACTTGGAAGTAATGGTCTATCAACACTCTCGATAATAGGAGCACCATTTAGGGACTCTGGAAGCCAGGCCCAGTTGCTGCCCTCTCCTTGCAGCACTGTACTCAAATGTACTGCAGCATTTACGTCTCCAAAACAAATAACTTGATTTGAAGTTTTTGTTGAACTTGTAGCAAACAAATCCTCACTGGTGGTGAGCATTCCACCAGTGTCATCGAAGTAAGGACATATTTCTATTTTTAGGATTCTGGTTGATCTGGAGGTTTGGCAAGAGCCCCTCTTAAGGGCCTTGCTAATTTCCTGAGATGAGGGGTGATATATATTGTCAGTTACCTCAGTTGAAACATCCGCTCTTGTTTTTTCATAGTTCTTGCTTCCATTACTAAGGTAAGCAGGTCCAAGTTATGATCCATATCCCGCATGCAGTTTTCTAACAACAACAACACAGAACTCAGGATCCTCTCCAGCGCTTGTAAGGACCTTGAGACCACAGTATTCTGGTCCGTTTGGGAAAGTAACCTATGAGTGGTTAAGCCGTCAACTGGGAAGTCCCCTATGTTAGAGGGTAGATTGGAGGAGGTTTTGATTAATAAATCACTCTCTTTAGCTTGTCAGGGAGTCAGTTTCATAGTTTTGCAATAAAAAAAATTATGAAGGGAAGTATTCAAACGAGTATATAGTAATTGGGCAGACATGTCCGTCATGGGGTAATCGTTGAGCATCTATGAGTTTGTTAGGGGATCAGGGCTTGCAATATTAAATGCAGGCCTAAAATGGGCTGCTTCATGAGAGACGGAACAAGCATTTGCAGCAGCATCTGATACTTCCAGTATTGTCGCCATTGTAGACAGTGATCCATCTTCTAGAACATCTACAGGTGGTATCTAGTTTGTCAAGATTCTTGGCGTCTCACATGAGGTCTTCGCCAGCAAAAAGGCATCTACATTTCTGTTCTTTATTCATCTTTGCACCGCTGCAATGAGCAAATTGGCTAGAAACAGGCTCCGGAAACTTCATAGAGGTTCCACCAATCCCCTAATTACTGGTACAATTTTCACTCATAAGTACATTGAAGCCAATACTTGCATCCTTCCTAGCACCTTACAGTGCAACGGGCACATCAGGGGTCATAGCAAGGTCTTCTAGATGATCAAAACAGCTTTTTCTTTCATTGTGATCAGTTGTTCTGCAGCAGACTAAACAATGGAGAGAGACAAATATCAAATCACAAAGATTGGTATCAGGGTAGTACTTATAGAATGGTGTCTTACAGTACTCCTTGACTTCAAGAACTTCATGACTACTCTCAGCTTATTCCTAATATACTTTTGGATCTCATAAGTGCTGCAATTGTAAGTCACAGCTAAATCTTTGTGAATCAGATCCATGGTTTTGGATTCATTAATCTGACACAACATACATATTTTCCTATGAATATGTAGCTTTTATATTACTCATTATATAATTTCTCACATTACGTGCGTGGAATGATATATAGTAGCTGATTATAGACAATACATTTTTTAAATTTGTAATTAGCACCGCTTAAGAAAAACAGTACACATAGGGACAGATGTATGACCATTCCGTTTTGCGGGTCTCACACATTTAGCGATTTCCAATGGGGTCGCAAATGACCTGCCTCATTAATATTCATGAGGGAGGTTGCAATTTGCGATGCATTGTGTATGGGCTACAATCACAGGGATGGTGGCCTGCTGGGGACAGCAGACCACCATGTCTATGTTTGCTTTTTAAATAAAACAATATATTTTTTTCAAATGCAGCCCGTTTTTCTTAAAGGAAAACAGAATGTGTTTAAAAGAACAAATTGCAAAGTTTTCATTTAATTTTTTAAGGGCAGGCAGTGGTCCGTGAGACCACTGCCTGCTCTTAAAAAATATTTTTGCTTCCAAACACCAAGGAGAAGCCGTTTTTGACTGGCTTATCACCAATTTGAAATCGGTGGTAACTCAAAACAATCATACATCCCCATCCAAATATCGACTTGCGATGGTAATAGATTACCGACTCGCAAAATAAGGTTTGTACATGCTCCAATCCTTTTTAGCAGTCACGAACAGCCTGAATTTCCATTTGCGACCTCTAAAAACAGTTGTACGTCTGGCCGATAGTGTGTAGCGAATTAAAGCGAATTCTAAAGAAAATCCCACCAAGTTTAGAAAGATAATATTTTTTACTTTGTTTTCATACATATAATATAAATCATAGTAAACAATTAGGTATTGATATGATGAAGATTGTTATCCATAGCAGTGGTCTAACCATGTATTTTATATTTTTAGAAGCACCTGCAATATTGAAGCAGATTATATTTCTGTAGCTGTCCATTTTGGAATGAGATGACACAATCATATAAAACATGCCCACATAAAAACAATAGACGATCCAACAAGCAAGTGATACTCAGATGTCAAATGTAATGTAATCTAATCTAATCTGGCAGAGAATAGTATGAAGGAATAGACAGGCAATTCGAAAACACAAGACTATTATTCCATTTTGGGATACACAGCTTCATATCATTAACCACAAGTCTAAACGGTTTCAAGTTTATCAATGTCATTAAAACCACAAGATGGAATTCAGTACTTGTTTTTTTTAATCACAGAATGAATGCAAATTACCTTAGAAATGAACTATTTACAGGGGCAAGCAGTGACTTTGAGTAGGCATTCGATATGTTTGATATCATGTATGCTATGTATATCTTAGCTCTGATGGCCTTCCAAGATGCTATGGTACCTTGAAAAAACACATACAGTTTAACAATTGTTCCACGGAATAAAATTAAGTTGTCAAAGGTTGCATACCTCCCTTCAGAATCAAAGAGAACAAGGTTTAAACGTACACATGTTTTATATTATGGTTCATGTGCTAAAATATTTAATTACATGAATAGTTTTTTATACACATTGCTTTTAAGTTACAGAAGAAAATATTTTTCCGTTCTAGCTCAATACATAGTAGTTTCAGTATTCTATGGTTTCTAGCATAGAATACTGATTAGGGCCTAATCAGTACTAAATTTGTAAAGCAATAAGTGCCAGGGCCCTTATCAGGAAACCACTGCAGTTTGCACTACGCATTGCGCTACTATTGAAAATTAAGACATTTTATGTCTGAATTATTAATATCTGCCACCAAAGCGATTTGTACAGCTTTTGGTGGCAAGTACTAGTCATGTTTAATGTATAAAGAATTATTAAACAACTGCTGCGTTCCTCACAAAATTAGACAAACAGCGCCACCATGTCACTAGCTGTCATAACTCCCGGTGTTGAGCTGAGCACCGGAAACCACCGGCTCAAATTAATCACTGGGCCTAATGTACAAAGGGGCACTTTTGCTATTAATTCAAACATAGTAGCGTTAAAGGGAGAGAGCAGAAATGCTCCATATTTGCAAAGATATGGAGCATTTCTACTCTCTCCCCACGCTGTGACACTATGTGCTATCTAGTATCAGCCCAGGCACCGGTGCAAGGGTATCTGCGTTAGAGGTAGGATTATTTTTGTGCAGGCCTATTCTTCTTTCTATGTGCGTTATAGAATGCCGGTAAGGTTGACTGAAATATTTTCTAAGAGTAGTACGTCTAAAAAAGGTAGTTTAACATTTCGTGTTTTTTTTTAAGGTATCCTGTTTTCCTTTTGGGAAAATGAACCACATATTGTTTTTTTAAAGATTGTATTATTTAGAAGCAATAACAGACAAAAGGCCACCATGCCTGTGACTCCAGCCAATTGAATTGGGTCGGACATTAGCGACCCACTAAGATTTGGGCTTTAGTGAAATTACCCATTAGTACATAGGTGCGTCAGGAAAATATCTTTCAGTTCGAAAAGATTTGGTGCACAATTTGTGACCACTTTTTTCAGAAAAAGTGGTCGCAAACTGCACTCTAACTTTTGCTAAATCCATTCTGTTATTGTGAACCGACCTATGTACTAATAGGTCAGTTTGCTAAAACCCTATTCATAGTGGGTTATAATTCGACCAACTTCAGGAATATTAATGTAATTTGCAAAATTGTGACCCACTATGAATCTCTGCTATCACAGGGATGGTGGGCTGCTAGGGTCAGTGGACCACCATGTCTGTAATTGCTTTAAGATTAAGAGATCGTTTTTTTTTTAAATACAGCCCTTTTTCCCAAAAGGTAAACAGGGTGCATTTAAAAATAATGAAAAAATGAAATGATTAACTAACATTTTTGAAGAGTAGGCAGTGGCCCAAAGGACCATTGCCTACTCTTCAAAAATGTTTTTTGCAACGTTCCCAAAGGGGAAAGAGTCCTTAGGGGACATCTTATCATTTACGAATGTCTTAACACTACCTTTCAGTAGTCGATAAAAGATTAATGTTTCGATACCAGAATTTTAGTTGCAAGACATTAATACATACCACTGTGATTCGGTATTGGAAAGGGACACACTAAATATGCCTCTTTTAAATAGTGCAAAGCAAAATTGTGATTCTGTAACATCCGGCCCTAAACGTATTGTCCCAGCTTCATTACCCTTTAACAAATGTGCCTGCACATCGATTTGTGTAATTTAGTTATAGGTAAGGAAAAGAGTAGGAAGTGTGGGGGGAATTTACCTCCACCCCAGCCCCCACCAAGTGATACAGACCACAAACTATAAAATGTGCACGTATGATTTGTGGAGGCTCTGTCCAGCAGGAAAATCACTCATGCGGGAGCCACCACCCATCGCTCAGCAAGTGGGTGGCCAAATGAGAATAGAATTCCATCTTGGCTCTCAGTCATTTGAATGTTCTAGTAGCATTATAGCCCTCCTACCTTGGGCTATACTGATTATTAAAAGGCCTCATCTTTGTCATATGGGCTTCGCCTCTGGCTTGGCCCTGTAACTCTGGTAAAGGAACTCTAAGGACCAGTATAACCCTTGGCCCTGGGCTCTCATGCCACAGTAATCACTCTTGACAAAGGCTTCACCACTAGGAGGATGCCTTACTGCCCTACGAGGTTATGTAGAGATATGTGTCAAAAATTTCACTTATTCCATTTTTTTTTACTTGGTTACTGTATGTTGAAAACGCTTCATTGGCCTCTCAGCTGGCTGTTTTAAAACCTTTGAGTTACTCTGTTTTCTGTGCAAATGTCTAAAGGGATCTTATATTTTTTACCTTCCAGAAAATGTTTGTCAGCACAAAGCTGCCGACGTAGAACTCATTGTTAGTTGAGCTGGAAGAGAAGAAAGCTATTTCTTTGTCATGGCCCAAATGTATAGACCAATTTACTTATTAAGGTACATTATGGTCAAGTTTGGACAACTTCCTAATTTTCTTTAAACGCCTTTAAGTTGCATTGGAACATATGGTTATGGTTAGGTTTTCTGTTTAGTTAATACAATCCCAGCTGGTTTGAATTGCCAAGAGGTTATTGTGTTTCTATCTTGAGCTCGCTAAATAAATACATTTAAAATTTCATAATGAACAAATCAATAATGGGTATAATGTTAAATAAAGTACATGTATTAAAACTCTTTAAAGGCTGTAGTTATTACAAAGCGATTGCTTCTACAGATAAACGGTTTTCTAATCATGCATCATTCTGAACTTTTTAAAACTTCGAGATAGCAGAGTACATTTTAGTAAATTCTTGACACCAAAATGACAAATATCCAATCAGTAGACCCAGAGATATGAATTTAAAACTTTAATGTAAAAACTAGCACCTAATAGATCAAAGGGCCAACTGCCGACATCTAGAACGGGTCAACAACGAAAAATATGGCTGACCACGAGGGATCGCGGGTCAGATACAAGAAGTGGATTGAGCCCAGTAGGTGCTTACCTTTAGAGTTAAATGAAACTTTGTGAATAACTGTATGAGAAGGTAAAGTTCATCAGGGCAAGGATGTATACAGTTTCTGATAAAGAGGCATCATTGTCGGGGAGCCACTGGATGAAATTGCAGTGACGATTTCTGTGTTCAGACTGTCTCTCTTTTGTAAGTCAAAAACCTCCAGCAGGACGAAACTGTAAGCTGTAGCTGATAAGGGCTCCACAAAGCTGGATACCCCCTTCTGTGAAGGATCACTGCAAAGGATCTGCTGCTGAACATAGCAAGAGCTGCCGCGCAGTCAGTCTGACTGGCGGTGCACCTTGGGTGAATCAAGGAGAAGGTATGGTCAGGTCTCCTCTTGATGCTCAGAGCCTTTTTAGCCAAAAATGTTCTAAGTTCCACGTTTTGGATATTGACCAACTGGGCACCTTTAGCACCACTTTCAATGATCCAGGACTGGAGTCCCACCACTTGGAGGTTCAGGACTCACTCAGGCTGGGTCCAGGTGTGGGGTGGGTTGAAGATGGGTGGAACCTCTTCTGTCCCTAATCAGGAAGCCAGATCACCAGCATTTGGAGTCATCATCATCGTTAATGGGTATTTTGGAAAACAATTTCCATAGAACATACAAAAACATCAAAACAGACAGCAATGACATGCATATTAAAAATAAAAGTCCAGAATAAACAGATGAAATCCAAAATTACAATCCTAGCAAGACAATACATATTTATAAATCAGATACCCCAACTCAGCCTTCTCTTTACAGTACTCTTTAAGAACCCAGCAATAAAAAAATAAATACAGTCTGTGGATAGTAAGAAGGGAACAATAAATGTGCAGCTTAGGTCAGAGTAAAAATCACAAAACATAACATGAGGGGTGCCTTGTTTCGAAAAAATGATCACAGCTACAGGGTTGCAGTTTCTCCACCAGGGACCAGCCCTTCGATTAAGCCAATAAATTATGTACCATCCCACGGCAGAGTCTAATTGAAAGATAGCGATGATAGCAATCAGT